>NC_140032.1:30318225-30953641 GCF_963513975.1 Fringilla coelebs | reverse complement strand
ATTGATGAGGGAACTGGAAATTAATTTCACAGATCTGCTACATTATTGTGAAAGCAGATTTCTCCTAGTCTATAAAAAAATCTCATCAGATAAACCCAACACTAAATCCAAAGATTTTGATATTGGTTGGTTCATGTTGTAAGACTACCTCAGGGCTGTGAGGTTTAACAGGTGTGTAATTGAGAGCAGAGTTGGCCTTTTAACTTAAATTATCTCTGAGTTAGTGCCAAATAAGCTCTTTAAGATCTACATGCTCAGGATTTACTGTATCATAAATTGTATAGGCTGACCCTGGAATTCCAACATGTTGGGAGCAATAATCAGGTGGGTTATAGGTTTTCCTGAAGGTCTTTTCCTCTCTTTAACACTGGGCATGGCATATAGCTGGAAGCAAAAGAGGATATGGTGAAGGAAAAGTCAGCAGACAATGACCAAAATAAAATCACATTTGAGAATGTAACATGTAAAATGTAAAATAAGGAGCAAGATAAGGTCCAAATGAGAATGCAACTCTCTCTAGTTAGAGTGAAAAGAAAAGCTGCATAAACTGAGTAACTTGATTTGCATGACAATATCAATTCAACTAACATTCCATAAAATTGTTAGATCAAAAATAATATGTGGAACTCTGTGATTCTGCTTGATTTTACATAATAATGTCAAGAGCCAGGAAAGAGGTGATGTTGGATCCCTTGTTTACATTGTGTCATCTGTATGGACAGTTAGTCCACCGCCCGTGTCTGTTTCTTGCAGGATGGCGTGTCCAGTGTAATCACTTTTACTTCATGAAAACATTTATCATTAAACAGGGAAGAGTAGGTAGAAAGGAATTTAGTGGCAAGAAAATTGTTGCAAAAAGACTCTCTGCACTCTGGCCCATGAACTAAATGAACAGGAAAAATTTAGAGCAAAGGAACTTTTTAGAAGCCATGATTAGCAGCTGCTATTTTGCATCTAGAATTAATATGCTGATACATAAACTTTAAATAATTATGAGGCACACCAAAAAAATGTAAGTGTTTTAAAACAATGCATTTTTAAATAGAGAGCAATTAAAATATATGCCTGAAGGAATCTGGAATTTCTGTATTGTGGAAAACTCTATTATATGTAGTTTCACCCTGATCTGGCAAGAAATAGAACAATTTCTACTAATGAATCATTTGGGGGAAAATATCTTTTTAAGTAGCCATATGTTACATTTTTATGTAAATAAAATTTCATCACTGACTTGTGTATTTTACTTTTATTACTAGTATCTGTTTTAAATTTTGAAACAGCTTTTCAATAGAAATGTAACAATATTATTTTATTATGTTTGGAACTCCTGATTTTATACTCGTTCTTAACAAAAATATGTCAAAATTGACAGTTTACTGCAAAGAAGTAATTATGTGAACATGCAACTTTCTATCTCGAAAGAAAAATAATCTCTAGTAAACTGCCTTCACTTCTCTCCCTGTGATTTATTGTGAATAGATGGAAGATTTTAAAATCTGTCATGGTGATTTTATAATTATTTTCCTCAGCAATTTTTTATTAGGTAGAAATCTGCTGTATTTTGGGAAAATAATCTTGACTGAATAGTAGAAGTGAAGATACTGCAAAACAAATCTGGGTTTGGTGTTTGCCATGTCTTTGCCTAAATAATGGAAAATAATCATTTGGAAAACTTATTGTTCTCTTTCTCACTCATAAATACACTCAGAGTGAAGACAAAGCAACTTTTTTTTTACAGCTGGAAGAGACAAACATCAGAACCAATACTTAGATGATTAAATAACAGAAATATTAAAATTGAAATTAATTTGTGTTTGAACTGTATAAGTGTTCAGAATTAGTCTCTCATTTATTTAGGTGAATGGCAAAATGCAGCGATCTAAAAGTAGATTATTTCTTTCTGTTTTATTGTCCTTGATGTAAAGCCACTATGAACACATTGTAGAAACATTAAACTGAAAGTCAATTCCAGCACCTCTGTCCAGGAGAGAAAGTCTTTCATTGACGTTCATACAGAACACTGTGCAATAACAAATATTAATTGCCAATCAGATTAAAAGATTTTGGATGGATTTCCAAAGCCATGCCTACACTAGCAAGTGGGGTGACATAGCAGGAGCTGGTCTAGAAACTGAAAGAGCTGGTGTGGGGAAACCATTGTCCAGTTGCCGATGATTTTCCGGATTTTGCACTGGGTCCCTTCTGGTCTAAAGGCCCACTTGCAGTTCAATCTCATTTTTCACACCCAGGGGAGAAGTTTTGGGTCAGCCTTATATGCTCCTACACTCCTGGAATGCTCTATGATGCACAGCAAATTTTAGTCCAGAGTTTCAGTTTCTTAATAGAACTGCATTTCATTTTGTGTAGGGTAGAACTATAGATGCAGGGCCTCTTACAGCTATGTTAAATGGCAAACACTGGTTCAATCCCTGAGGTTTGGCAGCTCAACTTGTGTCATTGCAGTAATTCTGCTTTAATGCAGTTTCAACTGTTTGTGTGTGTTGTGCATGTGTGTGTGTGTTAGTGTGCATGTGTGTGTGCATTTGCATGAGCTAATTGTAAGGCAAAGCTAATTACAAGGCTAGGTTTTAGAAACAGTATTTAGATTTGTCTGTTACATTATTTAAATTATTATCTGCTTTCAGAACTACCAGTGTTGAGGGAAGAGACACAGAAGATTTCCTCTCCTTACCTCCCTCCCTCTACTATCTACTATGTCCCCTAATGTAAGCTAATTTCCAAATTAGTGGTTTCTCACTGTGAGTAGATGAAATTTGTGGCTCTTCTCATATAGCTTATTTCTATAGTAATTGTATTTAACTATTATTTGTGGTGTTTTCACCCTATCTCCTGCTTTTTTTGACTCCTTTTTCTTCCCCCAAAGTAAGTAAGGCCCTCCCTGCCTCAGGTGAACCCTCTGTTTGGGACTCTGCTTTTGGCTACCAGCATTTTATTGTGGCACGGTGATAAACCAGGTGTCATGGACTCATTTTGTGTTCCTGGGGCTGAGCCACCTGCTTGGACTGCTGTCTCACGAGGACCTCTGCAGTATAATTACCTTTGTTTGTATTGTTTGTGGCTTAACCAACAACTAACTCCTGCCTAAGGCTTTTTGTGTGTCTGTGTGAAATGACTCCTGAATATCTAGGTATGGTAAGGTAGATGTGTAAGCAGTTAAGATATAGCTTAGTGAAAGAGACAGATAAACTTTTGATGAGTGCTATGTAAGGAAAATTTTCCTTTCTCGTGGTAAATTAAACCTCACACTTTCTGTTCACTTTTGTTTCAATAATTTCAAAAAATTCCTTTTAATAACTCATGTTGCTGCAGTTAGAATAAAGTTCCAAGTAGAAGAAAGTGAAACAAATATTCATTACTTAGAAAATGTTGAAAGGAACACGTCTTAAAATTTCAGAACCTTAAAAAACATTCCTTACCAACAGTTGCATTCCTCAAAGTCAGTCATTCCTTGCAAAAGTCACTGTTTTGGTTCATTTGCTTTTGTCAGCTTACACAATTCTGTAAAACAGTCCTGAGCAACTCAGAAGTAGAATTGCTTTTCTCTATATTTAATATTTTGTTTCCTTACATTTCCCACCAAACTTTATAATAGCTCTGCAGTTTTATGGCTTCTTATATTTTTTTTTATTTTGGCTTGGTTTTTTGGGTTTTGGTTTTTTGTTTTTTTTTTTACTTTGCAAATAGTTCAATATACTGAAAAGTGAAGATATTATACACATTGTAGTGTTTCTAAAGTATGTGGTATTTACTATCCAAGCCCTTTAGAAACATTTGTGGAAAGAGGAAAGTCAATGATCCAAAAGCTCATTGAAATCAATGGGAGACTTTCCATTAAATTCAATGGGCTTTCATCCAAGCTGTTTGTAATTATAGGCTGACATTTTCAAAGCTGCCTAAGGGATCTGGAAGCCTAATACTCATTAAAATTAACTGGGCATCTAGCTTTACTGGGGTGCTTTGGAAGTCACTACTACAGTGTATATAAATGAGTGACCTGTTTATGACAGTCAGTTACATTACACCTCCATGAATCTGTATGCATGTCTTATCTTCCGTATCAAGGAAATGTTTTTCAATTTTATTGCTTGATAAGGGCCATTTTCCTGCAGAAAAGTATTGTCTAATTTAAAAAGAGAGTGGAACATACAAAAAAAATTATTTCAGAATTCAACAAAACTGTTGAATTCATACAATGGCTTTTTTATCCCCTTAGCAATTTTTGGTTTATTTTTTAAGAAATATTCTTAAATATCTGGAATTTATCCATAATGTGGACTAGATCACTATGCTGAAAAAACAATTGATTCTATAAATTGCCTGAGAAGTTATCATTTTTCTTTCTGCAGCAAGGAGTCTGTGATATCCTAACTTATAACTATATTGGCATCTTTATCTACATCTATCTATATACTGTTTAAACATCCCAAAAATATTCAGACAGAAACTTTTCATTTGAAAAAGTTGTTTGGACTGTGATGGACAAATCATAGAAATACTCTAGCATTTCCTATGGATGCTGCACCGTATTAAAACAATATATATATACATATATATCAGGTGAGTCACTACAGCTACAGTTGTTTATACATATTATTTAAAATCTAATCAAATTTGTGAACTATGTTCATTTGTTCTAAATGTCACTTGTTAGAGTAGCATGTGGTTTCGTTGTAACACTTTCAAACTAATATTTGATTTTAATCTGACAGGTATTCTCATTCATATGCTTATAGCAAAAAAATAGATGACTCCTAAGTATTTTTAAGGGATTAGAAATGTTAAAAGTCTTTGGAAGCTAGATATACAAAACTTTTAAAATTTGGAAATAAAAGGGCAATATTTTCATTCTGAGGGGATCTGAATGATGGGATGGATCAAAATAAATGTAACACCTCTTTAGATAAAATATTTATGTGCACTTAATATATAGTTCAAACTTGATTTTATAGTAAACTTGATTATATAATAAACTTGATTTTATTTATATTCATCATGAATCACAACATTTCCCAAATGACTTTTTATGGATTATGACTTTATAATGATAGTATTATTGCTATGAAATCATCTCACAGTCAACAGAAGTGTATAAGGAATAGAATTGTTAGCAACAAGAAAACATACAAAGTGGCCAGATGCAAGCGGATCTGCCAAAGCAATTATTTAAACTCATCTCAAGTGATATTAAATAGAAACCCTTTAAAAATTATTTAGGGGGTAAAATTAAAGAGTATGCACAAATAGCTGGTCAGTTGAAACTAGTCAGCTGGCTTCTGAAACTGAAGTTTCTTCAGGTGCAATTACGTTCCTGTTTCAAGCAAACAGCAGCTTCCTGCTTCACTCCTAGTGAGAGATTTTGTGTACTGTCAAATTAATGGTGATAAAATCAGATTCCAAGAGTATGAATAGCTATTGCATTTTTTATTAGCATCATATTATGTTTCATATAGGTCATTAATTGTTTTCTGCTTTTGAGTTAGCTACTGGCCTGCCTTCTTGGTTTAAGAATTGGTGTCAATTCAAATATAGGTTAAAAGAAAAAGGGAAAGGGAAGCTATTTCTTACAGTACAAGGCAGAAAATGTTTCACAGCAAAAACAGTACAAAAAGCAGAAAGCACATAATTAAACTGAATTGGAATGAAATGCAATTGCTAATGTGTCTACTGAACTATTTTATGCCCATTTCTGTAATCAGAATTCCACTTCTGCTCCTCTGTAATTAGTTTCTATAGGTGCAATTTTTTTCAATGTTAATGGGGGTGACTGATGTAAGATGTACAAATTCATGGAGGTACCACACCAAAACCATTGCAGGTTTCAGCATAGATAGCTGTTTAGATCTCTGAATCTCTGAAATTCCTCTGGAAATACAATAGGCTATCTCTAACCCTCCTGTACCTGAGACCATTTCTTCTTTAGGACTTGTGAAGCTTCTCAGACTCCTGCATTTAGAGGAATTCATCCACATTTTTTTCATTTTTAAGTGAAGATCACAGCTGAACATACTCATACCAGTCTAAGGACTGATCATGCATTTCACGGTAGCTTCTCTTTGCTGCACTGATGTCAGTGATCTGTCAGCTGCCTATTTATCCACTTCTCAGTTCCTACCCTAATAATCATCTTCTCTAGTTTAACTGATAATTTCCTATTAGGCATCAAATATTTTCCCAGCTTCCAAACAGATTATATCTAGATTAGAACTATTTCCCTTGTCTAGAAAAGCAATTATCTTCCCAGTGAAGGCTATCAGATTAGTCTGGCACAATTTACAACCTCCTGTTGTAAAACATAGCCCAGACAGAGCCAAACTTGTAAGGATAACCCTATCTGAGTGTCTTAAATATGTGTAACATTTAATATTTTTTCTCTGTTTTAGCATTTACTGTAACTTGATGGATTTTTTTCCTCTGCTAGCGGACCTGCAACATTGTGCCAGTGTTCTGGGACAGCAGCAATCCATCTCAGTTTTTATATCTGAAGTAGTGTGTTTTTCTCCATATCAAATGGTCATTTGTGCCCCTTATCATCCCTGTGGCTTCACTAAAAATTGAACTTCAGCGTAGACCTTTCTTAATCCTTATCCCCTCTTTCCTAGATGCTGTTTTCCCTTCATCTGAATTCTCCTTTATTTATAGAAGTAACATTATGTTTAATTAAAAAAAAACCCAGACTTGATCACTTATCCTAAAAGCAGTAAGAATTAAATGATAATTTTCTAATTAGATCTATTTTCAATTCCTTTAGACTTTCCATTCTTCTTTGATTATTCCCATGCATTTTTTATTTATTTATACATTCATTCATTTTTGTTTTATTTTGTTCCTTTTGGTTCCTACAACTTTTTCATTTTTTTTTTGTTTTTTTTGTTGATTGATACTTTTTAAATATTAAGGTACCTTTTATAGTGAACTGTGAGTGAAAAGCACAGTTTCACATTCTGCTTAGCTTGACTTAACAGAAGATTATTTTGTTGAAATCTTCACTTTGAATCAGAAGCTTTAAAGACTAGTTTGTGGTTTTCGTTCTATTTCATTTAAAGTGAACTATTTCATTATTTTTTTCCAAAGGTTATTTTCTATAGCTCTGTTTTAATGCAACGTGCTTGTTAGCTACGAAAATCTTCAATAACAAAGTATGTTTCTTTCTGGTGTATAAATTTGTTGGCTATTGAGTCCAAGACAATACAAAACCCTAACTTCATTTTAGCATTTGTTCTGCAGTATATCTCTGGGAAGTTCAAATTACTCTTAGCAACAGTTTCTGGTAGTATTTCCAGATGTCTTTCTATATGCAAACATGAACTAGTGATTCTGTAGTGGACCCCATTAATTTTTTTACCCTTTCCCCTCCAATACATGTAATATTTGCCATCATTTTAAAAGATCAGCATTAGAATTCATATGCAATTCCTGCTTACGTCTTTAAGGCTATCACATTCTTAAGTTATGGCATTGCTCTCACAGCCTTACTCTTCTATGTGACAAAACTGCCTGCTTTACAGGGCTTATATGAGTCTTCTGGTTTTTTTTCCTCCACATATCCATTAACCTTTTTCTATCCAGCTTGAAAGTCTACATCACTGTCCTAAGTTCTTCATGTGGTAATTTCTTAAGCTGGAATTTATATATTTCACTTTTTTGTAGAGACATCCATTAATTTATTTGTAAAGTATTTAAAATTAACTATTTAAAAATGGCTTTCATTTCTAGTGATGACAATTAATTAACTAAATTAATTAATTGGCAAATGTTTGGTCAAGGTTTTTTTTTCAGTTTATCCCATTTAAAACTCTATAATCAAAAATTATGGATGTTTTATTGCTCCAAAATTCTCAATGATTTTTAGTCTCACCATTCAGATATCACTGGTGTTGGCAATAACCAAAGAAAATTTATACCGACATAAAAACCAATCCAACAGTAGAATATTTTCCAAATGACAAACTTGTCTAAACTTTCCTTCTAGCACCAGATTTTATTTATCTCTCTCACTTTGTCTCTTTTCTTTTTTTTTTTTTTCCCTGTAGAATATAAGTCAAGATTCCACAGTGGAGTATTTTCTCTGTTCTGGAATAATCATCTTCTGTCTGTTCCAGTCGAACTGTATTATTGCCATTTATGCTGCCTGAAATTCTGCAGCATCTGGGATTTTCAAATATCTGTGACTGACCCTTGTAGTGTATCTCTTCAAAAAAGTAGACTTTTAAGCTAAGTCTGATTCCTTTTCATCATCAAGCTAAATCTCCTTCCCTCTAAATTTTAGATATGAAAGAGACATGACTGTGCAAGACCCATGGCAATCTAGCCAGAGAAGAAAGAGGAGAAGGAATATCAGGACTTGATGCACGCCCACCATACAGAGTGTACTGATAAAATAGACCATGAAGTTCTTGGTGAAGATATGGACAAGATATTAAATGTTGCTGCTTCAAATTGAGTCCATTCTTTGCAGAGAACAGAAATGTCTTTAAACTGGGGCAGACCTGTCCTAAGCTATACATAAGACTGTGTACAACCTGAAGAAATCTCTAGCTCTCCCCTTTCTGCTATCCATTTTTTTCTTCTCTAAAGCAAATAACCACATATATTATGAATTAATCATGTTTAAAAATTTAAAATAAAACACCTCAGAACTTCTTTCTTCTAGGAAGATAAAGGAAGAATACTGGATATATCTTAGTCACTTGCTTGATGGTCTTTGGGTAATCATAGTATAGAAAATCTACAGGCTATAAAATTGACTTCTGGGTTCTTCACAGTTATAAATTAAGTTGCTCCAATAACCTTGTCTGGCCACAGCACAAACAGGAAAAGGACTGATGGACTGAGAGTTTTCTTTGAGATTGAAGTTTCAGCTATGCTTTTCTAAGACAAGTAAGCGTGTTTTTTTTTAGAAAAACTGTCATTGTGCAGCTCCCGCTATATTCAAATATCTTCCACTGTTACCTTCAGCTGCCACTGGATGAATTCAAAAGCACTTCTGCAAAGCAGACCACAGTCTCAAGTCAGGCAATGGGAAACTGTTGAACACATAGCTTGTGGCCACCTATAAAAAGCTAGCAGAGGATTACTCTATTCTCCAAGGTGGCCTTGACTGAACTAATTAAACCATTCTTTCCATCTTTGCCCCTCCATCTTTGCTTCAACCACTCTTGATTCAACTTCTGCTGTAAATGGGGGCATCCAAGCCACAGCAAGCATCTGTACTGTATAGTCTTGGTTTTGTCCCCCATGAGGTATGTTTCCTGAAAGAAAAAAAAGCATATTGTTATGTAATAATTGTTTTTTCCTAGTGTATGCTCATAGGGATTGTACAATTAAGATGGCTCAAGCCATCTTAAGTACTCAAGTATTACCAAATTTGTATTTCCACCATAACTAATTGCAATATGCCACCAGAAAAGTGTCCCACTCATTTATCAAGAATACTGATATCTATGAATGGAAATACTGAATCATTGTACACTACTAATAAGTTCAGCTAATACAGTAATGGAGCATTTCAGGGCTGCCAGGGTCCTCTCTAAGTTCCAATGAGACAGTCGATTTTTATTGTCATAGATTGTCCTGCCAATTCTTCAAAAACTTTACCCACTGACCTCATCATCTTGTGAAGGCTTAGGTTCTCACCCAAGCCCCATTTCTACATCACAACAAATACAATCTTTAGTCCTTTAATTCCTGACATTCCTTTACATTCCCCAATACAAATCTTACTTTTTATCCTCTTTTTACATGGTGGAGTCCTAGTCTCCCAGTGCCTGATCCCTCTGACATGGTCTCTCACTGCAGCTATTCTCTGCAGCTCCTCTGCCACTTCATGGCTGAAGTAGATGTTAATACCACTGAACTCAGCACACCCTGTTCACTTTATCTGCTTGTGCCTCTGGCTTTAAAATATCACAGAGCTGCATATATACGAAAAATGTTACATAGCCATAAGATGAACCCCACAGTCCTTGCCTGACTAATGTTCTTTGCATAAGACGTAAGAAATCTTTGCTGAGCCTGAATATGTTTTTCCAAGCCTTATAATTTAAAGTGGCAATGAAAGCCAAATTTCAGTTTTCGTCCCACATTGTTATCCACAGCTGCCAAATATCAGTCTGCAGCTTTAAATTATATTAACTATTTAAATAACTTCTTATCATCTTCCACCCTCCCTGCTCCTTTTTGAAATTCTACCATGAGTTAACATATCTTTTGCCTCATTCTCAGAAATGACTAGATTGTTTTGGCAAAAAAGGCATTCTAACACATACTTTAAAACCTCAGAGCAGACACTAAGGAACATTTAAGCCCAAATGTCTACCAACTGGCGAACTGAAAAGGTCTAAAATCAGCATTTTATAATGGAAAGTGTCAGGGAACATTAATGAGCATAGCTACCAGCCCATTTTTGGCTTTCATTGGTTTCTTCAGCATTAGCTAAAGAGCACACTGTCCCTGGTAGAAGCAGCCAGCTCAAAGGCTTTAGCTCTCACAGGTGACATGCTGCTGGCCCAGCTGTGTTTTTTTCTGTGCTTTGTGACTTTATTTGTGGGAATTCAGCAGAGGTTCATGCAGAATATTATCACTTCAAGATGTTCTACCCTGGGCTAGCATCAAACCAAGCTCCAATCAACAGGTCTGCAACCAGAATCTTTCAAAAATTGTTTGTTTACATCTTTTTTAAATAGCCCTTTGCCTTGTTCATAAACCAGCAATTTATTCTTAATTTAGATATATACATAATATGACTCAGTAACTGCTATCCAGAGGTCCTCTTTGCATTTAAAACTTTAGTCTGCACAAAATTACCTTTGACAGATGGGGAGAGGGTTGGTTTGTCCATAAGAAAATTTAATAAATTAGCACCTTACCACTAATTAACAAATTATACTGCAACACTTTCACACCAGTTTTCTATGTTTATAAAAAATTAGCACAAATCTTTTGGAAAATGTTTGGTAGATAACTTAGCAAGTTGGTTTCAACCCTAAGTGGTAGATGTTTTCAACTGGACTGATCAAATAGGTGAACTGTGTGAAAAATTGTTGATGAGACTAGGTCAACTGGAATTGTAAAACTAAGGAATCTTACTACAAGAATAATTTAACACCAGAGTCATAAACAAAACAAACCATTTGCATCAGTAGGGAAATAGGAAAAAAAGGAACTAATCACAAATACATTGATATGTTTATCCTCCCATCAGTAAAGTGGAGCTTAAAATGCAATATATAAAATTTATTGCCAGAGGGTTTAAAAGTAAGATTAGGTACTACAAAGGAATTATTGTTCCTACAGTCTGTGGATCCTAGAATACCTATTATAGCAAATGGCACAGTATGGATATGGAAGGCATAGGAATTTTCCTCTCTGGAAAGAAACTCTTTTAATTCCCTGTAGTAGGCAATTAAATATCACATAATATACATAGACACATATATTATTTGCATTTGCTCTGTTTGGAGCACCTTCAATTTAATTTTTGGAGGAATACAGCAAAAATAACAGCCCTCAAGTACCTTTGGGATGGGAATCTAGATGGGAAAAAGTATGAATACTTCATCATCCAAAATTGTTACAGCTGAAAGAAGTAATGATACTGTGTTTTATACTGGGTTTTAGAACTGATAGAATATATGCAGCTAAAACTTTACTAACTCCACATTTTATAAAAGTGATTATCCGTTGATTAAAATTGCATATTAGAGACCATAACTCAAATTTGTATTCACATTGTGCAAGATAGTGCAGAATAAAAAGGAGTCATGAGAAGTTACATTACCCACCAAATATTGCACTCACTTCACCACATATTACAAAGTAATTGGAAGAGATATAGATGTGGTGTCCTTCCTCACTGGGACAAATTGATGGTGGTCTGAGGCAGGGGAAATGCAGCTATGTCCAGACACTTCCTCCAGAGCAAGCTGGTAGGGAGGAGGCTCCCAGTAAATATGGGAACTGTGACTCACTGGCTGCTTTGCCTTGCAAGGAGGAACAACACACACAAAATGTGGCTTTCCCACACTCTTGTGTTTACCCTAAGCATGTAAATTCATGTCGTGGCTTGCATCACTTGCTCATGCGAAGTTCCTATCAAAGTCAGTGGGAATTTTGAAGATATAGGGAATCGCTTACATCTTTAACTACAACAAGTTTTCTGATTAAATGTTTCAAACCTCCCTTCCCACTATTCCTAGATATGAACAACAAAATTCCTTTAGTTGTTTACTTTTTTTGTGAAGAGGAATGGTTACCCCTTATGTCACCTAAGTGGTCTGTGTTCCTTTTCCCTACCAGCTGTATGCTCAAACTAATGCAGAGCAGACAGCATAGTTCAGGACTGTCAGTTGCCAGGTTTTTCCTGCTTCAGGATGCCACTTTCACCATTTTATTTGGTGAACATAATGAACTTTTCATCTCTTCTCCCTTAAATGTGAAATGTGTTCAAATAGACAGCATTTTCTTCCTATCCTCACTTCAGCAGGAAAGTAAAATATAGAGAACTAAATATCTCTTCCTCATTTCCTGAAATAAATTACTGCTGCAAGAAAGTGTTTCATGCTATCTTTTCCAGAAAATAGTGGTGGTGACAGTGGTGATAGAAACTGTCCTTAGCAGAAGCTCACAGGGAACCCTAGTTAATTTCTGAAAATTCGAACTAAACTAAAATTAGGTCCCCATGATCAAAATCAAGGACTAAGAAGTGAATTATTCACATCCTCTTTAGCAACCACAATCATGAAACTCAATGCCCCTCAGGGAATATTTGGTCTGAAGGCTGAAGATGACTCTACTTCATTATAGGTTTTATAATATAGGTGGTAAAATAATATATAAACAATTTTGATGAACCAGAATTTAAAGGTATTCTGCCTACTATTTGATGGAAAAGCCATGAATCTAAGCAAGTGGCAGACTAAAGCAGGTAGGCTAAATTTCCAGAAGCACCTTCTCTACCAACACTACATCCCTTCAGACCTTTGAATGCCTCTGGCAACACTGCATCCCTCATATCTCCACATAGAAAAAAGTCTTTCTGCATGAAGAATCCTTGCTCCCTAGCAGAGGAGCCTCTGTTATCTTTGCTGAGTAGCAGCAAGGGGCAGGGTACTTCTGCCAGATGTTGTCCCAAATACCTACCTTGCTGTGTGGCAATTGTTCTATTCAGCCTGGGCAAAACCTTCCTCTGAGAGGGTGGAAGGGCAAGATGGAAGTAAGGAGAGGAAAGAGGGAGCTTCTCCATGGCTGACCAAAATGTGCATTCTATTACAAGTAAATGGAATCATTTTACGTGAAGTGGGTTTGCTTGATTTTGGATGGATAGTTCACAGACCCCTTAGTTGATCTTGTAAATCTGTGCATTTACAGTTCAAAAGAGTTGAAAATTAAATGAGCTGCTAGTTTTGGCACAGTGGTAGAACATATGTATACACAGAGCTATCTTATCATCAACAACTCCTTAAAAAGTAATTTTCATTTATGATATTGAAGAACCTTATATGGTGTTTTTCCTGTGGTTTTTAACTGGGATATAAAATGAAGATACACTTTTATTTTCACTCAAGGCACATTTTGTATTTGACCCATCCTAAAAAATGTGAGAAGTGGGACATTAATGGCAAGTAGCTCACGAAGACCAGTTTTACAGCCTGGGGAACTTTTACCAGAGTACACATATGACAAACAAAAAATTTACATGGAAGGAGTTTAATGGTGTTTTGCACTGAGAAGATTTGCTTGTATCTTTCATTCTCTTCTAGATGCACATATTTTATATTGGTGGTACTGCAAATGTATATGCATGATTGAACTCAAACATTATGCAGCCTTAGCTATTATTTCAATATTTTGAGTGAATTCTGCTGGTAGATTGTTCAGGCTCATCTGCATTACATCGATTTGATTTGTTCTGCACACCAGCAGACATGTTTTGAAGTAGTTTATAAATGTTTCTAACTAAGTATTCATAGTTATAAGTCCATGGCAAGTGGATCTTTCTTCCCTTAGTACATCCTTGTTTTTTCTGCTCTCTGAGAAGATGGTTGATTAGATCCCATGGGTGAACACTTCTGGAGACTGGTTAGTTTGTTGTAAATCCATGTGGTGCCAGATACTGAAAATAATTGGAAGCTTTACTTGTTGATAGTGTACTTATTAAAAAAAACCTCAAAGAGTTTCAGAAGGCTGAACACGTATCTACTATCTCTATATTCCATTCCACTTTTTCCAGTCTCCTTTAAATATGTGAATGATTCAACATTACCTAAAAGTCAGTTGAAGTGGAGAGTCTTAATTTCCAGATTAGCCAGTCCCTGTGTATTGGTGTCTCTGGTATTGCACTGTAGAAGGCTGAAGCTTGAAAGGTCTTTTAACCATATCAAGCCATCTGCAGGTGTGTAAGAAAAGAATATCCTTCCTGGAGCTCTTCTCTACGGCTGGAGATGCACTGCCGTGATAAGGGCTGAGTGTGGGTGAGGAGGACTCTTGCTGCTGTGCAATAGAGATGGAAATATTCCACACAAAAGAAAAATCAGGCAGGAGCTCATCAGAAAAGAAAGACCCAAAGTGAATCATGTTAGTTCTCAACCAGAGTCAGTCAAAATTTTTGCTTTTCTCCTTTTTAATGTTTTTTTCAACTATAAGTCAGTGTTAGTATTTTGAATAGATGTTTTTGGTAACTGTACAAGAAAAAAAACCAAAATCTAGATCTCTAAGCATATCAGAAAGCTTGAAGTCATGCAGAATACTGTGGGAATAACTGGTAATACTTTAATTTTTAGTTTGTGAGCTTGTTCTGGGCCAGGAAAACGTGAATTGTATTAAAAGACCAACAATTACTTAAAATCTGAAGGGAAGAGTAAATGTCATGTAGAATATTAATAAAGTTTAGGAGGAAATGAGACAAAAAAAATTTAAAAAATCATGTCTAATTCATTGTTCATTTGTTATACATGAAGTGTATTCAGTGACTAATGAAATTTTTACTATCTCAGATGGACAGCACTAGCAGAAGAATTAATAAAAATTACACACAGCTTCAGCAAAGTGCTAATAGTTATAGCCTGCAATTTTAGTTGTCTAATGACCTAATTGATTTTAAAAATAAGAAATAAGAAAGCAAGCCCTGTATTATGTGTTATGCTCTAGTGAAATGTGTACATAAAGTATTACCTTAGCTGCCTGGTATGTGCAGTTCAGCCAAATTCTTCATTAATTACTCTTGTAGTGAAAGGAAACCAACATCATTATTGTAACAACTAGAGAGATTGCAGGATTTTTTCCACTAGCTCTCACAGTGATGAATACTGTCTGCAGTGTTGGACTGACTTCATAATTCCAATGTAAGAATAGCACCTTAAACAGTTAAAATGCAATAATTGCAAAACTAAAAGTAATTTTATTACAGCTAGTGTATTGTCAAATTTTTACATATGTATGTTAAAGCCTATATATAAGCACTTTTATAATCACTATCACAATATTTTTAAATTTTAGCATAATTCTGAATGAGGTTTTGAAAAATTTCTTAGAAACTTCTCTTAGATATACATATATTGAAGCAAAAGGTTAATGTTTACTAGAGTAAATGAATTCTGAAATGCAGATCTATAAAGTGATTTTACCTCTGAAAATCTAATCATCCCTCTTATCAAGGTTGTGCAAAGCTTAATAATGAAATCAGAATATTATTATGTTTGCTGGGACTTGTGATCCTTTTGATGTTGCCAGACTTTCCTTCAGTATGATCAAGGATAAAAATTATAGGAGCCTTTCACCATTACTCCCTCTTTTTGCTTTCCTCCAAAGCCCTTTCTTTGCCACCCAACCCCTTCATCACAAAAAAGAAGGAAAAAATCAGCAGATCAGTCCAACATTTGTAGATGTTTCCGCAGGGGGGGTTTGGCCAGGCCTTTGAGACCATTCCACCGGGCATTTTTTAGCTCTCATTAAGGGCCTTGATGCCGGCATTCCTTCCATGCCCTGCAGGGCTCAAGCTGCGCTTGGGATGAAACAAGCCTCAGCCTTGCCCTCAGCATCTGAGTGGCAGTCCAATCCAGCTCACAGATATCACATTCTGTCCTTGGATTCCATCATTTTGCTTGCTCAGACAGGTTTTTATCTGAAGTATTCGCTCATTCCCGCGCAAAAGAAGCGTCTATTAGGTGAATTCAGGCCCAGGGAAGATAGACATGCAAGCCAGAAAAAGCCCAGCTGTTTTACTGTAAGTTGTGTTTGGGCACAGCAATTCTGTGAGCATAACTAAACCCTCAAATTCATTTTTTATACTTCTGAATTTAGAAAAGTGAATTATTGTTAAAGGTCTCTTTCAGTGCAGCGCATAACACTGTAACAAGTTGTAGGAACAGTTAAATCCATATTTAAATGATTTATTGGTTTTAAAAATGGATGACAGATGTGGAAATGAGAGATATGTTTATCATGATGAATTCCTGTGTTGGAACCAAGTTAGCTTTCATCAGCTACTTTGTACCATTTTATTACACCATTGATCTGAAATCTGATTTTTTTACCTTGACATCAAATGAGGCGCAAAATATGTTTTCAATATTACCTATCTATAAATTCCATCACACTGGTCTTATTTTGATTGTGGTAAGACCATTTTGGAGTTGCAATTAATATAAATTCATGCTGTTTTCTCATTTTATTTCTATTTCCTCCAGCGATCTGGAGTAATGATAGATGGCCACTTCAGGATGTTTTGTGTTCTGTACTGTAAGCAATGTTTTCCAATGACTCAGAGATGGAAGTTTGTTTTACAGTATTTTATTTGGAACACTAGATTATCTTTTTATTACTTCTTGGGTTTTTTTCTTCTCTGAAAAAAACTAAAACAGCAAGGAATTTGGCCTGTTTCATGCTCCTATTGAATAGGCAAAATCATCCATTGAGTTCAAGACCACGTACTTTACTTTTCATGGTGCTATAAGACAAAAGAGAGATTAGTTTCCAGAACACATAACGTTTGTACTCAGAATATTTAAAAAACATATTAGGCAAATGAGAAAATCCATGAGAGTTTACCTAAAGATTTTCAGAGAAACCCAGCTGAATAAGGCTGACACTAGCTAGCTTTCAGACTGTCAGCTCCTATTCACTCTGTCTTGGCTCAGCTACTTGAACATAATCGTGTGCAGGCATCTTGCTTGCCAGCTAGTCCAGTGTTTTGAATTTAGAACTCTGAGCTTGACAGAACATTTCGTGTGGACAAATTGATAGACCATAACATGAATCCTCTGGCTGTGATTCAGCTTTTGTGTCTCAGTTACCTCTGACATAAAACGGGGATACTGTCTGTTCATAAATCTTAGGTAGGTGTATTAAAAGGAGTTTGTGTATTCATTACCCTTAGTGGTATTAGAGTCATGAATAATAGAAAGAGTAACAGAATATTTGAAGCTCATTAAGCTCAGCATGCCTTTGGTTTATTTTATTGAGGTGCAAATAGTCTTATATTCAGAAGCAGCTGACACATTTAAAATAAAGATTTATAGTCTGATCCGTTACCAGTAAGGTCCAATACCACCTGATACAAAATCAGCTCTGTTGGGCAAAGATGCAACTTCTCACGTCCTTACAGCTCACTTTCACAAACTCTTCCCTGGTAAGCTCAACTTCTCTGATATTCACAAAGAAGAGGGACCATCTTTCCTGTCTAATGAATTCCACTTTCACTCATGGGGTCTCTCTACTCATGTTAACTGTATCCATTTTGCTGCCAAATGCAGTGTGTCATTTGGCATTTTCTAACTACAGTGGGCCTCAAGTTGGTCCCAGTAACCAAATTTGAATTCCATTGTCCCAGAAGTCAAGAAAAAATTATGTGTCCATGGATTGGCAAGAATTAATTTTATGAAAGTAAGTGACCTGAGATGGAGAATGGAGCTAAGATGGGAGAATGCCTCTAGGCAGACTCAGAAAAATCAGATAGTTTGGGGATACTGGAGAGGGGCTAGGAGAACTCAGTGAGATCTTGATGCTTGATGAGGGGGAAGAGAAATGCCAGGGTTTGAAAACTGAGAGAGAGACAGTGGGAGGTCTGTATTCTGAGTGAATGAAGGTACACCTTACATCCCCCATGCTAAACTGGTCTGATCTCTAAGTTCAAGCCCCCTTTCCTGAAGGCCTTCCTAGGAGCTGGATATCATGTGGGCAATTAGATTGCTCTTGGGAAAGATGAGAGAAATAACAGTAATTTCTACTGAAAAAAAAAACCCTAAACAAACAAAAAAACCACCCCCTCCCCCCAAAAAAACCCCAAACCAAACCAAACCAAACAAAAAAAAAAAAAAACCAAAAAAACACCAAAACAAAAAAACCCCAACAACCAAAAAACCCCAAGGCCCTAAAGAAACTCTTAGGCCACACATCCTTTCTACCTCCCCACTACCCTCCCCACTACCCTCCCCACTGCCCAAACTGTCTGTTTTCAAATTACCTAGCCTGTACATCTTCTTGCATCACAAAAATAAGGGAGTGGGAGTACAGCCCTGCTCCCCCATGGGATGTTGCTCTATGCAAACACCTATTTTGCTAAGTCCAGGGGCTGCACTATTGCCAGGTGCTGAAGTTGCAGCCCTGTTCATGACTATTTAGAAACATTGAAAAGCTTGCACCAGAAATTACAAATACAGTCATAGGCTCAAGCAATTGCACTTTTCAAAGTGTTTCTCCTAGCTCAGTGAACAAGCAAAGATTTTTAAGGGAAAAGGTCAGTCTGATGGCTCCCTTCTTTCATAATTTAAATCAGTTGGTTTTCTCTGAGTAATTCAAAACAAAATCCAAGGACTGCAGGAAAAAAATCTTAGCAGACAGCAAAAAATCACAGAAAGCTTTTTCTGAATGTAGTTTAAATGTAACCTACTTCCTTCCAGTGCTATGAAAATGTAAATAAAGATAGTCCTTTTAAAATTGTAATGCTCCACAAATACACTTATCTTAAATTTTGACCTTCTGTGCCTTGAGTGTGCCCTACTTTAAGAATTCAAAATTAAAATTTGAGAAATAAAATTGGACCATTCTCATTTCCAGCATTTGATTAAAAACACAGAAGTACTTGCTAATCTTTGATTCGTGTCAGGAATTTCCACCAGGCTTAGTTTCTCCATTGTTGGTGTTTTGCTTTCTTAGTCACTGCTAAATTGCCAGTTAATTTTTTTTCTTCTGTGACTTGTGTGCTCAAGCGAGTTTTCCTCAATATCAGGGCAGGTAAATGTACTCTGGACCAGTATGATGTCCCCTTGTTCTTTGGGATTCTACTTCTAGTTTGCATAAGAAACCTTGTTTGGGTGAAACTGTCACCCCAATATAGATAGTTGGTAAGAAGAAATCACAGTAAAAACCTTCTGGGTAAACCCAGGCATTTTATTCTGGCCTGATTGTAGAAAGATAATTTCCCATTTTATATAAACATTGTAATACCAAGAAAATAATTTATTTTTCCTTTATGAAGCCGGTAGATTTGTCTTAACCACTGGAAATTCTTAGTACATCTTCCCCCAGAAATTAATTCCTACAAGTGGATAATAATTTCCCTGATGGTTTAGTGGCTAGTTCATCTTTAAGGTAACTGGTGAATAGCTGGGGATCTTTATATTTCTGGAAAGAACAACAACAGCATACAAAGTTTTCTTTCTTGCTATTCTTCATTGTTTTCATAACAAGTACTTCCCCAGGTGGAAAACTATGCCTTGTAATTCAAGGTCTCTGGAAAGCAGCAAGGGAATTATTCATGGAGGAAAGGATTCACTGAATTTGAACTCATCTTGTGACTTCATAAAAGATGTTCTAAAATCTGTGACATTTGGAAAACAGGGAACATTAAAGAGCTTTGGTTTCCAGACCTTTTTGAAACTTTTATACTTACCTGACACCCCCCCTCCACAGTTGTTAAAAAGAAGACCTGAATTTTAATTATTTAAACTGAGTAGACTAGCAAAATAATAATGTCTGGCAT
Organism: Fringilla coelebs; assembly: GCF_963513975.1. Taxonomy (NCBI): domain Eukaryota; kingdom Metazoa; phylum Chordata; class Aves; order Passeriformes; family Fringillidae; genus Fringilla; species Fringilla coelebs. Next base: position 30,933,645 of record NC_140032.1, on the reverse strand, counting down.
AAAAACCTCTGTGTGCATATTCATTGATACAGTCTCAAAAATTCCACTCCATGATTTTCCTTAAGGTTAGATATGGATTTGTGATTAAAATTCTTAAATAAGAACACTTAAATTGTTTTATATACCTGTAACTAAAATACAAATCTACTTCATATTCTGCTTCACTAAGAATTTGAGGAGGCTTGGGTTTTGCTTTTAGCCTTGGGATGGTTTAAGCTGCTCTCATTCCCACTTGGTGCTATTTTATTTTAGCAGTGACCTTACTGAAATCTGTGGTTGATTCTCAAATGAAGGCTAAAGGTATATATATATATATAGGACTGTAAGTTTCTCTCTTTCCCTCCTTCCTTTCAGCATTGTCTAATCGAGTGGTGAGCAGCATCAATCCTGTATTGACAGTTAGAAGAGAAAATCAGGCTGATACAAATTTCTGAATCTTTCTTGTCATTTATGATGGCTGATGAGCCATAGCTGCTACCCATTGCCCTCAGATGCTGTTTTCTGCTTCTTTTCCTCATTTAAAGAGGCTTGCACACTATTTTCTCATTGAGAACAAGATGCATGCAAACCCACAGGAGATTTCCATTATAGGCAAGGCAGTTTCTTAATGAAAGGGAACTAGTTGTTCAGTCCCTTAAGTATTCATATTTCTCATTTATCAAAGTTGTTTTGTGCCTTAGGGGTAAAAGTCACAGCTTCTGTAACATAAAATCAAGCTGTGTTCTTCAGAGAGAGAAAATGTTGGAGAGAAGTTGAGTTCTGCCCTGAAACAATTTTCTTGTGATGGTAAATAAAAGTTTTGAAGCAAAAGTTGTGTTCTCATGGTCCTTTCTACTGGCTGCTTGAGCAGTTGATATGGGTGCTTTCCTGAAGATATTTACTATGAAAAAATATATGCCCCAGGTAGCATACTTGGATTCATACTTTCTTTGGATTTCTGAGAGTACCCATTCAAGGTCATAAATCTGTTTCCTGGAGAAAAAAAATGTCTAGTCAATAAAATTCTTTCTGCTTGCTTCAGGACAGCATATATTGACAAAAGATTAGTGATTTTATAACAGTATATAAAGTGTATATAATATTCTAACTCAGTTTTAAAACTCTGCTAATTTTAGCTTATTCTATGAGGACATTTTTAGACATGAGAGTAGTAAGTGTGGATAGAATGTGAAGGAAGTGAGAAAACTTAGACTGATTTGGTTTTACCTATGAACACTTCTGGGTTTTAATCTGCTGTTTAAGCCAAAAGATGCAGATCAGTGTTTACTCATCTCAAAAATATAGCCTGAAATCTCCTGATTTAATAGCAAAAATAACTAATTTAACTAAGTTAACTTAACTTAGTTCAAAGAACTAACTTAATTAAACTTATTTTTCCTCAAATAAATTACTTAAATCTAGAAAGAAATTATTTGTAATATTACAAATGCTACCAGTCCTTGTCCTTACATATCTTTATAAAACTCTTCAGTAAAAGTCTAGCTACTTTTTACAATTAAACTGGTACTAAGAGGAGCAGAGTTCTCATATCCACTAAAGCCACATGTAGTAAATATGCTGTACGTATAAAGTATTTACAGAGGAAAGTAATTTTGCTTTTGAGGTTGCAAAAGATTATTAGAAACTGTGTAAAAATAATTTCACAGCTATAAAAATCAAACTGACAGTTCCTTTCATGGTGAATTGCCATTTTAAAACAGTATTTTCAAGTAGAATGGTGATAGACATTTTTTAAGTGCTAATGGTGGCAAAAAGATAAATAAATTCCTTGCTACACACATGCACATTCAGTATAAGTCAGACTGATTCATTGATTTCATTGCAGAAAGTGGTTTTTTGGATAAGGGGGAAAATTATGCCATTGTGTTAAAAAACCAGTTTTAATATCTGAATGAAAACAAAGCTTTAATAGCTGCAGCTGCTGATCCATGGCTGAAACAGCTACAACCTGTCTGTGGGAGAAATTCAGATACATGAAATATTAATGATGATTCTAAGATGACTATACCTTTTCAAACAATGCCTAATTTGCGGTTGTGCTGTCAAAACCTTTCTATTTCCCACATAATTGTCTGCTTTTGAAAAAAAAAAAAAGAAAGCTCTATTTAAAATGCATGAAACCTGAGGATAACGGTCTGCAAATTTACTCCAGATGCATACTAACTGCTAGAATAAACATTTCAGAATATGGTTTTACATAATACTCTTATCTGTTTCATTTGGCTGTCCTCATAAACTCACAGCTCTCCAAGCATAAACAGGTTGTTAAGTACATTTAAGGATTTTAGAATGAACACCAGAGCTGTCGTTATCATTAAAATGAAGTGCTGATATTGGAGTCAGGCCACACGGAAGTGTTTACCCAGCACTGAACTAGAATTTCAATTTTTTGCTTCTCTTAGGTGCTGTAGCATGGATGGTTCTAATATATCAGCTTGAAACCCATAATTTCAAAATTGACTGCTAGATACATATAAAACAACCTAAATGTGCAACAATCCATTTTTATATAACAAGGCAATACAAAGTTAAACTGGTTGGTTCAACTGGGTATGGAATTCTCTGGTCCAGGGTTTATTCTGCTCCTAGCTGGATGCTGAATGCTAGCTCTAGTGCAGGACAACATGGATACAATGCAACTGTCTTGTCAATAACATTCTGTTTACTGCATGAAAAGCATCCTATATTTTCTTTGAATGCTCCAGATCAAAAGACTGAGATAACCTCTGAACCTTTTGATGGCACAAAGGAGTAATGAGCCAGTGCAGAGAACAAGGAATGGGAAATGATGAGTTGATTGTAAGTGTTGATCATATTTATCTTTCAAAAAGGAAGCTTCTGCTTCATTTCACAAATAGCATCCAAAGCTGTCATGTTGACTCTTGAAGATTCTACCTAATTAAGCTTAGTCAAATATTTTCTACAAATTATAAGTTTTACTGAAGAAACACAGAAAAGAATGACATAAGTTATGATTTAAAGGTCATTTAAGAGTCTAAAAATATCACATTTTCACACATGTGAACATATGTATCTGGATTTATAATTGATGGTACTCATCTTTTCTATTTCACTTTCTAAACAGAGTTCTTTGTAAAACAGAGATTTTTTAGGTCAGATGATTCTTACTGTTAATTACCTGCTTAGTGTAAATAATATATAATTATACAGATAAACATTATAATAGGAAATAGAATACAATAGGCAAAAAATACAAAACTGCAGATCATCAAGAAAAGAAAAAGCACATCAGCATCGCCAACTGCACAATGAGTTGTGTTTGTTGTCCCAAGGCTTGGGACTCACCTACATAATAGTTTTCAGGGTGAGAAAAAAGTCCTGTCTCTTGCTCAGTATTTCATCATCATTATATCTCATATTTCCTACTGGTACTGGGCTAGGTCCTCCAGAGTTATTCTTTGATGGATGTTTTCCATTTCTCTACTTATTCAAGGGTCAACCCCCCTTTTTTTTTTTTTTACAATAGACTATAAAATAACATGATACACATGGCAGTAGTGCAGATATGAAACTACAGCTCTTCTAAAGGAAAAAAAGAGGAGGGAACACATGAAGAAATACAAAAAGAAAAAAAGAAGGAGAGAAAAGCAAATAAATCAAAACAAAGAAATCCCACAAATAATTAACACAATGTAACTCAAAGATTCAGCAAGGGTGATAATCTTAGGAGAAAGTTGCAGGGTACAGGGAAATGTACTCCATTGCCTATTTATATTGTAATGTGAAGTTGAGTGTGTCAACAGAAGGGAAGAGGAAGGGAAAATGGAAAGGAAAGCCAGAATTGAAGAGAGAAGGAAGGAAGGAAATGAGTCACAAATTGGAAGGGATCTCTGGAGATCACCTAGTTCCACCTCACTGCTCAAGCAAAGTCCCGTAAGTACATTACTCAGGATTGTGTCCTGGCAGCTTTTGAGTATCTCTGGATAAAGAGACTCCACAATTTCTCTGGGCAACCTGTTTCCATGCTCAGTCATCCTCTCAGTAAAGTTCTCCCTCACGTTCAGGTGTTCCAGTTCATGTCTGTTGCCTCTGGTCGTCACCACCACAAAGAGTCTGGCTCCAATCTCTTGGCAACCTCCTTTTAAGTACTTTATTAAGAAATTGATAAGATCCCTCCTCAGCCTTCTCAGGCTAAACAGACCCAGCTCCCTAAGCTTTTCCTCATAAGACACATGCCTTAGTTCCTCAATCATCTTCATAGCTCTCCTTCTCTCCAGGAGCTCCACATCTCTCTTGTCCTGAAGAGCTCAGAGCTGAACGCAGCACTCCTGATGTGACCTCACCAGGGCTGAGTATCACCTTCCTCAGCCTGCTGGCAATGCTCTTCCTAAAGCCCCACGGGATCCCATTGGCCTTCTTCTCCACCAGGACATGCTGCTGGCTCAAGGACAGTTTGTTGTCCACCAGGATCCCCAGGTCCTTCTCTTCAGAGCTGCTTTCCAGCAGGTCAGTCCCCAGCCTGTCCTCCCCAGGTGCAGGACCCTGCATTTGCCTTGGTTGAATTTCAGATGGTTCTTCTCTGCCCAACTCCAGCTTGTTGAGGTCCTTCTGAAGGGCTGCACAGCCCTCTGGGGCATCACAGCTTTGTGTCATCAGTGAGTGTGCTGAGAGGGGCACCTGCCCCTTCAGCTAAGCCATTGATGAGTAAGAAAAATAGTGCTGCGCCCTGTATCAACCAAAAAAAGTTGAAAAAGGAAAAATAAAAAGGTGGATTGTGTATTAAAACCAAGACTTTATTTGTAATTCTGAAGTGACACAGAAACTGTGCTGCCCACCTGTATCGCTTTTGAAGACCTCAGGATTATACATAATTCAGATATCAGTGTTGCTTTAGCAAACTGTGAAATGACAACTACACAAGCTATTTTATGTGATAGAAATGTGATATATATTATTAGTGCCTGTGAATCTTTGTTCGATTTGGGACATGATTTTTTTAAAAAGTGTTGTCTTTCTAGGTGTAATTGATAGCCCATGTTTGCGATGGTATTTTCCCCAGGAAAAATCCTTAAATATAAAATCCTTCTCTCTGGAGACCAATTAGGCATATTAGCATAGTTCAATGCTTTGCATATTTGCTGTCATTATGAGCTTTTACATTAGAACGCTTCCTAGTAAAATGCATACAAACATAAATCGTTAAATAATATATTTAATTTAATGTAATTTAATTTAATCAATTTTTTTTTTTTGTAGTTGCTTGTACTACTTTTGCCTTCTGGCCTTCAGGCATTTCTCATCTACCATGAACTAAATCTCTCACAAAGAAAGTAAGTGAAAATGTAGCAGTCATCAAATAAGAAAATTGCATTTTTTTTCCTGCTTTCTTTGACACACCAGATGTGACAGCAAGACATGATAGAACTGCAATTTAAAGGTTAATTTCCTTAAGAGGGCCTCCATATTTATCATAACATCCAGACAACTATTTTAATTACTGAAAAAATAGTCTTTACAGTGGATGAATGCACACAGTATATTTTTTTAAAAATATGAGTGAAAAAATTCTTTCCATTATCCTTTTAATGAAAGTACTGTGCTTACTGTCTGATGAAATGTTTCCTGTTTGTATGCTACAGATTGCTACATGCTTCCTCTAAAAAGTGCAGAGTAAATAAAGAAATTTACCTGGGCCAATGGCAAACAATTAGAACTTCCTTGCTTCCTTGCAAATCTTAACTGAGCTATAAATCTTAAAAAGTTATTAGTTTTGACATTTTAAGAGAGCAACCAAAAAAGGAAAGAGAACACTAGGAGGAGGAGAAGAGGCAGAAGTACTGGCACTAATATGGGAAAAGGTATGTAATATTTGCACACCTTGTGTATTTGGACAGTTGAAATTTTATAATATTTAAAATATTATAAAAAATGTTATGATTGTATTGGTCTTCTCTACTGTTCCTTAATCTAAATGAACCTCAAATTTCTGTAGAATCAAGGTAAAACTTGGGATAACTGAAAATATCAAGGGATAATGAAAAACTAGAACTCCTGTTTATGCAAACTTTGCAATGTGCTACTTTTAAAGCTGAAGAATCCATTCTCCCATTTGCAACAATAATCCTTATTAAGTGATAAGGGATGAAATTGGAAAAGGTAGAGTGAGGGAATTTTTCAGAATGTTGCATCCTTATCTGAAGCAAATAGTATAAATAATTTTTATGGCTGGTAAATGGTAAATGACGGCAAATATTTTCATTTCCATCATATAAATCTTTTTACACAAATTGAACTTTAGATTGCAGAAATTATGGATAATGGCCACCTCTATCTTGGTGTCTTGTTTGAGACTACAAAGACAGTCAGAGGGAAAAAATATAGTTTCACAGTCTTATATAATTCTTGAATTCTTATTAAATGCAAAATGGGTACTGCCTCTTTTTAAAGATAATTTACTAAGAACAGAAAAAGATGTCTAAATAATATCAATAATGTTCAGCAATTGCTAATAGCATCCTAGAGAAATGGATGTAAAAATATCTTTTGGACAAATATACATCATTCTCTGACCTTTTATTCTTTACTAAATGACAATGTGAAATTCTCTCAATATCAGATGTTATGTTTTTTCTGGGATGTGGACAGCAGTCACAAGGAGCTCAGCCGAGACTAACAACTTCTTTAGCATAGGTCACTGAACAATTGTGAAATGCTCCAAAGTTCCAGTAACTATTGACGGCAGAAGATTCAGAGCAGTGAGTGAGTTGGAGGTGAGAGACTTCATAAACCATTTCCATTCCACTAAGCTATCCAGTCTCATCCTCTGCTCTTTTTCATTATATTTGACATTTTTTAGATTTGATCTTGGTTCCAGACTAGTAGCTTGCAGCTGTGGGCTGAGCGGATGAGACTTTGCTTAGCTGCAGAGCATATTGAAAGGGAAAAATATGAGAGGTATGTGGAAAATGCAGGCCATGCAGAGTTTAATAGAGCTAGTTGCTAAGCACAGGCATTTTCAAGAAAGAGTTCAGTTTCTAAAGTTACTCCCAATAGCCAAACCAACTTAGTGACAGGGAACTGCTGCTTCAATAACTGTGATTCTTCTGTGAAACAGTGTATGACCTTGGCGCCATTCATTGTCACTGAGTTGTAGTCAAAATTGCTGAATTTGCTCTTGTGTGAGGAAGGAGTGATTATTGTTCCCATTATTTGCAGATTGGGCCTCGCTTCTTCAGATGGACTCATTCTCCTGAGAGCTCTGCATGTTTGGAAGTTTTCAACCATAAACTCAAGTGGAAGGACTCAAAGCATAAACAAATGTCAGGATATGTCTTCAAGAAGCAAAATAATAGTAAACAAAGAAAAACATACAACTTTTTATTATTTTTATTTAATCTTTTAAAAAATATCTATGCACTTGTATAAACTGTTTTAAGATGTGAACCTTGATTGCAGAATATTTTAAGTTTTAAGAGATTCAGAATGATCTGCTAAGTGATAAGCTAAGGCTATATTTATTTACACCTAAACCCAAAACCTAGTTGGTAATTCCAGCTTGTCAGTTCTAGAGAAATGCAAATGAGGCAGTCCAAAATGTTTAGGAAATGCCAATATTGTGTGTGTGGTTATACAGATTGATAGCTTCTTTCTGAATGCATATACATGCTTATTATTATGCATGTACAAGATAAAAAAATGGATTAGAGAAATATATAAATATGTAGGTAGTGTGTGATTTATTTGTGGGTATCATTATTGCCAGTGTACCTGTAGTTAGATATAATTCACACGCTATAACTGTGCATGTATATTTTTTTACAGGAGAGCATCAGCAAATGAAGGAATCATAGGCATGTGTGTACATATTTTATTTTTAGAAAGACAAGAACACAAATACTGCAATATGATTTTATACTGCTTGAGTATTCTTGATGAATTCAAATTAGCCCATAATGCAAAATAGGCTTTAAAATACAACTATTCAGGTATTGTTATTTAGATAATGAATTTTAGGTGACTTCACTGAATTCATCTGGGGTAAATGAAAAACACATTTGATCTATTATTGAGTGCCTGTTAAAGAAACAGAATGGATTTGAAATACACATACTGTATTGCAATACACACTTCCTTTCTCTCCTAAGAAATAAGAACCTGGCAACAGACAATAATTAATAGTACTCTTAGCCTTGGCTGGGGTCTACATATTGGTTAAAGGTGCTATACAGACAGAAAATTTCTACATTTGTACAGAGGCCCATAGATCTTTGAACATTTATAGTTTTCTGCAGTGCTGAATCTTGCAGGTGCCTTATGTAGAGAGGAGAACAATATTTTAAAAATTTTTCTTCATTAAAATTTTCACTTTGTGACATCAGTACTGTATTTCTATGTCAGAGGATATGCATGCAGCCATATAAGCAAGGGCAGTCCATAACATAAGCTCTGCTTTACTTTTTTATTTTTTTCACGGAGATGTACTTAACCAAAAGCAGAATAATTTTCCCTCTTTGGTCTGCCTTATTATAGACCCCATGTCTGATGTTAGTAAGATATCCCAACCCTTTTCTCTCTTTTGGGTGTGGGACAAAGGGACAAAATACACCTGACCTGGGCCTGGGCTCTCTGTGCTCGTGCCCTTGAGCTGGCAGAGGGACACGCAGGCGATGGAGCTGCCACTGCTTGGAACCAATCATCAGCCTGACCAAGCCTTGCAGTGACAAATGTCTCACAGACCCCTTAAATCTCTACTTTGGAGAAAGTACTGGAAGCAAAAAAAAAAAAAGAGAAGTTTCTGGTGTTTGTTTTGAAGATGCGGTATTATTGCAAACCTTTCTCCAGTTTTGACATTTCACTGCGGCTCGGATGGAGAATGTGAATGCTGAAGTACGTATATTTTCCATGGATCACCAGGCTGATTTAAAAACAAAGTCAACAAACATGCCTGCAACAGAAATATTTCTTGTTAATCTTTTTCCCTTTATTCCTCTGGCACTGCTATGAAAGGCAGAATATGCATCCAGTGCTGTGACCTAGCACACAACCAATGCAATCTCAGGCTTCCTCTAGGACAAAATCTTTCAAAATGTGACTTTACATTAAAAATTATGAGCGTGATATTACAGAAGAAAATATTTTATTTCTATTCTGCAACTAAAATGTCTTTGGATTATATTTCTAAACACTTCCAAGGTTCTCTTCTCCTACCTGTTTCACATAAATTTTACCTTTGACCCAGAAGGAAAATATTACAGAACAAAAAAATAAAAAATTAATGCTGTCCAAAGAGAGAAAAGACATTCACTTGGAGGAAAAGAGTAAAAATATCCCAATAATTCATCAAACAGCCACTACCTAGGTTGGTTAATAAATTATCTGCCACACAAGTTTATAAACAGAAAAGTTCTAAAATATTCCAATATTTGCAGCTCTTACTTTTTATTTCAAATAAATCTAAAATTTATCAACATCAAATGTATTCCAGGATAATCAAAATAACACTGTGTGAAATCCACAGTATTTTTTTTTGTTAGATTATAAAATTTCATTTGAGACCCATCTAATCTCTAACCCTTCAATTTCTCTGGTTATTTGTTAGTCATGTGTATATGAAGACAAACTGAGAGAATGATTTATGAGCTATGGTTAATAACACAATAACAATATAATATTTTGTGATACTGTTTGAGCAGGTTATCTGTCATATAATGTTTTTCTTACAGAAATCTAAAATTTAATTGGCTCTCAAGTGTACCTCATATATTGATGGGTGAACAAGCCTTGTCTTTTGAAAAGAGAAAAGGTGATTAAAGGACTTATTTTTGTGTTTAAACTGATAATACATGCATTTTAAAATGTATAGTACATGACGACCATCTTCATTTCACAAATACTTACATTTTTCCTCAAAATTGTATCTTCTTCTGAGGTTTGGAGTGATTTAGGTTGACTTCAAAATTAAGAAGAAATTATTTTTTTCTTCTCTGTTTACACCATGCCGTGGACTCGCTGTACCTTCTGACAGTACTGTGCACATGTCCATGCTGAACCTTTTCTTGCCAAAGAATCAAGGCTGATTACAGCTGGGTTAGCTCATGGTCCACCTGGTCCAGAAGCCTGCAGGTTCACTTGGTTCCTGTTTAAGGAGCTAAACAACTCACCAGAAACATAGTGAATGTTTCTAAAAAGGTATTTGATATGACGAGTAAAATTCATCCTCTCTGACACCACTCCCACTGAAATCAGCATAGCAAAAGTTCAGCAAATTTTATTGAATTAGGGTACAGCAGTAGGAAGCAGAAGTGTTTTATGTTTTCCTCTGGATATTTAATGGGTTGTAGACTTTACTACTTGTACAATTCCCATTAGTGTCAATAAGAGAAATGTGGCTAAAATTGAGTCATTTTTTTTCTGAGAATGTTAAATGACAAAGGACTTAAATTTATATACAGCAAAAAGTTTTATTTCAATGAAAAACATGCCTGTGTTACTTAGTCCCCCCAAGGTCTAACCTAAAATTTAGATGAAAGTTTACTGGTTACCTTGGGAAAATGCATTTTTTGAAAATGGAGTTTGTCACACGAGGGCCAATTTCACTAGAAAGCAGCACTTAGCATCACTGCTCATAAATAACTCAGCACCTAATTGTGAAAAAATCGGACAAAAAATGCTTAATACTATAGCTTTTTGAAAGGAATTATAGATGCATAGTCCTTACAGACAGAAGAGTATATACTGAGTGTGAAATTAGAATATTAGAAAGAATACTTCAGAAATTAGGTGTCTGAAGTAACATTAAATCTTTATGCCAAGAACCCTAGCAGATGCTAGAAATTGAGAGTAGGAAACCAGCTGGCTTCTAAGCAACATCATAGTCTTCTCATAGCAAGACAAATTAATAATTTACTTGAAGATTTTAGTCTGAAATTGATTTCTGGATAAAGACTGTGAAAAAGTAATGGCATTAAAGGGAATAGAAAATACGTGTACTAGTTTGTCAGGTTGTAATGGCTGGTGGTTGCAACACAATAATAATGTTGCTGAGAAATGATCATTCACTGAGATTTTTGTTTTGCTACAGGTGTTTATTAGTTTATAATTGTGGGAGTCATCAGATGAATGAATTCATTACATGAATCCTAAGGCAAGTGACTAAAAAATAATCCATAAATGTACTTAAATTGATCACAGAATCTGTTCAGTTTGCTCTGAATATCTTACTTTTTAACAGTCTTATTCATGGGCACTTATACAAATAGTTTATAACTGGCTCATCTTTATCCCATTAATCTCAGTGGTATCTGAGCTTAAAATCCCAAAGATAAAGTTTCAGTATCAAAACTGATTATTAAAATTCAGATCACTTTAACAGGCAGCATGAGGGGGAGTGCAAAAAGACAGACAAGCCAGAAGTGAAAGCAGCAACAGTAAAAGCGTGCAGAATGCAGATTATATAAAAAATTGTGGGAGGAAACATAATTTTTAAAAGCCTATTCCTGTTTGGCAGATGCATGTGGATTCAAGAATCAGAAAATGTTGATTTTAATTGACAATAAGATCAATAAATTACTTCAATTAAAAAAAGAAAGTTTACTGTCTAATTTTGTAAACATGCACATGATGTTTAGAAGCCTAGGAAATCTCCATTATATGTTCACTTTTCATTCAAAGATCAGCAGAATCTCCATTGTTAGATGTCAGTGTTAAGATGAAATATCCTGCCTGGAATTAAGAAGGCATGACATCTTTCTTTGGAAAGAAAGAATGGTGTCATTTTTGTGAAAATGCACGACACTTCAGAGTAGCATTTCTTTTTTTCTGTTCCAGTTTTTCTTCATTGCCTCCAACATTTTAAAGAAGTCATTGAGATTAGTTAAACTCAACATACAATTGCAAACTCCATTCATTTAGGGCTCAAAGAAAAGAGAACCTGCAATGGCAAGCACATGTATGGTGTTGGTTGCTGCAGGTATGTTTTGCTATTTGAGCTCCATTTGTTCCTCCTTTTGTGTTCTAAATAAAACTGCACTTTGGAATTGAAGCATAATGTCCTGCTGAAATAGTAACATAAAATAACAGTGGAAGACAAAAAAATTTGAGGAACTGAAAAAGGGCTTCAGGGAGTTGTAGACTGGTTTGCATTTAAATTTTTTCTTGCAGTAGCACAACTGGTATGTATAATTGAAGTCCTGACTGATAGGCACCTATGTAGGCACATAAGTTCTTGTATGCTTTCTGGCAGTTTTTTTTGTTTGGTTGGTTTTTTGCCTTCAGGAGCAAAGTCTGAGTAATCATGGGATTCTCTAACATGTTTCCATTTGAAGCTCTTATGGTGAACTTTTGAGGCTCCTAAATACATTTCCTGTAAAACTTCACAGGAAGATTTCTCTATTCACATGTGTACTATATCCAAAAATGGGTGACTTTCATACATCTTTCAACCTTCTGTTCCAAGGGAGGGGCAAAAATCTTTCCAGGCAGAACTGATCATCGTGAATTTACAAAACCCAACCTGCTGCCTAGTAGGTCCCTTTAGCTACAGAGGGCTTGGGGAAAGGGCTTCTCTTCCCTCCAGAGTCATAGTCTAGTCTCTCTGACTGTTTTCAGTCATTTATTTTTAAAAAGATCTTTCAACAGCCCTAGAGCATCTGTGAACAGAGCGCAGAGACAGGCAGAACCTGTAGGCACAATTCTTAGTAGAATTTACAGAACAGGCCCAGGACAGTTTAAAGACCCCTCTCTTCTAGTGTCAGGTTTTTGAAGTGAACACTAAACAGATGCTCAGACAATAAGTAGCAAAGCACATGTGTGCTACCAAGTCATATCCTTCAGATAGTATCTAATGCTGACTTTAAAACCAGTCAAAGTGTAGCTGCAGTGACTGAAAACTACCACTGAAGCAATACTGCAAAGAAAATTCTATACAGATATAATTCCTCCTGTATATATACCTCATTTTACTCATCAAATATGGATACCATAGCACTTCTCCATTTTCACAAACTTGGAATTTTGAATTTTAACTTGCAGTTTCAAGACCTAATTCACTTTTTTTTTTTTTTTGTTTTGTTCAACATATTGTAGATCCACAGAGTAATAAAAAATGACCATTATTTATTAATGTGATCCATTATTTATTAATGGATCACACCAGCAGTTTATATCCACTATAGGATTTTTTTATGTTATGTGGCCAGTACACTAGTTTTTTCATATCCTGAGTCATTAAGTAACAATGACATCCCCAATATGTGTCAGGCCATTTTCTGTCTAAAGTCACATGGTAAGTGATAAGAAATTTTTAAGCTGACTTTTCAAAAGGAGTCAAAATTACTGCAGGAACTCTGTAGACATTTTGTCAAAACTGTATAAAGGAGATTTCTAGGCAATTTATATAAAGTTACAGAAACTTGGAAAGCAGGATAGATTTCATTATGACATTAGGTTTATACAAAGTATGTATGACAAGAGAATTATTCAGCCTCATTTACACATTTAAACTAGTTGCTTAGAACTGTAAATTTAGAGGGACTTCTTCTTCAGTTTTATTTAACAACAGGAGATTCTGTCCTCCCTTGAATTGCAGGAACAGTTGAGTGCCTGTATCTTCTCTCTTGCCTCAAGGCAGCTAAAGTGGTTTTGCAGCAGGACTTGAGTGGTAACACAGGCAAATTACATTTGTTCCAATTTCTTATTTCATCTTGATAATTCAATCAATTTCCCACTCAAGGCCAGAATGGTGAAAAAACAATCATTCTTCTTCATTCTTATTTAAGAATATTCTTTAAAACCCTGATTAACAGTTTGAAAGAAACCTGGACACTCAATATTTACTTTGATGCTTTTCTTAGTATGTACTGGCAGGAGGCAGATAACACTGACAAACATTTTTCCTGCAGAAGCTGGATAGATTCTTTCTAGCTTGTATTACATTATTAAATAATTTTTAAAAATCCATTAGCCAACAACTATTTATAGGAAAATTATTATAGAATTATTTGCATACTCCTTTAATAGAATTTTCACCAGAAAAAAAATTATATTCTATATAATTCCAGATATTTTTAATTGAATTGGGTAATTTTAAATTGCCACAGTCCAGTTTGTAAAGATGTTAAGGCGAAAAGATCAAAATAATTCTTTTGTAACACATCAGTTTTGAAATTAATACAGAACAGCTATAACCACTATCAGTGACAGATGGAAACTTAATTTTAATAACTTGCACGATATCGATGAAGACTATTTTTCAGTTATTGCTACTGTGGGTTCTCTTTTGAAGATAGAGCTGGAACAATATTAATGTATTAGAGTGGTCTTGGAGGTCTTGAATTGGATTCTTTTTTTATTAATGTACTCTAGAAAATGTGTTTGTATTATCAAGCTGATGCAGTCTGCTTGCAAATGGGCATTCAGTCAATGGAACACAGCTAGGATTCATCTCCTGTGGAGGGTGAAAAAAAGAAGGATGGTTTGATAGAATGGATACTCTCAGTCTTTGAGTCACAACCTCACCATCAACTGAACTCTTCACTAAAGCAGATGTAGGCAAATCTCCGAGTTACACAGGGCCATTCTTTTTTTTTTTTCCCTTTTCTTTTTTGTCCAAGTAGCAGCTAAATTGTTCCCACTGTCAGTCACTTCATGCAACAGTCTGAGAGCCCACTGTTAAACTGGCATAATGATGTTCATAAGTCACAAGCTAAATTGAATATTCAGCCTTGAACAGAGTATCACTTTATTTCTCCATTGGGAGTAGAGAGTCATAAGAAGTTACCATGGAAGTATTTGATGAAGTTTTTTAATGGCTGAAATAAACTAGTGACTAAGTTTTTCATATGCACTGTGGTTTTCCACTGAATTCAAGAACAGGAAAAGTCCTTCGTTTTACAGAACTTTCAGTTCAATTAATGAGTTGGACAAGATTCAACCTTCTCTCACTGTTACTAGTTTCCAGTTTTAGACTAAGCTACTTGGGAAATAAGGCTGAAGAAAAAAAATAATGAGATAGTTAAGTGTTGGTAGAGTATTCTGCCATCAGGTCAGAGAAGAAAATCACTATTTTAAGATGAGACTATTACTAAGTACTTTGAACAGGCACAAAATTGCCTTTTGAAGCAATTCTAACATTCCGTTCATTACTTGAATCATCAGAATTTAAAATTGTTTTTAATAGAAATGTTTCGGAACAGCAGCTGCATATACTCAAATTTTGAAAAAATAAAAGAAAATGCTACTCTTTATTCTGCTTTTCTGCTTGAAAATGGTATCTGGATCTTCAGACATAGATACAGAAATTTTATTAATGATTAGCTATAATGAAAAGGTACCTAAAAGATAAGGTTCTTTAAAATCACAGATTACCCCCATAAGCCAAGCTCTTAGAATGTTTCATAACTTTTAATGAACATTTATCAAAGCTCTTAATTTTTCGTTGGTTTTGGTTTCTCTTACATCTTTTCTTTTGATGATGTCCATCGTCTGCTCTCACAATTCAAGTTCTGGATTATAATTTCAATCATGCACTTCAAAGGTTTTTTTTTCAGTAGCACTTTCTGCTCTTATTACAAACAGTATCATGAGGACTAAATAATTTTCTGTAATTCTCTGTCCTTATTACTAATTCCTGCACTCTGAATAAGACATTAAAATTTTCATGTACAATATATTATTCACTTGATGTACAGTGTTAACCTTTCAGGTCTTCTGTATTTTAGTAGGCCGCCAATTTTATCCCATTTTACATTTTATCAGGGTGGTGGAAGCAAAAGTTAGCAGAGACAACCAGTCAAAATTCAAAAAAACTGAGAAGGTCAAAACTCTTCTACCCTGTGCAATGTAGGAAAACGTAAGCCTAAATTTCAATGAAAATATTGTCAGGAGGACAAAAATATTGTGATATTAGAGTAAAATAGATTGATACAAAGTACTTTCTCATTCCTGCTTAAAAGGATGGTTTAGCACCATGTGATGGTTTCCTAGGCTTAACTGGTGTCTTCAGTTTGCATTAGTGGAAAAAACACCTCTTTCTTTTTACCATTTTATGTTTTTATAGGCCCTTTACTTCCTGCTATTATTTGTGAAAGACATTTGACAAAAGAACTGGAATGAATGTATTTATATTACCCTTTTTAGTGCATAAAATTTATCCAGATCACTTGTGGGACTTTGTCTGAATGAAAAGTTTAACTTACTCTTGATCCTCAAAAAGAGATAACTTTGTGCCTAAAGAAATGTAGCTAATTTAAAGCTCAAGTCCAGTTAGGCTCTCATTTCCAGGAGCACAACTCTCAGGAATTTTTTGTTGAAACTCCACAAAATAACATGAACCTTACAAAAAAATGTTGAGTACAAGGCCTGATCAGGAATGTACCTTGACTATCACTTATATATGTAAAAGGGTATTTTTTGTAGTTCCATCTCCCATTAAAAGTTTGTAAATAATATTCCTTCCTCACATCCTGACATCAGGCTTGAATAGGAGAGAAACAATTTGCAAGAACACTTGCAAAGACTTATACCATATAATTTAGAATAATGTTTCAGTCTCCTATTTGCCCTAGACACGTTAACTTAAATCTTTTAGTTATTTAATCTCTTTACATTTGTAGGAATGTGTACAGTGTCTGATGTAGATAGTGAAGATTTAGTGAATTGCTATGTAAAGAAAAATCTGAATTATTACTTTTTAGACTGTCACCTGCTCTCTGGATGGGCTTATTAACAAACAAATGCTAAGATGTGGCATTTGACTTGATATTTTTAGCTGAAGTTCTAAAATGCATGTGCATATCAGAGTATATTTCATTGCTAGAAAATCTAGTACTAGCTAATCCTTTGATCTTAAACAAGTCTGAAAAAAACATAGTAAAGCAAGCTCACTGTGATCAAACTTTAAGATATTATATAATATGAAAAAAGGATTTAAAAGAAGCCCCAAACTCTCTTATTTGAATATTTTTCATTTTTAAACCAAAGGCCATAATATAAACCTGAAAAAGTAGCTAGAATATTGTAACAGAATGCCTTAAATTACATATTATTTTGCTATTAATTAATTCAAGAAAGTTAATTATTAATTTTAATTTTTGATAAAATTATTCAAACAAAACATAAAAATATTATTCTAATATTTTCCCTCATATTTATTCAAATTAGTAAAACCCATATACCAGACAAACAAAATCACTAGAAATATTGGTTTGTTTTTCCAAGATAGACTCAGGACTAGATTAATGGTAAAGGAAAGCAAAATAGATGAACTGATTGCCAAATCTGGCTGTCATGGCTATGTTGTCTAGGTGTGATATTTTTATTTTAGAAATGTACAGAAAGTCTAACAAATAATATCCAAAGTAATTAAATGGAAAGCTTTTTTAATTCTGGGATCTGTGTAAATACCAGTCATGAGGTTTATATTTTTACAGGTTTTTGTAATTTTCTCCTAAGTTGAGAGTTCATTAATCAGATTTCTGCTTTAACAGCATAAAGTAATAACTTACAAGAAGAGTTCTGTAATTTGTTTTAAATCATGCTTGCCATAGAAGGAAGATATGTGATGTGTATTTAAATACTAATTTGGAGCTGTAATGGGACTGCTAGTCATCCTCTGAAAAGCAAACAAAATTTTTATTTATTAGTAACAGCCATTGTAAGTCCTATGATATCTTTTGAGAGAGGGACTTGAATTTACTGCTGTATTCCTGCCTTCCTCAAACTCTTAAGGAATCTGTCTTTCTCAAAGAATTAATATTTAGAGAGCTGAAAGTTTTATCTTTCCTGGGGCAAAGAGCAAGTTGTAATATCACTTGTATAATACACTCTGGTTGCTGCTTGAAAGGAAAGTTGCTTTACAAATGTCTTCTTGAACTCGGTATGCATATATAATGCATTAATATTCTGTCCAATTTCAGTCACTTTGGATCTTTTGGTATCACATCAGTGCCTTTCATAAGATACTTGATGTAGGATGAAAGTATCCTGGAGCAAGGGAACAAGTTACATTAAAAACAACAACAAAAAACTCCATCTGGCTTTATTTTTATGGTGAGCCTAATAAGTGAGCATGCAATTATGGTTTTTATTAATATTTAGGAATCCAAATATAATGGTAATGTAATATCCAACACCATTCTTAAAAGTCTTTCAATAAAACCCTAACCATTTCACTCTAAGGGGCTTCAGTTTCTTACAGAGGATATCATAAATCACCAGCCTATCCACTGAAACTCTGTCTTGTGGACTTATAAGGAAAAACGCAAGAAACTGTTCAAACTATACTGTGAACTGGAGAAAGCTATGGAAGGCTATTTAACAACAGAATGAGCCTCTGCTCAAAGAGAACACAACAAATCTAGTGTTCTATGGGTAGTATATCTAAGGCAAGTCACCTGCTGTCCCTCCTGGGCAACTCTATCACTGAATTTGACATGTTATCAAGATGTTCATCCTAGCAGAATACGTTAAAAGAAACAGCCCTATTCCTTAGGATCCCTGAGTAATGGTACTATTTTAGTTAAGTTCTTAGCTATAAAAATGAGGTGGGGGAAAAATCCTGTTGCCTCCATGTCTGACTGATCCTGGCAATGTGATTTCCTATATTTCTTTCTGTTAGTGGGAACTGTCTCACTTATTTTACATTTTTGGCTTTCACAATTATAGCCCAATTTTACAAGGGAAAATTAGCTTCCCTAAGGTAAGTATTCTCTTGTTACACAAGAGGTGAGATCCAGACACTGTGGATTCCTGGCAGAGTCCTGTACTTTCCTGTGTTTTCTTCATTTGGTGAAAGTTGGTTGAATACTGTTTTATATTCTGGACCAGATATGACATTAAAAAGTTTTAAAAGAGGAAATGTATTTCCTTACAATCAGAACTGTCTTGTTCCACCTAAGATCCAGCCACATAGTTATATGCACCCAGAGTTTTATAATGCAATTTATAAATGTTTCAAGGGTAATTTGAAACTAACTATAATTCAGACAAAGTCTTGTGACTTAAAATGAGTAAAGTAAGCTTAATTTCTCTTTTCTTTAGACTTAAACATTGATTAATAACTCCAGTCTTTACCTTTTTCTATAAATTACTCAAGGATGCTGTATTTACTTACTTTCTATTTCTTGAGCATGCAAAGAGTGTACATGCATTTCAAAACAATTCTGCCAATTTAGATTTAAATGTTTTGAGCTGCTTGGATAAATATGACTGCAATATGTGTTAGTTAAAATATTTCTTAATTTTTTGTTCACATTTATTATTATTTTATCCATGTTCAGTCTTTTGCTCCAGTTACCTCAATAGCTTCATCTTTGCAGTTATTTTAATGTACAGTCCTTCTTATACATATAAATACAGAGGTAATATTCTATATAGAGAGTGTGATTTTATCTTGAGCTACTTAAGTGATATACATCTGAATCTGTGTTGGTTTAAATTGGGATCATATGGATTATTTTAGTAAAATCACAGCTATAATGCATATCCACATGACTGTGGAAATACATCAGTAACAAAGAATCTCTCTCCATTACAGACAATAATAAATAGATGATTTCATCATCATTTTTCTAGATTTATAGAAAGGTAAAAGTCCTATCCTCATTTTTTTCATATTTTTTATCCTTTTTCTGTCTTTTTTTCTCTTTCATTCTTATTTATTTATTCCTTTATTTTCTCGATTTCTGTGTCTTTCTCTTCTACCTGCAATATTTTCTACTTTGTCTCTTCCCAAGCTTTGCTTATACTCATTCACCCATATCTTCTTCAGTGTAACCTTTTCCTTTCTGTTTTTCATTTACTTCTATCCATATTTCTGCTTTCAGTCCCTTGATTCCCTTCACCTCTGCTCCCTAGTTGTTTTTGAGCTGGCTGGCCATCATTCAAACTTCCGTGGAACACCTGTTCGGAGGGTACATGGGGCAGAAAGAGCACACTTTGAAAAGCAACCTGGCCCAAAGCACCACAGGGTAGAGACTATGGGTCAATCTATTCTCTTTGGATATCATCTCAGATTTGGAAAATGCCAGCTTGGATTCTGAATGACCGGGAGGATCAGTAAAAGCAGGCTATAAGTGTTCTATAATCTCTATTGTACTGCTTTAGATTTTTATCTGTCAACTGTATCCGCTACCTGTAGGTTAAAAAACAATGCTGAAGGTTAAAAAGCAATGCAGAAATGGAGATACAAGGGCTTTAATGGACAACAAGGCTTTTGAAGTTAGAAATCTCTACAGTAAGCACCACAACAAGTCGAAGGGAGTTCATTCTGCCATATCATTGCAACCTTAAAAATACCTTAAAGCCTAATCAAAATAGGCATGTGAAGCTATTTTGAAAACTCCAGAATCTTGTTTTCAGTGTTAGTGAACCTATTGCACAGGAACAAAGATGGTTTCACACATAGAGAAAATATCCCTGAAAAATTTAAATAAGACTAAGCACCCTAAAAATGAAGCTTAGAAAAAAATATTTGTATTAATATTGCTAGTCATCTAGTTATCTAGACTTTTCTAGAAAATGAACTAAGAAAATGGCAGAAATATCTGGAATTTTGGGCAGCAAACAGCACCTCTGATGCTACCTATTGATTAAAGATTTCTAATATATTTTGTTAATTCTCACATACATCTAGGACAAAAAGAAAAACAACAGTGGCAAACCTAATTAAAGATAAATAAAAAAAAAGAAGTAATTTCATATTTTAAATTGTGTTTTCTGCTTTGCTGATGAAATATAACATGCAAACTTTTACATTAATTGGACTGTTAACGTAACAATTTGGCTTCCTTTGCAAGACTTTTCATTAAACCTCAGTTCCCTTTCTCGTTTCTTTTGACTTCACAGTGGATTGTAGTTTTCTTTCTCCCACCAGCTGCATTAATGAAGAAAGTCCAATTACCAAATCAGAACAACTATTTGCTTGCTCTGATATGACAATGGAAGAAATACTAACAAAAATGACAACCTTATGTTACTATCAGAATGTATATTTGATGATATTTGTGACCTTGTACTTGTTTTTCTTTCTGTGTTTATCTTTATTCCCATAGCCATCTGTGATCTTTACATAGAATATAAAGCATATAGAGAGTATTTGTGCAGTACAGAACACAACAAGGACACTAAAAATACAGCAGCCATTAGACACTACTTTGGTTCAAAAAATAACAGTATCAGTAAATTCTGTTTGTAAGGGTCTTTGGATGCTTTACAATTTTTACTGCAAAGTAGACTTTACTGTTGCCCCAAGTACCTGTGTTGAACCCAGCAGCCAACAATACACAAGAGAAAATAAGACAACAAAATTATTCATGATGTCATGTTAATATCCACTAATTCTATAAAATTGCTCTATTCTGGTAGGCTAAAGAAGTTTTTCTATTTCAGAAAGTCTTTGACAAAAAAAAAGTTGCATAGCTGCAACTAGCATTTGAAACATATGAACTCAACCACGGATTTTTGGTCCAAATCCTTCACTCCTACTTATCTTTCCCTTCTCCCTTCCATCTTCCCTTCTCATTTGAGGTATTTTCACACAGCTGCCCTAAGAAAGGACAACGCAGTATAGATCATATGTTTGCATCTTAAAGGAGGCAGGGCCTTTGGTAATCATAAAAAGGTAAATGTATCTAATTCAGTCTGACAGCAAATGCTGTCACTTCTGAAATGCATATCTACTCTTTGAAATGCTTCCCCTTCAACACCTGTAATGGACAAAAGAAAGACTTTGATGAGCAGAAAGGGGAATTCTTGCTCCAGAAGCAAAAGGAATCAGGATTTAGGAGTTTTGAAGGCTCACTGAAGAAACACTTCTTTCTTCTCCAGAATTGGGAAGGCTGCCCAATATAACGAGCATTTATATTGCCTGGAAATTACATTAGAACATTTGGGAGAAGTTTCCTTGAAATATGGATAGTTTCAGGGCCAGCAATTTGGAACTACACATGCATGGTATATTTGAATACTGTGCAAATATTTACCCATGAGTAATATATCAGTAATTTTTTGTCAGTTATGCTGAAGTGTTTGCTGCATAGACATTTTGTTGCTCCAGAAATCTGGCACTTAAGCAGTGATAAACCAGTTATTACAAAACAGAATAGAGTGCTTTGACTCAACTTTCTGTTCTAGGGAGAGCAATATTCAAAGTGAAGACCATGTGATGCAGATGGACAAATTTTTCTTCATGTCACTTTGCATTTTCAAGAACTTAGAAAAGATATCGATGTCTGCTTGTGCAAAGGCGTGAGGAAAGATTAAAGTGGGGTCATAATTACATTGCTTTCCTTGGACATGAGTCCAGCACTGTGGATGAGCAGGCTGAGGTCTTCTTCTGTTGTCATCATATTGCAAAGCTCCCATATCTTCCTGGTGATCTCTCATGGGCAGCTCCTCACAGAACTGACTCCTTCTTCTTCACAGCCAACAACTCCATCTCTCTTCACAGCACAACTAACAAACTCCATCTCTCTCCTCAACCAGCTAACCCACTCTTTTGTGGAACACTTCTTACTGGACACAGCTGTGGCACATTAAGGGCAGGCCTGTTCCTAATCTTAGGTGATTAGTACAGCTGCAACTCCTCAGGGGTGAGACTACCTTCTGCAATATTTTATTACATTCTATCCCTCCACACTCTTCACACTCCCTGCCAAGCCAGGCAAGGTACAGTAACATTTTTAAGGAAAACAATATGAAATGATCAAAGGTTATTTGTAGTTTTCAGAGGTTAAACATCTTCAAGTGTTCAAAATGTCAAAAGTTTTTGTTATAATAGAAATAAAAATTTTTTATGCTATGAAATGCTGTGTCTGTTTTTCCTAGAGCATAGAGCTCTTTTTCCTAAAGGCAGATGAGCTATCAGAGGCAGTGATTCAAAAAGGTTGCAAAATGTTTCCTGATTCAGTGCATAAAGTAGTCTTTGACAATATTTTCACCTTTTGTGCCTAAATTTGCTCACTATTTACTCCTGGCTTTGTATTTTCAAAAATTTTATCTTCATTTCAGCACTTTGAATGGTAGCAGACTGCTTCTATGGGCCTGGGATAGACATATTATAAAGCAGACTGATGGAAGGGTCTAGAAAATGGAAATTAAAAAAGATGTGTTGGGAACATACATTGTTTTGTGACTGCTGCTTTATTTCTCTGTAGATTATTTTTTGTTACATTGACTAGATAGCAACCTGAAGAACTTCACTTCTACATGAATTCTCATCCTCTATTTCACCAAGACCTATTTATGTTTGCCCCATTTTTGTGCTGACACTAGTATGTGCACAGCTGCACTAGGAATTGTGATTTTAGCAACCCTTGCCAAAAGAAATACGCAGTTCATGGTTTTGTGTGAATCACAAGAAGCCATATAAATAAGTTGTCCAAATCTACTCTATTTGCCCTTCATATACTACAAGTTCTGCAGTTTGTTACCAGCAAACACAGTTTAACAGTGCCTAATTTCTCTAAGGGTTACTGTTGTTTTAAGCACTTCAAAATGAGGTTCAGATAATGTTTGATTTTTCTAAATATATTAGAGAGAGAAGAGATTATTTTCAAAATGTTTCATCCTACTTCATGAGTCAAAAGCACTGACAGTGCCAAATCATGTCATTTCAGCTAAATATACTGCTAAAAGAAACAATCTAATGGCAAAAACAGCCTTTGTTTTGAAAAAAGAAATAGTCCCTTTGGCTATCCTTATAGAATCAACATGATAAATATAGGCTGTTTTACCTACTTGAAACAAAAAATGTATACTATAATGTGAATGGCAAATGGTTTAGAGTGAACTAATGAACTTCTCCATAGTTTCATAAACACCATTATTTGATGATAAAGTAGTAGCTAATTTCAAATTTGCATACAATTTACAGTCCATTTTAAAAGTGATTTTAAAAAAGATAAAAATCTTTACTTAAAGAACAAAAGCCTAAGTGACATGTAGAAAGTCCCCTATACGCACAACAAAATTAATAAGTTTTTCTGAGCCATCTTCCCCAACTTTATGCTTTTCAACCTGATGTGGAAGAGAAAAAACTCTTTATAGGCAGGGCAAGCTCCCACTTCTTTCACTCACTGCACATTGATGGTATCAAATAATGACACCCTCTCTGAATTGGGAAGAGAGCTAGATGTTGCCTAGAAATCATTCATTAAAAGAAAAAATATATGCAACCAGATGATTTGTTCTTGTGTGCTAACCATTTTAAGAGAGACATTCCAGCTGGTCTGTACCTGATGCAGAATGGTTTTTCCAGTGATGAGCTTTGCTGTTGACCTTTTTTGCCTGCCACCAGTGCTGTGGGGCCACAATTCACTGCTTTATGTTCCAGCATAACTGAATCCTCTGAACATCCAAACTCTCGTCTTGCAAAATACTATTCAAACAACCTAGTAAAACAGACTTCTCTTTTCCCAAGAGGGTTTGAAAAGACTGTGCCAAGTGAGGTGCAGAGTACTGGGGGACTCTGGCCCTGGGATCAGCACCCCTCGTGTGCCAGCTGTGAAGGGTTAAATATACAACTGACATTTTGCTAAGGAGGCTGTTGTGGCTGAGATTTGGTGATGATTGCTGTTCAAATAAAATAAAGATGTCATTAGAAAACTGGAATCCTGACATCTGAGCAATTGAGTAATGCTATGCTGGTGAGGTGCAGCAGGAAAGCAATCATCAAATACCAGACTTTTTAAAGAATACGATGAATTTTTACACTCCAAGACCTATGAAGTATTACAGCTACACAATATAGAATATTTTATGTATTGAAATCCAGAAAAAAAGGAGAGAAGTCTGAAATATTATAAAACATTTCAAAAGAGGAACTACATATTTTATTCATATGGAATTGCATTATCTTAGCAGATTAGGTACAATTCTTGCTAAAAAAAGGATATATTTAAATATTTATATAACCCATTCATCAGAGAAGGAAAAGAACATCTCCCTTAGCAATGAAGATTGGTGAATGGCTAATTACCAGAACATATTAACTTTTAATAGAATATTTTTTTTACCATACATATCTAATATTTGGCATTCATCCATGAACCCATTGAAATTTCTGGATGCCTGTAATATTTAGAAAGGGCATTAATCAAGGCAATTGCTCATTTTCCAAATACTAATTTACAGGAAAGATTTATATATACCTTGCAGTTTTGACAAAGAATTTAAGCACAAAGGCAGCTGATTTTCCTCTGTTTACTGAACACCTTTAAATCTATCATATCTACAGTCCAGGTAACAGAGCTTTGCCTATCAAAATCCTTGATTTTGAAAGTGATTGGTTATCTATTATTGCTTTTCTTGGAAAAGTTCAAAGGGTTTAAACTTGATCTCAGTGCAGACTTTTGAGGTGTGGTAGAGTTTTCCAATTGTTTCCAATTTCCGATTACAAACATATTGGAAATTAAGACTTGACCGTTTTTCTAAAATAGATTTCTTACAAAAAAAAATACCTTTAAAAGTAATTTTGTGCAGCATAATGCAGCTGATTCATTCAGTGATCACAGTGGTGTTTTCTGGCTCTGCAACCTATTAACCTAAATCATTGAAAAGTGACTTCTTTTCCCAAATTTTATTTTTGCTTCCCAAGAGGCCCTACTCAATATGTCGGCATTTTACAGCCAAACTGGCATTATGGAAAGGATTTAACTAGCTTGCAGTGGCCTTGCCTGTAGCACTGGAGATGTTAATCTTTCTGACCTTTGCTCTGAGCAATTGCAATGTGGCTTTTTGCAATTCCATTTTTCCAACCTTCTGGACCTCTCCAGTTGATGGAAATCCTCACAGAGGGACGTGTAAGGGCAGACAGGAATGCTAAATGGAAAAGAGGCATGCTTGACTGTTCTCAAGCAAACCATGATAATTCAAGTGGACATGATACATGCTAAATCTAGAAGCTCATTTCTTTAAAGTCCGTTCACCTCAGTGCCTAATGTTTCTCCACACTCTTTGTGCACAGAGAATGCTGCATGAGAGGATCCAAGGAGTCCTTCAGCTTTCTTGGAGAAGTTACTGGGCATCTCCTTTGGATGTTTTAAATGGAAGATATTTGTAATACTTGAACTTAGCTATCCTCATCCCACTACTAACCTACCTCACACAGTCCTATGTCTTTATTCCAATGCAAGAATTCAGTTTTATTTAAAGGCAGTCCAGTCTGCCTATGCTTTGATACCAAGGTCAGATGGCAGAAGTTATGACATAGAGGTGGAAAATGGCCCTTGCAAGAGTTATTTCAATTACCTCTTTAAGATACCCTGATTCAAGGATCACTGGCAGGCAGGGACATACTCAAGACATACTCAACAGGTACTGTGAACTGTTAAGGCTCCTAAAGCCACTGGAATGCACATCCTGCATGTGGTGATTTGGTCTGTTACAGGACTTCACATATTCACAAATATGTACAATTAAGAAAATATAGCAGTGAGTGAACATAAAAAATGTAAAATAAACTCACTATAAATATTAATTTTAAGAGGAGAGCAGTCTTGTCTTTCACTCTACAAGCTGTAAAGGTCAGAAAGAATCAAGCAGCATGAAAAATAAAAATTTCGTCTTGCCTTTGGAGTTAAATTTAATAAGAAAGGTACTGATAACAAATCCTCATATTTTTTATGCATATAAATGTGATTGTCAGAAGAAAAAAAAAGAAGAAAAGCAACTTACCTTCTCTATTTTTGCCAGTTGCTCTTTAGGAGATGAAATTATCAACAAAGTAACACAAGATAGAAAAATTTGTGTCTTATGGTTACCTTTCTATGTAAAGTAATTGCTAAATTGTTAAAAGCTGTTTTGATTGAACTCTTACTGTTAATTCTGAAAAGTCTTCTTGGGACATTTTTGAGTTTTAGACCAATTAAAGCACGTTACTGAGGGGAAAAATACTGCAAAATTCCAAGGTTTGAAATGAGTTTTTGTAATTCAAAAGCTATTTTCCAGGTTCAGTCTTAAGGGATATTTTATGTTATTTTCCCACTTTACAACATGCCTCCAAAAGTTTGGGCTTTACTGGAAATTGTAAATAATCCCACAGATGTGCTTAGGTATAGCCACATCAAAACTAAATAAGGGTGAAAGCCCAAAATTAACTGCTGAAAATACAATAGTCTAAACAAACAAACAAAAAACGCAAACCAAGAAACCAACCCAAAAAAGCCCCCAAAACCAGCAACCTCCCCTCCCCCTAATTAAAATTAATACTACCTAAAGAAAAGAAAAAGTCTGCCATAATCAAAAGCACCTTGATGACATAATATATGGCCTTTGTTTAAGTATTCTGAAATCTCAGCCACTTTCTTAGATGGAATTTGCCTTAACCTCTGCACTGGTCTGGGCCAGAGTTGGTCCGGACTGTTACATCAAAGCCATGGTTTGAAAGACTTCAAGGAAATCTTGAGGAAAAGTGCAAAGCAGGTTCTCCTGCAGTTGAAACAGCAATTAACACAGACTTTATTGAAACCTTCTTAGAGCAGAAGAAAGGATGAAGAGATACTTCCCCAAATTCACAGATGTTACAGATTTGGAGGTAACCACTATTTAGGTGTCCTTACACTACCTATGCTTATTGTTTTATCCATATTTTCATTTCTCCAGTCCAGATGGCTGCAGTCTTTCATGCCACCCATCAAACTATTTCTTAGTTCCAGTAATTTCTCATCAACTCAAAGTGCTGCTTTATTCTGAAAAATTCTGAATAATTTCAGGTTTTGCTGTGTAAAATACTCCTGTTATCATAATGGAATCTACCCTTTTCTGATGCCGTATTAATAAGGCAGAAATTTTTCCACAAAATACAAGGCTGGTGTTATTCATCTGGTGCTTTACTGAGCACAGCTTTCCAGGCCATGGCCATTTTGCATCCAGACTCCGTGCTAATTTTTTCACTAATTCATTCCAGCGTATCTGGAGGAACCACTGTCCATCTCTCATGTTTTTTCCAGAGCTGGAGTCCTCGGAGTTGATACAACCCTGCTTCACATAGTCTGCATTCCATTCCCAAAATCATATCCTTTTCCATAGCTTGAAAACTTGCACCCTTGTCACCCAACGGTGACAGGCTCCCTCAGCCTTCACATTGTCTGCTCTGCTACATTACAAATAAGGCCATTGTTAGTGTAAATTTAGCAGCTATTTGGCAGCAATCTGCAGAGATTAATGGAATTCATACAAAAATAGGAAGGCATGCAAACTTTCTAGCCAGATATGTGACACTGTTGGACCAGACTTGTGCCGTTTTTCATTTTCCACGAAAATTCAGGGAAAAACACTGTGACTGTTGAATGTCTTAAGACATGAACAGTACACATACACATACATATGAAAGGCCAGCTTTGCCTTGCAAAGTGATCAGTCTCTTACAGGATAAAGCTTGCTTTCAAAATTCCAGCCAGGGAGTTAAGGAAAGTCAGTGTAAATGTAAAACCCCACCAGCTATTTTTGGATATATACACATAGCACATTTCTGTGTGCTAGTACTGGCAGATACAAAACACACCAGTGTAGCAGCTAGGTGATCTAAACTTTGAATTATGGTAAGCAATGCACCAAAGTTTTTTGCTGGTTTTTGTTTGGGTTTTTTTTGTTTATTGGTTTTTTTTGGGGGGGGGGGGTTGGGTTTTTTTTTTGTTTGTTTTTTTTTTTTAATTCAAGACACTGGTCAGGGAAAGAAAATTGGTTGCAGATCCCAAGAAAAAATTTATAAGCATCTGGGCATTTATGCTGAACTTACCTGTAAATGCAACAGAAATTTGGAAACTCATGAAAAGAGTGAACACACTTCCATTCTTGCTTACCAAGCTCCAACCCAAACAACACATTGCCCTTACCCACTGTAGGAGAAGTCAAGACACTTGTTTGTGGCATAAGCATAATATTTGTGACTTGCTGCAGACAGCTATCTAGGGGCATGTTTAATATTCTGACTGCAGTTCAGTAACTTTCAACTTGCAAACTCATGGTGAGTATTGCCTGCTTTATGAATGAAAAGGCAAAGTGCAGCAGTCCTCTGATCATTCTCAGAGCATTAGAATTTGTCTTCTAACAACATAGCATTTTCCCTTCATGCTTCAGTCCTCAATCTAAACATTAGAAAATAGTGCTGCTAGCAGTCTACTATGTACATATTAGATTCTTTTACTCTCTGTATTAAAACTCCCATGGGAAAGTAAGTGAATCTAAACAAAACATATCTTTACTCAAAAATAACCCTACTACTATGAATATTTGCAAGCAATCTGGTTTTTAACAGTAAATGTTCTCTAACACACAGTTGTAGAACTGTACTCAGTAAAAGTATCTAAAAGTTTGTTTTATCCTTATCGTTATCTATACTTAATATTTTCTCAGCAGCAAAATGGAAAAGTATATTAAGATGTCAAGTTTATCTGACTGAGCATCATAGCTACCACACATAACACCCACCTCTAAATATCAGCTTAGTTTGTCCCACTGATAAAGGCTGATCTTTCTCCAGCACTACATTAATTGCTTTATTTTCTTGATGCCTTTAATCCCACTGCTGTCTACCAAAATTTAAAAAGGAAGGCAGATCATATTTGGCATAATAGAAAACTAGTCCAGTTTCTGTTGGATCACTTTGTGATGACCAAGTTCTTGATCCTGAGCTCAGCATTATCATCAGTAGTTTTTCTTTGCTGTCTTTTTTGACCTGTGAGTAAGAAATTTTTCATTAATATCTAATACAAACCTATTCTTTCAGTCTGAAGGCATTCCCCTCTGTCCTGTCACTACCTGCCCTTGTAAACAGCCTCTCTCCACAGTCAACTGTGATCATAGAACCAATTCAATATTGCAATATATTTACTCCTCAGTAACAGTCTTGAGCAGAAATTATTACTCAATCACCTTTGCATCTGTGTATGCTATACAGAATTTTACAGCTAATGGCACAACAATGAAATAACGGTGGTACAGATGTACTGCTTTAATTGCATCCTACCTTGCTGTTACTGCACAAATTAAAATAATTCTGATTTTTCCAGCACATCTTGTTTTCTACCTGTTACATCCTTATCCTGACAATAAACTGCCTTGCTCCATAGCTCCAAAGCTGCAAGGCAGCAACACTGAGTCAATATATTGAAAATTCATCTGCAATCCCATTTTTGTCAGTGGTAAAATTTAAATATTGTCTTCTTCCATTAACATTTTTACTTCAGAGCTATGCCAAATGTTTGTTTGTCCTTTATATATATATATATACATACATACATACATACATACATACATACATACATACATGTGTGCGTTTGTGTGTGTGTGTGTGTGTTTATACATATTTACTTCAATCTCACTGCCATGAGTCATCATAAGAAGCAACCTGTAACTTTTTTGGACATTACTGATAGTTGCATTGCTGTGCTTATGAACTTCTTTTCTCAGGATGCCTTTTGTAATCTTAGAAATATGATAGTGTGTATTGGTGGGCAGAGGAGGTCTTTTTAATTGTTCCATGTACTGGTTTAAGACCAAGAGAATCACAGAAATTTTAGCAATTTAAACAGAATTATTCATTCAAACTGAAAAAGAAAAATTGCAGATAGGTTGTATACTACATTATTGGTGGACATTGACAGGATGGTAGAAAAGGTTTTCTGTTTGGAGAGATGATTCTGAGCTGTCTGGTATAAATTTGGAAATCATTAATTATTAGCAAATTATTCCTGTTAAAAAAAAAAGAAAGAAATTAAATGTCCAATTGTTAAAGCAGATTGCTTTTTTTACTGTTAGCCTTAAAAGAAAATTAACCTCTGGAGATTACTGTCGGACAGGACAGCCTTTAATTTGTACTTGCTATTCCTTCAAATTATATTAAGTCTTAAAGGTGATAAGAAAAATTGAAATAGATCTTTAAAAAACCCTGTACTTTTACATGTGAATATCTATTTTGAAAACCAGATTTATGGTGATGTTTGCAGGTTTCTATTTTGACTCCATTTTGAATTTTCAAATTTTCAAATTCATATTTTCAAAAGAGCCATTCTTTTCCTAGTAGTCATAATTTGTGTAAGGAAAATTATCTTTTAGTTATAATGAACATTAAAAAAAATTAACACCTACATTTGAACTACATGTAAAAATCACAATAAACTATGAGGTTTAGAAAGCAACCAGGAAGTTAGAAAGAAAAAAGATATTGGTTGAGGCCCTGGAAAAGTTTTGTAACCTGAAACTGGAAATATAAATTTCACAACAAATTATTGTTTCAATTTTGTTGATTGCATCTAAAAAATAGTAGCAACCACCAGCATTTCAATCAGTCTTTAAACAGCAATAATGGGACATGGGCTGCCTACTGGTCTTTAAAGACTGATTACTGGATTAAGAGAGATTCTGATCCACTCGACAAATAGTCCAGTTATTCAGCTCTTAAATATAAAATACCTGTTGTTTGATATAGGATCAGGGTACTTTCTGTAGAAGCTGATCTGTGTAGAAAATGAATTCAAGTAGCAGCCTGGGAAAAGCTGAAATGAAATACAAACCTTTAAAGAGAGTTTGGGGAAGATTTAGGAGTGCTGTACTTAAGCTGAGCAGCATGGCCCTTGATAAGCTATTCTTTGTAACTTTAATTTTATGCTTTAATGAACATATAAAGTAATAACTTTTTAAAAGCCATGTGTGCTCTACTATCTCTTATTTCCCATGGAGCAAAATTCAACTCTATTTTGCAGGAGATAAATAAATAAATAAACAAAAGGATAGCAGATATTTATTCCTTCGGCAGAAAAAAAGTAAAGCTGAAACCTCACAACCCCTACATCTAAACATTCACATTGTTTTGTCCACAGCTTTTGGATATGTAATTAGGGTAAATTTTACTCCATAGCATAATTCATACTAAAACTTTCATCAGAACTGCTACATATCGCAGTGTACTATTTAACTGCCAAATCATCATCCTGCATACTAAACTGCATCTTGAGAAAAGAGTCATTTAACTGTCATTGAAAATATAATACATAGGAATAAGCAGCCAGAGTTGAGCAGATAAAACTGAAATTAGCTGAAATATGCTGTCAAATGAGCAATAGATGGAGGAATTACAGGCAGACAAGTAAGCAAATCACTGGCTTCAACTGCAGGAGTAGCAAATGCTAATTACACCAACAACATACTTTTTCTAGATGTGGAATTACATAGATGTATGTATACATACAGTCAAACATAAATGTTTCATCAATAATGACTTGATGCACATTTTCATAAATTATATATTAATAAACAGTATAAGTAGTGCGGTTAGATTATATTTAAAATAATAATACATTAACATTATTTAATTAATTTAACTGTACGCAGGTCTCACAGCAAATTCTTATATCCTAGCATATCATACATTGTCTTCAATTTCTTGGAGATGAAGCTTGCATTTTAAGTTTTATAATGTCATTAGTGGGACCTCACGCTGATAGATTGCAAACAGGAAACTGATATTCATCTGAATGTAGAATATCTGGTTTGTTCTGATTTTCAACATCTAGGTTTGTACACTTTGTATAGAAGTAACTCCACAAAGATTCCTGGGAAATATGCTTTCACAAAAGCTTTAAAATATCTCATTGTCCTTCTTCCCTCTTGAGGCATAGAGATTCTCCCATCACATCCTTCATGTTTCTTGATGAAATAATTTGAGGATATAGATGAGTAGTCTTCTGGAGCCAGCTTTTCGACTGAATATTGCACAGGTCACTCTTAAATGCAGTGGGTATCACCATAATAATCAGGAAACATTTCATGCATCTAAACCGGCCTTCTTTTTGAAGATTCAGTAAACTAAGGTTCCAATTACTCTATGATATCAAAAACACAAGGTGAGGTGAAAATTGTGAGCAAGAATAAGTAGGAAAAGACTTTTGTTCCAGATTCATTACTTTATTTCATTTTTAGTAGGCATTTTTTTAGTATATAAGTGTCAGCTAAAAAAAAAGAAAAACAAAACCCTCTTACTTTTTTTATTGAAAGTCCTAGTAAATATTCAGAGCTGCCAACGACATTGAAAAAGAAAAAAAAAAGTAAAAAAAAAAAAACTCCACACACCAAAAAAAGAACCAAAAAAACCCAAGCAAACCAACCCCAAAGGCCAGCAAAAAATACAGCATCGCTACCACCATCAAAAATCCTGGAAGGTTTCTTTACCCTTTAGGCTGCTCTTCCTACCTGTTCAGGCAGCTGTGTTTTGTAGCTGCAGTTCTGGCAATGAGGATCCCCTTGCAGTTGACAGTCAGTTCTTCCCTTCACAGAAGCAGCCAGCACACCCCCTGGGTGTGCTCTATCCAGCCTGGATGCGGTTCCCTGGTCCCTGCAGGGCACCCTGCCTCCCCCCTGCCCTGCTGCTGCCCCTCCCAGTTGGCAGCTGACATTGGCACAAACCACTGTCTCCCCACAGCACTTCAGCAGGCATCAATGCATCCTCAAGTGCCTTTAATTCACCATCTCAGTAAATTTCATTAAAATGTCTGAGAACTCCTTCTTTGCCCATATGTCCATACCCCTCGAACACTCCAGCTTGATGTCGAAGCAGAGGGCTGCTGAGAGAAAAATGTAATCCTTAAATTAAAGCAAAGTGTTTTCCTACTATGCATGTAGAAGCAATAATGTGTAGCTGTTGAGTTCAAACAAATATTAAGGCTGACCAGGCTATAGACTGTGAACTAATGAAGCTCAAAACAGTTTTACTGAAGGAATAAACAAACTTTCATATGATTTTTCTGTGCTGGTTTCATTTAGAACCCACTATAGCAAATTGAAACATTTCCCCTATAAAATTATTTCCTAACCTTCATATGTAATCTGCTTGTTAAAGTATGAAATTTGATTATTCCTGCTTTTTTAGATGTGCATCTGTCTAGCTAGCATGACAGGAACAGTCCTTCACAGTATTTAACTCAGCATTTGACCTTCTAAAGAACCTGTGCACAGATGTTCTGTCTAATGGGTAGGATAATCCCATCCTTTTGTTTAAAATTTGTTACTTAATTTTAGCATGCTTCTATTTTTTATAAGAAATGTTGTGTGGTTAATTGTGGGAGCCAAAGAAAAGTAAAGGCTGATTAATAACCACTAAATATCAATCTAGAAGAAATACTTTATTTTTGAGAATGAAGTTGTTCAATGAGGTGATTTTGTAGCTGGTTTGTTTGGGTTTTCTTTCAGATGGAGCTCATTGAAAGAACCAATAGGCTCCAGGGAAGAAAAAGAAACCAGACTTACTGCCACTGTCAAAAAGGCCAGAAAGTGTGTTTTGGAAATGGGAATGGCATCAAATCCCAAACTCTGGATGAAGATTGAGACACAAATTATCCCATGGTTTGATTTTCAGGGATTCAATGTTTTAATTGATGGCTGTATCTGCATGTATTACTGTTAATGCCTTGCTCAGATTGGGAGATTGCACTGGTTCATTCTTGAGCTAGCACTGTTGCATCTGTAGAAAACACAGACTGTCTGAGCTGCTCAGACTGTTTTCAAAGCCTGCTTTCTCCAGCAAGTTTTCACAGAATGCATGAATTCTTTGAAGCAGACAAAAGGAGAAAGGATGTTATGATCTTAATGCAGAAAAGCAGACAAGCAGACTACAGGGCTGCTTTCAGTAGGGAAATCTGATACAAATTACTGTATTTGCTGTTTTGACTTCTTTCCAAGGAAAATTAAGAAAAATACATTATTTTTACTGTTCTAAAGGACACTATTTAGCATAACGTCTTACCTAAATCTACCTGCCCTAACAAACCAAGGAACAGCTTGCTCCCTGAATTGCGTGCTCCCTGAATTGTCATGAGATACAAGGAAAGCAGGAAGTGTGACTTCAGGAATCCACCACCAGGGCCCTCAGTGGGGATGCTGTGAGGCAGCTACTCCACTTCTACATCATTATAGTAAAGACATGGATTGTGATTTCACTGATACCATCAAGCTCAACCATTTATTTTAGCATTATCCATCCCTTCAAAGTTTCTATACATTTTGGTACTCCCCTCCCTGCTCTCTACCAAAATGTTATGCATTCTGGCAAGTTATGGGTTTGGAATTACTTTGCCTTGAAAATCTGTGGAATTTCTCAATCAACAGTTTCTCTCTCTGGAGTTGTAGAGGTCATCATCTTTGACTGCAACATGAAGATATTCACTATGAAAATGCCACGCAGCAAAACTAGCAGTACAAAATGGTATTTAATTAGCCTGCATTTTATGTACAGATTTCATTATTCCATGAGCAAAAAGGCCTCAGTTATGGACAATTATTTTAATGTAGTAACAATGGATTCATACAGGGGCTATTGAGGAAAGAGTATTGGAGAAATGTCAGCTATTATGAAGTGAAAAAAAATATTACAGTCACTCTGAGCTGCTGTTCACCAGCTAAAGTTATTATATTTGTCAACATCTATAATGCTACATTAGTGCTATACTAACTCTGTCTTGCCCACTGGAATTATGTCTGTACAGCACATGAGCTAATCAAGGCAGGCTGCAGCTCTCCTTATCCACAGAATAACTCATTGAAATGAATGGACGTTTACAGTCAGCTCGAATATGGCAACAACTTCATGAGATGTCTTTTCCAAGGTCACACAAGAAATGCATCTTTGTGCTAAAAACAGAATCCAGATGTCTGCTGAAAATAATCAGCAGAAACATTTCTGTAGACGCTGCTCCTATCAGCATAGCATTAGTAGGGGTTTAGTATCCTTCACTTACATTTCCAGTCCAATCTTTCCCTTCCCCTCCATGACCCCATGATTTCACTATGGCACCAGCAAGGGGTTTGCACTTCCAAAACCTGTCAAAGTCTGTCCCTCGTGTGTCCTCAGATGCAGGAGGTGCTGAACAGCACCATACATGACTCAACTTGGCCAGCTCTGGGAGCAGGGCTGGCATTCACCACAGAGCTCTCATGAAACAGAGCATGTTCTCTGTTTGCAGAGTGTGTTCACTGTCCCTGTATCAATGTCAGACCTCAAACCACACTAATCTGAAAATAAACAGAGTGAATGGATATTAAACATGAGTAGCAGTCACGGGAAATCACTAAAGGGTATTTGTAACAAAATGCAAGGGATTTACCATTCCCATTAGAGTTATTATCAGTTCTGTGGCTAAAAATCCAGGCACTAATGCTCCTAAAACTAAACTGCTTTCCCATTTTAGTACCATTCTAATAAAATCCAAATGAAGGGATTTAAATGGAAGCCATCCACAGTGCCGATGACATGCTGCTGTTGGTTATCCCAGGATGTGCAGTATCAATCACCAGGCAGCAGTGCTGAGCACATGGACAAAATCCAAATCCCTTTTTTTCAGTGCTTAACCACAGTCAAATTCCAGCCTTCTTCCTTGTGCAACACATAGTTGGTTATGTGGAAGCCCTGTGCTACCAGAAGATAAAAACGCTCAACCATTCGCATTAGGTCCTATAGGCCCTGGGGGGCATTTTATATGCAAATACACTTGGGTTTACATTGTTTTAATCCAAATCAATGAATTTCACCTCAGAATGAGCTGGAATGATGGAAAATTCCCTTTATTTTGACAAGGACTTGCAATTCAGCACTTCCTAAGACACTTAATTGAAATGCACTTATGCTACTGAAAAGCAGTGATAAATTTATGAAATGCACACAATTATTTTAGCTGTCAAAATACTTCAAATAATAAGCTAAAGATAGATAATCAACCAGCTAGGATGATTGAAGACACACAATTTAATTTAAGCTGGGTCCAGGGGAATGACTACGTAAAATACAAAAACAGATGAGGCTGCAGAAATAAAGATTTAACAATTAAAATGTACCTTTGAGCAAAGTCTGAAAGCATATACTGAATTCCAGCTATATAACTATACTTGCAGCTTCATCATACTATTAACATGAAAAAGTTTTTAGCAAGATCTTTAGCAAGGTTTAGCAAGGTTTCACAAGGTGCTGGAAGAATTACTTAGATAAAACTCACTGAATGGTTTAACAAAGTTTCAGTCACAGCTCTGTGAACACGTTTGCTATTTTAATGAATACATTGTACTGCAAGTAAAAAGAGAAAAAGAAAAGCAGGAGAAACAAACAGAGAAAAGTTTAATATGCATTGAATTTCCTCCCTGATATAAAATCCATATAAAATCACAGAGGATAGTCCAAAATATTTTATTTGTCATTACAAAAAGTACAGGTTTTTTTTCTTACAAAACATATTTACTTCTATCTCTGTGATACTTTATAACAGCAAATCGTTATGATCAAAGGAAGTGTACTGAAGTGTGACAAGTAATTTCAGTTGCCTAGACTAGCAAAAACTTACCAGTGTTATACAAAGAAGCTCTATCAGTTGTATACCTATGTTACATAACTGGAAAAAAAAAATATGAATGGTACTTTGCTCATACATCTGTACAAAGAGAAAGGAAAAGGAGAAAAATAGAATTCACTTCATGGCACCCCTTGCTGTATTTCTTTACAGTGTGACAACAGAAAACTAAATGGGAAAATAGTATGAGATAAGGTTTTTCAGTGAAATGTCTGATGTGCTAGGAAGTATCAAAGAAACAGTTGAAACAGAGTGAAGGAAGCTTTTGGGGAGCTTTGGAAAAGCCTGAAGCAAATATTTGAAAGTGTTTATAAAATGAGGTGGAGATATTGCTTCCTCTCCCTACATATAATTTGCATAGCACACACAAATTTACTACAGTCTATGTAAATTAAAGAAACCAGTGTTGTGAACTTTCATATTTCTGTGTTTATTTCTTCATTCTGTGTTATTTGAAATTCATGCCCATATAAAGTGTCTTTGGATGTTTTTTTTACTGAGTGGCATTAAGTCCCTACAGACAACCATAACCATCAAGATGATTATATATTCACTATATATAAAAATGCCAAATACATAGGTCATGTTTGAGAGCAGAGACTGATGAGATGGAAATCAGATTTTTTGATTATTTGTTTCACATTTATTTTGTGGAACTGTATGAGTCAACTGATCTGGAAAATTCTAAGGACAAGGTTTCAGAAAATATTTTTTCAGCAGGGATGATTGATTATAAGGAATAATATATAAAAAGAGAAAAAAAAATATTAGGAGCTGATAGGAGGGGGAAAATCCACTACTTGTTATTCAAAAATGTTTTCCATACTAACAGCAGCAATTACTCTCTTAACTCAAAAGACTACTTATTCCCAATTGTCCTACTTTGTTGGTGTATTAACATGAGCATGTTTATACTCCTCAGGGCTAGTACTATTTGCTTTAGATCTGCCTTATCATATAGAAAATGTTTTATTTCTGGCTCTTGGTAGGAAAATTTGTCTCAAGCGACAGTGCAGATAGATTCTCATTTAACTTTTCCTGAATATCAGCTGAAATGTAAATTTTCAATATTTTCAGGAATATGTTTCTTACTGTTCTGTTTTTAATTTCAGAGATATTCACTACTAAGCTTATTATAAACATGGCCCTGAAATCCAGAAGTACCTAGAACATAGCTTAGCACAGCTAAAATTCTTGCAATTCTTCACATTTACCTATTTGTCCATGCATTAAAAATGCTAGAGTCTCCATGTGACTTATTTTGTAGTCCAACATGATGAAGAAGTGCATGAGGATAAAAATTACTCAAGGACAGCAGCAGACACACAGTTAGCATTCTTCATTTACACATTTCCTCCAAAGAAGTGAAGTGTCAAGAGAAGAAAGATGATGAGAAGATTAATTTCTGCTTTTCCTTCAATTTACTGAAAACAGTCAGCATGTTTAAAGTTAGTGATGGATACTCCTTTCAAGACCTCCAGGGCTACTTTGCTGTCCAGTGATTATATGAAAGAAAATGCATACCTATCTCAGATCCAACTTCCAATTTCCATTGATAGACACTTCTAAGTCTTGGGAACATTAAGGGAAATCCATAAATTCCAGATCTGAAAATACAAGTGAAACATCATACAAGTGATCTGTAGAATAATATTCTTTTTGTTTGATTTTGTTTAATCTGTTTATTTGTAATAACATCAATGGCATTATCTCAAATACTCACGGTTAAATTTCTTAGAAAGCAATGAATTTATTAATACCACTACACTGACTGGTTGCCATCTGAAAATACACTAACTTGCTAAAAAAGGAAATGTCTATAATTTTAAAGTTCTAAATTTTAAAGTTTAAATATTTAGACTATTAGGCAAATATTTAGTAATACCTTGTTCAAGAGAAAAATCTGCAGAGTATATTCAATGTTTCTCTTTTGGAATTTAAAAATACAAAAAAATGTTCAGCAAATCATAGTAATTTTTAATCCAAAATTAATGAAGTAATGCACAGGGACAGGAGCATGTACCAGATGGTGGAGCAGTGATTCAGAAAGAGCTAGGAGGTCACCCTGAGCAATCATCTCTACATGACCTTTGTATGCAGTATTCCAGTAAAAAGGCCTACTTGATACATTTCTCAGTTATATAAAACAGGGAGCATCCATTTGAAGTAGGAAAGCTATCCTGCCTCTACTGGTAATGTTGTGAGCATTGCTTGCTATGAAAATACTCCAGGTTTGAAGATCACATTTCACAAAAGATACCTGTACACTGGAAAAACTTCAAAGGTACCACACAAAGCAATTAAAGGAAGAAAAAATAAGCACTCACCCATTTCAAGCAATTTGGCTTATCAAACTGGAGTTGGAATAGTTTAAAACTTTGAAAAGCCCTGTAACTTACAGCATGGATATTTATAAAGCTACCCAAAAAGACAACTGTTTCCAAATTTAAAAAGAAAATATAGAATGCAGTATTTGGTTGTTATATCCAGTCTAATGCAGTCTAAAAATAACATATCAACAAAAGCAGTTAAAAAGGTTGAACTGATGTTGTGTACACACCTTCTTACCACGATGCCTCTTAACATGTAGTGGCATACTCCACAGGATAATTTGCAAACATGCTGCTTCCCAGATTTGGGAAAAAAAGATGACCAATATTACTTTTATTACTGAATGAGATAGAATTATATGTTCTGTAAATTCTAGGTCACACACAGAGAAAATCCATCCACAATTTTATTTTGAATGGACAGGTAAAAGGGGGAATTGCTTACATTGCTCTCAGTATGGAGAAGTACTACACTAGCTTCTCTTGAATGTAGTGTGTTTGGACACTACCTTTCCTAAAGTTTGCAAGCAATTTTTGTTTTTGCTGTTTTTACCTATGAAACAAAGGTGGTTGAATGTTTTCTTTCTTATTTTCTGTTCTCTCCTTTTTCTTCAATCTATTTTTTTATATAGACAGGGAATACTATATTGAGCAGAACAAACTTTGATGAAAAATTTAAAACCGCTTAAATCTTTGTTAGATTATTTTCCTATAGCAATATCAACATATTTCATTAAATGTTCAGAAGATGTTTTCCTTCCTTACATTAGTAAGGTGTCTACGTATTTTTTTTTTCACTTTGGAGATTATGATGAGAATTGACAAAAAAAGACCACTTGAGCTTGTTTAAGAAATTAGTTTCCTAAGACTTCTATAAGTTAAGAGTACTGGCAGGACTTAGATTTTATTATTTTCCTTCTGTAGCCCCAGAGTTTAGCATCCTGAAGACTGAGATGGTTTTCTCTAGCTACAGCCTTGAGGAGGACTTAATGCACTCTGATTTCACAGTTTAGAGGATGAGAAAAACTGACCTCATTTGGCCTTAAGTACTTGAAAGTAATCATGGTTTCTCCTTTATATATGTAAACATTAATGGGCAAGATTCAAAGGAGCAAAACCATGTCAGTTCCAGCCTTGTAGTTCTTAAGAGGTCATTGAATTTCAAAGACTCTGAACATCAGTTTAAATATGCAGTGTTCCCTAGAAGATAGGATTGCAATAGCCATGTGCTCTTCAACCACATTTCCTCTTTTTCCTTTGTCTTTTCTTGATGTGTTACTATGCCAGGAAGGAAGGGTAGATGAGAAAGTAAGCTGGCATACTTACTCCTGCAGGTTCCTTCTAATGAATTAAATTAACCTTTGGAAATTGAAATTTGCTGAAAGCTTTGGCTTTTGACATCTAAAGAGCACAAGAAGATGTGAAAGTATAGTTCTCATTGCTCACAAATGTACAGAAGCACTGTGATTATTTCTTGTCCCAAAACTACCTGTGTGCTTATGGAAAGACTTGGAATGAATTCTCCATTTTTTAATTTCCAGTTCATTAATTCATTAGAGTTGTACAATACTTGAAGCTTATTGTACCAGAAATACTTTAGGCAATTAATCTGCAATTTTATAACACATGTAAAGAATCCCAAAATAGATTTAAAATTTCTGCCTATTTCTCAGTTGAAAGAAATTAGATCAGATCTTTTCAGTTAGTCACAAGACTCAAGTCTGATCTGCTGGCATCCTGATCCCACTAATTATCTTACCATTAAGGAGGAATTTTAATTGTTCTGTCTGACATCCACTTGCTAAGATATAAATTATATTTTTTCTATGTAAATATAATGCCACATTTGCTTTTTGTAACATGTCAGTTTGGTTAGCTTACTTCTAGTTTCAGCAAACAATCCCTTTAGCATTTGCAAAGACAAATTTTAGAATCTTACTTGTATCCTTTCTTATACATGTACACACATATACATTCATATAAATACCTATAAATGTATTTGAATATAAAATAAATATTTTGAGGACTATATTAATATAATTTGAATAATTTTAGCTAAAAAATCAAGTTCCTTTGTCTTCCTAACAACCATTAAAGTATTTTGAAAGTACCCAGGATGTTTTGACCTTCATTATTAGCAAATCAGATGTTAGGGATTTTTGATGTTTTTCTTTTTATGAACCATTTTCCATTTAAAAAGTTATCACAGATAAATCAGGTCTCAGCTTTTATTTTTAAGCTAGTTAATTACTAATATTGACAGAAGGAATAATAAATATTTCTTACAGTCATTTAAGTAGAAATGATTTACAAGTTTAATTTATTTCATCCCTTAAACGTTGAATCTGATAAGCTAAAATATATTTCCTGCAAGCTGCAATGTCATTATAGGTGGAAAACTGAGACCTTTATTTAACTAAATAGTCCATATCTGTTCAATAATTTATTATTGTCTGTTAATACAAAAATGATTGCAGTATCAAGCCTTATAGTTCTTTACTTGAAGTACAATTGCTTTTAGCAAAAACATCTGCCTTCCTCTCTGCTGATTCTCTCATATTCTAAAAAATGGCAGGGGCTGAAGCTGAGAGCCCCTCTACTCCCAGGTGCTGGGGAAGCCATCCTCACCAGGAGGAGAACTCTGTCAATGGGACATTTATTTGTGTATAGGGAGGCTCTTCCACTTTGTTTCATTTATCAACACTTTCAAAAATTTTCAAGAAATCTGATGCAAACACTGCTCTGTTTGTGAATTAAGTTATGCAAAGATTACTTATCTTTACTTAACATCAGGTTTTGTAGGATAATCACTGCACTATAGCACAAAATGAAGTTGAAACCAATCACAAGTCAGAGGTTGTTGATCTCCACATTAGATGACTTATGTGGCTTTGCTAGCACAAACTTGTGCCCAACAGTGGCAACACCATATGTACCTGGGCTAGTGGATATGCTTGGAAAAAAGGGCTTTTGGTCTAAAAATATATTTTTGGGTTGTCCTACATTCATGTAGCATTAAAACTCATCGTGGGTGAAAGGTGATCTTGCTTGGAATAGGATTTTTCCTCATGTTCACAAGAGCAATCACTGGTCATCGGATGAACTGCTTC
Source organism: Fringilla coelebs (assembly GCF_963513975.1). NCBI lineage: Eukaryota > Metazoa > Chordata > Aves > Passeriformes > Fringillidae > Fringilla > Fringilla coelebs. Next base: position 30,890,922 of record NC_140032.1, on the reverse strand, counting down.
AGTAAACTCTTCAGGGGAATCAATAGAATCAACACAGAGGTGGCAATCAGTTCTGTAGAGCTGAATTCACAGCCCAAAGATTCTTTACTCTGGGACAAATCAATAAATGCCTTGGAGATTAAAATATCCACCCTCAGGGTATAGCAGTTAGATGTATCACTGTAGCGTGAGTGGTATCTCCAGGAACAGCATGACTCCCTCGGCAAGAGAATCAATGTCATCACCGAGGCAACAATGGCACCCAAACTAAATTAAGAAACTGCATCACTGATAATGAACCTTCAGTGCATATCTATTATTTCAAATATCAAGTTTCTCTAAGTATTTGTTAGATAGGAAGAGATTATTACAAGATCGAAAGAATAGATTTTAAAACAATATTAAAAGGATCACAGACTTGTGACTTAAGTTGGATGACATTGATCATTGTGATCACTTGTGTTTTATACTGTGCAAGCAAGTTTTTTCTTAACTTTTTTGCTTTAAACAAATAGCGACATAAAGTGTTCAGTCAGTAAATCAATATGTTACAGGGCTTTTTACACTTTTTTATGTAGTGAAAAAGGTGAAAATCCAGGGTGTATGTTTTATTTAGGATTAGGTCAATGACATACTTTACAACCATCACCTATGATTGAATAGCACAATATTTTGTAAAAGAGAAGTTTTCTTCTTGTGAAAACTATTTTCTGTTTCCAGAACTATTTTTCAAGTCTCCGGTAGCAAATAAATGACTGAAAGAAATACATACTTGCAGTTATTAGGTGGTCTAGTTTTTTGATTTTAATTCTACATGAAGGCAAAAAATTTAAGTTACTTCCAAATAATGAGACTCACAGGGTGTACCTGCATTAGGATTTTACTATTGATAAGGAATCTGTTTTGAAATGGATCCTGTTTGCTCTCATTTACCACAAAATATTTGCATGGTGGAACTGTCTCATGGCAGGTTTCTAGCAGTGCAATAACCAAGAAGGTGTGCTTTATATTTTCCAATTAATATTCTCCAGTTGCTAATGGATTCTCATTTTATAGGATCAGCTGTTACTGGGTTAACAAACCCCTCAGAATATCTATTGGCTGGATTTGGAGCACTGGCACAAACAGCCCTGCATGGCAGGCTTGCTTTTCCTGTGCCTGGGCAGTGGCTATTGAGAACCAAGGTCGAGACATTAATGAAACTGAACATGACAGAAGGACTTAGTAGCTGGATAACTTCCACACTTTTTCAATGATCCAGTCACCTCCTGGCCAGAGCTTGGAAATGAATTTTTGTTTTTTTTAATATAAGATTTTTATTCTTCTGTCCCACTGGGGGTCTGTTCTTACAGGTTTATCCTTCCATATAAACAGAGATTAATATTATTAGAATTGAGAAATTTCATTCCTCTTATGTTATGAAAATCTATAATAATATCATCTCTAATAAACCCAAAACCAAGCAGGTATGGAACTAAAGGTACTACAATCCCACTGAGGATTTCTCTGAATTGATGGATCAGATTCTGATATGTTGTTCTTTATGACTGAATTCTTGCCACTTCAGCTGAAACAAAAGATTTCCTAGGGGAGACCTGACATCCAAAAGGAGAAAACCCTGCTGTTTAGTAGCCCTAGTGTCTACCCAGCACCACCAGCTTCCCTCTTCTTTTTGTGATTGTCCTCATGGTAAAAGTCCTTCTCATTTCATCTTATTGTCTTGGATCAGTTGAAGTCAGTAGAAAGCTTCCTCCTTCCATGGGAATCACTGTAATGTTTGTTTTCAGAAGTGTTTTGACACTTTTTATTACAAGTGGATTATATCATGAAAAGAAAGGTTAAAAAAAGAGATTGAATGTCACTGACTGTGCTTCCAGAGCACTGAAAGTGGACTAATATTTAAAATTATAACTTAATATGCTTAAAATTGGGTAGAGTACTAAAGAAGCAAAAGAATGAATGGGGAAGAAAATATTCCCTAAAACAAAATACCAGAAACTCTGGAAATGAGAAACATCCAGTGAACCAATATAGGGATCATTTAATGTTTCCCATGCAAAAAGCAATTACCACTTGAACTGAAAACCTGTGGTATGGTCATCCACATGTGTGGCTTTGCTTAAAGCTAGCTTTGACAGTGTGAGCTAGCAGTATCAGAAATGGTGCATTTCACCCAGAAGGAAACTGCATGTCTTTGAAGATCTCTACAAACATCATCCTGTGTAAAAACTGGAACGTTGCTTGTACTCTCCAAGGGGAATGAAATAAATTTGAAGCAGTAGCTAGTTGTTCTGAGAGTACTTATGGAAAAGGATATCTGAAGTTCCTTTTAGAAGTAATTTAAAAGTAAATACAAATTTTGATTCATATCTGGGATATTTATCTGGTACCTTTAATGAATGTGATGAAGTCCAAGGATGGAAAGTTCAAAATAAAAATTTCTCACCTATCCCCATTTGAACAGTGCTTTACATTATCCAGCATTCCATCTAAGCTCAGGTTTTTTTCAGTGTTTTGAGTTTGAAAAGAAAATAGGTCAAACACATTCATTCATGTACTACCTGCTCTGAAAGATGAGAAATACAGCTGATTGAATTGCATTTGACCTTTATGCTGAGTCTGAGTATAGAATACTAATGCAATCATAAAGGCACTGCAACCTCAGCCACTTGTTTTGAATCTGTTTAGTGCTATTGGAAGGACAGTAATAGCAGGATTTTCTAAAACCTGCTCACTTCTTTTTTCTCTCACTGTACTTTTGTGTCTAACAATTATAGCTCTGATTTAAAATTTTACTTATTCTAAAATCATACACCACTTAGTTTTTGATTTCATTGAGCTAAAGTAAAACAACATAAGTTTCAACTTAAGTAACAGATTGCCAAAACTATAGATAATTAACATAATCATTTTCATCCTGTGAATAATATCTTCTAGATCTCTTGTCTTTTATCCCATAAGTTATAGAAAATCTATCTTTTTATACCAAATTTTAAAAAATTTAAGACAACTGTGTCTTCCCAAAAGGCCTACTGAGAATATCCCTGAAAATATCTCCTGTTTTAGTCAAAAGTCAAGATCTTTTGTTGGTTTTCAATTATGAGGAAAAGTGCATGCTAGACATAACTCTAGGATAGCCAGGAAGGGGACAGAAGGGAAGGGGCAAACAATCAGCAATATAAATAAATCTGTCTTCAGTTTTCTAGTGTCTTCTTGAATATTCCAGTTTGTAGCTTTGGCCTTAAAGACATTTTCCATTGAAAAATTGTTGGCTTTGTTGTATGGCTGTGAGATATACAAGCATAAATTTTAAATTTTTGTTCACTTTCTCTGATAAAAATAAAGAGACTTCTCATAATTATAACAGAAATTTAGAAGTCCTAATTCTTTTTATGAGAATAATTTGAAGTATTTTCATAGATGTACTGTTCATGTTCTTCAGTTGTCTTTGATAACATCCTAGAGTGAACTGATCCATTTACCTATAATTTTGGTAAACAGAATGTCCATTATTATTTCTTGTTGTTTACAATATTATGACTCAGGAAAAATCAGAAATATATTTGTTCTTACTTTCACTGACTGTCTTCCCTTCATAACACCACATTTTTTCCTTACTTCAATGATTGCCGTTAATTTACATGTTAACTCAGATGAAAAAGAAAATAAGGTGACAAGAGTGCCATTAAGGGAGCTCAGTGAAAAACTATGCTTAAAACACAGTGGAGGTCAAAGCAAACAGTATCATAGTATGAATAAAGAATGGTTTCAGAATAAAACCAAAAAAATTACCATGATATTTTATAAATAGTTGGTAAACTTTAACCCATAGCGCTGTTTTAAGCCTAGCTCCAGTGAAAAACTTGCAAACATACCTTCTGGTTCCAGCAGGGGAAGGATTCCATTCTGGGTGGTCTCTGAACAGTTTCAGCCAGGAGAGAGCCTTTCCTCCTTGCCTCATCAGTGGTGCAACAGTGTAAGGCTAGAATGCTCATCAGATCTGAGCAAGGTGAATGAAGGCATAGAGGGAGGTGACTGGTATTTTTCTACACTTATAGGCTCCCTTTTCACAATTTTTATATTCAGTAAAGTTTTATATTAAGAAAAATAGTGGTAGCATATGTTCAAACAGAAAGGTTTTTCTCTGACCTATATGCATGCCTTTCCTAAAACAGGGTTCCTTTATTTCAAATCTGCTCATTGTAGCACTGGTTATAATCCTGCATCAAAATTTATGAAATAGGTTTATGATTCTCTAGAATCCATGTGGTTTGACTTTACATTTTGGCAGGGAAGCTGAGGAAATCAAAACAAAAGCAATGACCTTTCTGCTTTCCATAATTCAGTACGATGAATATTTTGAACCACGTCTTATGGAAGAGATGCAAAAAAGTACCTTAAATAAATTGTGCTGGCATCGGTGTAGTAAAATAATCTGAAACTGTCACACTAATGGTTCCAGCTTATCCTGCAAAAGCAAAATGTGATAAAAAATAACCAGAACAAGCAAATGCTTACTGGGAGAGTAATTCAGTAGAATGGAAATGAATGTTTGAATACTTCCCTTACACAGCCTATCAGTTTGTATTGGCACTAAAATAGATAGCAAAGCAGTAAGCTTGACTGAGAGCAGTTTTATAATTATAATAATGTCAGTTCCTCAGAGGAGACAATCTTCTCTATAATCAGTACAAGCATAGGCTGACTGGTAGAATCAATTAACCACCAAAATCCCCAAACCTCCCCAAGTTTTTATATAAGTATGCTCATCATAAAATGCTTGTAGAAATGAATAGAGCTACAACCAAGTGCTGTCAGAGTCTCCTATTTTATTTCTAAAGAATTTTTTTCATCTTATGCATTGTTCAACTTGGATTACATCGTGTGAATTGAAGAAATGTGGGCTTGCTTTTAATAAAGTTAAAGTGAATCAACACAATTATGAGTAGTACAACCAAAAGACATAATGCATTTTTCGTCTTTCTTCCTTGCCTCAAGAATTATGATTCATGTCTAGCTTCTAAATAGATTGAGGAACATAATAAAGATAATTTACTATTAATCATGACAATAAATGAAAAGAAAAATTGACTGCTCATCACACAATTCCAATTTTAGAAAATGAAGGGGAAATATCTTATTGGCTGTGTTACCAATTATTTATGTCTCATTAAAAGCTCAACATTTTACTCACTGCAACTATATGATTCCCTATCCTTATCTTCAAATACCACCTACTGCTCTGTCCTTAACTTTAGAGGCTGCAAAAGATGATTTTTTAAAAAGAGTTGGATACGTACATATTTGTATTTCAGTTAGTTAAAAAATAAATCCATTCATATCTGCTGTGTATATAATTCTCATCACAAATCCAGCACATTTCTATTTCTTTTCTTCTTCTTAATGCTACAGAAAATGCATGGAGTAAGGTTCCTCACCCTTTTCTCCACAGCTGGCTAATGGTTGTGAGTTTTCAGAAGAAAAACACCTCAACTGCTCATTTTTAGCTTAATTGTGGTATTTTTAATTTATACAAGAAAATATATTAGCTAAAAAAAAATGGAGTTAAACTAAAGAAAAAATACAAATATTAGGAATACAAGTTGGAAAATATGTTTCATGCCATTATCTTGTCAGAAGCTTAAGCATGCAGAGAAAGAAAAAATTTAATCAGAAAATTGCACCCTTTTTCAAAAGAAATGTCATGGAGTAGGAGTTCATAAATCCACATTCAGCTGATGTGTTATAGTGAATTAAAATACGAATAGTTGCAAAGACTGCATTATCACATTACCCATTTCTACCTGTTTAAACATTTTGAGGGAAAAGTAATACCTGCTACTATTTACAAAGCAACAAATGAAAGGGCAAAATGTTCCCATTTCTTGTGGAGCTGCCTGACCCTTGTTCTCCAAGAGAACAGTTTGCTGCTAATAGAAAAATAAACAACAGATGGCCTGGAGGGAACTTTTTTTCCTTTTAATGGGTTTTTACTTAACCAAAATCTGTAGCTTAAAGTAGGTCATTGTTAGCTGGGAATAAAGAACTACAATAGGCCATAGTAGTTTAGATTAAGTGGCAAGAAAGGCCACCAGTATGCCAGGTTTGCTCATGTGTCTGGGGAAAAGTTAATTTTTAAGTAAAATATTGGAGCTTAAATTCTTTCTTTTAGCAGAAATTTCACCCATTCTATTCTGCATGCTTCATTGACTGAGAAATAGAACATACTCTTTTGCTGGTTTTTGTTCAGTTTTTATGGTTTTTTGTGGAAGAGTGGCAGGGGGGGAAGGTTGTCTGAAGGACAAAAATGTAGTAATCATCTAGTACCAAAATTCAGATAATGAGTTTTTTCCATCCTTTGTCTGGATAGCTTAATATATTTCTTGCCTACATCTCAGGCCTTCCATTTTGGAAAGAAAATGAATTTTTTAAAGAGATAAAACCAAGATATTAGGATTTGGGGCAGGTTGGGAGACATGAGCAGGGGACTGGAGTGAAATATTGTGAATATAACTTGTACAGCACAGGACCACATTCAAGATAACTTCAAATTCTTTTTTCAGTGTGAATAAACCAGGAACGAATAAACACCTTCAGAATATTTTCCAGCACATAATTTCATACTTCAAACTAAATACAGGAGGTTTCTGATGCAGAGAAAATATAGGAAGGCTTACAGCAAAACTCAGGGAGCAGTGGCAGTGGGTAGAGACTGCTCTGCATTAAGGTGGTTTGTATTTGATGATAACTACAATTCATCAAAGAAGAGCTAATAGCAAGCTTATTTGCTGAAGGAATCTTTTTCCATTTCTGCTTCCTCTTCTTACCTCTTCAAAGTTTCATTCACGGAAAAATATAAGCATATAGTTATTTGGAAAGAAAAAAAAAACCTGAAAAAATCCGAACAAGAGAATAAGAACAGATCAAGTAAATTCAAGACATCCATGCATTAACAAGCATGGATACTGCAACCATGCAGTAACATTCCAAGTTAACCTGCCCTGGGATAGTGCACACTAATGAAGTACACCTCAGTAGTATTTAACATAATCATGCACATCCAACAAAGAGAAAATATGGGGAATTTTTTTTGCTGTATTGATTTTATTGAAGAAAAGACATTGCCATTTAGGAAAATCATAAATTATCACTATAATTTACAGAATTTTCCAAGTTTTAGAAGCAAGCGTGAAAAAGCATAATTTTAAATTTGTGAAGGGATATTCTCCTACATAGAGTTATTACAAAAATTATCACAATAATAAGTAACATTCCTGACCTATGATGTGCAATGAACCTAACATAAAACTAGGCTGAAATGTGCACAGTGAGAAAAAAAGGAAATGTTTAACTGAGAAAAGAGATATATGATTTAGAGGTTTGTGGGCTGTGCCTAAGTTTTAATTATCTATCCATGTATGAAGCCTGTGCCTCGGAAGAATGAAATAATCTTTATTTTATTAACATATAGTGATTAGAGGGAAGCAAGAACAGATAAAATTTTACTTTCCCAGCATAATTCAAAACAAGATTAAAAATTTAAGTTCAATATAAGAAAGAACAGTGACCATACCTATTTAGTAGATGTTTCATGTCAAAAAACAGCCAATCAAATGAAAAATCTTCTGCTGTTAACCAATGTCATGGTGAAATGACATCAAGTCATATGAGCAAAACCAAAATGGAATGATATACCACTTTTGGTCATCTGTCAGCTGAATGGTTGAAAAATGAAGACCTCTGGAGACTTCTGTCAATGGAGAGACAGCAATGGTGCAGTCTTTATTAGTTGATTTCATACATCAAAAGCATTTATGATTATACTACTTGTGGCTGAATCACTTCAAATCCTTGTCTCTACTAGAATGTATTCAGTGACAATTCCATTAAAGTGTTTAAAATAAATCCTAGAGTAATTTACAGAAATATGTGAACACTTACAGAGCTGAGATAGGAGTGTTTTCAAAATAGCACCCAACAACACCAATTCCATTGAAATGGGAACTTGACATATAATGAGTAATATAGTACCCTCACAATAGGGCATAAAGTGGGGTAACCAGATATTAAATATTTAACAGCAATAAAAAGACTGAAATCTGATGTGACAAGAGTTACCTAGCTGTGAAGGTGTCCCAGTACTTATTTTAGACTTTAGAGCTGCTTAAGAAACAGAGTATTTGGCTCAGGACAAGTTGAGCTAAATTTCTGCTTAATTTCCTTCACAGTCCAAAAACATGCTGGGAGAGCTGTGTAACTCTGTCAAGATCATTAATAGTAGCAATTCAGTAGAAGTTTTAAACTTAAAAATTTTGTGGTTTGTTTTTGTTGCCACTTATATAAAATTTATCCCAAATCCTGGCCACTGTAAGAAGCACGTTGCCCTCAATCAAATTTCAAATAGTAATATTTTTAATAGGAACCTTTATACAGGCTTCAGCTTAAAACTATTTTAAGAAATTTAATTGCATTCAGTTTTTCTCTAATAAAACTAGATTAGATTGTTAACATTTATTGCTATTTTCCCCTCTTAATTAAAATTACCTAAAAAGAACATATAAAACATTAAATGGAGACCAGAGGCATTCTAACAAATTATCCTATTACCTATAATTTTTTCGAAGTCTCCAAACTTTCTGGATTACTGGGGTTAGCTTTTGTGTATTTTTGTGTATCTTTTGAGTCTGTGCATTTATAGAGCAATGAGATACAACTTGATGCAACACATATAGGAAAGGTCTATGATCTCCCAGCTCTGTTTAGGCTAGGCATAAATAAATAGCTTTCTAAACTACCAGTGTTAAAACATTCACAAATTTAGATCTGTGGTCAAAAGAAATCTTCTAGAATTCCTGTTTTGCTACATACTCAAATTTTAAACTGCTTAACTCAACACTTTCCAGGCACACAGCATATTAGATACCATGCAAATCATTGTGCACAGCTGAACAAAGAGGGATAAATTGCCCTCTAATTGAAATCTATGGAAGGTTGCAATTAGCTTCACTGGAGCCACTAGAGTATTCTCAGCCTTGGCTTTTCTCACTACGGGGATGTAGGAAAACCTGTAGTACCTTCTGTAGGTGTACGAAGTTTGTTGTTAATTACAGCCTTTGACAACAGGCTGAATGTTTGTTAGCTGTTGTTTCAGCTCATAAAGCAAAGAAGGCAATGTAATAGTCACAGTGTGTGAAAAAGAGGAATTCCCAGGAAACACAGGGTAGAAAATAAAGTGAGCAGAGGAAACAAACAAGAAAAACTAAAACTGCAAAGGCAACAGAGACCATGAAGTGTGAGACCTAAGGCCTTACTAGGAAGGGCAAACAGAATGGTATGTCCTCTCTACTACTTTGATCATCAGACATCTAAACCCCAGAGTTAACAGGAAAGAGAGACCTGTAGCTTTATTCTAAAAACTACACAAACTAGTCAGCTCTGCAGAGCTTAGTAAGGCTGTGCTCCAGAATGATGGGCTCACCAGGATTCACTCATATGAAAAAATGATTTGCCATTAGCTTAGCACAATAGTTCTCCAAATAGTCAAGAATGTAAGGAATACCAAGAAAAGAAAATGAACACAAAGAAAAATTCTCTGTAAACGGTGGGATTGGTTTTAGTAATTGTAAATAAATTATGAACTTGTTGGCACATGACATTGCGAAGATGAAAATAGAGGTATTAACAACAAGAAATAAATTAATGGAGAAAAATCCACCCAATGACAAATTAATTTGATATTTGCATACTGTCTTCATCTTCTGGAGCTCCTATCTCCTGATTGTTTGCCTGACGTAGCAGGAAATTGATCATTCAAAATATTTTTATCCCTAAGCTGTGCGTTATTACAGACAATTTTAAGAGAACATTTATTGCAGATCCCCAAAACATAGTAAGTTTTATAAAAGAAAGGGAAAACTAAGACAACAGAAACACAAAAATGGAGAAGTCCTGAAAAGTTTTTCAGTAATCTGACGTTTTTCTGTTATGGATGAACTTAAAATTTAATTTACATCGTCCGAAGTTACTGCATGACTGTGTTAACTTTTAATACTTTCCATCTTGGGGTTTTTTTGTTTAATTTGATAAGAATTATTTATGTCTGTGTGAAGAATTCTTCCCCAAAGACTATTTTATTTTTAGCACCTTAAGTACTTTAGACAATAGTTTAAGAACAGTTTTGACAATAAAGGACTTGTATTTGCAGGGCAGATTGTTTATGATTTTTGAATATGAGCCATTCTCTAGAAATTGTTCCAGAAAGGGATTATCATTTACTCTGTGTCCTTATCAGAGATGATGCAAGTACTTTCAGAAAGCTGCTGTCTCTATCTCCCAGCATTTCTCAACAACTTTACTTAAGGGTTATCTGGCATTTCTCTGCAGTGGAAACAAGACATCAACAAATCAAGGTACATTTTTGCTGTTTCTGTACCTCTATGTCTGACATATCAAGGAACCTTCTATGTATTCCTAGTGATTATAAACCTCCTCCCCATAAAAAATGATTTTTGCAAGCAATGTTCTTAGTATGACAGTACATAAGAATCTTCATATATTAGTGACTCAAATGAATACCTTTAATAGAGCTAAAGAAAAAAAAAAGAACAATAAGAGCTATTTACAAAATAAAATACATCAAATTTATCTTGACACGGGCTGCTTGACTATTTAAAAGCTCTTGGGATGATTTCTGATCTGATCAGCACCACCATTAAACAGGACATATAATAACTTTACACTTTTAATATATTTTGACATCATGCTGAAGGTACATCTTCCTTTGTACCCGTCTTTCATGATACATATTCTTTCTGAGAAGATAGTTAATTTTAAGTTCATGTTTGAGAGAGTTACTGATCTTCAGCTTCTGCATTTGCAAATTTGTCTCCATTCTCCAGCTCATGACAATTGTCATTTAGCATTCTCTTGCCATTTTCCACATACTACAGAGTAAGAAGAAATTTAAAGTTCCATGAAATATGACCAAAACCATCTGTGGATTTTTTTTTCTTTCTTTCCATCTGTTTTCTTTTTAAATTTTTTTTCTTACTTTTTGGGCTTTTCCCCCAGACTGGACTGAAGCAACACGTGACAGTTTAGTTCAAGACACGTCCTAGTCATGACTGTCATGTGATTCTGAGTCTAAAAGTGTTTGCTTTCTCCTCAAAGACATTTCTGTTTTGCTGTTGCATTGTAGAGAAGATTTGGAACCATATCTGTTCTTGAATCAGTGTTAATATCTGATGTATTATCTTCTCACCAGTGCAGTATGGATAATTCAAAATATTTCAGTCTTATCTATCTATTAGATTAGATACTAATCCCTTCTTATTCTCCCACAGAGAAGTAGAGTCAGCTTCACTGTAATTTAATGGCAAAACCAGACACTACTGTGTTCTTATCAAGCTTAAACAGTTGTTTAATGGTTTAATATTTAGGGGTTTAGGATTCAGTGGGGGAAGCACAGCAGTAAGCACACGTTCCCAAGTTATTGCTGCTCTTCTATTGTATGAGGACTGTAAACATCTATTGATTGTCTGATTCAAGCCAGTTCAATTTCAGAAAGAAATAAAGCTTTCAGTGTCTCTTTCATTCTTTAGTCAAAACCCGAATTGTCCCAGGGGAAGCTGTGATAGACATATGCATTTACGCCATCTTATCTGCTGCTACTGGCCCTTGCTGGAGCTTTTGGGATCTCAGGAGACCAGGAAATTGGAGAAGCAGCACACTGTGAATCACTGCTATCTGAGCTCTACCTTATTATATTGAACTCCATTGCCAACAACATCCACAAAGACCTAGCTATTAGTCACTTGAGTCTTTAACACCACATAATATCTGAGAGGAAAGGGGAAGGAGTACTGCCAATAGTAGCAAGCTGAAACAACATTTTTCAGGAGAAAATATGTTGAAAGGATAAGCAGAAACCCAGCCATCCTTACAGAGCATGTTGTAAACATAAAGAAATATTTCACTCCTGTAAAGTAGAAAGTTCTGCAGATTTGTTAGAAGATGGAATCTGACCTCTTCCTTTCTTGTCCTCCAGCTTGCATCTGTTAAGAGTTGTATTTTACAGACACGGAAATAGAACCAAGACTTTTAACACTGTTTCCTCTTTGATGCTTATTTCAGAGAATATTGGAGGTTCTCATTATCCTGTCCACTTGGAAGGTTAAAAAATGTGATAGCTGCCTAAAAATTATGCGGTAACTTCTTGATCCAGACTTGTACCCACTTCCTCCTTTGTTTCCTAAAGATCTCCATGGGGATGCTCATAGACACAGAACAATGTTGAGAGTGCAACCATCCCCAGGGATGCTGCTGTGCCACTGCTTCTCCACAGAGATGCCAGGGCACCTCCACCGTATTTGCTGCCCTATCACCAAAAGCTATCCTGCTTAGATTCCAACATGTTTAATCTTTGTGCTTAAAAGCAACGATTCTATTTTGGTCCTAGAAAGACAGCATGCTCCTTCACTCAGGTGAATTAGAATTTGTCCTTTATTTTTTAAATCTTTTCCTACAATGGGCAAAAATGAATGAGCCTAAGGAGTACTGCACAGTGAACTGCTCATACATGACCTTCTTGGTCTTCACTGTGTGTTAATGAGTTGGTTTTACACATTGTCTGAAGAGTAAGGACAGCAAATAGAATTCATGGAAGTAATAATATTAATTATTAATATTATTAAAATATTATTAAAGGATTTATGTTTCATATAGCATAGGGATCATTATTTAGGGGAATAATATACTGGATGTCTTTTGAATTCATACAAGAGTTCAGAAATTGGACTTTTCAAGTAATAAAAAATGTAACAGTTATTTTACAATTCAGGAAAGCTATAAGGGAACAAAAACTTTAGGCAAAAAGTATTACTCAGCAGATAATTTTCATGTCTTGCTTGTCTGTTTTATTTTTTCTTTATTCTGCAAAATGTTTATAAATTGATCATAAAATTTTCTTTCAAAAAATTTATCATTTTTTTGCATATCTTCAAAGGGTTTTCAGAAATCGGACTGATTTATAAAGAAGGTAGCAAACAATGCCCATTTTGTCTATGAACTTTGTGCTAGGGTATGGAGCCAAACTAGAATAGAATAACCTGTAGTATAGCCAATATTTTTCTCTGTGTGTAAACTTATAATAGGAGGTAATTACAGAACAGTAGCTCATGATCAAGATTTCAAGTTGCAAAATTATTAGAGGGATGGTACACTTACCCTATGACTCTGAAAACGGTCCTTGTTCAGGTAACTTTTAAGGCACTCTCAGCACTGGACTTGTCTGATCTCAAAAAAGGTAAAAGATTATTAGTACCAGGGATTCAATACTAAAATTTGGAGTACGTGTAGAAGAAGTGTCTGGCTTTTTTCCAACTATTGTAGCAGTATTATAAAAAATTTCACTGCTACCTAAAATAAATAGCTCAAAGTGTGGGCAATATTTTCTTTTGGTAAATCATCTATTTATGCCTAAATATATTAACTGATTCACTATTCACAATATGGCATTCAAAGCAGCTGTAAAAAAAATACATCAACAATTGTTAACCAATGTTGGCTAAAGTTAATGAAAGTATGAGTATTTATTACCTCAAAAAAAAAAACCCCAAAAACAGCAGAGACAGCATAACGTATCATGATTATGCCAGACTAACAATTCAGAAAAGTCCAAATGAGCATACAAATCAGCATACTGTCTTCAGTCTCTTTCTGCATCTCCTAAAAGTTGTCCAAAAATTTAAGTTGTATTTTTCCTTTTTGCAAACTTCAAACTTTTTACGAAATTGTGTATTTCCTATACTAAAACACATATTCAGTTTAATATGCATCTAAATAGAATTTAACCATGTCTCGGAGTGTAAGGAACGCTGAAGAAACTGAAAAATAATCAATGGCCAATCAAATGAGATAAACTTTAAAATTATTATACAAGAAAAATACAGTAAACCTCTTTGTGCTGAAGTAGAATTGGTCACTAGAATTCTGATAATTTAAATTCACGAGATCTATTCTGTATCTCAGTGTGGAACGCTGAGTAATTATTATCTCTGAACACATCCTTTGGTTTGCATTAAAATTTTAAATTATTTTCTTTGTCATGCTAACAATGACGTACAAGTTTCGGACCTAGCCTGTTGGTTGGTTGGGTTAATTTTTCAGGATGTAGAACAATGTTCAGGATGTTGCATTATTCAAGAAAGTAATTTAAACTGTTTATGCTACCTTTAATCTATATGTATACTGTCCAAAAAGAATAACCAGGAGTATTTTGTCAGGTTTATCCAGATGTAAAGAACAGGGTTTTTTTCTGAATGTTTTTTTTTTTTTTTACTGGGAATATAAGGTGTACAAGTTTTGTTTTCTTTCCCAAAGGTCTAATTAGGATATTGAATCATGGTCTGCAAAGGAATTCATAAATACTCTCAACTCTGCACCATTTTCCTTTCTTTTGTAAATAAAATCTCTAATGATGGTACATAGAGCAAGGGGAAATTCTACTTGGTCCTAATGCATCTAATTTATACTACGTATACATCTGCAGCATTTTCATTGACCCCCAGAAAACTACTCATGAATAATATGGGCTACTTCCCATGTAAACATGTGAACAAATAGGCAAAAAACAGATAAGTCAAGACAATGTCAACATTTTCAACAAGACTGTACTAGAAGCAATGACCATAGGTAATTACCTTTTTTTCAGTCTTGTTTTTAAATGCTTTCTAAAGGCTTTTAATAAATTTTAAACACATGAATTGAATTATTGAAATACTTTGCTTGAGAGAAGCATTAACCCTATTAAAGCATGACAAGCTGAGACACAGACTATGGGAATATATTTGAATAAGTAAAGAGTTTTTAAAAAGCAAAAGGATTCCTTTCATGTAGAGTCTCTTAATATACATAATTTCCTGGGTCTACCTGCTGTCAGTCACGTAATTTGTAAAACTGTATTTTCAGCCTTCAAGCCCTTCATCTCCTTCATATCCCAAACTTTATAGAAACACTGTGACAAATGCAGTTGCTGATAGAGAGTCAAGGGAATAAATTAATGATGAATAGTCATTAAATTGTACTACATATGATGCAAGTCTGGGCTGTCTATGACTTTCAGAATGTATTTGATATTCAGTCACTAATTTTAAGCACAGCAGGCCAGTGTCCATGCATGTATATAAAAACATACACCTATGTAGTAATATGGAACCAAACAAACTTTTTAATAAGACTTTGGCTGTGGAGTTCAAGATTTTCTAGTTGTGTGATGTACTGGAATCTGTCTGAACTAATGGCACTTAAAAGTGATTCTCTTTGCTTAGCAGCATAGATCTAGCCCCTTCTTAGCAAAACTCCTCCAGTGCATGTAAATATCTCCTGGAATTTTTGCATTCAAGACATTATGTCATATTGTGATACTGTTTCCAGATATCAATTTCCTTCTGCCAAATAAAAGAAAGAGACTGAACTTCCCCAAAGAATAAAGAAAAGCCATCCACTCAATATACCATTCAGTTCCAGAACTGTGTGGTTTTTAGCCAAAACCATTCTTTGTGCTGGAAAATGGAGCTCTGTGAAGAGCTACGTTGTGACCAGAGTGAGCTGAAGCACTGCTTTTGTTAATAAACCAAATACCATGTTTTCAGCTTAATTCCAGGATTTTTTTGTTAACATATTGTGTAAAAACAAACAAACAAAAAGGGGTTTTTAACTTCTAAAATGGCTTGTACTATTTTTTGCCTTTACAGCAGCCAACTGAAATGCTCAGGAGGTGCTTAATGTACTTATTCAGTTTGTGATACCAGGCATATATACAGCTGCACCATTTCCAGGACTGTGCAACACATCGGTTTTCTGCATTATATGACAGCACCAGGATCTGCTCAGGGAGTCATTGGTGTACATCCAGTCAGTCTAAGGAAACTATGGCTCCATATACCTCTCAGCCTTTGCCAATAATTTCTGCCTAATGTCACAAGTGGAAATGACTGAAAGGTAAAAAAACTTAACTTTTACTTTTTCACCTTCATATAATTATTTTTATTCTTGTACAAGCTGTTGGAAATCTCATCTGTTCTCATACTGAACAGTTTTACCTGTTTGTTACCTAATTCCCCAAACTGCCAGCAATTTAATGTAGTATTTTTATATAGCTTGTTCAACCTTTAAGTGCATATGTGTAAGATCATTTCCAAGCATGTCGTCTTACTGGCTCTCGCCTTGTGCTATGGACAGGCTCAAAGGACAGCTTTTAAAACCCGCAGATCAGAAGGCTCCAGGCATCAGTCTGCAAAGATATGGGAAAGGGATGGAGGTTAGATGGATTTCCGTTCTTATCTCAAAATAAATATCTGAACTGCACTACTGACAGCTTGTGTGCAGTCACAGCAATAAATGGAAAAGTGCTGTAGAGATGCCAAAGCTGGGCCTCATTGAGCCAGGCTTAGCTCTAAGCAACAGCCCAGGTACAGCAGCAGAGAAATTACCTATCCTGCAAGTTACGTGCATGACTTCAGCACAGACACATCCTTTCACTAAATCTACTTTCAAAGCATGCCTTACTAATATCTTTGTTGTTCAGACAATGTTAACCTCAGGATTTTTATAATTAGTCTTGAGAAATTCTAATGACAAAAATAGCAACAGATTGCTCTACCTTTCTGTGAATTTTCTTACTGCTGGCAAATTCTAGGCCTTTTAGTCTCACTATGTCTCACTCATTTATAGATGCAAACTGGCAATGCAGAATATTTTAATAGTTTTTTACCTAATCCCTATTGGGTCTTTTTATTCCAATTTTAATTCTGCTAAAGAGTTGGAACTTTCTATTTTTCTTTCCATAATTACTTAGAAAAATCTTCTGACAACATGACTGTTATAGAAGTCTGACTGCAAGCATTGCAGGCAAACAGACACTATTTTAGTTAATGCTTATATATATATGGGTCTTGAAGAAATGCACATTTGCAAAAACACATTTTGAAAGGCATTTCCACACAGCATTAGCTGGATTGCATATGTAAATGAGATGCTAAAAATAACCAAACACAGCAAGTCTGTATTCAAAAGTTAGCCCACCAAAATTGCACTGCACAAAGAAATATGCTTTGGCTTTTTACCAGATTAATTTAAAATTTTCCTTCAAGACAGTTTGTGGCCAGTGGTAGAATTGTACTTAATTTTAAGTTTCTAGTTCATTTCTATTTGAGATACCACAAGCTAAAACAAATAAAATATACAGCTCCATAAAACTGCCAAATGTCATTAAGCTCTGGTTATCATCTGCTGAGGTTCACTCTGAACCACCAATGGACTGACTGGAAATTCGAATTCATAGGAGGAAGTTAGCTGAGTTATACTCTCTGCCAGTAAAACGGATTGAACAAAACAGTTGCTGTGTTTTTGCATTATTGCCTTTCAGTTAGAGAAATTTACCCTGAAAAATAATAATGCCCTCTAGAATATAAGCAGAGCACTAACACTCTTTGATTCCGAAGTACCAAACAAACATAAATTCTGTGGCTGCTTCTTGCCTGCTTAAACTATAATTTTCTTTCAAAGTCAATAATTCAATCAAAAAAAATTATATGAGACTGACACCCTCCCCACTCATCTTGAGTTCAGATATATTAGTTTTAATATAATATTTTTCAACTGAGTAACTAACCATCTGTGCATGTGTTTCTCAGGAGCAAAGTCAATGACAAATAAACGTAATAGAATACTCTCAAACTTGTGAGTAGGCACTTACTATTTTGCCTGGCATGCAATTTACTTTTCTGGTTCAAAACTTCTCTTAGCTTCCTTTGTCTCTATGTTCAGTTGTTCAGCACCATGTGCTTCTCCTCATTGACTCTTTTCAGCCATTTTATGTTTTAATTTGAAATCTTGCCACAAATTATTCCTGCCTTATTGCATTGAGCCATATTTTATGGACAGGGCAAGATTTGGCCTATAATGTCAACTGGCACATAAAGCAAATGGGATGTCATGTGTAGGTTTATCTCAAAGATTTGTGGGAACATTTTCAAATTGCTACTGGCAGCACAGCTTTCTTTTTTCCCTTCTATTAAGGAACTTGCCTTACTTCTCACCATTTCTAAAGAAATGGTCAAGACTTCCAGATAATCAAAACATTGGTGAATAGAAAGCATTTTCCCTCTAAAATCATTATAATGAAAATAGCAACAGGGAGTTATGATATGTCCATGTCTAAATAACCTTAGCAGATTCCCTTTCTTCCACAGCATTGCACAATATTTTTTTATGGGTTTAAGCTTCATATTCCCTTTTAAATCAGTAGGAGGTATCTTACTAAATTTCCTTGATAATGCAGTTTTCTTTTCTGAAATGTCTAAGTACTGATATTAGTATTATACATTTAAAAAAAGACTTTCCAGACACCACAGTAACTAGTGAAGACACGTTCTCATAGGGATTATACAAACACATGATGATAGAACTCCCAAATCTTATAACCAGGCAATTAAAAAAAAAAAAGGAAAAAAAGTTGTAGTCCATTTCATTTTATGCAATTTACTGCTGTCTCAAAACCACTAAATCATTTTCATTTAGTTGAAGGTTTTCTAACCATAAATTTAACAGTGATTGCACACACTTTTTTGTTGGAATAAAGATACTGACTTTACCAGGACAGAATTTAGTTGTTCTGCCTGGTTTACCTCAATTTCCCACTAGACCTTTTTGTATGAGGAAGCTATTACTCTTCCTGGTCATTGTAAATGCATGGTATGTAAGAACCACAAATTCTGAAGCACTGTCAAATTTAGTTACACACTGAAATTTTTTTCTAATTGCTAGTGTTGGTATGTCATATGTTAAATGCAGCTTCCCTCTTCCTTAAACATTTAATTTTGACAAAGAGCCAAACACATATTTTGTTCAGTAAATTAGACTTTCATTTCTGTACCTTAATTTGTTAAATAACTGATCTTATTTCACAAAAGTACTTAAAACATGTCCATGGAAATACAGACTTTTCCAGAAAATTCATTACAGTTTTTCTTTGTGCAGGGTTTATAGTTTTCAAGCAAATATTTGCTACTGGAAAAATCTCACCTAATATATTCTTGGCTGTAATTCTCTTTTTCAATTTTATCACAATAAACACCCTCTTTTTCTTTTGGAAGCTTCATTTTGAGAGTTAAAATAAAGAAATGAAAGATTTCATTTTATTTTTGTAAAGATACCGCTGGACAATCAGAAATACGTCTGCATCAAATTACTGACATTGTCATATTCAGCAGAGGTCACAATTTTATCATGAACTCTGGAGTAGGCTAAGATAACTGCTCTCCTTTTGACTTATTGTAAAACTCATAACTCAAAAGTGGTGTAAACACCAGAGCAATCAGTTCAGCTCCAGTGGCACTGCACAGCAGATTGGTGTGGGTGAAGACAAAAGTTCTGTAAATTAGCACAGGCTGGTTCTAATGCTATGCTGATAGTAGAGGGCTCTGCAGAGAAGGTTTGACACACAGAAAATGTGGTGCCTTTTGAGAAAAGGCTTCTGCTCTTGTACTTAGATAGATGTTATCAATGAATCCTTCCACAAACAGCAGATACTATGAAGATACCCTGGAAACTAAGAAGGGAGGTCAGGGGCCTGAGAGGAGTAGTGCAGAGGCTGATAAAGCTTAAAAAGAGCAAACCATCACCTCAGCTGGTATGACCATCACTTCCTGATTTACATTTTTTATACAACTAGGCTGGTTATGCAAGAGTAAAAAAAAAGATCTAAAGATGTAGAAAGAGTCTGGCTCATAAAGGTCACCATAAAATAAAAGGGATGGACAGGCCTTACAAGATTTTGTTTCCCACTGAGAAAAAAGGGGATGTGGTAAAGTCCCAGTGAGTGCACAGTAACTTTAAGATACCTAATCTAGCTGTAAATTACTCTCATTTTGTACTGGTTGCATTTTAGCCATAAAGTTCACTGCAAGTAAATTTACCTTGCAAAGATTATCCTGTGGAGTTGCTGATGATTTTTTGCAGAAGTACTAAGCTTTAAGCAGAAAGGTAGCAAATATATTGTCATGCTAGTCATAAGGATTATCGTGGGGTTTGTTCATGAATTATAAAAAAATAAAACAACAAAAAAAGGCAGAGCTAAGCAGCGAGCTGGAGGAATGAAGAGATGCTGTAGTCTGTTTAATCAATTTAGATAATTCTTCACTTTCTTTTGCATTGATCAACAACATTTTCCTCTCTATTTGATAAACAATGTTAATGCCTTTTATGTTAAAGTCTTCTGAATAGGCAAATAAATTATTAGCAACTGTATTCAATCATCGCTACAGAGGAAAGCAGAAGACATGGAGAAAATATGCATTTGGAGTTGTACAGAGCATGAAGTTGTACTAAGCCACAGACAAGTCCCAGGAGCTTTATGGCATTGTGGAAAGCTAGAGCCAGCCAGCAAAAATATTTGAACAGGGGAGAAAAGTGGTTAAATGACCAGGAGAGGAAAATATTCAGGGTAACACGGTCAAGTCAAGCATTAGATTATATCAATGAAACTCATGTTTTACAGTAAAATGTGATCTTTATTTAAAATCTTATCACTTTTTATCACAAAAAACAACTCACTTGCATGGTGTCCCTGGTTGCCATTCTATACCTTTTGCTTTTTCCTCCCTATCAGCTTATGTTCAATGAGCTGATGTCCCTCTCATGTTTTCTGTGGTATGATTTTCTTTTCAGGGTGAAACCTGCCCTTCTGCTAGCGCTGCTCACTAGCAGAAGAGTGCTCACTAGCACCTAAGTTGTGCAGCCAATCTGGCAACACCAGCAAACAAAAAGGACAGAACATGTTAGAAGTTAAAATTTAGCCTCCTTTGCAGTTTGAGGTTGAACTAAGATCTTGATTTGGGACAGTGTTTTTCTTTCATAGCTGGGTGGAATGCTGCTCTGCTGGAGAAAAATACAACAGTGGTCTAGGAATCTCCCTTCCTAAGGACTCTTCTTGCAGTTTAGGAATTAAAGAAATTGGACAATGATGGGACTGTGTGAAAGAATTCACCTTCATAGTTCCATAACTCTAAGTGAATAGCACAACAGGGTAATAAACACTGAGATGTTCTGTAGAAAGGAAAAAAATGCACTGAAGTGAAATTTCTGTCAGTTAGTGCAATTTAGCAGACAACACTTCTACACTAAATCAGGGCAGTGCTGTATCATAGGATGCATGCAGAAAGGGTATTTGAAAGGCCAGTCTTCACTCTAGGTTGTAAGAATTAGAGACAAAACAGATAAGGGTGCTTGAATTGAGAAGTCTCATTATGCATTTGATTTGGCATTTTTAGTGTTCATTAAATACCACTGGCTGAATTGTAATCCCTGCTGTGGGCTTTTTTTTTTAAATGTCTGAAAATATGTAATGATATGTCTTCTGAGAAAGACATGACAGCTCAAAACAACCACTCTCCAGAAATTCTGCTGAAGTGCAAAGAAGGAAAGAAAGGGCATAATTATATTTCTGTGCCAAGATAACGCATTCCTCTCACACAAAGTACTTTCTCAGGTAATAAGGCATTGTTGTATAACTGCACATTATTTTACAACATCACAACTGAATCATGTAGCGATGTCACTTCTAGGACTTAAAAGCACATATTAGACATGTCCCACTAATATTTATAAAATCCATGAATAAATGAAGACCTTGTAGTGAAAAGATGCTTAAAAGGGATATAAAAGGGTCGCTTTCACAAGGAGAGAATTGACATAAGGTTGCTCTGGGTTAATGACATGTTTAAATGCTAATCTGTATAGTATTGCCTGAGGTATTTCTGCCTTTATAATTCGCTCAGTAGAAATGCTTGATGTAAAAATTTGCACAGTTAAGAAGAGCCAAGTATCTTTAAGTGAGAGATTGTGAATTTAAATTTCCCTTCAGTGTGGAGGACAAGGCTCCTCTGTTTAAAGTTTTCTATTTATGCAAACACGTATTATTTAATTGTGGATTTAGTCTTACCCTAAATAACTTACATGAAAATCATAATGCAGTGTTTTTCACACATCTTTATTTCTCTATAATCTTCAGTGTATGTACATTAACACAAACAGGTTTTAGGACAGCTTTGTTTTTTTTCTCCTGCAGTATGTGTGTATTCATGTGCCAAACAGATATGGAGAAGTAAATTCCTGCTGGAATTTCTCAAACACCACCTGTTCCCCTCATAACTCCAGTTCTAAGTAACTACAGTTTGCCAACAGAAATCAGATACAAGAAAAAGGTAAAATTTCAAGCTTGTCAATAAACCCTGTTAATAGACCTCAGAACTTATCCCTAAGGCCTAACTGAGCAGGCAGCTACATGGTACAGAGGAACTGAAAAGACTTGAAGTGGCCTAAATAAGTATCTATTTATCCTCACTCGTATTGCATAACTCTCTTCTAAGCATTCTACTTTATTCTCTGAAGGATTTAGCAATCTCTTTCCTTCACACGCATTTCCTCCTTATTGTAAAGATCTGATGAATTGGTCAGGGAACAGAACGCTGCAAGAAAGACAGGCAGCTGCTCATACAGTTTTGACTATGCACTGGAAGTTCACCATGTTATTAATTAGCATAAGAAATATGTGAATATGAAATCCTCTCCAGAACCCATTCCCCAAATTCTCTGGTTTGGCCAGTCCAAACACTGGGCAGAAGATGGCAGCTGACGGTGTTTAAGTGCCAACAGAGCTCCACTAACAGCTGCAATACCCAATATTGCAAACCTAACAGCCACACTACAAGCACTTGCACACCCACATATGGCAGTGCTAGATATAAAAGATACGTTATTTATGGTCCCCTTACAAGATAAAGATAAAAATAAATTTGCATTGCCTTGTGAAGGCATACAGTATACAATTACCAGATTCCCACAGGGGTATAACACTCACCTGTGTCTGCTCATGCTGTGCTTACTGAATTTTTACAGACAGTCTCACTCCCTCAAGAAGTGAAATTTTATTAATATGATAAATATTGATTAATAGGTTAAATAATTCAAGGAGAGTCCCCTGAAAAGGTGGAGGGAGCAGTTACAGCAGTGTGCCAAGCACCCAATAAAACAGAAGTTGAGATCCCACCTGAGAAACATCAATGACCAAGACATCCTGGTTTTGGATACTTGATTTATAGCAGACCCCATGGTGATTCCTCCAGGTACCTTAAGAAAAATCAAACAGCTGCAGATGACTCCACGTAGGAAAGAACTAAAATATGTAATGTGAACTTTAAGATATCGGAGAAAACTTGTGCCTAGATATTCTATTATTGCTCACCTGCTGTACTCACTTTTCTTAAACAGAAAACCATGGAAATGAAATCTAAAACATGAAGGGGCAGTAAGAAACCTAATAGAGGAATTAGAGACATATCAGTCTTTGGAACCAGTATACACAACCCTTAAGTACAGCAGTTTGGGGCTTTGTTGAACATGCTATGCACTGTTGAACATAAACACATAACTGGCCCTTGTGGACCAAAGACGTCTTTACTATTCATCAGAACTGCACTTAAAGAGAACAGAGTTATTCTGAGTGGGGAAAGGGACTTGTGCATTTGGTTCATGCAGTTAAACAAGTTGAGCCACTAAAGAGTAACCTGATCAGAAGAATCTGCCAAGACTTGAACTGCTTTTCATTTCCAGGAACAATTCTGATACCGATACCAGCACATCTCCACTGGAGATCTCGTTATTTACTTAATAAGTAAACAACTAATCAAAATTGCCTTTTAAGCTTTTTGGCTCACAAAGATAGCAAGCAGATATTTTTTGAATTCTTGACTCATAAATTCCCTTGTACTACAGTCATACATAATAAATGTAAAGTTTTTGATGTTAGCTCTACTAACTTACAATGTTATCACCCCTAATAAAACTGAGAAACTTCCTAAAGCAAGCTTTCAGAAGTACTCAAAAAATTTTCCTCTTGTCCATGGCAAAATTAAAAAGTACACAATCAATAAGTGTGGGCAGTATTTTGCTTGTTGTGAGCTGGCCACTTCCAGTAATTTACTGCTATTTGCAGGACTTCCAGTAAGATTTCTAATGCACGGTGGAAGAGGAGGTGGCATCTGTTTTTGCAGGCCTTAAGCATAGCTCAGGGAAGCTAAAGGGAGTATGTATGATTTTTTAAACATAATTAAAAACTGCAAAAAAAAAAATTGGGGAGTTATTTTAATCTAATTATATGCAGGCTGTTTCACTGGATATAAGTCACAAAATGCCATGTCCATGGGCAACTACACATCTATTACTCTTCAATGATTTACCTGCCATGAAAGAGATAAGTTCATACAGAAAAGGTGAGAAGTAAAAGCTATAAAGCCTAAATGAAAACTTTGTGAGGCATAAAAAAAGGTCCTTTCTCAATCATTGAGCCTGACTCATGAAGGTTGACTTTTATATGATGGATGAATGTGGACCACTAGCCTTTACTTTAGTATACCCATGTCAGATTACCTCATACAGAATATTTTTCTTTGTTTTCTTGACTAGTTCATCTTACACAGACAGATGTCTCCCCTTCTGGTTAGCAGCCTATATTTTGGTGCCAAACTACAAATTCCAATCCCAGTATCTGAAGTACGGAGTTGCCTGGTGACTGCAGTGTGAAATGAAGTGCCACAAACATATATTTTTCTTTTATTGATATTTTTTTATTTGCCTGTTTATTTACTTGGAATTTGGAGTTGGGTGAAAAAAATTAAGATTAATCATTTTAAGTACTGAAAATTTTCAGAAAAAATCTATTAGCTGCAATCCAGCATCCATAAAAGAACATTTTCCATTTTCATTATAGAAAACTGGAAATTATGAATTTAAATAAGAATTTGTATCAGGAAAATTGAGATAGTCCTGTTAATCTCAATGCATTGAGTCTAATCCATTGCCCAGTCTGTCATCATCATGTGGAATGAATATGTCACATCCTCCTTACAAGGATTTTTCTCTGTGACTCTGAAACACACTTAGTTCATAAAAATAATCCAGCAATTTTTAGCAGCTAAATTTTGATAAATTATAACAACTACAGGGGGGGGAAAGGTATTATAAGGACAGAGACAGATACTTTGCTGAACTCAAAGGTGCTATTGCTATTATACTGAATACTTTTTTTTTAACATGTAGGGGCAGCTTCCCTCCAAGATAGGTTTGGATTACGGAATCAGCAGATGACCAAAATAAAGGTTACCTTTAAGGCTGCTGTGTGTGGCCACAGACTTTACAGCTGGCATATTTCAGCAAAAAAGCCCATTGGCATAAAGCTGAGTTCCTACGGGTTTATCTCATCTCTATCATGCTATCAAAGCTTTGACTTACTTCCAAAAATATAGGTGCAACAGTTTTTTCCCCTCAAAAATTATTTTTCTGAATGTGTGCAGCATTTAAATAAATGATGAATGTAGATACATTAAAAGGGGAAAAAAATCTTGTTTTTATTGATAACCTATTTTCTGCTCTAACCTCTCTAAGAGCACCATTGGACTGGTGAAATGGACTAGGTGACAACCTGGAAATTTCAGTTATATAATGAGTCCAGCAGAAAAAGTTGCTGAGCATTTCTGGAAAAATATTTCTCATTTTTTGGAAATGGTCGGTTTTATCTCAAATACTCTTAAGGAGGAATCTGCTAGAAACATCACTAGTTACTAAACTGTATTTCTATTTAATAACATTCCTGCAAAAGTGCAAAGAGAAGGTCAAACAGAAACTACAGGTCACTGCAATTTTTGTGAGATCAGTGCACAAAAGGTACAACAATTAAGAAAAGAAAGGATAGAGATGAAAATCTGGAGCTGAGAGGGGAATTATCTGTTTCTATCACATTGGCATTTTTGAAATTTCAAATGTTGCTTCCTGTCATGGATTGAAGCAGTGACAATAGCTCTTTTTTTCTTTGAATTCTAGAATCAGATAAATGGATGAAGGTCAAACACAATGTATATAGTATATTTGTCTAAGAGTGTGCACACACATATGCACTGCATTATTTTCCATTAATTTCAACAGGATCATATGACCTCTGCAACCAAGGCCAAGGGGGACATTTTTCTTTCAGTGCTATGTTAAACAGGAATAATTTGGTGAGAGAAAATTGTGAATTCCTCATCTCTCTTAACACTATGGTAATACTAAAACATACCCTGGCAAAAGCTAGTAAAGTGTATGTAACACTTTACTAACAGAATATACATAAAACAGAATTGGTGAAAAGAGTTGGTTTGACACAAAACAGCATTAAAAGATTTCAATATAAAATGTGTTATTGTATATGAGCTTGCTTTTCCTTATTTATCTACCAAAAGTTATCTCTAATAACTTTTGCTCGATGATTGATTTTGATGATTGAGGAAAAATCCAGTATGCCAAACAAGGTAAAGTTCTATGCTCAAGACAAAAGAAGTGGTATAGTTGGGAAAGTCTGAGGCGTGGAGTGAAACAGTAAAATAGCAACAGTAAGCTATCAAAATAACAACAGTAAGTCATCATGAAGATGTGTCCCACATGAAGTCAAAGATTTCCCAGAGATCCTGGCTTAAAGGAGTTCTGAAGGTGAAGTATTGAATTTTTGTAATGGTTATTGTTCTTGGAAGAATTAAGCAGGAAGGTCGTTATTACAATACAAATAATGAACCAATAGAGGAAAATATTTTCAAGGAGCAAGACTGCTTGATAAAAATCTAAGTCTTTACTAAATAGAAAAGGAAACATCAACAACCACAGTGAAATTCAAAAGTTCACTGTGTACTGTAAAACAAAAAGTTCTTGCTTCAAGCCTAAGGGAAGAAGAGAGATCATCTTGATAACTATGCCTATGCCTTGTGGTATTTCCAGGAAGTGATACAGCTTGAAGAGAAATTGGTTTAACATTTATCCATCATTTTCATAAAAGACAAAACTTCCATATACTTTTTTTTCAGCTTTCCCCTTCCCATATTTTTTCCTTTGTGTTTCCTCTTTATTTTGGTTCTCCACATTCAGTTATTTTTCATTGTTCCTCTTTCTCTATTTTGTTCTATTTGTTTCTCTTTAGAATATGTTGTACAGAGCACAGATATACCAATTCCATAAACTACACACACACTGAATTGTCCGATACAGACTGGAACGAGAATATTGCACAAATTATTTGAAGATTTTTTTATAAACTCCAGAAAGTTTCTGTAGAGTTTCAGTTTTGTTTCACTTTTTTAAAAAAAGGGGAATACAACTAGGCTTCATGTGTGTTTGTGCATGCTTATACATAGCCATTTAAACCTAAAAAATGTTTTATTGTATGGTTTGACAGGCTACTGATTCCTCACATTGTGCAGCAAATCTAGTAATCCATCAATTAGAAAGAGAACAAATCAAACTAAACTTTATTCAAAAAAAAAAAAAAAACATTAAAAACCAAAATAGCAAGTTCTTTGTCTTCTAAGTTGAAGTTCAAGCCATAAATTAGCTTTCTGAGTGTTTAGACATATCAATTTTTATACTGTTCTGGTCATGGGTATTTTTTCTTTTGTTCTTTGCAGAAAAAACCTTGCTCATCAACAAAATAAAACAAGCTAAATACTGTTTAAAGTCCCAGGAGATGAGATTTTTTCCAAGTCTCTTAATTATCCAGACATTCTCGCAGCCATGAATGTGGTTCTTAAGCCAAACAAAAGTCTAGAATCAAAATAGCATGAGAACTGTACAGTCTCTCTAAGTATTAGTTGATGGTCTTTTCAAGCTTATACTTTGTGAAGATTAGGAGCATACTGCCTTATTTATAGGCTAATTTATATGTCTTGTTTTGCAGGCAACAAGAATTGTTATTTAACCATTCACTTTCTCACACCACTCAAGGAAACTAGGAAATTGTTTCCCAAAAAAAAAAGGAAAATCTTTGCCAGTCTCTGCCTGCCTAGTTATGAAGTTATTCAACATGCCTTAGCTGCCCTTTAGAAATAAAAGAATAACTGAATGAAGAAGAATGACAAATAAGGTGGTGAGTTTCCTTCTTTCCAGCAATTTTAATATCTGATCAACATAAGATAACGCCTTAAAGTTGCCTCCAGTAATATTTATTCATATTTTAATCAAATCATCAAAGCTTCAATGGTTACTTGAAATTTATAATGATGAACCTGTATGTATGTGATTGGACGTGGAAAAAGGAAGGCAAAGGAAGACATTTAATAAACTTCAATATAAATATTCTACAAATCGTTTTTTATACTCTAAAATACACAACTAAAATTTAACAACAACAACATAAGGTGTATTTACAATAATAGATTCACTCTTTCAGACCCTGTAGTTTATATTAGGGAGAGTCTCCACAGCGTTCTCTATTTTTTGTAATATAGTAGGTAGCTAAAACAACTAGCTAACTTTTAGATCAATATGTTTAGTAATATCAAAGAGAAAATTCTCATGGAAATCAGCAAAGGTGTCTCAACAGAAAGGAATGTGGGTTTTGCTGTATATATAGAAAAAAAGGAAAAGTAAGTATTCCTCTTTCTCTAACACCATCAGGAGATTAGGTGAGAGGAATTATCCCCTGAGAATCCGCATGAATCTGTAGGTGTTCCACTGTCATCTGTGTATCTCACCACTTTCTATAACATGACATGAGCCTCTGATGGCATAAAATTCTGAAAAAACACCCCTCACCTTCCATGGAAAACCACAATACATTTAAAATAAATTAAACATGGGTTGAGTGTTTTGTCAAGAGACAACATCCCTAATTGGCAGCTGCTGTTACAGCAGAGGTTGATTAGAGATGAGAGAGTAGTAATTCTCTACAGAAAGGAACTGTCTGATATTATTAAAAATTACCTGCTTGTGACAGATGTTCACTCTGCTTATTTTTAGCATGTATTTGAGTTTGAAGTACTGGAATCCAAATTTATCATTACCCAGCCCACAAAGAATGTTTTTGGCAGTCATTTATACACTATCAGCAAAAAATGACCTGAGTTGCTTGACAAGTTGTAAAAATTCAGAGTAATATAAAAAGGTGTTTTTAAGAGCAGCTTTTCTCACAGAATTTTCTAGTGGAGATGTCAAAACCTTGGAAAAATGGGGGGAAAATCCTGAGGCAAAAATAAGAAGAGAAGCTATAAGGATCAAAAGCAGAAAGAGATATAACGAGAGGAAAAAAAATACAGTAGGAAGAAGTTTGCAAAAGACATTTAGAACCAGATGTAAATACTCTTGAGTTGTGCTTCAGGTAAAGCCCATATTACTTTTCAAGTAAGTTAATGTTCACCACTACTCTCAGCAGTCTCTCTCTCTCTCTTCCTCCCTTTCCCCCGTGTTGTAGTTTAGCCCCAGCTGGCAGCTCAATACCATGCAGTGGCTCACTCATTCCCCCTCACTCCTTCTCATGGCAGCCACAGGTGTCTCTTAGCCAGCTTCAGCCACTTTATGTCCTGAGCATGACATTCCATGCTATGGAATATCCCTTTGGCCTCTTCAGGCCAGCTGTCCTGGCCATGCTCCCTCACAGGTTCATGTGTCTTTTCTTTTCAAGGAAGAAAAAGCCAGCAATCTCTATAGTATAGCCATTACTTTTGTGATGTGTTTTTTTGGGTTTTTTCTTTAATACAAAAGTTTCTTGCCATTCCCTGGGACCTCTTCCTGGCAAGTATAATTATCTTACGAAAATATTCTTCTCCCTACCCTGTATACTCATTATATATGCAATATATGTATTATAACCCCTGTTTATCCTCCTATATGCTTAGTTTAACTCAGAAGTCTTTCAAATGGCTGAAGTACTGTTTTAGCCAGTTAAAGGAACAAACTTAGACCCTATGACTGGACCCTCAATTGACTTCTGGATTTATGAGGAAGAACTATACAACTTGTGGAGATTAATTTTGGTCTAAGATGACTTGTAAAATTAATTAAATCAGTATATTATTTCACAATTATATATAAATGTTCCTTTTTAAGCATCAACAAATAGAGAGCTTCTGACAAATGGCACAAAAAAACCTCTTCCTGACAGTGCCTAGTAACAACATTCTGAATATGGGATTTCTTTATTACTGTCTCTTTTCTATATTCATGATTACCCCATCTGTAATTTTCCAAGTTTAGTATTGTCTTAGGAGCAAATACACTAATTTTAGAAGAGGCCAAAACTGACAGTCAACACTGAATATTCCCTCCTTAAGGATTTCCTTTGCCAAGGTTTCCCACACACTGTATTTTCAGCAAAAATTCTATAGCACCTTTCCTTGAATAACACAAGTGAACCACTTGAAAGACATTTCTTTTTCTTTCTGTCACTATCTGTCACACAAATTTTTTATCCCATGTCTGTAAGATTGTGGTGATTTGACCTGGGCAGGATGCCAAATCTGCACCAAAGGTGCTCTACCACTCTCCCTGGGAAGAGAAAATAGAATGAAAGGCTCATGGGTTGAAACAAGGGCAGGGAGAGACCACTACCAGTTATCATCACAGGCAAAACAGATTCAGCTTGGGGAAATCAACTGAATTTATGGCAAATCAAATCAGAAAAGAATAATGGGTAGTATCAAATCTTAAAATATGCCTTTCTCCCATGCCTCCCCCCTTCCCAGGCTTAACTTTATCCCGACATCTCTACCTACTTCCCCCTGTCCCTAGCAACATATTCTGAGGGGGAATAGGGGCTGTTCATCACACGTCTTTGCCACCCCTTAGAGAGAGAATTCTCACTCTCACCCTGCTCCAGAACAGTGTCTTGATACATGACAGATATTAGGGTCCCAACATGACAGATAATCCTTCACAAACTTCTCCAACATGAGCCATTCCCACTGGCTGCAGTTCTTTTTTTACCTCATTTTTTTTTTTCCCCTTAAATTTGTTATTCCCAAGGTGCTGCCACTGCTGCTGAAGGGTTTGGCTTTGAGCAGCAGTGGGTCTGTCTTAAGAGGAGCCAACTGGCATGGGCCATAAAGGAGGCTTCTGGAAGCTTCTCAGAGAGGCCCCCACTGCAGCTCACGCCCTACCAAAACCTCACCACAAACCCAAATACCAGAGACATGCATAATTAAGTGCAGAAACAGTGTTTGGGGTCATTCTTCATGTCACTCATTTTCACTCTGTTAGCAATCACTTTTGGCACCCTAATAGGAGTACCTAGCTGCAAAGAGTGCAATTATCTATGTGTCTTCACAAGATATCAAATCTGCATCATTTGCATGAAAATATTTGTGGTGGCTTTGACTGGGGTAGAGTTAATTCTCTTCACAGTGGCTGGTATGGCACTGTGTTTTGAAATTGTTCTGGAAACAAGTGTTGATAACACAGGGATGTTTCTGCTATTGCTGAGCAGCCCTCGCACAGAGTCAAGGACATTTCTGCTCCTCACCCCACCCTACCTGCCAAGAGGCTGGGATGCATAAGAGGACACATCTGGGACAGCTAACCCCCAGTGATCTGGGAGCTGTTCCAGGCATGTGGCATCATGCTAGTATGCAACATGGGGAAAAGAAGGAAGGAGGGGAGATGTTTTGGGTAATGGCATTTGTTTTCCCAGGTCACCTCTACGTGTGATGCAGCCTTGCTTTCCTGGAGGTGGCTGAAAACCTACTTGCCCATAAGATGTGGTGAATGAATTCTGTGTTTTACTGTGCTTGCTGCTGTGGCTTTTGCTTTCCTGGTTAGGCTGTCTTTATCGCAATTTGTGAGATTATTTTGCTTTTACTCTTCATATTCTCCCCCCTATCCCATTGAAAGGGGATTTATAAGGGGATTTGGCAACTGCTTGGGGCTCAGTTGCCAAAACAACTGGGGTTAAACCAGAACAATAGGAAATATTCTGGTTTTTAAAGAGAAGACTGAAATACAAGGAAAAGAAAATAGATGTAAAACACAGAACTTATCTTTTTTTCATAGTAGCCTTTTATCTTGCATTTCTCCTATGAGTTTTCTGTTCATTTAATGAGACAGCTTTGATGAGATTGTATTAGTTTCCATAGTTGGTCATTTAGGAACTAGTTTTAAATAGTGGAAAAACAGAAAAAAGAAGTATAATTTGACAGGTGTGGTAGGGCTGTTTTTGTTGTTGTTACTGATGTATTTGTGTTATTCAGTTGTGAGAAATCTGGTAGAATTTTTAAGAGTAATCATAAATTTCATCTTAATTTTGTTAAAAATTATTTAAGCTTGTACATTTTCAAATCACTTTGAATCTAGAATTAGACTCCAAAGTCCTGAAAATATTTTACTACTTGCTTCCTCTGCAATATTAAACAACCTGAACCAAAAGAATTCAATAATGCATTCATTAACAATCTAGTTAAAATATTTTCAGACATTAAAAAAAAAATATTTTCCTATTAACATTTAAACTTAAATCAGAATAATGGTTAAACAGGTACTTGGGCTTTCTGAAAATGTACTGTTTTAAATTTGAAAGTAAACACCACTGATTCTCACCATTCATGATAATTTGAGGACTTTGTCATCATAATGTCCTCAAGGTGTGGAAAAGCTAGATGAAAGAAGGCATGCCTCCAAAGGAAACACGTAGGTGCAATTAAAGTCTTGGATCCTGAACGCTTCAGAAAATCAGCTCTGCCTCTCATACTGCCCTGAATAATACCAGTGGTCATGTTTTTCAATAATCTTGTGCTTTCCTACTTGAACACAGGAAACTATACAGATGTACTCTATGATATAATGTAAAAAATGGATCATGTATAATAAATCATAAATAATTAATACAGAATATGAAGTAATA
Organism: Fringilla coelebs; assembly: GCF_963513975.1. Lineage (NCBI taxonomy): Eukaryota > Metazoa > Chordata > Aves > Passeriformes > Fringillidae > Fringilla > Fringilla coelebs. The sequence goes on along the minus strand of NC_140032.1, from coordinate 30,858,197 downwards.
TATAATTTGAGTCTGTAATGCATAGCATATAGTATAGCTATATAGTATAAAATATGGACAGCTTAGGATTTATATGGTATATAACATACATGTGGCTTTTACAGAAATATCTTTTAATAGCTACATTTAATATATATTATATAATACATAACATTCAGATTCATCCCTTAAGAATACATTTAGATTTAGGGTTTCACAACAGCCTCACAAATAATTCACAGCAGCTTCACAAATAAATATAGAGAGTACACATATTGTACCAAGCAAATAAGCATCAATTAGTGGAAAAATTTAGTTTCACTACAGTCTCTAGCAACTATTTTTTCACCTTTTAGTTTGGTTTTAACTCCTGCAAGGTGAGAATTGTAACTACACAACTAGGAAAAATCTGGTTTTCATTGAAAAATATTGACCTGATTACATCAGTTTTACATTGGTTTTATATACATAAAACATATATATATTTTACATCAATTTAATATTTTTGAGCCTTGTGCTCAAGTAAGAGAAAAGAAATTGTTTGGAGGAAAGTTACAGCACTAACTATCAGATTTGTGTAATGTGCTCTGGCTGTTCTCTGGCTGACAACAGAACATGGAAGTACCAATAAAGTTGATATCTCAGTAAAATAGACAAGTTGTTTTTAGTGCTCTTTTCATCATGGGTTTTCACCAGTACAGTATTTCATAATAAAGACTTCTGAATGTGCTCCTTTACTGAAGACTACATATGGTCAGTAAGGTAGGGATTCAAATCCATTGTTTTGAATGGAGAACAAAATACATATTGTTTAAATGCTTAGCTAAATGAAAAAATAACATACAGAAACCCTGTCTCTAAATATGCAGTTTTTCATAAGCTCTTACTTGTGTATCCAAGTGAAATCTCTGATTGTTCAAACAAGAGAATAGGAGTACACTGATTTATCTTTTACTCATTCCCATAGGTTTCTTGTTCTTGGTGTTCATACTCTATCGGTCCTTCATGAAATATTGTTATGCAAGACTTTGAGTGCTTTAATTACATTCTTTATTCTTGGTTATGATGTTAGATGAAAGGAAAAAATTTACCTTATAATTTACCATTTTATAGCAGGGAATTTTTTACTGCTGTGAAAAATACCTGAATAATATTGAAAATACTTAAAAATCCCAAACCTTGAATCATAAGCTCTTATCTTGTTTTATGTTTTCTTTCACCCATGTCAAATATACAGACATTATTATTATGAGTTAAATATTATATCTGCTAGAACTATTTTTAACAGGTGCAAAGAAATTGTGTTCTTAGACTGTGAAATAGACTGTTGGCAACTACTGAATTGAGTAAAATTTATCTCAAGGGGTTTACCACAGCTATAATCAGTGGGTATTTTTTTTTTAATAGAATAAATATATTTCAGAGTTGGCTTGTTAATGTCAACAATTTTTATTTATCACTTACTATTAAAAAAAAAAGACTGTGTCTATAGAAATCAATACAAGTTTAGCTATTACTTTCCAAAGAAGAAGAATAATGGCTTCAATGATCCAGTTTATGTTCTCAGTGGCTTGTTATAAATCAAAAGTAACTTGAAGCAAATTTCCTGTAATTAGAATACGCTTATGGTGCTATTTGCTTAAACACCTTTGATGCTGAAGATTCTCTTCCAGATCTCTTTCTGGGCTATGGTTTTGTTGTCTGTGGGGGTTCTGACTGTTTTTGTACCTATTATGATTAAATGACTCTGAAACAGCTAAATGTTTCTTAGAAGGGGTTGAGCAGGCTGACATTTATAAGAAATAAATCTGATGCTAAGTACCACCCTCTGGTTTTTATGAGGGCTGTACGAACTTTCCAGAGACTTGCCTGAAACTTTTCACTTATAGGGATTTCTGGGGTTTAGGGGATGCAGAACAACCTAAACCACCTAAAGGAACTCTTTGGCTTTACTGTCACTAACCTTCTTCTCTCTGCAAGTTGTGAGTAGTGCAGATGGACTGCCAGATGCAGTCAGTACACAAAGAAAAAAAAGGCTCTTCACCACTAGTAAGCATCAGGAGTCTGAAGTTTTAAGAGGCCTCTATTCAAAGTGTTTGAACCTTTTTTAAAATAGGAAGAGGAAGAGGAACAGAAAAGTGTCTGTATTCTAGAATTTTGGCAGCTCAGCAGAAGCTGATGCTCCTATGCAATGTGAGTTCCATAAGAATATCTTGGAGTATTTCTTCTTTAATCCTTTTATACTGTAAAGCTGTGTCACAGACTTTAAAATACCCTTGTTCTTCTTTGATATCCTTTAGTGTTAATTTTGTTGCCTTTTGCTTATTCTTAAACTTTCTAAATTCCCCTACTTTTCTTCGTAGGTTCTGATATCATCAATGGAAGAGAACCCTTGCACACTATGCAGTTCTTCATGATAAATAAAGATATCCAAAGCTACGCAAAGCTCATAATTATGGTCAAAGGCCATTAGGGAAGATTTCTTTACATTATTTTTTAAATAGTGACATTGTTGAGTTCAGTCCTTCCAAAACAAGTTAAAACAGTATAAACTTGTAAAAAAATAAGTGTGATAGCCTGTTTCATTTGGGACAAAGTTACTTTTCTTTCATTGCTCCAATATGTGGGGGCATTTGGTAGATAATGATGAAGGACAGGGAAATCCGGTGTGTGCCTCCAATATGTGGGGGCATTTGGTAGATAATGATGAAGGACAGAGAAATCTGGTGTGTGTCTGAAGGGGATTTAATTACTGGTGATAATAGCCAATGAATAAAATTGCACGATGTTGCTTGCCATATAACAGTGGGTAATATCACTTCTATGGCCTGACACCACACTGAGTGACTCACAGTGTCTGTCTCTGCCACTCTGGATCCAAGGATCAGAACCAGATTGCCCATTGATTGCCACGTCAGTGAAATATGAACTTTGGTGTAACCAAAGAAGTGAAGACTTTGACTGAGAGGGTCCTCATCAACACCTATAGTAGATATTTTTCCCCCTAGCAGAGAGGAATGATGAGGAGGACTCTATTTTATCAGAAGGCTAATTACTTTATTATTCTATTTTATTCTACACCTTATTTCATTACATTTAAACTTAATTTGCTAAGCACTCAACTGCACAACTTCATGACAGTCAGCCGACAGTCCCGATTCAATTGGCCAGTGAATCAAAACACTCACACTAGAATCCAATTATCTGTTCCATTTAGGTAAACAATTTTCCACAATGTATTCTACTTGTGAACAACACAGGAGCAGTAAATGCGATAAGAATTATTTTTTCTTTCTCTGAGGTTCAGAAATATTCTTGGGAAGAATTGTGCCTTACTTTTCTCTGTGAAGAGAAATGTGGTGACAAACATCTGTAAGTATCAGAAGGGAAGGTGCCAAGAGAAGGGAGGCAGGCTCTTAGTATTACCAAGCAATAGGATGAGGTGCAACAGAGAGAAATTTATGACAGAAAGTTCTACCTGAGTATGAGGAGGAACTCCTTTATTGTGCAGGTGTCTTGAGCACTGGAATAGATTGTCCAGAGGTGTAGTAGAGTCTCCCTCACTGGAGATATTCATGAACCATCTGGGTGCAATCCTGAGCAATATGCTCTAGAATGACCCTGCTCGAGCAGAGGTGGGACCTGATGACGCACTCTAATCCCATCCAGCCCTGCCCATTCTGTGATTTTGCAACTCTCTAAAAGGTCATAGGGTACTGGGAAATGCAGAATTGGCATGATGTAAATAGAATAAGGGCTGGATGCTATGTTGGTTTTGGCAGGGACGGAGTTTCTTTTCTTCTTAGTAGCTGCTACAGTTTGGAATTCAGCATGAGAATACGTTGATGTTTGGTTGGGTTGTTGCTACACAGTGCTTACCTCAAATCAAGGGCTTTTCACTGTCCCAGGCCAGTGGGTCCAGTCATAGGGTCTAAGATTGTTCCTTTAACTGGCTAAAACAGTACTTCAGCCATTTGAAAGACTTCTGAGTTAAACTAAGCATATAGGAGGATAAACAGGGGTTATAATACGTATATTGCATGTATGATGAGTATACAGGGTAGGGAGAAGAATATTTTTGTAAGGTAATTATACTTGCTGGGAAGAGATCCCAGGGAATGGCAAGAAACTTTTGTATTTAAAAAAAAAACAAAACCACATCACAAAAGCAATGGCTATACTATAGACATTGCTGGCTTTTTCTTCCTTGAAAAGAAAAGAATCATTGTCAAGGAAAAACTAGCTAGCCATATTTGACTGGAGGAGTTTGTTCTTCACCAAGCTTAACTAGTTCCTGTTTTTCCAATTTGGAAAAGGGAACCAAAAAAAAAGTAATGCAGTGAAAAGCAGATGTTTGGCTCAGCTCCACTGGTAAATCTATCTTCTATTGTACCAAAATTACACTTTCTTATTTAAACCACAGATCTTAATAGTACCAAAGGGTTCCTTATCCCTTTTTACAATTACACTCTATTATTACATGTGCATGTGTTGTATTTTTTCAGATTATTTTAAATTATATATATATATATATGAGAAGGATGTGTCAGACTCCAGACATGTTAAAATAATCTAATACTTTAGTTAATTTGATTTGATCACTATTTTATGTAGACTACTGATTCAAAATTTGTCAAAGTAGAATTTTTCATAGCTCTCATAAGTCTGGTGACTCCCTGATGGAAAAACTTCAGTGATTTGGTTTAAATTTGAAAGAAGGTATTCCACATACTGCTTCCCTTCTGGACATATGGTCTTATGCCACAGATGTGCAATTTTCATTAGCTTTAATAGAATTCATTTCTGCCAACCCAGAGAACAATTTCTGCAATTTGTCAGCTAATTTTAGAGAGGATATTTTAGGCTACATGATGACATAGTTATATAGTACTAACATGAAAATGGTTTCGAACATTTTCCTCTAAGTATAACATTTTAATTTTACATTTGTACTACAGAGATAAAGCCTAGAATGGGAAATTTCAGTTAAGAAAGACAGCTAATGAAGAATACTGTAACATCGAACTAAAATCCCCATTATTATGAATTCACAGTTTAAAATGTAGGGAGAAAAATCATTAGGTTAATTGAGCTCGCACAGTGGTAAGCATTTATGTATGAATTAATTACATGACTCATCTATAGGAGTCCTATAATATTCAGTAGCTGTAATTTCACTAAGAAATTTTTGTACCTAAGTCTAAAAAGGCCATTGCAGATCTTCCATACATCCACAAAGATAAATCTGGCTACTTTAACAGGAATTCAGAGAAGCAATTAGGTCAAAGCTGAGAAGAGTTTTTGTGTTCCATCATGCCTCTGTTTTCCAAAGCTGTGGTGAATTCTTTCTCTAACTGCAATATCCATTCTCTGAAGGAATCAGAAATCAAGGTCTAATCATTATTTCTGAAAGCAATACTAGAGTTATTCTGGCTCTGTGCCATCCTTGCCTCCAGCAGGTGGAATATCCAGATTGATGTTACTGTAGAACGTGCTGTGGATACTGGTAACCAGAACAGGGAATTAGATTTGACTTTTGTTTTTCAATCCCCTACTGTATTTCTATGGTACTTTTGTCAAATTGTCATTGTACAAGTTGATGCTTCCTTTAAGTACCTAGTATCTAATGTACATAGTAGTAAGAAATAAGGTGATTTTTAAATGCATTTAAAAGTGGATGCTGTGGTGAAAGAATTGAAAACTTGTTTTGGAAGACAAGTTCCCCTGAAATAATTACATATAATCTTTGGAATTATTGACTCTTCTTCCAGAAGTCTAAGACTGCTGCAGTGCTGCTTGGTTCTATAGGATGGGGGAATGACCAAGTGGAATTCTCTTAATATATTTTTTAAGAAATCACTCCTTTGTTTCACTGAAACCTGATAGTATTTTGAGAAATAAATATATTTTTATACAATGCCTGAGAATTTTACCTCAGAAATCCTAGGTGAATCTGCTATGTCTCATTCCGAAAATAAAGGCAACAAAATACAGATAGCCTTTAAAACTACAGAAACCTATAATATTCGTAAATGAAATTTTATTTAGTAATTTACTGACATAGTTATTAAAAGGCTTCAAGTATGTGTTTTGCACTGAAATGAAAAGAAATATTAGAAGTGCTACAATATCAATACCCCTACTTTTAGACTACTTAGGAAACAAGGCAGGAATATTTCTGTTGGTGAAAACACTTAAAACACTGCTCACATGCAATAGGAGATCATTATAGTAGTACAGCCTGCAGACTGAAAAACAGCAACAGCGAACAAAAATACCTTTTTGAAAACCAAATGGATTAGAATATCTTTGCTTCTAAAAGGCAACAAGAGCCATTTTCAATATTATTTTTCATACATTTTAGTTAAACAGCTAATGTACTCGGTCTGTTTTGAACATATGGTGGTACTTAAAATCTTTTCATAGAAATGCATTTGTTTCTTCAAAATATTCAGAAACTAACAAGACCAAACACTTAAGAAAATATTGTCACTGTAAAATCCTAGGGTAACTACAAAACCAGACTTGTTTCATTTACACTTAGAGATGAAGAATGAAGTGAATCTACTGGGAAGACCTAAAAAAGCTCAAATAACACTTGAAAAGGCTCAAATCGGGACTAAACTCAGTCCCATATAACATTTAGCTATTACTTTGACACTCTACAGAGAGAAAATCAAAACTTCTGTGGACTCATTAAAGTTTCAAACACCATAACTCAGATCTCATTGATTTCCCTGAAAGCAGCTGGCTAGGTGCAAAAATGAATCCCTACGTTTATGTGTGTTTCTCCTGAAAGCTTTGAAACATCTACCTCCTTATCTGTATACCAGCATGGGAAAATTCCCTTCTGAGTCACACTTTTCCCCATTTGTCTACAGGCACATTTAGTAATTCCTTGTGCCTTCTTTCCCTTTTTGTTTTATTATTTTCTAATTCCCTGAAGAATAGAAAAACTTACACACTTGAGCACCTTTCTCGCCCTTAGTTTTTTACTCCAGCTTCAGTTTATTGCTTCTATCAACAAATAAAGAAAGTTTTCTAGCCACTTCCATTTAAATAGAAGAGTTCCATTCCACTTCCATTTAAATGGAATGCAGAGTTATGTTCATGCAGAACTTTTGCTCAGTAAGGGACACCACAGATGCAGTGGCTCATAGCTGTAATTACTACGTCACAGATACATCTGAAGCAACTGTAGACTTTCTTAAATCACATTTGTTTATTATGAAAACCATAAAGAAACCCTATCATTATATCAAATACTTTCAACAGAAGTTCATTTTCTTTGTCTTTTAGCCACTATAACATTATATATACTTTTTCATATTGATGCTGTGAGACTATTTCACATTTAAGTACTTGAAAACTCTGAATTTATCTTTGGAATGGTATTCAGGGGCATGCTGGATTTGCAATACATCATCCTCCCAATATGTGGGTTGATAGTAGATATGTATATTTTGGACTTCTAGTCTTCTGTTTGTGACTCTCTTCTGGACAGTATCAGCAAAATACTTAGTCAAAATACAGGACAGCACAAGAAGCATAAAATGTGTTTAGTTTTCACTTCCATAGAAATGTATTGCTGAGAAATGAAAGAAAATGTAAGAGATTTGCAATCATGTCTTTTTATTGCATGACGGTAGTCCTTGGGACAGATGAGAGACTGGAAAATGTAAGCCTGTATTCTATATTTCTTGGAAACATATACAGTGATTTCCCTGGGCTGCCAAGGAAAAGATACACAGTTAGAATGTGAACCACTCCACATTATACCAAAATAAACATATTTTTTTACTAGTAAGTAGGATTCTACTCCATTTCAAGTGTTTATGATGTACTTCTTATTTATGAAGCAGAACCTTAATAAGCCTTAACTATCTATTACAGATTTACTGTAATAGATTTTGTAGATGTATTTAAAATTCCATGAAGTAGCAATCAAACTTCAAACTACCCAAACAAAGCTGTTTTGTACGAAGCTGAAGAAATCTGGGGCTAGGACAAAGTCAAAGAAATACTGTTTATAATAATAAATTATCATGTGAGTAGGTATTCCTGGAGGGTTTTTTTTTTCTGTCTTTTGGTTTTTATTTTTATTTTTGGTTTTTTGATAGTTTTTTGTTTGTTTTAGGATTGGTGGTTTGTTTTTGGTTTTTTTTTGGGGGGTGGGTTTTTGGTTTTTTGTTTGTTTGTTTTTTCTTTCCTATATGTGCAAAAATAGGTGAATTTTTCTACTCTACCATATTTTCTAGACTTCCACAAGCAGAAAGAAAGCATTTCATAAAATAGATGGCTGTTCATACTTTTACTTCAAGCTGTTTCATTGTACTGTCTCAGTGTGAGTTTCTTTCTAATATTTTCAAGGAACTTGACTCAGAAAGTCTGCCCCACTTGTCATAGAGAAAGCACAGCTGGATCAACAGAAGCATTTAGAAAATGTTAGACTCAATGTGTTCCATCTTCCAATCTCCAGTGTAACTGCAACTGATAGGACAACCCAGACAGAGTTCCTTTAATGACTTCAAATTCAAAAAGAACTCTCAGAATTGTCATAGGTTTCAGCACCATTCACTCTAGAAAAAAAGTATTGCACAAGTAAAGGAAAAAAGTAACTGCACAAACAACCTATTTTGCTTCTTTAATATTACAGCAAGATTTAAAATTTAAAAAAAAATAGAAAAACTATGAGCTAACAGCCTAGCAAGGACAGACCTTATTGTGATGTATAGCCATTCTCAAATCAAGCACCCAGAAAAAAAAATTAGGTTTGCAATTGCTATCTCAATCTAATTTCTGAGTTTATCTTAATTAGAACAAAAAAAAAAAAAAAAAAAAAAGGGAAAGAAAAATTAGAATGAAAAATTTGCATATGTGATATGTAATACCTAAAAAAGTCATAGAAAAAAATTTCACGTTCTAAGAGCTACTGCACAATTCACTGTTATTTAGCTCCCAGGTGCTAATTAGCTAATCAAAGTCTTTCAAGCAGATCAAGCCAATCAGAGAAGGACCTCAGTAAGAAACTTCCAGAAATAGTTATAATGCCAGATGCAGAGACAAGAGACTCTTTGTCAAGTAAGGAGGACTTGATGAAGTGAGCCCATAGGCTGGCGAAGATCTCACAGTGATTGTGAGGGCTCACGTAGGTTTATTTCTCTGCATTCATTGGTAACACTTATAAGAGTCTGACTTGAAACCAGTACCAGGGTTTCCTTTCCATGTCAGAACAAAGATATGAAGGCAAAATTATAAAAATTGGGTAAGTGTTACTGAGATTTTGTTTCAATTGCTATATGCATAATTACCTTTTGTCTGTGTAAGTGATAAACAAGCACAGTTAAGTTAAAACTGAAGGATTCAAAAATACTTTTAATTCTCTAGGTATGAAAGGTTGTCCTAAGAGACCTGCAGGAGAACTCAGGTTTTTTTTTACTAGAAAACAATTCTGTATTCCTAAGGATATTAGTTGAAAGCTAATTACTAATTATTAATAGTTTGTTTTGAAATAGGACAATAGAGAATCAGCTATGCAAACAGCTGATATTTTTACCTTAGCCATTGTGACAATTTTGCTATGAATTTTGTAAATTCTGAACTAACTTCTACAAATATCTAAGCAGAAATTTCTCTGTTGATCAGTGCATTGTTTTCAATTTACAGCAGTTATACTTGGCATCTCTGTTTGTGAACTGTAAATAAGCAAGATATTTGGGCAGATCATATTTTCAGTTACAACCTGACTATAGATCCAGAGCTCCTTTCCTTTTTCTAGAACCCTGGTTTTCAGACAAGTATCTGTAGAGCCCATCAAAACCCAGAGGTTTTGAGGGAGTCCTGGACTCTCTAAGGGCTGCAGTCACTAAACCAGGAGAGAATGGTGCTGGGCTGTGTTCTGGTTGACCTAAAATTCTTAACAATTGGATAAATCATATGATGACTCTTCAGGCTTTATAATTCTTGGTGCTTAACTCCAAAACAAAAATCTATAACCTACTGGTATGTTTCTGCTTCAAAAGTAGTTTCTAGTAGGGCAGAGAAAAACTGTCTGAAATTCAACAAATGCAGGGTCCTGCCCCTGGGGAGGAATAGCTCCCTGCACCAGCACAGGCTGGGGACTGACCTGCTGGAAAGCAGCTCTGCAGAGAAGGACCTGGGGGTCCTGGTGGACAACAAACTGTCCTTGAGCCAGCAGCATGTCCTGGTGGAGAAGAAGGCCAACGGGATCCTGTGGGGCTTTAGGAAAAACATTGCTAGCAGGTCAAGTGAGGTGACCCTGCCCCTCTACTCAACCCTGGTGAGGCCACATCAGGAGTGCTGTGCCCAGCTCTGGGCTCCTCGGGGCAAGAGAGATGTGGAGCTCAACAAATATGTTTAGGGGACTGGACTCTTACAAGGGTAGGCTGAGGGAGCTGGACCTGTTGGGCCTCAAAAAAGAAAACTGAGAGGGGATTTCATAAATGTCTATAAGCATTTGAAGGGAAGGTGTTAGACGATGGATCCAGGCTCTTCTTGATGATGCTGAGCAATAGGACAAGAGGCAAAGGGCAGAAACTCTTGCACAGGAGGTTCCACCTGATTGTAAGTTCTTTACTGTGTGGGTGACTGAGCACTGGAGAAGATTGCCCAGAGAGGCTGCGGAATCTCCCTCACTGGAGATACTCCAGAACCATCTGGATGCAATCCTGTGCTGCGTGCTCTAGGATAATCCTGCTTGAGCACAAAGGTTGGACCAGGTGACCCACTGTGATCTCTTCCAATACTACCCATTCTGTGATTCTTTTAGAGCGTCTGAGCTTGGTTTCAGGAAGCATTTCACACTTTCACAATCAGCACTGCACTGCTCAGGAACATTCCTGAATTGCACTGTAGTGCTTCTGTAGACATAAGTGGCAAAAGGCCAGTGGATTTTATATTGATAAATAAAAATGGTTAGACCCACCACAGCATGAATGGTTAGTGGTTACTGTAAGGACTGGAAGAGAAATAAACAACTGTAAGAAATCTACAGGACCAGCTTACAAGGCAGTAATAAACATAATGAGTTTCAATTTGAACAGGACTCTACCTTGTTAGAACTTATAATCTGAGGATTTTCTAATATTCAAAATAAATTACAATAGCTGCAGGCAGTGTGCAAGACTGTTAAAGCTACTCAGTTGCAAAGCCAAGGGATTTGATAATGCATACAGTTTTTCCCTTGAGGCCAAAAATGTAATTATGGAAAAGTTCTGAACTGAAAAATAGTCTTGTCGTCTGTTTTTATGGGAGATAAAAGATCATTTTAGGGTGAAGAGGTTGCATATAAGAAAGAAAATTAAATTTAAAAAACCCAACATGACCAACAGTACATCTGCTGAAGAATAGTAAGAAGAAAATTAGATATTATAATTAGAAGGGGAAATCATTCTACCTGTACTAGACATATGCTATTAAAATATTTAGTTCATCTCCTGATTAATTCACTGGATGATGTGAAGATTATTTCAGAGGTGATAAATCAGTTGATTAATATTTCCAGCAGGGATATATGAGATAGCACTGAATTAAACTTCCTAGATCAATAGAAGATGAGTTAGACCCTTCTCACTATATTGGTCTAGAGCAGAGTATCTTCTTCTTTCGTGTGGTTCTAAATTATCTTACTGTCTCAATAACTCCTGATCAAGTGAATATGATTGGAAATGGACTTCTGGTGCAAGCAATTTTAGCTGCTATTTTAATTTTTTTTTCTGAAGAAATTCTCAGGTATACTTTGGAAAATGAATTCTTCTGAATTCTCTCTTCTTAATTCTCTTGTTAAAAGTGATAATGATACTGCCCCTAACCCTCCCTCAGCAGATTGCATTCCCTTATATTTGGAGAAAAATATACGCATCAGAGTTGCCATGTCTTATTCCTATCATCCCATTCATCTGTGTTAAATGTCCTCCAGCTTCAAAGTTCTGGATTCCTACAAGGTTTTTATGACAAGTCTTTCTAATGGGAACCTGGGAAAAAAAATCAGCATGCAATATGTGCATAACATATTTAACATTCTCCATTAAATTTATAAGGAAGCTTTTCAAACTGGAAAACTTAAACTGAAAAAGAGCATGAGATTTTGTGGAAAAGCTGGAAGACAAAAAAAAAATAAAAGGGGAGGCAGAAAATTTTTTTTTTTTCCTTTTTAAAGAAAAAACTTCCCCACAGAGAGCAACTAACCAGGTAGTGAAAGAATATAGACTGAAAAAAGATACTTGGATTTTAGCTGTATCTGAACAGGAATATGTTTTCCTCATTCTTAGAAATTTTCTGGTACACTGATATGCTTTTTTGGAATTATATTTCAAATCTGAAAAGAGAAAACTTTGCTTCCATTTTTGCCTCTTGCACTTCTAAAGAGTGCCATGATTCTTTTTCAGTCGTCACTTCAGACTATTTGATACTGCAAGAGTAGAGTGAATGAAAGTTAAAAAACATGCAGAAGGAAGAAAGTGAAGAAACAAATTTATTGAAAGCAAGATAAGAAGATATTGGAAGTCAATGTGCAGGAATGGATGAAAGGAAGACAGATAAAAAGTCAGATTAAAAATCGTTATTAGTTTCTAGCATGGCTGCACTAAAGTCAGCACGATAAATGCTTGTAAATGCTCTTTCAGAGTTTGTCAAGTGATTTCTCTTGGCTTAAACCAGGAGGGGAGGAGAAGGAATGGACCTAATACTAATGAAAGAAGATATATAGCTGTTTTCTATGCCACACTACTTAATGAACTGACAATAAAGTCATGGTCTCACTAGTGACTGTTTTAAATTCTACTATTCAAATGATACTGATATCATGCAAATGCTGATTTTATTTTGGAGATACACAAGATAAGGAATGAAAATATTAAGTATTCACCATGGATATTTCATGATTTCATGATTTCATTCCTGATAATTTCTTTTTCTGGAAAAATCTAATTTGTTACATTTTGTTTGTCTAAAACTGTATTTTATCTGAACCTCAAGTACTGCACACTGGGAAGTTTGGAAATTAGATTGGAGATAATGAGGTTCAGCTGAGACTGAAAAGAGGAGACAAGTCAGCTGGCTGTATTGAAAGCTGATAATGTGTCAAGAGAAATTAACATACAGTTTCCTTAATGATCTGGTGTAGGCTGATTGCTATTGAACAAATTCATTAGCAAAGTTCGTAAAAGCAAAAAAAATATATTAACTAATTTTACCATTGACACAAAGTTGGAAGATGTCATTAGTACTGAGTAGTCAGAATATTTGACAGGAAGATGATGGTGACTAAGGAAATAGAAATAGGATTAAAATAATCATATCAAATTCATGGTCTAAGCTGACAGTAAGACATGAGCTAGTCTTTATTAGCAGCTCCAGCCTAGTATTGACTTTGAATTTGCTGACTAGGACAGTAGAAGGAACTATCCGTGTATTATCCAATAATTGATATTGGTTATTATAACTGGTTGGTTATATATTATATAACCAATATATATCAGTTAGTATGACTTATTGGTTACCAATAAGTAATATGAGACAGCAACACAGCAAGACTCCAAAGACTACAGGTCCTTCTCATAATTCTTCATGTGAGCCCTTCCCAGGCAAGATGGGGGAATATCAAAAGATGGCTGCAGATTATAGATGACTGCAGACTTACTAGTAGACTTAACATGTTTTCTTAACCTCCCTTTAAAAAAAGGAGTCAAAGATCTTGTATAAAGGCAAAAAAATTAAAAAGTCACGGACTGTAAATGAAAATCCTTCACTGAATATCAAAGACAAAATATTATCCTTCAAGCTGATGACACTGGCTATAACAAGACAATGGTATGACATTATAATATGCAAAAGTCTCTGTTTTAATTGTGAGTATGTGTACTACTTCCCTCTGCTTGAGGTCCAGAGAGTAATTTAATTCATCCAGGGAAAAGACAAGCATATGAGAACTATGCTTGATCTAAAATTTATCAAAAGATTAAGTAGGTATAAGCTGACCTTAAGTGCTAGAAAAAAGCCAATGAGAATTATTATCACCAGGGGCTAAATCAGTAAGAGTGTTTTAAAAGCCACACAAATGAAGAAAACCTCTTTTACTTAAAAGTAGAACTTAAAAAAGAATAAACAGTATATTTGATTGTCATATGAGGGAATGCATTTGATAAACTTCCTACTTTTGTATTGTAATGCATACATAGGTACAGCTGGAATTCAAGAACTTTCTAGTTTCATAAACTGACAGTGAACTGAGTTCACAAGAATTTGGAGAATGTGCATGGCCTGGTTCCTTGTGGAACAGGATCCCACAAATGCCAAGTCAAGCTGATAATTTACTGTTTCTAATGGTGATTTGATATGTTTCTCCTTTCCATCAAAATGGGATGCTGGAGATGGTAGGAACTCCAGAATGGAGATAAAAATTCCAAATACTAATACAGCCAGAACTGCACATTGTTGTCTGCACTGTGTTCGATATCTGATGCTCGGGTGTGTTCCTTTTTCGTTTCTATAACATCTGTAAAAGGAATAGAAAATGGCATTAAGACATTGAAAGGGAATTTTAATAAATAGAGATGGCTTAATATCTGTGATTCTGTGGTAACTTGTGACTAAAGAATTGCTAGAATTTAAAAGGTTTCATCAGTATTGCATTTGTCATATAGTTGAGCTACCATTGCACCTGTATTCCTTTTGCCAGTATTATTAAAACCAGTTCTGTAAATGGAAGGAGCTGTATTTGAGACAAGGACTTTTCTGCTCATATCTTCTACAATATAGTCATGAAAATTTTAATACTCTTGATGGACTATCTTTAACAGCTTTCCTAGTATAATTCTAGGATTATGAGTACCTGAGAAATAAAGAAAACCAACAAACAAAGAAAAAAACCCTATTTTTCTTGCACAATATCTTGATGTATTTTTAATAGGAAATTATTTTAGTGTTTTTCTCTATATAATGATAAAACTATACAAAGTCTGAATCAAGTTTCAAAAGTTTGAAAATATTTCCAAAGCAGAAAGGGAAGAAAAAATAAGGTTCAACAATGCAAAATTTTTGTTGAGTTCAGCAGAATTTGTATTTTTTCTTCCTTAGGAATGAGATTAAGTGCCAGATATTGTGTGCACACATATCTATATTTTGGAGAAATTCCAAAAACCAAGATAACTCAGTCAGAAATCTACCATAGCTACTATAGTTTTCCACAGTGCCCTTCTGTGTTCACTATTTCTCAGCTTTGCAACAGACCCAAGAATGGGAAGAGAGGAATCTCTAATTTGATAGCACAGAACATGAAGCCACTATGTTAACTAATATTTGCACATATATTATATTTCGTCTTGCAAATCTTGCTTCTTTTTGTGGAAGGATAATTTTATTTCAGAGTTCCCTTTTCCTTCTAAGTTCTACTGTTGGTCTGGTTCTTCTTTTCAGGAGTTTTCTGAAGGTAAAAGTTACATTAGGAGTCTATGTTTCACAGAAATCTAGTAATGCATTAGCACTTTCTAAGCTAGGCTGCTTTCTCTGCAAATTGCAAAGATCAAAAAGCACAAGGAAGATTGTGAAAACAAATGACAAGTGAGCAGATAGAAGCAGGAGGTAGGTTTTTTCCATTCTATGATTCTTGGAGAAGTCTATATGCAATTTTCTTCATGGAGAGCTCTAATATATTCCATAGGAGCATATTAGTTTTATGATTCAGAAGGAGGTGGTTTTTTAAATTATTTTAGCTTCATGAATAGGTTTTTTAACAACAACAATGAATGCTAGTAGTTTTTGCAATTTAAAATAAGCCAGCTGGAGGAAAAAGACATGGTAACTTAACCCAATTGCATATAAACACACAAATGCATGCAGTAGTATAGACTTTCAAATAACACTGAACACACAGTGATCATCTTCAAGAAAACAATCCTCTGTTAGGGGATAGAGCAGAAGCCAGACTGAGTACTGAAGCAAAAAAGAAAAAAAAATCCATTGATTACTGCAACTGATCCTGACATTGTTTTATATACAGAGCTCTCCATGGCTCTGTAATAATTCTTATCCACAGTTTCTGCATTGCTAAACTTGGCACTGAGCCCCATATCAACAAATCCCAGAACATTAAATATTTAGGTTAAAGTAAGCAAAGAAAAGAAAAGCTAGTCAAACAAATCTTGCATTCACTTGTATGAATACACTGACCATTTGTCAGTATAGTACACACATTTTGTTTAGCAGCATCATAGATTTATAGCAGTGTTTTACTGGTCCCTTTAACTGATCTTTTCTCAGTGACAGAAAGACACCTGAACAAACAGTTTTGCCAGCTTTAGTATTACATGACAGATAAAATAAGAAAGCTATTCACTTACAAATACGGGATTTTTAAAACCAAGACAAGATAATAGCTGCAGGTGGGATTTGGTAAGAAAAGGTGGTGCAACGTTCTGTGTTTGGAGAAAAACCTAAAAAAAAGCACACAGGAAATCTCTACAACTAAAAGAAGAAAGCACACTTTAGAAGAGCACAGAGGCTGTGCGATCTCTCCTAAACTGTGTTTATGATAGTCAGAGCTATAAGGGAGAACCCTTTTGATCCCATAAATACCATTTCCCAGGAGGATCCTGAAAAAAAAAAGAAGGCTGCTGAGTTGAAAAGACAGAAGATAGAACCATAAAATCTGTTAATAAGAAACTGGCAGTGTTTCAGCACTCTGCTAAGGTGCCAAGGTCTCCAAGAGAAATTGTTATGAGATTAGAGACACAGAAGATTTGAGAGGGGACTTAAAAAAGTACTTGGGTGATCCCTTAAAAAAACTTGAGGCTGGTGATAAATTAATATGTAAGTGGAAATGTAGGGGGATACAGTATGGGTAAGTGAAGGGGGTATAGAAGGTAATACTATCCCTGCAATGAGTTGCAGCTGGACCAATCACGAAAGATTAGAAGCAGGCCTGATCTCAACAGGCCACACCTGTAGCTGATAAGAACAAGTGGTATAAAGGAGTGGATTGGTGGGATCAGGAGTAAGATGACTGCAGCAAGGACCAGGGACAGGCAGTGCATAGAGGACCTTTGTTGCCAGAAACATTGAGGAGGTAAGAAGCCCTGATGATACGAAATCCTTGCACTATAATGATGGTAGAACTAGTGCTGTCTAAGATGACATGGAAATAATGCATGATGCCACCCTATTGTACTGCATTTTCTGCTTTATACATATTGTGCAAATTTAATTCAGTTGTGAAAGGCATATGTTACTGAATTATTTGGAGGTACAGTGCTCAAATTAGTAATGGTATCATCTTCTTAACGTGAAAAGACAAGGAACTGGACATATAAATGAAACTTTAATACTGCACTATCACATGATGTGAGATTAATTCATCATTAATTAAAGTCTTTGTTCCTCCATAAAATTTTGATTTTAAACAGCCATTTTCTTGCAATCTAATATCCCACAAAACAAAACTCAGGTGATGATTAAGCCAGTTCTATTTTCTGATATGTAAATTGCTGTGCTGCAGAAAGAAATTTTACAATGCAGCAATCCTTTTTTTGACCACAAAAAACAGTCATGGGACTGCTTACTTCTTAAAAAACAACATGAATGTACAGTGAAGTAGAGAAAAAGTGTACATGGGAAAGAAGTCTAATATATACAGAAGTGAAAAAAATCTTGATTTGCTACTTTGGGGTATCATGATGAAATACCCTGTACAGATTCCTTGTAATTATCCAGGATCAGGCTGGCTGAAGAAGGAAAGCAGTATATTTATACATGTCTGGGCCTGTGTCTAAGTCAATTAACCTCTCTGAAAGCAAGTTCATTAGTTCAGTTTTGCAGAATCTTAACTAACCTGGCAGCAGAGTGTCCACAAATGAGACCGGTACCTCTGCACTGCAAACAGCTTGGGAAGACAGCAGATCTGTGGGTGGTGGGCTGAATGCCTCTGTGCTACTTCTAGAGTACAAAACACCTGTACTCTCTGTGTTATTGTTTATGTTGTTGTCACTCCTCTGATTTTGTTAAATGTAAACAGCAGAGATGGAAGGAATTCACATATAGATAGGAGATATATATATGGATAGATAGGAAATGGTAGAACTGGGAGAAAGTAAATAAAGTGGTACTAAAAATTGGAGTATGGTTTGAAAGAGATTTCAGTAGGAAAGAAAACAAGTTTCATAGAAAAGATGTTCCAAAACTAATTTTTATTGCATTGAATTATTGGTGTTTTTTTCAAAAAAAAACCCAGCATGAAAAAAGCAATTTCAAGAGAAATATTGCAGAAGTGTATGTGGAATCACTTTTATGAAATTTACCTTAAAATAGGAAAGCTCAAAATCAGCAATTCAAAAATTAGATTAATTGAAATGTAGTAAAACATCACTTTCAGTTCTATCTAACTATGGTTTCTGAAAAACATCAGCAAACATACTACTTGTTTAGCCCTACTTAGGGCCCATTTCTGTGAGTTAAAATCATCTAATCTTTTACATTTGCAACTGTGCACTAGGAGTGTTACTTCTGAATTCTACAAAGTTGTTTAGAATGTGTACATCACTGAATGCTTGGCAACAGTACAATGTATGGGGAAAAGTGAATGAGCTGGGAGTAAACCAATCTAAAAATGGCACTCTATGTTATCATGTAAAGACAATTAAGTTTTCAGCATTCATAAATATAATCATACTGATTTTTATGTTCTCTTTAGATTGCCACTTATTTGAGAAGTATTTTTATTTCTCTAAATATTGCAAATCATGACAAAATGCCACTTATGGCAACCAAAATAATCCTGTGAAAGAAGGTACTAGGCTGCCCAACCAGCAAAGTCAAATGTAGGAAACTGCTGCTGGATCATACAGGGGCAAGGATGCAAGGCTCAGTCATGGGATAAGACCCTGGGCAGACCTGTGAGAGCAGAGTGATTTAGCATTTGACAGGCACACGCTGGGCTGTTTGCTGACTTTGGCAATGGTTTTATGACACGTCATGCCAGTAGACCTTCAATGCTAATGACTTGTCTGAACATAAAAGCACATATTGCTTCGTGCACTATTATGGTAATTTATGATGACCACTTTGTAGCTTCCTTTTCTATGGGGTGAAAGGAGGACACAATCTTCAGCCACTAGCCCTAGCTGGCCATGAAAACCCATGAGTTTACTGGACAAACCTATGACTGCCAGTCAGCTGGTGACCTATTGGCTGAGATAGCATGTTCATTTTGTATTAAATATCCATCTCATTTTTGCAATTTGTCTTGTCTTCTCTCCTCCTCACTGTTACAGTTATTTTTAATTGGATCACCACTCCAAACTGTTACCCTGCCTTGCTTTTTTTCTCTAGGCAAGAAATCCAGATTTCATAAACCCGATATGCTTTTATGAGTCTAGAGATGCCTTTTCAAACTCCATGAGTAGTAAGTCAATACATAGATGAGATCAATAAATATACCTATGACCTTCACTGACACATTTTTGTTGCTTACTAGAATTTGATGCTGATACCTCAGATATTGTGCAGGCTCACAAAACACATACTCACCTCTGAGCTTCTACTATATACTTGCTAACAGTCTTTAACCATATTTTTAGTCTTAATTAAATCCTGATGCTTTTACAGTTCCCGGTGGAACAATCTAACCTTTCTATTGCCTATTCTACTTAATTTAGGGGTAGTTTCTGTTCTTAAATTGGCTGGGACTTGGGAAAAAAATCTTTCCAACAAACTGAATTTTTGTGCTCATTTATTCTAATAATAGATGTTCCCATTTTCCCATTATGATAAAAATGACACAAGAGGAACACGAATGTGTAAAAATATGAATTATATAATGCAATTCTAATTTTTATTTTTGTGTTTAATAATGTCTGAGAACTCCATTTGTTAAACTTGAGTATCTTCTCAGTATATCCACTGTTAGCTTGCTCCTTTTTATGTTCATATATAGTCAGTGCTTCTTGCAGAAAACTGTGTGCAAGAAAAAATTGCAATATTTTAAAGTAAACCAAGAAAGCTACTTTTGCCAAAGGGACTGTAGGTGTAAGTCACACAAGCAGCTCTAAAGACTTGTTTCCTGCAATGGTAAGAAATCTCTCAAGTATCCTGTTTTGAATGATGCTCCACAATGCATAGATTTTGTCCTCTAATAAATGAGACTTATTGGGGGAAAAAAAAAATGACACTAATAATCATTAAAAATACAAATTCTGATTGTAGCTAGTGAGATAAGAATGGTACCCACACATTTTGAAGAGTTTAAATCACTGTCCAAGTATCTATTTCTTGAGAGTTTTGCAATTAGCTGCAGTGGTCAGCTCATAGTAGCATCAAGGAGCACTAAGGGAATCAGGTTCTCACAGTCACAGAGAATCTTGAAGATAAGTTACTCCAGAAGGGTTTGTATATCTGTTTTAGCCATCCCCAGAAAACAAAAGAACCCCAAATAAACAATCCAA
Organism: Fringilla coelebs; assembly: GCF_963513975.1. NCBI lineage: Eukaryota > Metazoa > Chordata > Aves > Passeriformes > Fringillidae > Fringilla > Fringilla coelebs. The sequence continues at coordinate 30,837,765 of NC_140032.1, read as the reverse complement.
AAATCACTCTGAAATAAAACAACAAAAAAAACCGAATCCACAAAAAAAAACAACAAACCTGTCTCAGGAGCATGACTGAAATAAGAAACACACGTAATAAGTCAAATGACAAATTAACAACATTACAGATTTGCAGGAGCATTGATTGAAGAATAATAATTGCAATTCCAAAAAGGGTTCCAAAGGACCCCAATATATACAGCTGTAACATTAAACCTGGTTATCTCTTTCACTGCTACTATACGGCACAGGTGTGGAATAGGCAAAATTATGTAGTGAGGGAGTGATGACAGGTCTGGATTCATACATCATTCCTATTGAATTGCTTATGTGCACCTTTTATTTATTTAGGTATTTTCATTATTACTCTTGGACGTGTTTCAGCAAGTTAGAGTTTCTAATTGACTTAATGGAAACATTCTGAAAAAAAAATCTGTTCTGAGAACGTTTTGCTTGTGCATTTGACATTTGCCTGTTTTTCTTCTTATTAGGAGTATTTGCATGAAAAACATGGAACACAAAAGTTCATTCGTTTCCAAGATCTATTTCCCACCTGAAGTCAGAATCAATTCCATATTAACTAATTGAACTTCAATGGATTTTAAGTAGATTTTATAATTACAGAAATGCTCTTCTTAATTCAGAAGAGAAGGTGATATTGGCCTAAAGCCAGTTAAGCACTCTCCTGTTCATAGGTTAAATCCCAGTACAAGTTAAAATAGCCTCAGGCTGTCTGTAACTTGTACCAGATGGCAGAACCCCTTAGAGGCAATTACATTGGCAGGGATGACTGAAGCATGGTATGCTCCAAGTATAGTCCTTCCTGCCCCAGTACATTTCCAATAAGCATTTCCTTTGCCAAGATGCTGCAATGACAGCTTTACACTGCTCAGAGATTTCTCCCATGTGGGATAAATCCCCAGTTAGTCAGAACAGGTTTGATTCTGCTTAGAACTGCTAAAGCAATATATGTCCTACTTGGCTTAAACTAACAATTGGCCCCACATCCACAGCTAATGAATAAGCAATGGTCCAGTTCTGTATGACATCAGTTTTTTGTGTGCATTGTATTTTTTTAATGATTCTATTTTTTGTTCATCCTTGTAGCAGTCCATACCTACATGTTATCTGTATGGAAAAATGATTTCTGGTACCTACCCTGAATTGCTTTTCCTATAATAACTATCCACACCCACGTGTCCAATTAGCACAGTTATGCTGGGGGAAAAAAACCTAGTTCCCTTTCCAAAGCTTCAGGTTAGCATTCAATACAGCATTTCAACAGCCTGCATTCTCAGACATTATGGATCTAAACTCTCAGCCTGCCCTCAAAGCTTATAACCTTTAATCCTGACATCAATCTCGGTGCTCAGTGCAATTACTATAGTGCTGTGTTCTGAAAACTGGCAGGGACTCAAGAGAAGTTTGCAAAAACTTGCAAGTTTCTCATTTATTTTCATTAGAAAACTGGTGAGACACAAATCTCCTTCAGATGTTCTTAGAAATTCCTTCTACCTTCCTAAGTGAGGAATAGTGTCTGTAGTCTGTGAGATAGAAAAATTACAAAAAACTGTTCTCTTTGCGTAACTGATTTCTACAGGTTGGCACAAGCCCTGGACAGATTTTCTAGTTCCTTTCAGGAGTGCCTAGTAATTTATTGTTTTACTTTAATCTAATTTCTGGTGTGAATGAACTACTTCAACACTGAAAATTTTAAAAGGATGCTCACTAGACTCTCCAAGTGTATTGAAAGTTCACAATCTGTTTCTAGATCAGAAATTGTACTCCAATTATTATTTCTACATAGTGGCCCTGGTCAGGGAAAAATAATGCAATAGGAAAACCTTAGTGGCATATAGATTCTGGAATTTGAGAACAATATATATTTTCAAATTATAATTATAATTATATCTGGGATTAAAAAAATGAAGAAAGTTTTTGCAGTAATAAAGGTTTCACATTCCCTGAAAATAGCTCCATAGTCTTTGATAGAACATGCCTTCTTCCTAGCATGTAAATATTCTGTCCTGAGCTTTAGAGCTTAAAAGAGCAAAACCTGAAGGGTGGTTCAGAAAGTGAAAATCTTATCTAAACTGCATATGGATGGGGTTAAAACTGCACTTTTATTTTAGAAAGTTGTCTTCCTGCTACCTGTATCTTGCTAGTAACAGCAGCAAAGTCCTACAATGGGCTGTCTACACAGTCCGAGTCCTGGAGAAAGCAAGGTGGCAAGTTTCTGAAACAGGGCCTATGCATCATCTTCTTAAATGTCTTCAGCAAAATGAATTACTTGTTCAAGCTCAAGGCGTCAAATTGCTTTTTGAAAATGAGGTCTCTAAGATAACAGTGAAAGCACATTTTCCTCTATCTGAGCTCAGCAAGGTACCTTAGTTTGGTCTCTAAAAACGTTTTTGCTTTGGTCCATTAAATGATACAGCTTAGCATTGATCTGAGGCTTTATTTCCCTGTGCACTTTCATAGGATATAGAATAATCCTACAGTAATGCAAGAAAACGCATCAGACCACCTGCTTATATTCCTCTCTTCCCTGGCTTCTCTGGTATCTTGTGACCAGTGAGGAATGACATTGTCTTCCCCTTCATTAACATCATGGGTCTCATGATGAAACACTGATTTCCTCAGATCTTTATATTTGCTGTGCTATACCCACAGCAGTGAAACAGTGCTGTCACACAAAAGCTTCACTTTTAGACAACATCATCAGATTTTTCTGCCATTCAGGGATCAAGGAAAGAACATTGCAAATGTATAATTTGCCAAATATATAAGCTGAATGTTTTACTTCCAATAACATATACCAACAGTTATTGTAAATACATACATCAATTATGACTGTCTTTTACTTGATTTTCTGATGGAACTCCAAAAAACACCTCAGCCCTGAAGACAAGGAAACAGTTTCAATAAGCTCTAAGTGTAAAGAGAAATTAAGCAATGAAGCTAAAATTGCTAGTGTAACATTCTCTGACTGGTAACAAATAGCTAAAGTAAGACACAGTTTCTGGGGAAAAAAATTGTACAAAGAATATACATACAACCCTTTTCTATCTTTTTTCCCCACTATTTTAAAGATCTGTGGGCTCTTATGTATTATCCTCAGTTTATTAGTCTATAACTTTATGATATTTTAGCAGCTTGGCAAAATGGAATTCAATAACATTGTCAATTATATTGACAGCCTTTTGATTCCTAAGCCACATTTTTATTGTACCTGTATCTTGTACAAATTGGCATATGAGATCCCATTAGATTAGACAGCTAGATTGTTTGGTGTACAAGAAATATTTAATGTCACTCTATTTTGACAAAGGTCAATCCATACAGTTTGCTCGAAAATTCCTAGTTAGATTTAAGACCTCTAAATCCTTTTATTGAAGAAAGAAATCCTAAAAAATGGAAGATCAGATTTGAAAATAACCTGAAAGCAGAGTGTTTGTCACAATTTTGATATACATTAGAAGACTGTAAAGTCATTCATTCATCCCATACCAAGTTATGCAAATCTCTCAGACATAACTACCACGATCGTTTGGGAGCACCAAAAACGTTCTTATTTTTAAAACTTTAAACCATAATACTATATGGAGACATGGTTTTGGGACATAACTCTGTATCACTGCCAGACACCTGATGATCACCATTTGAGAACAACCATTCTACAACATCTACCATTTTATTATTCACAAAAACTAAGACATTTTATAGTTTGTGTTACTAAAATAAGCCTGAGTTCATTAAATATTTTGAATCAAAATATGGCATTAACAAGCATGAATAAAAGTCTTGTATATTTTATTTATTATATTACCTTGATCCCTATTTTCTATTATTGTGATCATTTCCTGTTAAGGTAAAATCCTCAAGAACACTGAACAGCTAAATGTAGAGTCCTTTCTATGCAAAGGTTGAGAAGTTTTTATACTGAGGAGTAGCAGGAGTCTTGCATTATTAATTCTTTTCCTTCTGAAAAACAATCTTGTCTGATAGGCAAATAAACGACAAGGGCATTTCCTAGCCGTGAATATTAATTTACAATAACAAAACCAGTGATATTTTAAGGTTATGGAGAAAAGATGCAATCTATGACATAGGTAAACTGGGTACAGGGCACAAAAAAACCTATATTTTTACTTCTGCAACTGACAATTGGTTGTATATTTGAAAGTTCCATGTGTAATCAACAAGCATTTACAAGCATAGTGGTGTTTTTTTGCAAATCTCCTTTTTACATTGTATGTTATGTATCTTAAAGAACCCATATTTAAGAAAAATAATTGAAAAATGCGCTCAAATATTTTATGCTAAAATGAAATGAACATTTTTACACCCTTACAAAGGTGCTTGCACACCGGTTGTTTTTCCTCCTTGAGACCAGGCATTAGAAATACAAGCATCTGAACTGACACACATAGGTAGGCAGGGCAACCATCAAACACCAGCTGAAATGCAGAGGAGATTTATGTCATTACCTCACCAACAATGCAGGGTGGCAGAGACACCTGGGGACACAAGTTTCCTCAAGCTTAGTTCGTCCTATCACTGCCTCCCCAAGAGATCAATTTCACGTGCAGTTTGTCACAGGGCTGTGCTTTTAAGATCTCTCCCTCTCCCCCCACAACAGGAGATTCAGGCATGTCCATGAGTGTGTTATCTCTACAGAGGAATTCTACTTCTCAAAACAGAGGATGAAAAGCAGTAGGTATAATAAATGGACTTTTCCCACACCAACATTCTTAGGATTCCCAGCTGCAAGGTCACTTTGAGCAAAACTGTTTATTCCTTGCTGAATCTTCCAGTTCGAACCCTGTCCTCAAACCCTTTTCTCTCAACAAAAGGTATTAAAATAAAATGAGCAGGTCATGTACAAGTGAAAGGAATCTTAGTCTTGAAGAATAATAATTTCCATTTTCTGGAGGACATTTTTTTTTAAATTTCACAATCAAGAAAGAGTTTCTTCTTCTAAGAAAAATACACTTCAGCAGTGTGAAACTACACACTCTATCTGGAGCAGAGGAAACCTGATTTATCCTTTACTTCTTTAGCTTTACCATGGGAAGGACATGGACATTTTTCTGGGATATCAAATTCTGTTTACATACCTTCCCATCAATTTCTAATAAGGAAGGGAAATATTTAAAGAGTGAAGCTGTCAAGGTAGTCAGGCTTCCCTCCCCTTCCAAGAGCAAGCCAGAAGTGGGAGGCAATTAAAGGAGTATAGGAAACTGTTGGAAAGCCATCCTAGGACACAACATGTCAGGATGTGTGATTTCTTGAATTTGTGGTTTTCTCTTTGTGAACAGGCTTTTCTTTTAAGTCGCTTTTTCTCACTCTCCCACCTAGTTTCTCCACAGTAAACCCCTCCTTCTGTCTCTCTGTGATCACTTTAATCTTTTCCCCTCTTCCTCCTCATATCAGTATTATAGCTTTTTTTATACTGCCTCATGATTTTCTTTTAACCCAAATCCTTCGCAGTCATAAGATAAATTCAGAACATAAAATTTGTCTGGCAGAGAGTAGTCCTGGTTTACATTTTGTCTCAACTCTGGCTTTCTGAGTTCCTTTAGTCTCCACTTTCTCTTACTATACAATTTCTACACTGCTTATTTGTGCATTAAATTCTCTGAAGTATTTTTCCAATTCTCTCCTGCTGCTCAAAGGGACACAGATGAAGTGGCTTAATGCTAAAGAGCTGTGATTTTATCTCAGTACCATTAGGAATACACTTTCTTTCTCAGACACAATGCAGAACTATAGAAATTTTTTTATTTTTTTGCATGACCAGATTAAATATCAAGTTATGATATAAGCCACACAGATTTTTTCTGGGAGGCATTTACCGCACAGGCATTTAGAGATGAGTACAGTCAGCCACAGGTTTCAAGTTTTAAATTGTTATTCTCAAGGAGAAAGTATATCAGGTGCTTTCTGTTCTGATTTCCCAACATTATGCTGTTTGGGATTCACCTTTGTCTCATTAGTGGCAAGTTTAGAAATTGTGAGATCTTGGCCTTCCATAGGTCCTTGCAGACTTATCAAATGGATTGAGAAAACATGAATATTCTCCCCTACTCCAAATCCACATTTCAAAGCAAAATGAGGTGTAAAATTAAGGAGAGCAATGAGCAATCAAGCAGGAAAAATGACGGGTGTACCAAAGTGCACACAAATGTTTACAATATTTTTTTTCAAATCAGAGAAAGTCCATCTATTTAACAGGTTGGCTGCATTTACTAGTATTTCCCATACCATTACATTAATTTTTTGGCTGTCAGAAAACCCCAAAACATTTCTGGTCTGTAAAGCAGCCCCTGGAGATGAAAAATAGGATGCTTACGTCAATGTGCATTGAATGTGGTTAAGAATTAGCAGTTCCTATGCATATCACTTTATAGTGGGTGGTAAAGCAGTGAGAAAATGCTGTCAATTAAGAAGGAAATTTTAGAATAAGCCTTTCTGCAACCCCTTGTCCAGTAGACAGGAGAATGTTATCTTAAAATGAGAGGTAAAAAAATTAAATACTTAGACAGTAATTAAGCTCCTACATAATTTTTAAGAGTAAATTCTCACTCTCTCAATATCCAGAAGTGTTCCATTTTGTTTCTATAAACAGTGTCTATCAAAAATCACCATTAATTATACAAAAAAATCTTTGGTTTAGACTGTATACATTAGAGTTACCAATTAAATAACCAGTTACAAAAGTGACATTTCCGCTGTGATGTATTTCATGTTTTTATAATGTGTTCTTCAGGTAATTGTTTAATGCCTACATCCCATATATATTAAATAGTGCATATTATTTTATTTCAACCTTTGGCCTTCAGTTTTGTCTTTGATAGTAGAACAATATATGAATAAAAAACCAAAATAACAGCCCAGCCTATCATGAAATACCAAAATAATGGAATGCAGTGGTGTGGCATACGTATAGTACGATTTACACAATATAATTGCATATCTATTGTATGGTTTACACAATATAATTGCAGTTTAGGGTTGCATCTAAAAATGTCTTTCCTCTAGGCTTAAGATAGATTTATTAACGTATTAGTATAGAGATTGTGCAGGTGCAAGGCTTAATTACAAAATATGTTGGTTCTGACTGAATAAATTGCATGACTAAATCCAACTTTGGATACAGAACAGTGCAAGTTATATTAAAAAGTCATTATATTTGGAAGTTGGAGCAAGACATTTTAGCTAAAAGGCAATTGGATTAAATTAGCTTTGAGATTACAAGACTTTAAGCTGAATTTAGTAAGTGAATATTAACATGTGCATTTTATCATAACCTTGTACTCCTTTTTTCTTTTTTAGCTACTTTTGATGTCAATGGAATAAGACACATAAAAGACTCCTACACCAATTTCCACCATTGCACTTTGGCTCAGCTCAAGCTCATAAAATTGTTCTCCTGTGTCTCAAACACTGTTGAATCAAAGCTGAAGCCATCATGTGGGCTACAATAAACTCTTTGTTCTTCTAACTTGTTTTCATCAATGATATTTTGTTTCCTACAGCTGTGTGTCACAGAAAATATGCAGCTGTCTTGTACAGAGTTCCAAGTATTACTAATGTAAATGGTTAACACTGTCTTCAAGGCATCATAAGAACAATCAATGAAGCCCAGGGAATTCTGTCGTTTATAAACAAGTGTTTAATGCTTCAAGACTACTGAATGAGGATGTGCAAGGCTATGAATAATTGTACCTGGGGGCTTATGCAATTTTAAAGAGTGAGAAATGTGTATGCTATCACAAAATCTTCCATCTTCAGATACCTCTCAGCTATACTGCAAGCCTTTCATGAATATGCTACAGAGCACATCTCGTTTTCTATTGCTCTGTGTGAAATCTTTTGTTTTGATTCTCTGTGCTTCCTTTCGTGCTGATAAAGTGTAATGAGTGCATGAAATACTTCCCAAGTGACTTACATAATATGCCCAATGCCAGTGAAGCTCTGAGCAAGCACATGCCTCTGCTGAATGCAAAAAGGGAAATATCAGTAACAGCATTATAAACCACATGCTTTTACAAAAATAATATAAGAGCAATGTATCAACCTAGCAGGAATTGCAAATAAATCATTGGACTTGGGAACTCAGAGCCATGCACAGAAGATTAAATTTATTCGTAGTGGTTTCTTTCTGTCTTTTTTATTCATTATGTATCATCCACATTACAAGTAACAGCTCAGTCACATTTCTGGGGTATGTCTGCCAAATCTTTTTTCAGCAAATTCTTAAGATTTTACCTAGATAAGAATTCCTATTGAAGGAAAAATTAACATTTACCTTAGCAAAACCTTCTGCAGTTGCTCTTAGACACATTGCAGATGTCCTTAGAGTCACATCTCATTACTCGAGATCACTTGAGGTCATCCTACTGGTTTGTGACCAGACATGGAAAACATCACCCAATATGCACACAAGCCCACTGTAGATATTGGCACCAACATGCTCTAGGACACATTATGTCATTACCTCACAAAGTGTATTTATGATACCTTACATTAGCTCTACCGGATCAGATTTGGTCAAATAACTTCTAAAGGGCACTCATGCAAGGCTTGTGGGGGGACTTCTGTAAATGTCTGTGTTCAGGGTTCTTCCTGAAAGTTCAGTTGATTCACTCCAGCCCTAAGAATATAAGTTTTTTTGTACAAGAATATATGAATTCTTTTTGTGCCTATGCATGAGAGGCCTAGCCAAGTCTTTCCTATGGAATTAGGGAAAAATTGCATATTATGCCATACCTTAGGCAATATTTAAGACCAAGGGCAACAAAGATAGTGAAAGGGTTAGTGAATGGCCAGCCCTAGTTGAAAAGGCTAGTTATTATGAGGAGTGGCTAGGAGAGCTGGGGGTGTTTTGCCTGAAAAAAAAGAGACTCAGAGGGGATCTTATCATTCTCAACAACTACCTGAAAGGAAGTTGTTGAGAATGATGTTGGCTGGGTGCCAACCTCTTTTCCTATGTGAGAAGTGACAGGACCACAGGAAATGGCCTCACAGACCAGGGGAGTTTGTGACAGGGAAGCTTTAGATTAAGTATTAGGGGAAATGTCTTCACTGAAAGGGTCAGGCACTGGAAAAAGATTCCCAGGGAAGTGGAGTAATAACCATCTTGGCAAATATTCAAAAATGAGTAGAAATAGACTTGAGGATATGGCCTAGTGGTGAAGATGGCTGTGTTAAATTAATGGTCAGCTTCAATATCTTAGAGGTCTTTCCCAACCTTAATGATTCTGTGATTCTACAATTCTGTGCTGTTACTGCTGGGGACAGTCAATGCTACTGGAATGAATATAGCCAATGTTATCTAATTGACTAAGACTCAAGAAGAGGTACCAAATCTAGCTAGAAAAGCAGAAGTTTTAACTAAAAGCTGACACCATGTTATCTTCAAATGGAAAACCAGATCTTAATATTCTTCACCGTTTGGTTTTCCTTGACTTATATTTAATCACAAATATCAGTGTATCATGAAGGTTCCTGTTGCATGAAATGAACTACAAAATTAATCAATTTATTTGTTTCATGACTCATTATTATTGAATACTCTACTATTTTTAACTAAATGGGGGGTTTATATAAAGGCCTTAATTATTGTGATCAGTGGATGGCCATTTTTTAACTCAAATACTTGCTGATCTGAAAAAAAAATGTCTCTGGAGCAGTGTTTTGGGGTTTTTTTCTGCTAGATTACAGGGATGAAATGAAACATCAAGCTGCAAAACTCTATGTTCCTTGCCCATTTAATTCATTTTTCAGGCTTCGTATTTATTTCCCTCTGTCCATAGAAACAAAGAGGGAAAGCATCTGGCTCTAGACCAAGTTTCTCCTGCCACAGTACTTCTGGACATTTTCCTGAAAAACTTTGTTTTAGTGTGAGTGTGAAGAAGCAATCTGGAATCCTAGAAGACAGGCAGTGTGTTGTAGTGTCCTTCCATCTCAGTTGTATTATCAAGGTACACTTGGATGGAAATAGGGTGTAAATGCTCACTGACTCAGGTCTGTGTTATTTCGGTAGTATGTGTAAATTTCAATCCTCAGCTAGGAATCTATCACACTCAGCTGGATATTGAAAATCACAGCAGAACAACAAAAGAACTGAGCAATGTTGATCTCAGCCAGCTCATGGTATTTTACTGTTTTATTACTATTTACAGTTTTCACTGCAGTTTTGCTCAAAGGCTCCTTCATAGCATCAAACCTTATTCTGTATGGATCCATAAGATATAGATATATATATATAAATACACACACACACACTCCAAAAATCCCCACAGAACTATGAACCTGACAGCCATCACCTATTTTTCAGATCCATACTACTTGGTTGTAAAATAGGCTGTCCCCAGCTTCCCTTTTTCCTAATGATTCTTATCTCCTTCAGCACAATGTGTCTCAAAGTACACTTAAGAATCTCTGTCTGCTCCCAGTTCACTTATTACTGCCAGCTTGAATGAATACACCACTATATCCCTCTGGTTACACCTGTTTGGGGCTATAGATATATATCAATCTTTGTATATAGAGAGAGACACACATCTTAGATTTTTCTCTCAATCTGATGGTGCTTTTTATTAGGTCAGTTAATAAAATTCAATAGCAAGATAGACTGCTCTATATTTCCATATGTATTTTCTATTCCATGTGGAATTAGAGATGGTAAAACCAATTTGATGTCAAATCATAGTCCATTCTCGAAGAAAGGCAAAGTCAAAGCTCAGGGAATAAGAGCTGGGCATAAACATAGCATAAAAAATAAACTTTTGCTTGTTAATTCTAATACTTTGGACTCTTAGACTCTAAAAATAATCTGAACCAAAAATCGTGTGGCATGAAAATCTTCTGGGTGATGGCAGAAAAATCTTATTCAAAACAAGTAATTTAAGGGGGTTTCCAAGCAAAGGGGTTGTGGTCTTAAATCTATGATTAACAGAAACATGCATTTTTTTCTTTATACTAAAGGAACACAAGCTCATTTTGAAGGTATGCCATATAAATTAGTAGATCAGTCAACTAATTGCACATTCTAAATAGGAGACACAATCTGAGCAACACCAAAAGCGTAAGTTAGTAAAATGTAAAACCTAACATGCTGAAGACAAATGTAAGACAGTAACAGCCTGCCATTAGTTTTAAAAGCTTTCTTTTTGTTGTAAAAAAGTTACCTTTTCCCCAGCTTTTAATTCTTTGTGAAAATATCAGATAGACAAAGTCAAAAGACATAGAAATTGAACAAATCACAGAAATATTAGAAGTTTTGCCCAGAAATGCTAATCATATTTTTGGTGATTTGTTTGGTTATTACAGTGTCTGATGTAATATACAATGTCAAACACATTAATTGTGTCAAACAAAATAATTGTGTTGATAGTTGAGCACTATCACCAGGATTTAGGTATCTTGGTTTGACCATAGAATCTAGTAAGAAGGGTAGTTCTGTGAAGGTACGTGTCATCTGTGCTGCACTGAGATTGTTCCAGCTCTTCCTTCCTCTTCACTCTGATGAGAAGCTCCTACCACACAGCAAATTTTCTTTTCCAAAATTTTTTGAGATTATCTGAAAAAAAAGCTATGTCTCAGAGAAATTTCTGTATAAATAACTACTGCTTATTTCCCAAGCAATGGTCATTTTATTAAAGCCAGCTCCTCCATTTCAGAATCCGTTTCTGTGCAATTTGTGATCTTCTTCCACTGCCACAACCATCATCCAATGTGTATTTGACTGAATTTAATCTTGACTCTAAAACATAGAACTCCAGTTTATACTACCTCTATGTACATGTCTTTGAAATCTCTTAGAGTGGAACCATAATGAAATAATAACACCAAAGGTACAATAATAATAAAAACAAAATACAGGGATCCTTTGACAATGCATGACACTCTAAAAGCAACTCATTAAAACCTGCAGAGTAAGCACAAGCCATTAATTGGGACACAGTTTCAGGATACTAAAACTCAGCTCACTTTTCTCTTACCACAGGAGTAAAATTTCCTATTTATTTCAGTGACAGCTGTCTATATTCAATTGTCTCTGCATTTAATAATTTGTGCATGTATCGAGTTCATATTTTTCAGGATGCTTTTGAAAAAAAAGAGCAGATATTACAAACAAATACGTACGACATGCAAATAATTTCAATTTTCTCTTCAGACCAAATCCACCAGACAGATGGCCTTGGAAACAGAATTGTTGAATAAAAATCAGATATTCAAATGAGCAGAAAAAGAGCAAATAAATTACAATTGTCAAAAATGGGATCAGAAACATTTCATGCATCAATGACCACAAGGTTAAGAATGAGCCCATAAGTCTAGATAAGCAATACTGATGTGTGCAAGGATTCCAGGTTTTTTGTGGTTTTGTCTATTGTCAATGATTTCCAGCAAAAACAAGATTGAAAACTAGAAATATTTGGGTACTATTTTCTGAAATGTTTAAATGTTGCAGCCAGAGTTGTATCACTGCCTTCTACAACTGGATACAATGAGCACTGCAGCCTTTAGCTCTTGCAGGGAGAAATAAAAGCCCCAGGTAACCCCCATAAAGCCCCCTCAAAAAAAAAAAAAAATAGGCTAGTTATAGGAAGTCATAAAATTAAGGAAAATGAGTCCATGATTATTGATGACACTCAACTCAAATCTGGATTTTTAAGTGACTTAAAGTCTCACTGCATTTCTTGAGGGAATGATTCTGCTTTAGGGAGATTCTTCCCACAGCTGTTGCAGATGTGTAACTTGAGGTTACACACTCTGAGCTGGCTTTGTGATCCAGTCCACAGAAGAAGGTGAAAGAAGAGGTACTGGATGTTTTAGGCAGGTTTGTTTGTCCTAACAGTGTGTAGAGTCTTCTCTTTAACAACAATGTAAAATCTGAGCAATACAGATGCCACTCACAACCTCCACCTACCCTCTGGGAGCCAAGTCAGAAGGAGAAAGGCATCATAAAAGTCTGGATAAAAGAAAGCATTATTTCAGGAATTATCAAAGAGATAAGGAGACATTTGTCTTCGAAGGACCTGAGCATGTTATTCCCGTGCCTCCTTGCACATCATGTATTTCTGACCTAGAGAGCTGACAGCACGTCTGAAACTCAATTTCAGTATTTCCAAGCTAGGCCAGGTCTTCCTCCTTGAATCTAAAAAGTTAAAAGGAAATTTAAGAGAAGTAAAGAAATATCAAAGCCATTACTAATCAAGTAAGTCCTTCAAACCAATGCTATTCTTGACAGCTGTTAAATATTAAATAAGGCTGGGCGCAGACTTGACAGAGAGCCTGAAGCCTTGCCCTTCTAAACAATGCCTGAAGGAAGAGAGTTCCTGGCCACTGAAGTAGTCAACCAGTACCTGACAAGCCATTCATTAAAACAGAACAGTTTATTAATACCTCTCCTTGTTTCAAGGTTACCACATAAATCAAATTACAAAACCCAAGACCTTTAGAAAGATGAGTAGAGCAATTTGATCCAGAAAAATAGCAAGCTCTAAAAATTGTTTGAAAAAATAAAAGAAATAGACAAACCTTGAAATATAACGAGAATCACCACATAACTGATGTAGCCAAAGTACACAGGGGTTCAACAATGAAATTTTAATAAATTGTTATTAAATATGCCTAAAAACAAAAACTGTTCTTAGATGATGCCATGCATTTCTTTTAGAGAAAAAAACATTTCTTTAGAAATCTGTAGTAGGAAAATACTAATAAGTGATGACTATAAATCTACAGTGAACTTTAAAGAGAAGCTCTGTTCCACAGAGCAAGATAGTGCTCACAGTTACTGCACAGAACTTTTATGTTCTTTTCTCAATAGCTGTATTTGTTTCCTTTGGTGGGACCTAGCAGATGAAATGTGTTGTAGTCCTGTAGTGCAAAAGTGAAAGATATTTATGGCAACATTTTTGGCTAAAAGCTACATTAAATATGGTCAATTACTTTCATTTAGGAAAAAAAAAGATAATATGGCAAGTAAGTTTTCAAGAGAACAATGAAGTTCTTGTGCCTACAGGGTACAAAGAACATAAATTGCAATGAAGTGAGAAAAATGGACCTTAAAAGTACATTTATTTTCTCAAAACACCTGAAAGTTACTTGTAATCCACCTACTTTGCTAGAAATCCTGTTGCTGACAGCCTTAAAATGGTTAGTATTTTTCAGGCCATAGATATACCTGGTTAAATCTATTATTAGCAGCCACTAATATGTTTATGAATTAAATAACATTGGTTGTTCCTGGAACAGTATTTTACACAGCTGGATAAAAACTTGTAGTAAATCTCAAGGATTTCAGACTGCACAAATAATATTCAGTTCTGTAAGCAGCATTTTTTTTCAGTTGGTTTTCTCTGCCTTTGTGGAAAATATCTTCTGGGCAGCTGCCTTATCTTTGTGCTTCTACACAGAGAGCAAACTTCTGCTCTCCTGACTAGGGCTGCACGATCTCGCCCGAGGTTCTGTTACCTGCTTCCTTCACTGCAGATCCAAGGTGGGGCAATATGTGTCCTGTTTCAACACTGAAACAATGAGAGTTGGCTGAGTATCAAATCAATAATTTCCTTGAGGTAGTTTGTTTAAACATCATCACTTGCGGGTGATTTCTTTCCAAGTTTGCTTGGTCTATGTCTCTTGGATGTGAAATATTTTTCTGGAAATCAGGCAACATTCATTCATAAGAAGGCAAGACTTTTTTTTCTTTCTAGTTGACCACTTCTGACACAAATATTCTGAAATTCACTTAAAGTAACAAGGACAAAATTTAGAAAGACTTGAAGCTTTAACACCATGGATTAAGTGTAGGTAAAGATGTAGGGGGTTGCGGGTAGATTATTCAAGACAGCACGTGAGAACTGGGCACTAAAAAAAAATCTGTGCCGCACTGAGAGGAAAGAAGGAAGTTTTGTATCTTTGGGACTACTGAGGGCTATCACTGTCTCTAGTGAACAAAAATACACAGAATAGCAGCCTACCTGAAAAATGCACGCAATAAATGATACTGTGCAGTCAAAAAAGAATTGCTAGGGTCTAGAACCTACTACTGATACAGAAAAGCTCTATAAAGATCAAGTCAAAACACATTAACTCTTTCCTAGAGAGCAAGTAAAATTACTCTCCTACAATCTTGCTTCTAAACATGTTTAATGTGGATGTAAACAAGACTGTAAGCTTCTTCTGAAGGGATAAGATGTGATCCAAATATTTATCTAAAATACATACATGAAAGTGTACTACATATTTCCAAGTATATATATAATATATATATTTTGAAGATGAGCTAACTGTATTGGCTTTTTTAAAACCATAGGAAAACACATAAGTTAGCTGATTTAGACTTGTATGAGAAAACTGTTTACTCTAGAGTCTAAGCAATGTAACCAAGCCAAAAATCTGAATCCAATACAAAAAGCAAATCACAGACCAAATATATCATTAACTGAAGAAGCATTCTAGCTGTTCAACCAAGTTTAAAAAAAACTCTTAAAATTTGAAACAAAAACATATTAATATGTGAGTGTAATACAGAAAACAACCATTACACGGATCATACCAGACAAATAATTATACAGCCCTCAGAGGTCCCACTCTGCAAAGCTAAATTAAAGCAGGCATTTAAAAATGCTGAAAACCTGTTCCATTTAGTCTGATTTGGACAGATTAAATCAGATGCAAAAAGCTTTTCATATAACTTGCAAGGAAGACATTTCATAGACAATTAAATTTCAAAGTTCTATAAAATATGTATGGTGAAATTAAAATATCAGCATTTCCACACCATTCTCTTACTGCTCTTACAAATGCTTTAGAAGTCATCTCAGAAACAACCAGAACATCAAAAGGACAGTTAGAGTCTGTATTTTAAATAAAAATAAATAAAATCTTCCTTTCAAGCTGTAAACACAAAACCTCTTCATTTTATCTTCATATCTTTTAAAAGTCTGATTTTTTCAGGTCAGGTGGTCTTTTTCTCTTTTATTTTTTTCACAGTAACTGTGTTATCCTTCTCATAGACTGAATGATACAGCTATTAGACTGTCAGACAGATTTCAGGTACAAATTCTTTCTGAGACAACATCTCTTGTTTCTGAGAAATTTCCCAATGACTGCATCCTGTAAAATAGTGTATTTCAGCCAATTTACTGCTTACTGGCATTCCAACTAGCTCTGTCATTAATGGCATATTAGTAAAAAAACATCTCTGAATCAAAGATAAGTATGAAATAATTCATTATGGGTTTGTGACCAAACTATTCTCTATTCAAAAAAGAAAAAGAAATAACCCCCACCATCATTTTTATCTGAAATCATATTAGGCTATAGAAGAAGGTCCAAAACTGATAAGAAGACAAATTCCTCAGAAAACATCTTGATTTCAGCTTTGCTTGGCATCCACATACTGAATATCATAGGCAATTAAGGTTAAGCCTGTTATTCCAATATTCAATTATCATGCTAGCTGTATAATGCATAAACTGTCTGGAATGATCCTTATACATCATTCACCATTGTTTGAAAGTCTGACTAGTTATAGAGATGCTCACCTCTTTTTATGTTGCCAGTCTATAAGCCAGTCTTTCCCTAATGGAAAAATTCTTAATAAATACAAGCAAGTTCTGTCATTTCTGCGCAGCCAGTTAGCATAGGAACGTTTCAGTATGTACAAAACCCAGTAATCAGTAATTTCCCAAACATCTGAGTGCACATAAACCTGTAAGCATTTGCAAAACAAATGAAAATGGATGAAGAAATGCTTGACCAGCATCACAAACACACACACTGTATTTTGCTACTAAGTTACCTAAATTTTTGTGCCTCACATTGCCAAATGGTAAGAATATTTACCTCTGAAGTAGTTTTCTCATAGGGAAAATGACAAAATACTAATATAGATACATAAAATATCAAATACTTTGGGATTGGAACTCTATTCATGTAGTGAAATAAGATATTGTCAGAGTTGGGTAATAATGGGCTCAGGGCTAATAATGCCCAGGTTGTGAATTTGATCCCTGTACTCTTTGGAGATGGGCTTGATGATCCTTTTGGGTCCCTTTGAACTCAGAATATTCTGTATGGGATATTCCAATACTTCAAGTAGCTAATATATATTTTTAGTAAATCAAAATTTCATCTTGATTCGCACTCTTTTCTCCACAAATTATACCCTCAAATCTGCTGCTTCTTAGCACAAATGAATAAAAGCTACAACTTCAATTTAATTGCTGTTGAAAAGAACCAAGTCTTTCTTCTAAACCTAGATGAAATTAAATGCAGAGAAGAGAAATCATCCTTTAGGATAGAAATAGGACAGCTTGAAAAGCTCAATGAATTTGTAAAACATCTTAATTTCAATGAACTGTCATATATCAGTTTTATCATTTCTATTTAGTAATACAGTACTATAACATCTCGGAGTGGTGGAGAAAATAAATATACTTCAAATAGATACCAGTTTCAAAACTGAAAACTTTCAAAACAAATGCTGAAAAGCTTCTACACTAGATATCTGAACATTATTATAACTTTGATAAGAGCTTTTTGTGTTGCTTTAATTTCTGGTCTTATTTTCAAGCTGACATTAGTTTTGAAGCTGTTTCAATCCCAGTTAAGCAACAAATCCTAAGAGAGGGATTTTCAAAAATGCACTTTCAGTGATGTCAAGACAACTGCTCTTCTTCCACATTCCTTCGAGGAGCTTCAATGAAGCACCTTAGAGTGTACAAGGGGTTCTAAGTTCTTAGATGGACTAAATAACCTTCCTCTACTTTTGAGTTTGAGATCCTGTCTTTGGATTGAAAGCTAATATCTTGAAAATCCTCAGGCACAGGCTTTTCACAAGGTGAAAAGTTCTTTGTGTGCCCATTAAGAATGCTAATCACAGAAGGGTTTCTAGCATGCTCCTTTCACCACTTTGCTCAGGCAAGCAAATCATGCAGATCACTCCTGCTTTGGTAATGTTGCCTTCCTACAGCCATTCAGAACTGGTGACAGCATGCCACTTTTGTCCTAAAGATACTTGGTCTGCACTTACACTGGAATCTCTTGTGCCATGTGTTGCTATTTCTATTTTAGCAAAAGCAAATAATGAGCTAGGTAATGAAGTTCCTGGAAAGGCTAAATTGCAGCTAGGCCCAGTGGGTGTCATGTAACAGAAGCTCTTCAGCCACACACACATGGAGCTGGGTTTTGGATTAAGAGATCTCAATCAGCAGCACGTAATCTCTCCTTTTTAATATACCTTGCAGCATGACAGTTGTGAAGCTTGAATACTGAGAATGAAAAAGGCCATGCAGCACATTAAGGTTCATCCTTTTCTTGTATATTATTTTCCCAAGACATATACAATCATTATTTGAATGACCCTAGTGTTTTCTGAGTTCACAACTTTGCCCTGTGGGGACTTCTCACATTCATAATTCAGCAACTGCATGTTTCTCAATGCCCTGCCTGAATTTATTATCACTTCACTTCTTATTATGCTACCAATTTACCTATCTGGAGCAACAAGAACACAGTAACCTCAGGTATAGTTTTTAAAGCAGCATTGCATTTTCATTCTTTAGGTTTAGATAATGCTCTATCTTTGTGCTTTAAATAGTTCTTGAAGTAGCTTTCAACTAGCCAATTTACTTTAGTACCATCTGGGTCCAGCTAGCAGATGCAGATAATAAATAAAGAAGAAAGAAAACCCCTTCAGTAAAACTGGAACTTCAAAGTGTTGAATCATCCTCACAAATGTTAAAGCAAAGATTCACTGGGCTACAGTAAACTCCATCTGTAGCTGCATGCAGAAGGACAAATTTTCCCTTACATTTCTAAGCAGTTTCAAAGCCTCTCATTCACACATATGCTCAAAATGGGGTCATAATTGTTTCATATTTGTTCAGTATTTTTGTTTGTGAAAAAGTTGTCCTGATAAAATTGACAAGATTCAAGAACAAGAGTCCTAAGAACAAATTGTCCTTATAACAGCCAGCAAAGACTTCTTATTCATTAATCATGACATAAAATCTTTTGTATTCCTAATCAAATTATCATCTTGTTTGATGAATTTGATTCTACAAATTTTATTAACTGAGGTGTTTTCTGCCTTGAGGCCTGACAGTATTTTCAATTTTGAAGTTTCAGAAGAGTTCAGATATTGGAAATACTATGCATAATCTTCAACACTTGTTTTGCCTCTTAAATTTATAGCAATACTGATTTATTTTGGTTTTAATGTAAGAAACAGAAAATATATTTTCCTTAAGAAATTAAAATACAGTGAAAAAAATTAGCTGTATCTACTAAGACTCATAGTGTTCTTCACGTCATACTAGGTTTCTTAGTTGAATATGACGTTATTTAAGATAACTTTGTAACATTATTATTATTACACCTCTTTATGACTGTTAACTACATGCGTCAGCATTTCTGTTCCAAAACAAAACAAAAAAATCTAGATAATAGATTGAGGAAGATATTTTTACAATAGACTCTTTTCCTTTTTTTAACCAATATACAGTAGTATGCTTTTACCAAAGAAAATAATATTCTTAGAGACCTTAATAACTAAAAAAAATACAAGACCTAAAATAAATCCCAAAAAAGTAAGAACAACACCAAAGAAAAATACTACATAAAATTGCAGCAAGTTTTTGTAGTATCATGTTCACCTATCAAATCTGGACAAAATATTCTAATATTAGCATACAAACTATCACAATTTTTGTATGTTATGTTTGTCTCCAGTTCTACACTTTTACTTCAATCAGCAAGAAATGGGAGCACTTCTCCAGTTTAAGGTTTTTTCCCAAATTAAAGGAAAAAAAACCAACAAAACAAACAAAGAATCAACAAAAAAAAAAGTCAGTCTTTGGAAGTTCGAAATATTGTAACGTAGATCACAATAAGAATTATATTTTGCCCCCTTTTTATTTAGGATTATAGACAATCATTTGTACAATCTAGAGAAGCAGTAAGGTACAACATAAAATAAAGAAAATCTAGTTATATTTCCAATTCTAGATTTAATGGAACCCATATTGAATACTGGTTTACAATCTGAAGAAAAAATATACACCACCCTCCCTTAATCAGAACTGGATTATGGCCATTACTGTGTGCTGTCTCCCCCCATTGATTTAGTGTTTTCACAGACCAAAATTTCTGTGTCCTTTGTGTTTGTGCAATTTGTCCTGGAAAATTACAGGAATATATAAAATAGTATGTGATTCTCAGAAACCTGGAAATAGTTATAGCTACACTGAAGTAGCTGTGTACTGCTGCCACACCAATGGCATAGTGTGTTACTTCCTGAGAGCGCTGGATTTCCTGTGCATTCTCTCTACAGGTGTTTTGTACAGCTGCAAGGAAAAATCAAAATGACTGCACAAAGTAAAAAAATCTGTATTGTTCATAAGCAGTAGGTTTCAGCCTTCTTGTCTAAGACTTGTCTATAAAAGGGATCTAGAAAAATATAAAAATAGAGATTTCTTTCATTAACTGCTGTAAATTAGTCAGTCCTTGCATCTGACTGCATCTGAAAGGGCAAATAAGGCTCTTCAGACTGAATTTGAAAAATATATCCTCAGAACATCTCCAGAAGACTAGGAAACCAAGATCTCCAGCCTGTCAAGCCAATATCATGATGTTTGACAGGGAAATATTGTCTTCTCAATAGTTTGGTGGTAGGAGAAAAAATATTCTCAAATGTCCCAACCTAGTTAATACCAAAATTTTCCACCTTCATAATTTTTGTCATATGTTATAATTGCAATTCTTATACAGACCTTAATCTTTATCAATGAGGTTTCTGTAATTTTGCCCTTGCTATCTGTAGAATCAGGGACAAAGACTTTTTTTTAAATCCTGGGCTTATTAACATACATAGGAAGAAACTTAAATATATTTTGTTTTTGCTACTGCTCTATGGACAAAGATGAATGCATTTTTCACTAGGTTTTCTGCTTTTGCCAAGCAGAGATGAATATTATCTTATCTTTTTTGTTTTCCCAACACAATTTTGCCCCAAGATGAAGTCAAGGCCAAGGGCAGACAAATATTTCATATGGAAAAGAAAGATAAGTAAATATTCACCATAGGTATATTTGTTCCTGCATGGAGAAGCTAGTAAGAATCATGTGAAGAAAGCAAGTCTGTGTACATCTTAAGATTCTCTCTTTAAATTAGCATTCTTATTAGCTGCACTGCAACCATTTTCCACTATCTGGAAAAATCCTGTAAAGCATTCCTGCTCTGTACTGAGCTAGTGCCCCTGCCCTTACTCAAAAAAGAGTGCTTAAAAGACTGGGTACATTATGACAGACACAAGAACTTCATTATATTGTTGAGGAAAAAAGGAAAACAGTTAACATTGTGTTCAAAAGAATATTATATCTTTTTCAATGAGCTTAGTAATCCAAAAGTTCACATTTTAGCAGTCTGAATCTGCAGTGTTTATTCATCCCAAGTACTTAAATGAAACTATTTTTGTGAGCAAAACTGGACTGGATGATAAAATTCTTAGCAACTCCTTGATATTAATTGATATTCATTGCATGGACAGGAAAGTTCAAGTACAGAACTGCCTCTAAATATTCTAGTTTCACAACATTTTGATACAGGTTTTTGTTCTAGTTTGTGAATGAAGAGAATATTTGCAAGGACTTAAAATATAGCCAGATTTTATTTCAGGATTTGATTGTATCACAGTTGGTCCAATTTTGCCATTCTCTCTGGTCAGATTCGAGGCAAGATCAGACTATGTCTGTGTCTATGTTTGTGCACAGGTGCACGTGTGCATGTGTACACTTCTTCATTTGCTCACTTGTGTTGTGTTCCCCTGTCACTGGACCCTTTGGTGTTTAACAGACCAGATTTCAGAGCTCCCCAAGAAAGCGAGCACAGCACAAGCCTGCCAGTGATTAAAGAATATTTGGACTGCTTCCACGCCCATGGTGTGACTCTTGGAGGGTGTCCTTAACTTTGATCATCCTTGTGAGTCCCGGATTCAGCTCTGGATTCATTCAAGGGTCCAGAAAGCTTGCTACTACTCAGGATTCCTGCTTCATAATTTCATTTAAAATGTCCTTAAAAGTCAGTTTATTTGAAATTATATTAATTGTGACTACAATACTAGCCAATTGTAAATATTTTAGAGAACTTCAATAACAGGAGGATCAAAATAGCTCCTAGAAAATAAGCAAATTCTATAAATTCCTGAATAACATGTAAGTAGGAAGTGAGAAAAACCAAGCCATTATAAACCTTTGTTATCTAACTTATTTTCAAAATATGCTTTACTCACCCAGTTACTTGAATTCTTTACACTTTAATGTTAACAGCTTTGTTTTAAAGGACACATTTAATATATTAAAAATATAAATATATAAATAAACAAAAAAATGTATCTGATATTATTTTTAGCCACATGATGACAATCAGCTTAACTTTCATTTATGCAAAGTTTATGCACATAAGACTTTAATAGTTTTGGAAGAAAGGAACTAAAAATAAATGGAATTTAAACAGCAATCAAACCATTACCATATAATGGTGGTACCATTTCAACTATTATTAATGCCATATTTTCAAAAGGTCGTAAAAGAAATGTAACTTTATTCAAGAAAGAAAACATAATAAAAATTATGACTATCAAAGGAATCAACTAACAATGGTAGACAAATCCTCAGCAGATTATCCAGATAGCATAGCGGCACTCTCCCCTGTTTTACTGTTCCAAAGGATTGCATCTCCTGTGATTGAATTCTACTGAGTCGCACGTGAGCTCAGGAAATTTTGAGATAATGCCTGTTCACACAGTATTGAAAGACAGTTGAATACTGTGCAAAGCCCCAACAGGTAGAAATTGGCATCCAAACAGCATCATCAGATGTGATAAAACTTACACCAACAGGAACAAATGGACACACCCTTCAGTATTTTTGTGTAAATCACACATCACACTTGCAGGAAAACTAGCAGTATAATAGTCTGCTTGGACTCACACAGTTTCCACCACAGAAAAAATATTTTCATAAAAAATAACAATATGAGCATTTCAAAGTAAAGAACACAAAATATCATTTCTTGACTGGAATAAGAAGTAAAAGCAAATATCTATTTTATCAATATTCTTCCCTAGGAGATTTTAACATAGAGAAAACTTCTTTTAATTTTTTTTATATCACCTGAAGATGCTCTGTTAGGAGCAGAGAAATTGAATAAAGAAGTTCTCAAAAAAAAATTATTAATAAAATTTTCCAAAGAGTTGTAAAGCCCTTTCTTGCATTTCTTAGAGTCATTAATACTATCTTTGTTTTTTTGGGCATTTGCAATGCACCAAATGTAATCCTGGTCCATTTCCTTGTAGTCACTGATTTTCAAAATTTTCCATTTTTTCTTTTTCTTCAGTATTCTCTCTGTGTCTCTCATGTCTTGCCCTCCATGTTCTTTCTTATCATTATTGATATTTTCCCCTGATTTTGCAAAATCTGTGCACTTTGTTTAGGCATGTTTTGGTCATTTGCACTGCACCGCATATAATCCTGGTCCATTTCCTTGTAGTCACTGATTTTCACAATTTTCCTTTTTTTTTTTTTTCTTCAGTATTCTGTCTGTGTCTCTCATGTCTTGGCCTCCATGTTCTTTCTTATCCTTTTTGATATTTTCCCCTGATTTTGCAGAATTTGTCAGCTTAATTTTGGCATGTTTTGACCCTATGCCTAGCACTGCTTTTAGTCCAGGTCCATTTCCTTGTAGTCATATATTTTCACAATTTTCCTTTTTTTTTTTTTCATTCAGTATCCTCTCTGTGTCTCTCATATCTTGGCCTCCATGTTCTTTCTTATCCTTTTTGATATTTTCCCCTCATTTTGCAGACTTTGTCAGCTTAGTTTTGGCATGTTATGATCATTTGCACTGCACCGCATATAATCCTGGTCCATTTCCTTGTAGTCACTGATTTTAACAATTTTCCTTTTTTTTTTTTTCTTCAGTGTTCTCTCTGTGTCTCTCATGTCTTGCCCTCCATGTTCTTTCTTATCCTTTTTGATATTTTCCCCTGATTTTGCAGAATCTGTGCACTTGGTTTAGGCATGTTTTGGTCATTTGCACTGCACTTTCTTTCCTCAGAGAGCATTTTCTTGTAGTCTCTAGATGTCCCAATTTCCTGGTTTTTGGCGTTGTTTTTCAGTTGCATTTCATATGCTCCTATCTCCTTTCCAGAGTGTTTGTAAGCCTTTCTTTTTGGGGTCGCAAGATTCTGTTTCCCTTCCCGAAAGGAAATGAAATTTCCTTTCGGGAAGGGAAACAGAATCTTGCGATTTCAATGGGG
The DNA here is from genome assembly GCF_963513975.1 of Fringilla coelebs. Lineage (NCBI taxonomy): Eukaryota > Metazoa > Chordata > Aves > Passeriformes > Fringillidae > Fringilla > Fringilla coelebs. The sequence goes on along the minus strand of NC_140032.1, from coordinate 30,813,422 downwards.
ACCAAATGGGCAATCTTTGGTCCATGTCCCTGTACTTGATGGCATCCCATGCCTTTTGATGGCTTTCACTTCGGGAACGATCTTTTTTTTAATTTTTATTTTTTTCCAGTGTCAAGGGATTGTCTCTCATATTTTCCCCTCCATGTTCTGTCTTATCCTCCTTGATATTTTCCCCTGATTTTGCAGAATTTGTCAGCTTAATTTTGGCATGTTTTGGCCCTGTGCCTGGCACCGCTTGTAGTCCAGGTCCATTTCCTTGTAGTCTCTGATGTTCACTAATTTTTTTTTTGTTTTGTTTTGTTTTCAATATCCATGGCTTGTCTCTCATATTTTCCACTCCGTGTTCTGTCCTATCCTCCTTGATATTTTCCCCTGATTTTGCAGAATTTGTCACCTTAATTTTGGCATGTTTTGACCCTATGCCTAGCACTGCTTTTAGTCCAGGTCCATTTCCTTGTAGTCATATATATTCACAATTTTCCTTTTTTTTTTTTTCCTTCAGTATCCTCTCTGTGTCTCTCATATCTTGGCCTCCATGTTCTTTCTTATCCTTTTTGATATTTTCCCCTGATTTTGCAGACTTTGTCAGCTTAGTTTTGGCATGTTATGATCATTTGCACTGCACCGCATATAATCCTGGTCCATTTCCTTGTAGTCACTGATTTTAACAATTTTCCTTTTTTTTTTTTTCTTCAGTGTTCTCTCTGTGTCTCTCATGTCTTGCCCTCCATGTTCTTTCTTATCCTTTTTGATATTTTCCCCTGATTTTGCAGAATCTGTGCACTTGGTTTAGGCATGTTTTGGTCATTTGCACTGCACTTTCTTTCCTCAGAGAGCATTTTCTTGTAGTCTCTAGATGTCCCAATTTCCTGGTTTTTGGCGTTGTTTTTCAGTTGCATTTCATATGCTCCTATCTCCTTTCCAGAGTGTTTGTAAGCCTTTCTTTTTGGGGTCGCAAGATTCTGTTTCCCTTCCCGAAAGGAAATGAAATTTCCTTTCGGGAAGGGAAACAGAATCTTGCGATTTCAATGGGGACCAAATGGGCAATCTTTGGTCCATGTCCCTGTACTTGATGGCATCCCATGCCTTTTGATGGCTTTCACTTCGGGAACGATCTTTTTTTTAATTTTTATTTTTTTCCAGTGTCAAGGGATTGTCTCTCATATTTTCCCCTCCATGTTCTGTCTTATCCTCCTTGATATTTTCCCCTGATTTTGCAGAATTTGTCAGCTTAATTTTGGCATGTTTTGGCCCTGTGCCTGGCACCGCTTGTAGTCCAGGTCCATTTCCTTGTAGTCTCTGATGTTCACTAATTTTTTTTTTGTTTTGTTTTGTTTTCAATATCCATGGCTTGTCTCTCATATTTTCCACTCCGTGTTCTGTCCTATCCTCCTTGATATTTTCCCCTGATTTTGCAGAATTTGTCAGCTTAATTTTGGCATGTTTTGACCCTATGCCTAGCACTGCTTTTAGTCCAGGTCCATTTCCTTGTAGTCATATATTTTCACAATTTTCCTTTTTTTTTTTTTCCTTCAGTATCCTCTCTGTGTCTCTCATATCTTGGCCTCCATGTTCTTTCTTATCCTTTTTGATATTTTCCCCTGATTTTGCAGACTTTGTCAGCTTAGTTTTGGCATGTTATGATCATTTGCACTGCACCGCATATAATCCTGGTCCATTTCCTTGTAGTCACTGATTTTAACAATTTTCCTTTTTTTTTTTTTCTTCAGTGTTCTCTCTGTGTCTCTCATGTCTTGCCCTCCATGTTCTTTCTTATCCTTTTTGATATTTTCCCCTGATTTTGCAGAATCTGTGCACTTGGTTTAGGCATGTTTTGGTCATTTGCACTGCACTTTCTTTCCTCAGAGAGCATTTTCTTGTAGTCTCTAGATGTCCCAATTTCCTGGTTTTTGGCGTTGTTTTTCAGTTGCATTTCATATGCTCCTATCTCCTTTCCAGAGTGTTTGTAAGCCTTTCTTTTTGGGGTCGCAAGATTCTGTTTCCCTTCCCGAAAGGAAATGAAATTTCCTTTCGGGAAGGGAAACAGAATCTTGCGATTTCAATGGGGACCAAATGGGCAATCTTTGGTCCATGTCCCTGTACTTGATGGCATCCCATGCCTTTTGATGGCTTTCACTTCGGGAACGATCTTTTTTTTAATTTTTATTTTTTTCCAGTGTCAAGGGATTGTCTCTCATATTTTCCCCTCCATGTTCTGTCTTATCCTCCTTGATATTTTCCCCTGATTTTGCAGAATTTGTCAGCTTAATTTTGGCATGTTTTGGCCCTGTGCCTGGCACCGCTTGTAGTCCAGGTCCATTTCCTTGTAGTCTCTGATGTTCACTAATTTTTTTTTTGTTTTGTTTTGTTTTCAATATCCATGGCTTGTCTCTCATATTTTCCACTCCGTGTTCTGTCCTATCCTCCTTGATATTTTCCCCTGATTTTGCAGAATTTGTCAGCTTAATTTTGGCATGTTTTGACCCTATGCCTAGCACTGCTTGTAGTCCAGGTCCATTTCCTTGTAGTCATATATTTTCACAATTTTCCTTTTTTTTTTTTTCTTCAGTATCCTCTCTGTGTCTCTCATGTCTTGGCCTCCATGTTCTTTCTTATCCTCCTTGATATTTTCCCCTGATTTTGCAGACTTTGTCAGCTTAGTTTTGGTATGTTTTGGTCATTTGCACTGCACCACATATAATCCTGGTCCATTTCCTTATAGTCACTGATTTTCACATCTTTCTTTTTTTTTTTTTCCTTTAGTATCCTCTCTGTGTCTCTCATATCTTGGCCTCCATGTTCTTTCTTATCCTTTTTGATATTTTCCCCTGATTTTGCAGACTTTGTCAGCTTAGTTTTGGCATGTTATGATCATTTGCACTGCACCACATATAATCCTGGTCCATTTCCTCGTAGTCACTGATGTTCACAATTTTCCATTTTTTTTTTTTCCTTCAGTATCCTCTTTGTGTCTCTCATGTCTTGGCCTCCATGTTCTTTCTTATCCTTTTTGATATTTTCCCCTGATTTTGCAGAATCTGTGCACTTGGTTTAGGCATGTTTTGGTCATTTGCACTGCACTTTCTTTCCTCAGAGAGCATTTTCTTGTAGTCTCTAGATGTCCCAATTTCCTGGTTTTTGGCGTTGTTTTTCAGTTGCATTTCATATGCTCCTATCTCCTTTCCAGAGTGTTTGTAAGCCTTTCTTTTTGGGGTCGCAAGATTCTGTTTCCCTTCCCGAAAGGAAATGAAATTTCCTTTCGGGAAGGGAAACAGAATCTTGCGATTTCAATGGGGACCAAATGGGCAATCTTTGGTCCATGTCCCTGTACTTGATGGCATCCCATGCCTTTTGATGGCTTTCACTTCGGGAACGATCTTTTTTTTAATTTTTATTTTTTTCCAGTGTCAAGGGATTGTCTCTCATATTTTCCCCTCCATGTTCTGTCTTATCCTCCTTGATATTTTCCCCTGATTTTGCAGAATTTGTCAGCTTAATTTTGGCATGTTTTGGCCCTGTGCCTGGCACCGCTTGTAGTCCAGGTCCATTTCCTTGTAGTCTCTGATGTTCACTAATTTTTTTTTTGTTTTGTTTTGTTTTCAATATCCATGGCTTGTCTCTCATATTTTCCACTCCGTGTTCTGTCCTATCCTCCTTGATATTTTCCCCTGATTTTGCAGAATTTGTCACCTTAATTTTGGCATGTTTTGACCCTATGCCTAGCACTGCTTTTAGTCCAGGTCCATTTCCTTGTAGTCATATATTTTCACAATTTTCCTTTTTTTTTTTTTCCTTCAGTATCCTCTCTGTGTCTCTCATATCTTGGCCTCCATGTTCTTTCTTATCCTTTTTGATATTTTCCCCTGATTTTGCAGACTTTGTCAGCTTAGTTTTGGCATGTTATGATCATTTGCACTGCACCGCATATAATCCTGGTCCATTTCCTTGTAGTCACTGATTTTAACAATTTTCCTTTTTTTTTTTTTCTTCAGTGTTCTCTCTGTGTCTCTCATGTCTTGCCCTCCATGTTCTTTCTTATCCTTTTTGATATTTTCCCCTGATTTTGCAGAATCTGTGCACTTGGTTTAGGCATGTTTTGGTCATTTGCACTGCACTTTCTTTCCTCAGAGAGCATTTTCTTGTAGTCTCTAGATGTCCCAATTTCCTGGTTTTTGGCGTTGTTTTTCAGTTGCATTTCATATGCTCCTATCTCCTTTCCAGAGTGTTTGTAAGCCTTTCTTTTTGGGGTCGCAAGATTCTGTTTCCCTTCCCGAAAGGAAATGAAATTTCCTTTCGGGAAGGGAAACAGAATCTTGCGATTTCAATGGGGACCAAATGGGCAATCTTTGGTCCATGTCCCTGTACTTGATGGCATCCCATGCCTTTTGATGGCTTTCACTTCGGGAACGATCTTTTTTTTAATTTTTATTTTTTTCCAGTGTCAAGGGATTGTCTCTCATATTTTCCCCTCCATGTTCTGTCTTATCCTCCTTGATATTTTCCCCTGATTTTGCAGAATTTGTCAGCTTAATTTTGGCATGTTTTGGCCCTGTGCCTGGCACCGCTTGTAGTCCAGGTCCATTTCCTTGTAGTCTCTGATGTTCACTAATTTTTTTTTTGTTTTGTTTTGTTTTCAATATCCATGGCTTGTCTCTCATATTTTCCACTCCGTGTTCTGTCCTATCCTCCTTGATATTTTCCCCTGATTTTGCAGAATTTGTCAGCTTAATTTTGGCATGTTTTGACCCTATGCCTAGCACTGCTTGTAGTCCAGGTCCATTTCCTTGTAGTCATATATTTTCACAATTTTCCTTTTTTTTTTTTTCTTCAGTATCCTCTCTGTGTCTCTCATGTCTTGGCCTCCATGTTCTTTCTTATCCTCCTTGATATTTTCCCCTGATTTTGCAGACTTTGTCAGCTTAGTTTTGGTATGTTTTGGTCATTTGCACTGCACCACATATAATCCTGGTCCATTTCCTTATAGTCACTGATTTTCACATCTTTCTTTTTTTTTTTTTCCTTTAGTATCCTCTCTGTGTCTCTCATATCTTGGCCTCCATGTTCTTTCTTATCCTTTTTGATATTTTCCCCTGATTTTGCAGACTTTGTCAGCTTAGTTTTGGCATGTTATGATCATTTGCACTGCACCACATATAATCCTGGTCCATTTCCTCGTAGTCACTGATGTTCACAATTTTCCATTTTTTTTTTTTCCTTCAGTATCCTCTTTGTGTCTCTCATGTCTTGGCCTCCATGTTCTTTCTTATCCTTTTTGATATTTTCCCCTGATTTTGCAGACTTTGTCAGCTTAGTTTTGGCATGTTATGATCATTTGCACTGCACCACATATAATCCTGGTCCATTTCCTTGTAGTCACTCATTTTAACAATTTTCCTTTTTTTTTTTTTCTTCAGTGTTCTCTCTGTGTCTCTCATGTCTTGGCCTCCATGTTCTTTCTTATCCTTTTTGATATTTTCCCCTGATTTTGCAGATACTGTGCACTTGGTTTAGGCATGTTTTGGTCATTTGCACTGCACTTTCTTTCCTCAGAGAGCATTTTCTTGTAGTCTCTAGATGTCCCAATTTCCTGGTTTTTGGCGTTGTTTTTCAGTTGCATTTCATATGCTCCTATCTCCTTTCCAGAGTGTTTGTAAGCCTTTCTTTTTGGGGTCGCAAGATTCTGTTTCCCTTCCCGAAAGGAAATGAAATTTCCTTTCGGGAAGGGAAACAGAATCTTGCGATTTCAATGGGGACCAAATGGGCAATCTTTGGTCCATGTCCCTGTACTTGATGGCATCCCATGCCTTTTGATGGCTTTCACTTCGGGAACGATCTTTTTTTTAATTTTTATTTTTTTCCAGTGTCAAGGGATTGTCTCTCATATTTTCCCCTCCATGTTCTGTCTTATCCTCCTTGATATTTTCCCCTGATTTTGCAGAATTTGTCAGCTTAATTTTGGCATGTTTTGGCCCTGTGCCTGGCACCGCTTGTAGTCCAGGTCCATTTCCTTGTAGTCTCTGATGTTCACTAATTTTTTTTTTTTTTGTTTTGTTTTCAATATCCATGGCTTGTCTCTCATATTTTCCACTCCGTGTTCTGTCCTATCCTCCTTGATATTTTCCCCTGATTTTGCAGAATTTGTCACCTTAATTTTGGCATGTTTTGACCCTATGCCTAGCACTGCTTGTAGTCCAGGTCCATTTCCTTGTAGTCATATATTTTCACAATTTTCCTTTTTTTTTTTTTTCTTCACTATCCTCTCTGTGTCTCTCATGTTTTGGCCTCCATGTTCTGTCTTATCCTCCTTGATATTTTCCCCTGATTTTGCAGACTTTGTCAGCTTAGTTTTGGTATGTTTTGGTCATTTGCACTGCACCACATATAATCCTGGTCCATTTCCTTATAGTCACTGATTTTCACATCTTTCTTTTTTTTTTTTTCCTTTAGTATCCTCTCTGTGTCTCTCATATCTTGGCCTCCATGTTCTTTCTTATCCTTTTTGATATTTTCCCCTGATTTTGCAGACTTTGTCAGCTTAGTTTTGGCATGTTATGATCATTTGCACTGCACCACATATAATCCTGGTCCATTTCCTTGTAGTCACTGATGTTCACAATTTTCCATTTTTTTTTTTCCTTCAGTATCCTCTCTGTGTCTCTCATGTCTTGGCCTCCATGTTCTTTCTTATCCTTTTGATATTTTCCCCTGATTTTGCAGACTTTGTCAGCTTAGTTTTGGCATGTTATGATCATTTGCACTGCACCGCATATAATCCTGGTCCATTTCCTTGTAGTCACTGATTTTAACAATTTTCCTTTTTTATTTTTTCTTCAGTGTTCTCTCTGTGTCTCTCATGTCTTGCCCTCCATGTTCTTTCTTATCCTTTTTGATATTTTCCCCTGATTTTGCAGAATCTGTGCACTTGGTTTAGGCATGTTTTGGTCATTTGCACTGCACTTTCTTTCCTCAGAGAGCATTTTCTTGTAGTCTCTAGATGTCCCAATTTCCTGGTTTTTGGCGTTGTTTTTCAGTTGCATTTCATATGCTCCTATCTCCTTTCCAGAGTGTTTGTAAGCCTTTCTTTTTGGGGTCGCAAGATTCTGTTTCCCTTCCCGAAAGGAAATGAAATTTCCTTTCGGGAAGGGAAACAGAATCTTGCGATTTCAATGGGGACCAAATGGGCAATCTTTGGTCCATGTCCCTGTACTTGATGGCATCCCATGCCTTTTGATGGCTTTCACTTCGGGAACGATCTTTTTTTTAATTTTTATTTTTTTCCAGTGTCAAGGGATTGTCTCTCATATTTTCCCCTCCATGTTCTGTCTTATCCTCCTTGATATTTTCCCCTGATTTTGCAGAATTTGTCAGCTTAATTTTGGCATGTTTTGGCCCTGTGCCTGGCACCGCTTGTAGTCCAGGTCCATTTCCTTGTAGTCTCTGATGTTCACTAATTTTTTTTTTTTTTGTTTTGTTTTCAATATCCATGGCTTGTCTCTCATATTTTCCACTCCGTGTTCTGTCCTATCCTCCTTGATATTTTCCCCTGATTTTGCAGAATTTGTCAGCTTAATTTTGGCATGTTTTGACCCTATGCCTAGCACTGCTTGTAGTCCAGGTCCATTTCCTTGTAGTCATATATTTTCACAATTTTCCTTTTTTTTTTTTTCCTTCAGTATCCTCTCTGTGTCTCTCATATCTTGGCCTCCATGTTCTTTCTTATCCTTTTTGATATTTTCCCCTGATTTTGCAGACTTTGTCAGCTTAGTTTTGGCATGTTATGATCATTTGCACTGCACCGCATATAATCCTGGTCCATTTCCTTATAGTCACTGATTTCCACAATTTTCCTTTTTTTTTTTTCCTTCAGTATCCTCTCTGTGTCTCTCATGTCTTGGCCTCCATGTTCTTTCTTATCCTTTTTGATATTTTCCCCTGATTTTGCAGACTTTGTCAGCTTAGTTTTGGCATGTTATGATCATTTGCACTGCACCACATATAATCCTGGTCCATTTCCTTGTAGTCACTCATTTTAACAATTTTCCTTTTTTTTTTTTTCTTCAGTGTTCTCTCTGTGTCTCTCATGTCTTGGCCTCCATGTTCTTTCTTATCCTTTTTGATATTTTCCCCTGATTTTGCAGATACTGTGCACTTGGTTTAGGCATGTTTTGGTCATTTGCACTGCACTTTCTTTCCTCAGAGAGCATTTTCTTGTAGTCTCTAGATGTCCCAATTTCCTGGTTTTTGGCGTTGTTTTTCAGTTGCATTTCATATGCTCCTATCTCCTTTCCAGAGTGTTTGTAAGCCTTTCTTTTTGGGGTCGCAAGATTCTGTTTCCCTTCCCGAAAGGAAATGAAATTTCCTTTCGGGAAGGGAAACAGAATCTTGCGATTTCAATGGGGACCAAATGGGCAATCTTTGGTCCATGTCCCTGTACTTGATGGCATCCCATGCCTTTTGATGGCTTTCACTTCGGGAACGATCTTTTTTTTAATTTTTATTTTTTTCCAGTGTCAAGGGATTGTCTCTCATATTTTCCCCTCCATGTTCTGTCTTATCCTCCTTGATATTTTCCCCTGATTTTGCAGAATTTGTCAGCTTAATTTTGGCATGTTTTGGCCCTGTGCCTGGCACCGCTTGTAGTCCAGGTCCATTTCCTTGTAGTCTCTGATGTTCACTAATTTTTTTTTTTTTTGTTTTGTTTTCAATATCCATGGCTTGTCTCTCATATTTTCCACTCCGTGTTCTGTCCTATCCTCCTTGATATTTTCCCCTGATTTTGCAGAATTTGTCAGCTTAATTTTGGCATGTTTTGACCCTATGCCTAGCACTGCTTGTAGTCCAGGTCCATTTCCTTGTAGTCATATATTTTCACAATTTTCCTTTTTTTTTTTTTTCTTCACTATCCTCTCTGTGTCTCTCATGTCTTGGCCTCCATGTTCTGTCTTATCCTCCTTGATATTTTCCCCTGATTTTGCAGACTTTGTCAGCTTAGTTTTGGTATGTTTTGGTCATTTGCACTGCACCACATATAATCCTGGTCCATTTCCTTATAGTCACTGATTTTCACATCTTTCTTTTTTTTTTTTTTCCTTTAGTATCCTCTCTGTGTCTCTCATATCTTGGCCTCCATGTTCTTTCTTATCCTTTTTGATATTTTCCCCTGATTTTGCAGACTTTGTCAGCTTAGTTTTGGCATGTTATGATCATTTGCACTGCACCAAATATAATCCTGGTCCATTTCCTTGTAGTCACTGATGTTCACAATTTTCCATTTTTTTTTTTTCCTTCAGTATCCTCTTTGTGTCTCTCATGTCTTGGCCTCCATGTTCTTTCTTATCCTTTTTGATATTTTCCCCTGATTTTGCAGAATCTGTGCACTTGGTTTAGGCATGTTTTGGTCATTTGCACTGCACTTTCTTTCCTCAGAGAGCATTTTCTTGTAGTCTCTAGATGTCCCAATTTCCTGGTTTTTGGCGTTGTTTTTCAGTTGCATTTCATATGCTCCTATCTCCTTTCCAGAGTGTTTGTAAGCCTTTCTTTTTGGGGTCGCAAGATTCTGTTTCCCTTCCCGAAAGGAAATGAAATTTCCTTTCGGGAAGGGAAACAGAATCTTGCGATTTCAATGGGGACCAAATGGGCAATCTTTGGTCCATGTCCCTGTACTTGATGGCATCCCATGCCTTTTGATGGCTTTCACTTCGGGAACGATCTTTTTTTTAATTTTTATTTTTTTCCAGTGTCAAGGGATTGTCTCTCATATTTTCCCCTCCATGTTCTGTCTTATCCTCCTTGATATTTTCCCCTGATTTTGCAGAATTTGTCAGCTTAATTTTGGCATGTTTTGGCCCTGTGCCTGGCACCGCTTGTAGTCCAGGTCCATTTCCTTGTAGTCTCTGATGTTCACTAATTTTTTTTTTGTTTTGTTTTGTTTTCAATATCCATGGCTTGTCTCTCATATTTTCCACTCCGTGTTCTGTCCTATCCTCCTTGATATTTTCCCCTGATTTTGCAGAATTTGTCAGCTTAATTTTGGCATGTTTTGACCCTATGCCTAGCACTGCTTGTAGTCCAGGTCCATTTCCTTGTAGTCATATATTTTCACAATTTTCCTTTTTTTTTTTTTTCTTCAGTATCCTCTCTGTGTCTCTCATGTCTTGGCCTCCATGTTCTGTCTTATCCTCCTTGATATTTTCCCCTGATTTTGCAGACTTTGTCAGCTTAGTTTTGGCATGTTATGATCATTTGCACTGCACCACATATAATCCTGGTCCATTTCCTTGTAGTCACTGATGTTCACAATTTTCCATTTTTTTTTTTCCTTCAGTATCCTCTCTGTGTCTCTCATGTCTTGGCCTCCATGTTCTTTCTTATCCTTTTTGATATTTTCCCCTGATTTTGCAGACTTTGTCAGCTTAGTTTTGGCATGTTATGATCATTTGCACTGCACCACATATAATCCTGGTCCATTTCCTTGTAGTCACTCATTTTAACAATTTTCCTTTTTTTTTTTTTCTTCAGTGTTCTCTCTGTGTCTCTCATGTCTTGCCCTCCATGTTCTTTCTTATCCTTTTTGATATTTTCCCCTGATTTTGCAGAATCTGTGCACTTGGTTTAGGCATGTTTTGGTCATTTGCACTGCACTTTCTTTCCTCAGAGAGCATTTTCTTGTAGTCTCTAGATGTCCCAATTTCCTGGTTTTTGGCGTTGTTTTTCAGTTGCATTTCATATGCTCCTATCTCCTTTCCAGAGTGTTTGTAAGCCTTTCTTTTTGGGGTCGCAAGATTCTGTTTCCCTTCCCGAAAGGAAATGAAATTTCCTTTCGGGAAGGGAAACAGAATCTTGCGATTTCAATGGGGACCAAATGGGCAATCTTTGGTCCATGTCCCTGTACTTGATGGCATCCCATGCCTTTTGATGGCTTTCACTTCGGGAACGATCTTTTTTTTAATTTTTATTTTTTTCCAGTGTCAAGGGATTGTCTCTCATATTTTCCCCTCCATGTTCTGTCTTATCCTCCTTGATATTTTCCCCTGATTTTGCAGAATTTGTCAGCTTAATTTTGGCATGTTTTGGCCCTGTGCCTGGCACCGCTTGTAGTCCAGGTCCATTTCCTTGTAGTCTCTGATGTTCACTAATTTTTTTTTTTTGTTTTGTTTTCAATATCCATGGCTTGTCTCTCATATTTTCCACTCCGTGTTCTGTCCTATCCTCCTTGATATTTTCCCCTGATTTTGCAGAATTTGTCAGCTTAATTTTGGCATGTTTTGACCCTATGCCTAGCACTGCTTGTAGTCCAGGTCCATTTCCTTGTAGTCATATATTTTCACAATTTTCCTTTTTTTTTTTTTTCTTCAGTATCCTCTCTGTGTCTCTCATGTCTTGGCCTCCATGTTCTGTCTTATCCTCCTTGATATTTTCCCCTGATTTTGCAGACTTTGTCAGCTTAGTTTTGGTATGTTCTGGTCATTTGCACTGCACCACATATAATCCTGGTCCATTTCCTTATAGTCACTGATTTTCACATCTTTCTTTTTTTTTTTTTCCTTTAGTATCCTCTCTGTGTCTCTCATATCTTGGCCTCCATGTTCTTTCTTATCCTTTTTGATATTTTCCCCTCATTTTGCAGACTTTGTCAGCTTAGTTTTGGCATGTTATGATCATTTGCACTGCACCACATATAATCCTGGTCCATTTCCTTGTAGTCACTGATGTTCACAATTTTCCATTTTTTTTTTTTCCTTCAGTATCCTCTCTGTGTCTCTCATGTCTTGGCCTCCATGTTCTTTCTTATCCTTTTTGATATTTTCCCCTGATTTTGCAGACTTTGTCAGCTTAGTTTTGGCATGTTATGATCATTTGCACTGCACCGCATATAATCCTGGTCCATTTCCTTGTAGTCACTGATGTTCACAATTTTCCATTTTTTTTTTTTCCTTCAGTATCCTCTCTGTGTCTCTCATGTCTTGGCCTCCATGTTCTTTCTTATCCTTTTTGATATTTTCCCCTGATTTTGCAGACTTTGTCAGCTTAGTTTTGGCATGTTATGATCATTTGCACTGCACCGCATATAATCCTGGTCCATTTCCTTGTAGTCACTGATTTTAACAATTTTCCTTTTTTTTTTTTTCTTCAGTGTTCTCTCTGTGTCTCTCATGTCTTGCCCTCCATGTTCTTTCTTATCCTTTTTGATATTTTCCCCTGATTTTGCAGAATCTGTGCACTTGGTTTAGGCATGTTTTGGTCATTTGCACTGCACTTTCTTTCCTCAGAGAGCATTTTCTTGTAGTCTCTAGATGTCCCAATTTCCTGGTTTTTGGCGTTGTTTTTCAGTTGCATTTCATATGCTCCTATCTCCTTTCCAGAGTGTTTGTAAGCCTTTCTTTTTGGGGTCTCAAGATTCTGTTTCCCTTCCCGAAAGGAAATGAAATTTCCTTTCGGGAAGGGAAACAGAATCTTGCGATTTCAATGGGGACCAAATGGGCAATCTTTGGTCCATGTCCCTGTACTTGATGGCATCCCATGCCTTTTGATGGCTTTCACTTCGGGAACGATCTTTTTTTTAATTTTTATTTTTTTCCAGTGTCAAGGGATTGTCTCTCATATTTTCCCCTCCATGTTCTGTCTTATCCTCCTTGATATTTTCACCTGATTTTGCAGAATTTGTCAGCTTAATTTTGGCATGTTTTGGCCCTGTGCCTGGCACCGCTTGTAGTCCAGGTCCATTTCCTTGTAGTCTCTGATGTTCACTAATTTTTGTTTTGTTTTGTTTTGTTTTCAATATCCATGGCTTGTCTCTCATATTTTCCACTCTGTGTTCTGTCCTATCCTCCTTGATATTTTCCCCTGATTTTGCAGAATTTGTCAGCTTAATTTTGGCATGTTTTGACCCTATGCCTAGCACTGCTTGTAGTCCAGGTCCATTTCCTTGTAGTCATATATTTTCACAATTTTCCTTTTTTTTTTTTTTCTTCAGTATCCTCTCTGTGTCTCTCATGTCTTGGCCTCCATGTTCTGTCTTATCCTCCTTGATATTTTCCCCTGATTTTGCAGACTTTGTCAGCTTAGTTTTGGTATGTTTTGGTCATTTGCACTGCACCACATATAATCCTGGTCCATTTCCTTATAGTCACTGATTTTCACATCTTTCTTTTTTTTTTTTTTCCTTTAGTATCCTCTCTGTGTCTCTCATATCTTGGCCTCCATGTTCTTTCTTATCCTTTTTGATATTTTCCCCTCATTTTGCAGACTTTGTCAGCTTAGTTTTGGCATGTTATGATCATTTGCACTGCACCACATATAATCCTGGTCCATTTCCTTGTAGTCACTGATGTTCACAATTTTCCATTTTTTTTTTTTCCTTCAGTATCCTCTCTGTGTCTCTCATGTCTTGGCCTCCATGTTCTTTCTTATCCTTTTTGATATTTTCCCCTGATTTTGCAGACTTTGTCAGCTTAGTTTTGGCATGTTATGATCATTTGCACTGCACCAAATATAATCCTGGTCCATTTCCTTGTAGTCACTGATGTTCACAATTTTCCATTTTTTTTTTTTCCTTCAGTATCCTCTCTGTGTCTCTCATGTCTTGGCCTCCATGTTCTTTCTTATCCTTTTTGATATTTTCCCCTGATTTTGCAGACTTTGTCAGCTTAGTTTTGGCATGTTATGATCATTTGCACTGCACCGCATATAATCCTGGTCCATTTCCTTGTAGTCACTGATTTTAACAATTTTCCTTTTTTTTTTTTTCTTCAGTGTTCTCTCTGTGTCTCTCATGTCTTGCCCTCCATGTTCTTTCTTATCCTTTTTGATATTTTCCCCTGATTTTGCAGAATCTGTGCACTTGGTTTAGGCATGTTTTGGTCATTTGCACTGCACTTTCTTTCCTCAGAGAGCATTTTCTTGTAGTCTCTAGATGTCCCAATTTCCTGGTTTTTGGCGTTGTTTTTCAGTTGCATTTCATATGCTCCTATCTCCTTTCCAGAGTGTTTGTAAGCCTTTCTTTTTGGGGTCGCAAGATTCTGTTTCCCTTCCCGAAAGGAAATGAAATTTCCTTTCGGGAAGGGAAACAGAATCTTGCGATTTCAATGGGGACCAAATGGGCAATCTTTGGTCCATGTCCCTGTACTTGATGGCATCCCATGCCTTTTGATGGCTTTCACTTCGGGAACGATCTTTTTTTTAATTTTTATTTTTTTCCAGTGTCAAGGGATTGTCTCTCATATTTTCCCCTCCATGTTCTGTCTTATCCTCCTTGATATTTTCCCCTGATTTTGCAGAATTTGTCAGCTTAATTTTGGCATGTTTTGGCCCTGTGCCTGGCACCGCTTGTAGTCCAGGTCCATTTCCTTGTAGTCTCTGATGTTCACTAATTTTTTTTTTGTTTTGTTTTGTTTTCAATATCCATGGCTTGTCTCTCATATTTTCCACTCCGTGTTCTGTCCTATCCTCCTTGATATTTTCCCCTGATTTTGCAGAATTTGTCAGCTTAATTTTGGCATGTTTTGACCCTATGCCTAGCACTGCTTGTAGTCCAGGTCCATTTCCTTGTAGTCATATATTTTCACAATTTTCCTTTTTTTTTTTTTTCTTCAGTATCCTCTCTGTGTCTCTCATGTCTTGGCCTCCATGTTCTTTCTTATCCTCCTTGATATTTTCCCCTGATTTTGCAGACTTTGTCAGCTTAGTTTTGGTATGTTTTGGTCATTTGCACTGCACCACATATAATCCTGGTCCATTTCCTTATAGTCACTGATTTTCACATCTTTCTTTTTTTTTTTTTCCTTTAGTATCCTCTCTGTGTCTCTCATATCTTGGCCTCCATGTTCTTTCTTATCCTTTTTGATATTTTCCCCTGATTTTGCAGACTTTGTCAGCTTAGTTTTGGCATGTTATGATCATTTGCACTGCACCAAATATAATCCTGGTCCATTTCCTTGTAGTCACTGATGTTCACAATTTTCCATTTTTTTTTTTTCCTTCAGTATCCTCTTTGTGTCTCTCATGTCTTGGCCTCCATGTTCTTTCTTATCCTTTTTGATATTTTCCCCTGATTTTGCAGACTTTGTCAGCTTAGTTTTGGCATGTTATGATCATTTGCACTGCACCGCATATAATCCTGGTCCATTTCCTTGTAGTCACTCATTTTAACAATTTTCCTTTTTTTTTTTTTCTTCAGTGTTCTCTCTGTGTCTCTCATGTCTTGCCCTCCATGTTCTTTCTTATCCTTTTTGATATTTTCCCCTGATTTTGCAGAATCTGTGCACTTGGTTTAGGCATGTTTTGGTCATTTGCACTGCACTTTCTTTCCTCAGAGAGCATTTTCTTGTAGTCTCTAGATGTCCCAATTTCCTGGTTTTTGGCGTTGTTTTTCAGTTGCATTTCATATGCTCCTATCTCCTTTCCAGAGTGTTTGTAAGCCTTTCTTTTTGGGGTCGCAAGATTCTGTTTCCCTTCCCGAAAGGAAATGAAATTTCCTTTCGGGAAGGGAAACAGAATCTTGCGATTTCAATGGGGACCAAATGGGCAATCTTTGGTCCATGTCCCTGTACTTGATGGCATCCCATGCCTTTTGATGGCTTTCACTTCGGGAACGATCTTTTTTTTAATTTTTATTTTTTTCCAGTGTCAAGGGATTGTCTCTCATATTTTCCCCTCCATGTTCTGTCTTATCCTCCTTGATATTTTCCCCTGATTTTGCAGAATTTGTCAGCTTAATTTTGGCATGTTTTGGCCCTGTGCCTGGCACCGCTTGTAGTCCAGGTCCATTTCCTTGTAGTCTCTGATGTTCACTAATTTTTTTTTTGTTTTGTTTTGTTTTCAATATCCATGGCTTGTCTCTCATATTTTCCACTCCGTGTTCTGTCCTATCCTCCTTGATATTTTCCCCTGATTTTGCAGAATTTGTCAGCTTAATTTTGGCATGTTTTGACCCTATGCCTAGCACTGCTTTTAGTCCAGGTCCATTTCCTTGTAGTCATATATTTTCACAATTTTCCTTTTTTTTTTTTTCCTTCAGTATCCTCTCTGTGTCTCTCATATCTTGGCCTCCATGTTCTTTCTTATCCTTTTTGATATTTTCCCCTGATTTTGCAGACTTTGTCAGCTTAGTTTTGGCATGTTATGATCATTTGCACTGCACCGCATATAATCCTGGTCCATTTCCTTGTAGTCACTGATTTCCACAATTTTCCTTTTTTTTTTTTTCTTCAGTATTCTCTCTGTGTCTCTCATGTCTTGGCCTCCATGTTCTTTCTTATCCTTTTATCCTTTTTGATATTTTCCCCTGATTTTGCAGAATCTGTGCACTTGGTTTAGGCATGTTTTGGTCATTTGCACTGCACTTTCTTTCCTCAGAGAGCATTTTCTTGTAGTCTCTAGATGTCCCAATTTCCTGGTTTTTGGCGTTGTTTTTCAGTTGCATTTCATATGCTCCTATCTCCTTTCCAGAGTGTTTGTAAGCCTTTCTTTTTGGGGTCGCAAGATTCTGTTTCCCTTCCCGAAAGGAAATGAAATTTCCTTTCGGGAAGGGAAACAGAATCTTGCGATTTCAATGGGGACCAAATGGGCAATCTTTGGTCCATGTCCCTGTACTTGATGGCATCCCATGCCTTTTGATGGCTTTCACTTCGGGAACGATCTTTTTTTTAATTTTTATTTTTTTCCAGTGTCAAGGGATTGTCTCTCATATTTTCCCCTCCATGTTCTGTCTTATCCTCCTTGATATTTTCACCTGATTTTGCAGAATTTGTCAGCTTAATTTTGGCATGTTTTGGCCCTGTGCCTGGCACCGCTTGTAGTCCAGGTCCATTTCCTTGTAGTCTCTGATGTTCACTAATTTTTGTTTTGTTTTGTTTTGTTTTCAATATCCATGGCTTGTCTCTCATATTTTCCACTCCGTGTTCTGTCCTATCCTCCTTGATATTTTCCCCTGATTTTGCAGAATTTGTCAGCTTAATTTTGGCATGTTTTGACCCTATGCCTAGCACTGCTTTTAGTCCAGGTCCATTTCCTTGTAGTCATATATTTTCACAATTTTCCTTTTTTTTTTTTTCTTCAGTATCCTCTCTGTGTCTCTCATGTCTTGGCCTCCATGTTCTGTCTTATCCTCCTTGATATTTTCCCCTGATTTTGCAGACTTTGTCAGCTTAGTTTTGGTATGTTTTGGTCATTTGCACTGCACCACATATAATCCTGGTCCATTTCCTTATAGTCACTGATTTTCACATCTTTCTTTTTTTTTTTTTTCCTTTAGTATCCTCTCTGTGTCTCTCATATCTTGGCCTCCATGTTCTTTCTTATCCTTTTTGATATTTTCCCCTGATTTTGCAGACTTTGTCAGCTTAGTTTTGGCATGTTATGATCATTTGCACTGCACCAAATATAATCCTGGTCCATTTCCTTGTAGTCACTGATGTTCACAATTTTCCATTTTTTTTTTTTCCTTCAGTATCCTCTTTGTGTCTCTCATGTCTTGGCCTCCATGTTCTTTCTTATCCTTTTTGATATTTTCCCCTGATTTTGCAGACTTTGTCAGCTTAGTTTTGGCATGTTATGATCATTTGCACTGCACCGCATATAATCCTGGTCCATTTCCTTGTAGTCACTCATTTTAACAATTTTCCTTTTTTTTTTTTTCTTCAGTGTTCTCTCTGTGTCTCTCATGTCTTGCCCTCCATGTTCTTTCTTATCCTTTTTGATATTTTCCCCTGATTTTGCAGAATCTGTGCACTTGGTTTAGGCATGTTTTGGTCATTTGCACTGCACTTTCTTTCCTCAGAGAGCATTTTCTTGTAGTCTCTAGATGTCCCAATTTCCTGGTTTTTGGCGTTGTTTTTCAGTTGCATTTCATATGCTCCTATCTCTTTTCCAGAGTGTTTGTAAGCCTTTCTTTTTGGGGTCGCAAGATTCTGTTTCCCTTCCCGAAAGGAAATTTCATTTCCTTTCGGGAAGGGAAACAGAATCTTGCGATTTCAATGGGGACCAAATGGGCAATCTTTGGTCCATGTCCCTGTACTTGATGGCATCCCATGCCTTTTGATGGCTTTCACTTCGGGAACGATCTTTTTTTTAATTTTTATTTTTTTCCAGTGTCAAGGGATTGTCTCTCATATTTTCCCCTCCATGTTCTGTCTTATCCTCCTTGATATTTTCACCTGATTTTGCAGAATTTGTCAGCTTAATTTTGGCATGTTTTGGCCCTGTGCCTGGCACCGCTTGTAGTCCAGGTCCATTTCCTTGTAGTCTCTGATGTTCACTAATTTTTGTTTTGTTTTGTTTTGTTTTCAATATCCATGGCTTGTCTCTCATATTTTCCACTCTGTGTTCTGTCCTATCCTCCTTGATATTTTCCCCTGATTTTGCAGAATTTGTCAGCTTAATTTTGGCATGTTTTGACCCTATGCCTAGCACTGCTTGTAGTCCAGGTCCATTTCCTTGTAGTCATATATTTTCACAATTTTCCTTTTTTTTTTTTTTCTTCAGTATCCTCTCTGTGTCTCTCATGTCTTGGCCTCCATGTTCTGTCTTATCCTCCTTGATATTTTCCCCTGATTTTGCAGACTTTGTCAGCTTAGTTTTGGTATGTTTTGGTCATTTGCACTGCACCACATATAATCCTGGTCCATTTCCTTATAGTCACTGATTTTCACATCTTTCTTTTTTTTTTTTTCCTTTAGTATCCTCTCTGTGTCTCTCATATCTTGGCCTCCATGTTCTTTCTTATCCTTTTTGATATTTTCCCCTGATTTTGCAGACTTTGTCAGCTTAGTTTTGGCATGTTATGATCATTTGCACTGCACCAAATATAATCCTGGTCCATTTCCTTGTAGTCACTGATGTTCACAATTTTCCATTTTTTTTTTTTCCTTCAGTATCCTCTCTGTGTCTCTCATGTCTTGGCCTCCATGTTCTTTCTTATCCTTTTTTATATTTTCCCCTGATTTTGCAGACTTTGTCAGCTTAGTTTTGGCATGTTATGATCATTTGCACTGCACCGCATACAATCCTGGTCCATTTCCTTGTAGTCACTCATTTTAACAATTTTCCTTTTTTTTTTTTTCTTCAGTATTCTCTCTGTGTCTCTCATGTCTTGCCCTCCATGTTCTTTCTTATCCTTTTTGATATTTTCCCCTGATTTTGCAGAATCTGTGCACTTGGTTTAGGCATGTTTTGGTCATTTGCACTGCACTTTCTTTCCTCAGAGAGCATTTTCTTGTAGTCTCTAGATGTCCCAATTTCCTGGTTTTTGGCGTTGTTTTTCAGTTGCATTTCATATGCTCCTATCTCCTTTCCAGAGTGTTTGTAAGCCTTTCTTTTTGGGGTCGCAAGATTCTGTTTCCCTTCCCGAAAGGAAATGAAATTTCCTTTCGGGAAGGGAAACAGAATCTTGCGATTTCAATGGGGACCAAATGGGCAATCTTTGGTCCATGTCCCTGTACTTGATGGCATCCCATGCCTTTTGATGGCTTTCACTTCGGGAACGATCTTTTTTTTAATTTTTATTTTTTTCCAGTGTCAAGGGATTGTCTCTCATATTTTCCCCTCCATGTTCTGTCTTATCCTCCTTGATATTTTCCCCTGATTTTGCAGAATTTGTCAGCTTAATTTTGGCATGTTTTGGCCCTGTGCCTGGCACCGCTTGTAGTCCAGGTCCATTTCCTTGTAGTCTCTGATGTTCACTAATTTTTTTTTTGTTTTGTTTTGTTTTCAATATCCATGGCTTGTCTCTCATATTTTCCACTCCGTGTTCTGTCCTATCCTCCTTGATATTTTCCCCTGATTTTGCAGAATTTGTCAGCTTAATTTTGGCATGTTTTGACCCTATGCCTAGCACTGCTTGTAGTCCAGGTCCATTTCCTTGTAGTCATATATTTTCACAATTTTCCTTTTTTTTTTTTTTCTTCAGTATCCTCTCTGTGTCTCTCATGTCTTGGCCTCCATGTTCTTTCTTATCCTCCTTGATATTTTCCCCTGATTTTGCAGACTTTGTCAGCTTAGTTTTGGTATGTTTTGGTCATTTGCACTGCACCACATATAATCCTGGTCCATTTCCTTATAGTCACTGATTTTCACATCTTTCTTTTTTTTTTTTTCCTTTAGTATCCTCTCTGTGTCTCTCATATCTTGGCCTCCATGTTCTTTCTTATCCTTTTTGATATTTTCCCCTGATTTTGCAGACTTTGTCAGCTTAGTTTTGGCATGTTATGATCATTTGCACTGCACCAAATATAATCCTGGTCCATTTCCTTGTAGTCACTGATGTTCACAATTTTCCATTTTTTTTTTTTCCTTCAGTATCCTCTTTGTGTCTCTCATGTCTTGGCCTCCATGTTCTTTCTTATCCTTTTTGATATTTTCCCCTGATTTTGCAGACTTTGTCAGCTTAGTTTTGGCATGTTATGATCATTTGCACTGCACCGCATATAATCCTGGTCCATTTCCTTGTAGTCACTGATTTTAACAATTTTCCTTTTTTTTTTTTTCTTCAGTGTTCTCTCTGTGTCTCTCATGTCTTGCCCTCCATGTTCTTTCTTATCCTTTTTGATATTTTCCCCTGATTTTGCAGAATCTGTGCACTTGGTTTAGGCATGTTTTGGTCATTTGCACTGCACTTTCTTTCCTCAGAGAGCATTTTCTTGTAGTCTCTAGATGTCCCAATTTCCTGGTTTTTGGCGTTGTTTTTCAGTTGCATTTCATATGCTCCTATCTCCTTTCCAGAGTGTTTGTAAGCCTTTCTTTTTGGGGTCGCAAGATTCTGTTTCCCTTCCCGAAAGGAAATGAAATTTCCTTTCGGGAAGGGAAACAGAATCTTGCGATTTCAATGGGGACCAAATGGGCAATCTTTGGTCCATGTCCCTGTACTTGATGGCATCCCATGCCTTTTGATGGCTTTCACTTCGGGAACGATCTTTTTTTTAATTTTTATTTTTTTCCAGTGTCAAGGGATTGTCTCTCATATTTTCCCCTCCATGTTCTGTCTTATCCTCCTTGATATTTTCCCCTGATTTTGCAGAATTTGTCAGCTTAATTTTGGCATGTTTTGGCCCTGTGCCTGGCACCGCTTGTAGTCCAGGTCCATTTCCTTGTAGTCTCTGATGTTCACTAATTTTTTTTTTGTTTTGTTTTGTTTTCAATATCCATGGCTTGTCTCTCATATTTTCCACTCCGTGTTCTGTCCTATCCTCCTTGATATTTTCCCCTGATTTTGCAGAATTTGTCAGCTTAATTTTGGCATGTTTTGACCCTATGCCTAGCACTGCTTTTAGTCCAGGTCCATTTCCTTGTAGTCATATATTTTCACAATTTTCCTTTTTTTTTTTTTCCTTCAGTATCCTCTCTGTGTCTCTCATATCTTGGCCTCCATGTTCTTTCTTATCCTTTTTGATATTTTCCCCTGATTTTGCAGACTTTGTCAGCTTAGTTTTGGCATGTTATGATCATTTGCACTGCACCGCATATAATCCTGGTCCATTTCCTTGTAGTCACTGATTTCCACAATTTTCCTTTTTTTTTTTTTCTTCAGTATTCTCTCTGTGTCTCTCATGTCTTGGCCTCCATGTTCTTTCTTATCCTTTTATCCTTTTTGATATTTTCCCCTGATTTTGCAGAATCTGTGCACTTGGTTTAGGCATGTTTTGGTCATTTGCACTGCACTTTCTTTCCTCAGAGAGCATTTTCTTGTAGTCTCTAGATGTCCCAATTTCCTGGTTTTTGGCGTTGTTTTTCAGTTGCATTTCATATGCTCCTATCTCCTTTCCAGAGTGTTTGTAAGCCTTTCTTTTTGGGGTCGCAAGATTCTGTTTCCCTTCCCGAAAGGAAATGAAATTTCCTTTCGGGAAGGGAAACAGAATCTTGCGATTTCAATGGGGACCAAATGGGCAATCTTTGGTCCATGTCCCTGTACTTGATGGCATCCCATGCCTTTTGATGGCTTTCACTTCGGGAACGATCTTTTTTTTAATTTTTATTTTTTTCCAGTGTCAAGGGATTGTCTCTCATATTTTCCCCTCCATGTTCTGTCTTATCCTCCTTGATATTTTCACCTGATTTTGCAGAATTTGTCAGCTTAATTTTGGCATGTTTTGGCCCTGTGCCTGGCACCGCTTGTAGTCCAGGTCCATTTCCTTGTAGTCTCTGATGTTCACTAATTTTTGTTTTGTTTTGTTTTGTTTTCAATATCCATGGCTTGTCTCTCATATTTTCCACTCCGTGTTCTGTCCTATCCTCCTTGATATTTTCCCCTGATTTTGCAGAATTTGTCAGCTTAATTTTGGCATGTTTTGACCCTATGCCTAGCACTGCTTTTAGTCCAGGTCCATTTCCTTGTAGTCATATATTTTCACAATTTTCCTTTTTTTTTTTTTCTTCAGTATCCTCTCTGTGTCTCTCATGTCTTGGCCTCCATGTTCTGTCTTATCCTCCTTGATATTTTCCCCTGATTTTGCAGACTTTGTCAGCTTAGTTTTGGTATGTTTTGGTCATTTGCACTGCACCACATATAATCCTGGTCCATTTCCTTATAGTCACTGATTTTCACATCTTTCTTTTTTTTTTTTTTCCTTTAGTATCCTCTCTGTGTCTCTCATATCTTGGCCTCCATGTTCTTTCTTATCCTTTTTGATATTTTCCCCTGATTTTGCAGACTTTGTCAGCTTAGTTTTGGCATGTTATGATCATTTGCACTGCACCAAATATAATCCTGGTCCATTTCCTTGTAGTCACTGATGTTCACAATTTTCCATTTTTTTTTTTTCCTTCAGTATCCTCTTTGTGTCTCTCATGTCTTGGCCTCCATGTTCTTTCTTATCCTTTTTGATATTTTCCCCTGATTTTGCAGACTTTGTCAGCTTAGTTTTGGCATGTTATGATCATTTGCACTGCACCGCATATAATCCTGGTCCATTTCCTTGTAGTCACTCATTTTAACAATTTTCCTTTTTTTTTTTTTCTTCAGTGTTCTCTCTGTGTCTCTCATGTCTTGCCCTCCATGTTCTTTCTTATCCTTTTTGATATTTTCCCCTGATTTTGCAGAATCTGTGCACTTGGTTTAGGCATGTTTTGGTCATTTGCACTGCACTTTCTTTCCTCAGAGAGCATTTTCTTGTAGTCTCTAGATGTCCCAATTTCCTGGTTTTTGGCGTTGTTTTTCAGTTGCATTTCATATGCTCCTATCTCTTTTCCAGAGTGTTTGTAAGCCTTTCTTTTTGGGGTCGCAAGATTCTGTTTCCCTTCCCGAAAGGAAATGAAATTTCCTTTCGGGAAGGGAAACAGAATCTTGCGATTTCAATGGGGACCAAATGGGCAATCTTTGGTCCATGTCCCTGTACTTGATGGCATCCCATGCCTTTTGATGGCTTTCACTTCGGGAACGATCTTTTTTTTAATTTTTATTTTTTTCCAGTGTCAAGGGATTGTCTCTCATATTTTCCCCTCCATGTTCTGTCTTATCCTCCTTGATATTTTCCCCTGATTTTGCAGAATTTGTCAGCTTAATTTTGGCATGTTTTGGCCCTGTGCCTGGCACCGCTTGTAGTCCAGGTCCATTTCCTTGTAGTCTCTGATGTTCACTAATTTTTTTTTTGTTTTGTTTTGTTTTCAATATCCATGGCTTGTCTCTCATATTTTCCACTCCGTGTTCTGTCCTATCCTCCTTGATATTTTCCCCTGATTTTGCAGAATTTGTCAGCTTAATTTTGGCATGTTTTGACCCTATGCCTAGCACTGCTTTTAGTCCAGGTCCATTTCCTTGTAGTCATATATTTTCACAATTTTCCTTTTTTTTTTTTTCCTTCAGTATCCTCTCTGTGTCTCTCATATCTTGGCCTCCATGTTCTTTCTTATCCTTTTTGATATTTTCCCCTGATTTTGCAGACTTTGTCAGCTTAGTTTTGGCATGTTATGATCATTTGCACTGCACCGCATATAATCCTGGTCCATTTCCTTGTAGTCACTGATTTCCACAATTTTCCTTTTTTTTTTTTTCTTCAGTATTCTCTCTGTGTCTCTCATGTCTTGGCCTCCATGTTCTTTCTTATCCTTTTATCCTTTTTGATATTTTCCCCTGATTTTGCAGAATCTGTGCACTTGGTTTAGGCATGTTTTGGTCATTTGCACTGCACTTTCTTTCCTCAGAGAGCATTTTCTTGTAGTCTCTAGATGTCCCAATTTCCTGGTTTTTGGCGTTGTTTTTCAGTTGCATTTCATATGCTCCTATCTCCTTTCCAGAGTGTTTGTAAGCCTTTCTTTTTGGGGTCGCAAGATTCTGTTTCCCTTCCCGAAAGGAAATGAAATTTCCTTTCGGGAAGGGAAACAGAATCTTGCGATTTCAATGGGGACCAAATGGGCAATCTTTGGTCCATGTCCCTGTACTTGATGGCATCCCATGCCTTTTGATGGCTTTCACTTCGGGAACGATCTTTTTTTTAATTTTTATTTTTTTCCAGTGTCAAGGGATTGTCTCTCATATTTTCCCCTCCATGTTCTGTCTTATCCTCCTTGATATTTTCCCCTGATTTTGCAGAATTTGTCAGCTTAATTTTGGCATGTTTTGGCCCTGTGCCTGGCACCGCTTGTAGTCCAGGTCCATTTCCTTGTAGTCTCTGATGTTCACTAATTTTTTTTTTGTTTTGTTTTGTTTTCAATATCCATGGCTTGTCTCTCATATTTTCCACTCCGTGTTCTGTCCTATCCTCCTTGATATTTTCCCCTGATTTTGCAGAATTTGTCAGCTTAATTTTGGCATGTTTTGACCCTATGCCTAGCACTGCTTGTAGTCCAGGTCCATTTCCTTGTAGTCATATATTTTCACAATTTTCCTTTTTTTTTTTTTTCTTCAGTATCCTCTCTGTGTCTCTCATGTCTTGGCCTCCATGTTCTTTCTTATCCTCCTTGATATTTTCCCCTGATTTTGCAGACTTTGTCAGCTTAGTTTTGGTATGTTTTGGTCATTTGCACTGCACCACATATAATCCTGGTCCATTTCCTTATAGTCACTGATTTTCACATCTTTCTTTTTTTTTTTTTCCTTTAGTATCCTCTCTGTGTCTCTCATATCTTGGCCTCCATGTTCTTTCTTATCCTTTTTGATATTTTCCCCTGATTTTGCAGACTTTGTCAGCTTAGTTTTGGCATGTTATGATCATTTGCACTGCACCAAATATAATCCTGGTCCATTTCCTTGTAGTCACTGATGTTCACAATTTTCCATTTTTTTTTTTTCCTTCAGTATCCTCTTTGTGTCTCTCATGTCTTGGCCTCCATGTTCTTTCTTATCCTTTTTGATATTTTCCCCTGATTTTGCAGACTTTGTCAGCTTAGTTTTGGCATGTTATGATCATTTGCACTGCACCGCATATAATCCTGGTCCATTTCCTTGTAGTCACTCATTTTAACAATTTTCCTTTTTTTTTTTTTCTTCAGTGTTCTCTCTGTGTCTCTCATGTCTTGCCCTCCATGTTCTTTCTTATCCTTTTTGATATTTTCCCCTGATTTTGCAGAATCTGTGCACTTGGTTTAGGCATGTTTTGGTCATTTGCACTGCACTTTCTTTCCTCAGAGAGCATTTTCTTGTAGTCTCTAGATGTCCCAATTTCCTGGTTTTTGGCGTTGTTTTTCAGTTGCATTTCATATGCTCCTATCTCCTTTCCAGAGTGTTTGTAAGCCTTTCTTTTTGGGGTCGCAAGATTCTGTTTCCCTTCCCGAAAGGAAATGAAATTTCCTTTCGGGAAGGGAAACAGAATCTTGCGATTTCAATGGGGACCAAATGGGCAATCTTTGGTCCATGTCCCTGTACTTGATGGCATCCCATGCCTTTTGATGGCTTTCACTTCGGGAACGATCTTTTTTTTAATTTTTATTTTTTTCCAGTGTCAAGGGATTGTCTCTCATATTTTCCCCTCCATGTTCTGTCTTATCCTCCTTGATATTTTCCCCTGATTTTGCAGAATTTGTCAGCTTAATTTTGGCATGTTTTGGCCCTGTGCCTGGCACCGCTTGTAGTCCAGGTCCATTTCCTTGTAGTCTCTGATGTTCACTAATTTTTTTTTTGTTTTGTTTTGTTTTCAATATCCATGGCTTGTCTCTCATATTTTCCACTCCGTGTTCTGTCCTATCCTCCTTGATATTTTCCCCTGATTTTGCAGAATTTGTCAGCTTAATTTTGGCATGTTTTGACCCTATGCCTAGCACTGCTTTTAGTCCAGGTCCATTTCCTTGTAGTCATATATTTTCACAATTTTCCTTTTTTTTTTTTTCCTTCAGTATCCTCTCTGTGTCTCTCATATCTTGGCCTCCATGTTCTTTCTTATCCTTTTTGATATTTTCCCCTGATTTTGCAGACTTTGTCAGCTTAGTTTTGGCATGTTATGATCATTTGCACTGCACCGCATATAATCCTGGTCCATTTCCTTGTAGTCACTGATTTCCACAATTTTCCTTTTTTTTTTTTTCTTCAGTATTCTCTCTGTGTCTCTCATGTCTTGGCCTCCATGTTCTTTCTTATCCTTTTATCCTTTTTGATATTTTCCCCTGATTTTGCAGAATCTGTGCACTTGGTTTAGGCATGTTTTGGTCATTTGCACTGCACTTTCTTTCCTCAGAGAGCATTTTCTTGTAGTCTCTAGATGTCCCAATTTCCTGGTTTTTGGCGTTGTTTTTCAGTTGCATTTCATATGCTCCTATCTCCTTTCCAGAGTGTTTGTAAGCCTTTCTTTTTGGGGTCGCAAGATTCTGTTTCCCTTCCCGAAAGGAAATGAAATTTCCTTTCGGGAAGGGAAACAGAATCTTGCGATTTCAATGGGGACCAAATGGGCAATCTTTGGTCCATGTCCCTGTACTTGATGGCATCCCATGCCTTTTGATGGCTTTCACTTCGGGAACGATCTTTTTTTTAATTTTTATTTTTTTCCAGTGTCAAGGGATTGTCTCTCATATTTTCCCCTCCATGTTCTGTCTTATCCTCCTTGATATTTTCACCTGATTTTGCAGAATTTGTCAGCTTAATTTTGTCATGTTTTGGCCCTGTGCCTGGCACCGCTTGTAGTCCAGGTCCATTTCCTTGTAGTCTCTGATGTTCACTAATTTTTGTTTTGTTTTGTTTTGTTTTCAATATCCATGGCTTGTCTCTCATATTTTCCACTCCGTGTTCTGTCCTATCCTCCTTGATATTTTCCCCTGATTTTGCAGAATTTGTCAGCTTAATTTTGGCATGTTTTGACCCTATGCCTAGCACTGCTTTTAGTCCAGGTCCATTTCCTTGTAGTCATATATTTTCACAATTTTCCTTTTTTTTTTTTTCTTCAGTATCCTCTCTGTGTCTCTCATGTCTTGGCCTCCATGTTCTGTCTTATCCTCCTTGATATTTTCCCCTGATTTTGCAGACTTTGTCAGCTTAGTTTTGGTATGTTTTGGTCATTTGCACTGCACCACATATAATCCTGGTCCATTTCCTTATAGTCACTGATTTTCACATCTTTCTTTTTTTTTTTTTTCCTTTAGTATCCTCTCTGTGTCTCTCATATCTTGGCCTCCATGTTCTTTCTTATCCTTTTTGATATTTTCCCCTGATTTTGCAGACTTTGTCAGCTTAGTTTTGGCATGTTATGATCATTTGCACTGCACCAAATATAATCCTGGTCCATTTCCTTGTAGTCACTGATGTTCACAATTTTCCATTTTTTTTTTTTCCTTCAGTATCCTCTTTGTGTCTCTCATGTCTTGGCCTCCATGTTCTTTCTTATCCTTTTTGATATTTTCCCCTGATTTTGCAGACTTTGTCAGCTTAGTTTTGGCATGTTATGATCATTTGCACTGCACCGCATATAATCCTGGTCCATTTCCTTGTAGTCACTCATTTTAACAATTTTCCTTTTTTTTTTTTTCTTCAGTGTTCTCTCTGTGTCTCTCATGTCTTGCCCTCCATGTTCTTTCTTATCCTTTTTGATATTTTCCCCTGATTTTGCAGAATCTGTGCACTTGGTTTAGGCATGTTTTGGTCATTTGCACTGCACTTTCTTTCCTCAGAGAGCATTTTCTTGTAGTCTCTAGATGTCCCAATTTCCTGGTTTTTGGCGTTGTTTTTCAGTTGCATTTCATATGCTCCTATCTCTTTTCCAGAGTGTTTGTAAGCCTTTCTTTTTGGGGTCGCAAGATTCTGTTTCCCTTCCCGAAAGGAAATGAAATTTCCTTTCGGGAAGGGAAACAGAATCTTGCGATTTCAATGGGGACCAAATGGGCAATCTTTGGTCCATGTCCCTGTACTTGATGGCATCCCATGCCTTTTGATGGCTTTCACTTCGGGAACGATCTTTTTTTTAATTTTTATTTTTTTCCAGTGTCAAGGGATTGTCTCTCATATTTTCCCCTCCATGTTCTGTCTTATCCTCCTTGATATTTTCCCCTGATTTTGCAGAATTTGTCAGCTTAATTTTGGCATGTTTTGGCCCTGTGCCTGGCACCGCTTGTAGTCCAGGTCCATTTCCTTGTAGTCTCTGATGTTCACTAATTTTTTTTTTGTTTTGTTTTGTTTTCAATATCCATGGCTTGTCTCTCATATTTTCCACTCCGTGTTCTGTCCTATCCTCCTTGATATTTTCCCCTGATTTTGCAGAATTTGTCAGCTTAATTTTGGCATGTTTTGACCCTATGCCTAGCACTGCTTGTAGTCCAGGTCCATTTCCTTGTAGTCATATATTTTCACAATTTTCCTTTTTTTTTTTTTCCTTCAGTATCCTCTCTGTGTCTCTCATATCTTGGCCTCCATGTTCTTTCTTATCCTTTTTGATATTTTCCCCTGATTTTGCAGACTTTGTCAGCTTAGTTTTGGCATGTTATGATCATTTGCACTGCACCGCATATAATCCTGGTCCATTTCCTTGTAGTCACTGATTTCCACAATTTTCCTTTTTTTTTTTTTCTTCAGTATTCTCTCTGTGTCTCTCATGTCTTGGCCTCCATGTTCTTTCTTATCCTTTTATCCTTTTTGATATTTTCCCCTGATTTTGCAGAATCTGTGCACTTGGTTTAGGCATGTTTTGGTCATTTGCACTGCACTTTCTTTCCTCAGAGAGCATTTTCTTGTAGTCTCTAGATGTCCCAATTTCCTGGTTTTTGGCGTTGTTTTTCAGTTGCATTTCATATGCTCCTATCTCCTTTCCAGAGTGTTTGTAAGCCTTTCTTTTTGGGGTCGCAAGATTCTGTTTCCCTTCCCGAAAGGAAATGAAATTTCCTTTCGGGAAGGGAAACAGAATCTTGCGATTTCAATGGGGACCAAATGGGCAATCTTTGGTCCATGTCCCTGTACTTGATGGCATCCCATGCCTTTTGATGGCTTTCACTTCGGGAACGATCTTTTTTTTAATTTTTATTTTTTTCCAGTGTCAAGGGATTGTCTCTCATATTTTCCCCTCCATGTTCTGTCTTATCCTCCTTGATATTTTCCCCTGATTTTGCAGAATTTGTCAGCTTAATTTTGGCATGTTTTGGCCCTGTGCCTGGCACCGCTTGTAGTCCAGGTCCATTTCCTTGTAGTCTCTGATGTTCACTAATTTTTTTTTTGTTTTGTTTTGTTTTCAATATCCATGGCTTGTCTCTCATATTTTCCACTCCGTGTTCTGTCCTATCCTCCTTGATATTTTCCCCTGATTTTGCAGAATTTGTCAGCTTAATTTTGGCATGTTTTGACCCTATGCCTAGCACTGCTTGTAGTCCAGGTCCATTTCCTTGTAGTCATATATTTTCACAATTTTCCTTTTTTTTTTTTTCTTCAGTATCCTCTCTGTGTCTCTCATGTCTTGGCCTCCATGTTCTGTCTTATCCTCCTTGATATTTTCCCCTGATTTTGCAGACTTTGTCAGCTTAGTTTTGGTATGTTTTGGTCATTTGCACTGCACCACATATAATCCTGGTCCATTTCCTTATAGTCACTGATTTTCACATCTTTCTTTTTTTTTTTTTCCTTTAGTATCCTCTCTGTGTCTCTCATATCTTGGCCTCCATGTTCTTTCTTATCCTTTTTGATATTTTCCCCTGATTTTGCAGACTTTGTCAGCTTAGTTTTGGCATGTTATGATCATTTGCACTGCACCAAATATAATCCTGGTCCATTTCCTTGTAGTCACTGATGTTCACAATTTTCCATTTTTTTTTTTTCCTTCAGTATCCTCTTTGTGTCTCTCATGTCTTGGCCTCCATGTTCTTTCTTATCCTTTTTGATATTTTCCCCTGATTTTGCAGACTTTGTCAGCTTAGTTTTGGCATGTTATGATCATTTGCACTGCACCGCATATAATCCTGGTCCATTTCCTTGTAGTCACTCATTTTAACAATTTTCCTTTTTTTTTTTTTCTTCAGTGTTCTCTCTGTGTCTCTCATGTCTTGGCCTCCATGTTCTTTCTTATCCTTTTTGATATTTTCCCCTGATTTTGCAGAATCTGTGCACTTGGTTTAGGCATGTTTTGGTCATTTGCACTGCACTTTCTTTCCTCAGAGAGCATTTTCTTGTAGTCTCTAGATGTCCCAATTTCCTGGTTTTTGGCGTTGTTTTTCAGTTGCATTTCATATGCTCCTATCTCCTTTCCAGAGTGTTTGTAAGCCTTTCTTTTTGGGGTCGCAAGATTCTGTTTCCCTTCCCGAAAGGAAATGAAATTTCCTTTCGGGAAGGGAAACAGAATCTTGCGATTTCAATGGGGACCAAATGGGCAATCTTTGGTCCATGTCCCTGTACTTGATGGCATCCCATGCCTTTTGATGGCTTTCACTTCGGGAACGATCTTTTTTTTAATTTTTATTTTTTTCCAGTGTCAAGGGATTGTCTCTCATATTTTCCCCTCCATGTTCTGTCTTATCCTCCTTGATATTTTCCCCTGATTTTGCAGAATTTGTCAGCTTAATTTTGGCATGTTTTGGCCCTGTGCCTGGCACCGCTTGTAGTCCAGGTCCATTTCCTTGTAGTCTCTGATGTTCACTAATTTTTTTTTTGTTTTGTTTTGTTTTCAATATCCATGGCTTGTCTCTCATATTTTCCACTCCGTGTTCTGTCCTATCCTCCTTGATATTTTCCCCTGATTTTGCAGAATTTGTCAGCTTAATTTTGGCATGTTTTGACCCTATGCCTAGCACTGCTTGTAGTCCAGGTCCATTTCCTTGTAGTCATATATTTTCACAATTTTCCTTTTTTTTTTTTTCTTCAGTATCCTCTCTGTGTCTCTCATGTCTTGGCCTCCATGTTCTGTCTTATCCTCCTTGATATTTTCCCCTGATTTTGCAGACTTTGTCAGCTTAGTTTTGGTATGTTTTGGTCATTTGCACTGCACCACATATAATCCTGGTCCATTTCCTTATAGTCACTGATTTTCACATCTTTCTTTTTTTTTTTTTTCCTTTAGTATCCTCTCTGTGTCTCTCATATCTTGGCCTCCATGTTCTTTCTTATCCTTTTTGATATTTTCCCCTGATTTTGCAGACTTTGTCAGCTTAGTTTTGGCATGTTATGATCATTTGCACTGCACCAAATATAATCCTGGTCCATTTCCTTGTAGTCACTGATGTTCACAATTTTCCATTTTTTTTTTTTCCTTCAGTATCCTCTTTGTGTCTCTCATGTCTTGGCCTCCATGTTCTTTCTTATCCTTTTTGATATTTTCCCCTGATTTTGCAGACTTTGTCAGCTTAGTTTTGGCATGTTATGATCATTTGCACTGCACCGCATATAATCCTGGTCCATTTCCTTGTAGTCACTCATTTTAACAATTTTCCTTTTTTTTTTTTTCTTCAGTGTTCTCTCTGTGTCTCTCATGTCTTGCCCTCCATGTTCTTTCTTATCCTTTTTGATATTTTCCCCTGATTTTGCAGAATCTGTGCACTTGGTTTAGGCATGTTTTGGTCATTTGCACTGCACTTTCTTTCCTCAGAGAGCATTTTCTTGTAGTCTCTAGATGTCCCAATTTCCTGGTTTTTGGCGTTGTTTTTCAGTTGCATTTCATATGCTCCTATCTCCTTTCCAGAGTGTTTGTAAGCCTTTCTTTTTGGGGTCGCAGGATTCTGTTTCCCTTCCCGAAAGGAAATGAAATTTCCTTTCGGGAAGGGAAACAGAATCTTGCGATTTCAATGGGGACCAAATGGGCAATCTTTGGTCCATGTCCCTGTACTTGATGGCATCCCATGCCTTTTGATGGCTTTCACTTCGGGAACGATCTTTTTTTTAATTTTTATTTTTTTCCAGTGTCAAGGGATTGTCTCTCATATTTTCCCCTCCATGTTCTGTCTTATCCTCCTTGATATTTTCCCCTGATTTTGCAGAATTTGTCAGCTTAATTTTGGCATGTTTTGGCCCTGTGCCTGGCACCGCTTGTAGTCCAGGTCCATTTCCTTGTAGTCTCTGATGTTCACTAATTTTTTTTTTGTTTTGTTTTGTTTTCAATATCCATGGCTTGTCTCTCATATTTTCCACTCCGTGTTCTGTCCTATCCTCCTTGATATTTTCCCCTGATTTTGCAGAATTTGTCAGCTTAATTTTGGCATGTTTTGACCCTATGCCTAGCACTGCTTGTAGTCCAGGTCCATTTCCTTGTAGTCATATATTTTCACAATTTTCCTTTTTTTTTTTTTTCTTCAGTATCCTCTCTGTGTCTCTCATGTCTTGGCCTCCATGTTCTGTCTTATCCTCCTTGATATTTTCCCCTGATTTTGCAGACTTTGTCAGCTTAGTTTTGGTATGTTTTGGTCATTTGCACTGCACCACATATAATCCTGGTCCATTTCCTTATAGTCACTGATTTTCACATCTTTCTTTTTTTTTTTTTCCTTTAGTATCCTCTCTGTGTCTCTCATATCTTGGCCTCCATGTTCTTTCTTATCCTTTTTGATATTTTCCCCTGATTTTGCAGACTTTGTCAGCTTAGTTTTGGCATGTTATGATCATTTGCACTGCACCAAATATAATCCTGGTCCATTTCCTTGTAGTCACTGATGTTCACAATTTTCCATTTTTTTTTTTCCTTCAGTATCCTCTTTGTGTCTCTCATGTCTTGGCCTCCATGTTCTTTCTTATCCTTTTTGATATTTTCCCCTGATTTTGCAGACTTTGTCAGCTTAGTTTTGGCATGTTATGATCATTTGCACTGCACCGCATACAATCCTGGTCCATTTCCTTGTAGTCACTCATTTTAACAATTTTCCTTTTTTTTTTTTTCTTCAGTGTTCTCTCTGTGTCTCTCATGTCTTGCCCTCCATGTTCTTTCTTATCCTTTTTGATATTTTCCCCTGATTTTGCAGAATCTGTGCACTTGGTTTAGGCATGTTTTGGTCATTTGCACTGCACTTTCTTTCCTCAGAGAGCATTTTCTTGTAGTCTCTAGATGTCCCAATTTCCTGGTTTTTGGCGTTGTTTTTCAGTTGCATTTCATATGCTCCTATCTCCTTTCCAGAGTGTTTGTAAGCCTTTCTTTTTGGGGTCGCAAGATTCTGTTTCCCTTCCCGAAAGGAAATGAAATTTCCTTTCGGGAAGGGAAACAGAATCTTGCGATTTCAATGGGGACCAAATGGGCAATCTTTGGTCCATGTCCCTGTACTTGATGGCATCCCATGCCTTTTGATGGCTTTCACTTCGGGAACGATCTTTTTTTTAATTTTTATTTTTTTCCAGTGTCAAGGGATTGTCTCTCATATTTTCCCCTCCATGTTCTGTCTTATCCTCCTTGATATTTTCCCCTGATTTTGCAGAATTTGTCAGCTTAATTTTGGCATGTTTTGGCCCTGTGCCTGGCACCGCTTGTAGTCCAGGTCCATTTCCTTGTAGTCTCTGATGTTCACTAATTTTTTTTTTGTTTTGTTTTGTTTTCAATATCCATGGCTTGTCTCTCATATTTTCCACTCCGTGTTCTGTCCTATCCTCCTTGATATTTTCCCCTGATTTTGCAGAATTTGTCAGCTTAATTTTGGCATGTTTTGACCCTATGCCTAGCACTGCTTGTAGTCCAGGTCCATTTCCTTGTAGTCATATATTTTCACAATTTTCCTTTTTTTTTTTTTTCTTCAGTATCCTCTCTGTGTCTCTCATGTCTTGGCCTCCATGTTCTGTCTTATCCTCCTTGATATTTTCCCCTGATTTTGCAGACTTTGTCAGCTTAGTTTTGGTATGTTTTGGTCATTTGCACTGCACCACATATAATCCTGGTCCATTTCCTTATAGTCACTGATTTTCACATCTTTCTTTTTTTTTTTTTCCTTTAGTATCCTCTCTGTGTCTCTCATATCTTGGCCTCCATGTTCTTTCTTATCCTTTTTGATATTTTCCCCTGATTTTGCAGACTTTGTCAGCTTAGTTTTGGCATGTTATGATCATTTGCACTGCACCAAATATAATCCTGGTCCATTTCCTTGTAGTCACTGATGTTCACAATTTTCCATTTTTTTTTTTCCTTCAGTATCCTCTTTGTGTCTCTCATGTCTTGGCCTCCATGTTCTTTCTTATCCTTTTTGATATTTTCCCCTGATTTTGCAGACTTTGTCAGCTTAGTTTTGGCATGTTATGATCATTTGCACTGCACCGCATACAATCCTGGTCCATTTCCTTGTAGTCACTCATTTTAACAATTTTCCTTTTTTTTTTTTTCTTCAGTGTTCTCTCTGTGTCTCTCATGTCTTGGCCTCCATGTTCTTTCTTATCCTTTTTGATATTTTCCCCTGATTTTGCAGAATCTGTGCACTTGGTTTAGGCATGTTTTGGTCATTTGCACTGCACTTTCTTTCCTCAGAGAGCATTTTCTTGTAGTCTCTAGATGTCCCAATTTCCTGGTTTTTGGCGTTGTTTTTCAGTTGCATTTCATATGCTCCTATCTCCTTTCCAGAGTGTTTGTAAGCCTTTCTTTTTGGGGTCGCAAGATTCTGTTTCCCTTCCCGAAAGGAAATGAAATTTCCTTTCGGGAAGGGAAACAGAATCTTGCGATTTCAATGGGGACCAAATGGGCAATCTTTGGTCCATGTCCCTGTACTTGATGGCATCCCATGCCTTTTGATGGCTTTCACTTCGGGAACGATCTTTTTTTTAATTTTTATTTTTTTCCAGTGTCAAGGGATTGTCTCTCATATTTTCCCCTCCATGTTCTGTCTTATCCTCCTTGATATTTTCCCCTGATTTTGCAGAATTTGTCAGCTTAATTTTGGCATGTTTTGGCCCTGTGCCTGGCACCGCTTGTAGTCCAGGTCCATTTCCTTGTAGTCTCTGATGTTCACTAATTTTTTTTTTGTTTTGTTTTGTTTTCAATATCCATGGCTTGTCTCTCATATTTTCCACTCTGTGTTCTGTCCTATCCTCCTTGATATTTTCCCCTGATTTTGCAGAATTTGTCAGCTTAATTTTGGCATGTTTTGACCCTATGCCTAGCACTGCTTGTAGTCCAGGTCCATTTCCTTGTAGTCATATATTTTCACAATTTTCCTTTTTTTTTTTTTTCTTCAGTATCCTCTCTGTGTCTCTCATGTCTTGGCCTCCATGTTCTGTCTTATCCTCCTTGATATTTTCCCCTGATTTTGCAGACTTTGTCAGCTTAGTTTTGGTATGTTTTGGTCATTTGCACTGCACCACATATAATCCTGGTCCATTTCCTTATAGTCACTGATTTTCACATCTTTCTTTTTTTTTTTTCCTTTAGTATCCTCTCTGTGTCTCTCATATCTTGGCCTCCATGTTCTTTCTTATCCTTTTTGATATTTTCCCCTGATTTTGCAGACTTTGTCAGCTTAGTTTTGGCATGTTATGATCATTTGCACTGCACCAAATATAATCCTGGTCCATTTCCTTGTAGTCACTGATGTTCACAATTTTCCATTTTTTTTTTTTCCTTCAGTATCCTCTCTCTGTCTCTCATATCTTGGCCTCCATGTTCTTTCTTATCCTTTTTGATATTTTCCCCTGATTTTGCAGACTTTGTCAGCTTAGTTTTGGCATGTTATGATCATTTGCACTGCACCGCATATAATCCTGGTCCATTTCCTTGTAGTCACTCATTTTAACAATTTTCCTTTTTTTTTTTTTCTTCAGTGTTCTCTCTGTGTCTCTCATGTCTTGGCCTCCATGTTCTTTCTTATCCTTTTTGATATTTTCCCCTGATTTTGCAGAATCTGTGCACTTGGTTTAGGCATGTTTTGGTCATTTGCACTGCACTTTCTTTCCTCAGAGAGCATTTTCTTGTAGTCTCTAGATGTCCCAATTTCCTGGTTTTTGGCGTTGTTTTTCAGTTGCATTTCATATGCTCCTATCTCCTTTCCAGAGTGTTTGTAAGCCTTTCTTTTTGGGGTCGCAAGATTCTGTTTCCCTTCCCGAAAGGAAATGAAATTTCCTTTCGGGAAGGGAAACAGAATCTTGCGATTTCAATGGGGACCAAATGGGCAATCTTTGGTCCATGTCCCTGTACTTGATGGCATCCCATGCCTTTTGATGGCTTTCACTTCGGGAACGATCTTTTTTTTAATTTTTATTTTTTTCCAGTGTCAAGGGATTGTCTCTCATATTTTCCCCTCCATGTTCTGTCTTATCCTCCTTGATATTTTCCCCTGATTTTGCAGAATTTGTCAGCTTAATTTTGGCATGTTTTGGCCCTGTGCCTGGCACCGCTTGTAGTCCAGGTCCATTTCCTTGTAGTCTCTGATGTTCACTAATTTTTTTTTTGTTTTGTTTTGTTTTCAATATCCATGGCTTGTCTCTCATATTTTCCACTCCGTGTTCTGTCCTATCCTCCTTGATATTTTCCCCTGATTTTGCAGAATTTGTCAGCTTAATTTTGGCATGTTTTGACCCTATGCCTAGCACTGCTTGTAGTCCAGGTCCATTTCCTTGTAGTCATATATTTTCACAATTTTCCTTTTTTTTTTTTTCTTCAGTATCCTCTCTGTGTCTCTCATGTCTTGGCCTCCATGTTCTGTCTTATCCTCCTTGATATTTTCCCCTGATTTTGCAGACTTTGTCAGCTTAGTTTTGGTATGTTTTGGTCATTTGCACTGCACCACATATAATCCTGGTCCATTTCCTTATAGTCACTGATTTTCACATCTTTCTTTTTTTTTTTTTCCTTTAGTATCCTCTCTGTGTCTCTCATATCTTGGCCTCCATGTTCTTTCTTATCCTTTTTGATATTTTCCCCTGATTTTGCAGACTTTGTCAGCTTAGTTTTGGCATGTTATGATCATTTGCACTGCACCAAATATAATCCTGGTCCATTTCCTTGTAGTCACTGATGTTCACAATTTTCCATTTTTTTTTTTTCCTTCAGTATCCTCTTTGTGTCTCTCATGTCTTGGCCTCCATGTTCTTTCTTATCCTTTTTGATATTTTCCCCTGATTTTGCAGACTTTGTCAGCTTAGTTTTGGCATGTTATGATCATTTGCACTGCACCGCATATAATCCTGGTCCATTTCCTTGTAGTCACTCATTTTAACAATTTTCCTTTTTTTTTTTTTCTTCAGTGTTCTCTCTGTGTCTCTCATGTCTTGCCCTCCATGTTCTTTCTTATCCTTTTTGATATTTTCCCCTGATTTTGCAGAATCTGTGCACTTGGTTTAGGCATGTTTTGGTCATTTGCACTGCACTTTCTTTCCTCAGAGAGCATTTTCTTGTAGTCTCTAGATGTCCCAATTTCCTGGTTTTTGGCGTTGTTTTTCAGTTGCATTTCATATGCTCCTATCTCCTTTCCAGAGTGTTTGTAAGCCTTTCTTTTTGGGGTCGCAAGATTCTGTTTCCCTTCCCGAAAGGAAATGAAATTTCCTTTCGGGAAGGGAAACAGAATCTTGCGATTTCAATGGGGACCAAATGGGCAATCTTTGGTCCATGTCCCTGTACTTGATGGCATCCCATGCCTTTTGATGGCTTTCACTTCGGGAACGATCTTTTTTTTAATTTTTATTTTTTTCCAGTGTCAAGGGATTGTCTCTCATATTTTCCCCTCCATGTTCTGTCTTATCCTCCTTGATATTTTCCCCTGATTTTGCAGAATTTGTCAGCTTAATTTTGGCATGTTTTGGCCCTGTGCCTGGCACCGCTTGTAGTCCAGGTCCATTTCCTTGTAGTCTCTGATGTTCACTAATTTTTTTTTTGTTTTGTTTTGTTTTCAATATCCATGGCTTGTCTCTCATATTTTCCACTCCGTGTTCTGTCCTATCCTCCTTGATATTTTCCCCTGATTTTGCAGAATTTGTCAGCTTAATTTTGGCATGTTTTGACCCTATGCCTAGCACTGCTTGTAGTCCAGGTCCATTTCCTTGTAGTCATAAATTTTCACAATTTTCCTTTTTTTTTTTTTCTTCAGTATCCTCTCTGTGTCTCTCATGTCTTGGCCTCCATGTTCTGTCTTATCCTCCTTGATATTTTCCCCTGATTTTGCAGACTTTGTCAGCTTAGTTTTGGTATGTTTTGGTCATTTGCACTGCACCACATATAATCCTGGTCCATTTCCTTATAGTCACTGATTTTCACATCTTTCTTTTTTTTTTTTTTCCTTTAGTATCCTCTCTGTGTCTCTCATATCTTGGCCTCCATGTTCTTTCTTATCCTTTTTGATATTTTCCCCTGATTTTGCAGACTTTGTCAGCTTAGTTTTGGCATGTTATGATCATTTGCACTGCACCAAATATAATCCTGGTCCATTTCCTTGTAGTCACTGATGTTCACAATTTTCCATTTTTTTTTTTTCCTTCAGTATCCTCTTTGTGTCTCTCATGTCTTGGCCTCCATGTTCTTTCTTATCCTTTTTGATATTTTCCCCTGATTTTGCAGACTTTGTCAGCTTAGTTTTGGCATGTTATGATCATTTGCACTGCACCGCATATAATCCTGGTCCATTTCCTTGTAGTCACTCATTTTAACAATTTTCCTTTTTTTTTTTTTCTTCAGTGTTCTCTCTGTGTCTCTCATGTCTTGCCCTCCATGTTCTTTCTTATCCTTTTTGATATTTTCCCCTGATTTTGCAGAATCTGTGCACTTGGTTTAGGCATGTTTTGGTCATTTGCACTGCACTTTCTTTCCTCAGAGAGCATTTTCTTGTAGTCTCTAGATGTCCCAATTTCCTGGTTTTTGGCGTTGTTTTTCAGTTGCATTTCATATGCTCCTATCTCTTTTCCAGAGTGTTTGTAAGCCTTTCTTTTTGGGGTCGCAAGATTCTGTTTCCCTTCCCGAAAGGAAATGAAATTTCCTTTCGGGAAGGGAAACAGAATCTTGCGATTTCAATGGGGACCAAATGGGCAATCTTTGGTCCATGTCCCTGTACTTGATGGCATCCCATGCCTTTTGATGGCTTTCACTTCGGGAACGATCTTTTTTTTAATTTTTATTTTTTTCCAGTGTCAAGGGATTGTCTCTCATATTTTCCCCTCCATGTTCTGTCTTATCCTCCTTGATATTTTCCCCTGATTTTGCAGAATTTGTCAGCTTAATTTTGGCATGTTTTGGCCCTGTGCCTGGCACCGCTTGTAGTCCAGGTCCATTTCCTTGTAGTCTCTGATGTTCACTAATTTTTTTTTTGTTTTGTTTTGTTTTCAATATCCATGGCTTGTCTCTCATATTTTCCACTCCGTGTTCTGTCCTATCCTCCTTGATATTTTCCCCTGATTTTGCAGAATTTGTCAGCTTAATTTTGGCATGTTTTGACCCTATGCCTAGCACTGCTTTTAGTCCAGGTCCATTTCCTTGTAGTCATATATTTTCACAATTTTCCTTTTTTTTTTTTTCCTTCAGTATCCTCTCTGTGTCTCTCATATCTTGGCCTCCATGTTCTTTCTTATCCTTTTTGATATTTTCCCCTGATTTTGCAGACTTTGTCAGCTTAGTTTTGGCATGTTATGATCATTTGCACTGCACCGCATATAATCCTGGTCCATTTCCTTGTAGTCACTGATTTCCACAATTTTCCTTTTTTTTTTTTTCTTCAGTATTCTCTCTGTGTCTCTCATGTCTTGGCCTCCATGTTCTTTCTTATCCTTTTATCCTTTTTGATATTTTCCCCTGATTTTGCAGAATCTGTGCACTTGGTTTAGGCATGTTTTGGTCATTTGCACTGCACTTTCTTTCCTCAGAGAGCATTTTCTTGTAGTCTCTAGATGTCCCAATTTCCTGGTTTTTGGCGTTGTTTTTCAGTTGCATTTCATATGCTCCTATCTCCTTTCCAGAGTGTTTGTAAGCCTTTCTTTTTGGGGTCGCAAGATTCTGTTTCCCTTCCCGAAAGGAAATGAAATTTCCTTTCGGGAAGGGAAACAGAATCTTGCGATTTCAATGGGGACCAAATGGGCAATCTTTGGTCCATGTCCCTGTACTTGATGGCATCCCATGCCTTTTGATGGCTTTCACTTCGGGAACGATCTTTTTTTTAATTTTTATTTTTTTCCAGTGTCAAGGGATTGTCTCTCATATTTTCCCCTCCATGTTCTGTCTTATCCTCCTTGATATTTTCCCCTGATTTTGCAGAATTTGTCAGCTTAATTTTGGCATGTTTTGGCCCTGTGCCTGGCACCGCTTGTAGTCCAGGTCCATTTCCTTGTAGTCTCTGATGTTCACTAATTTTTTTTTTGTTTTGTTTTGTTTTCAATATCCATGGCTTGTCTCTCATATTTTCCACTCCGTGTTCTGTCCTATCCTCCTTGATATTTTCCCCTGATTTTGCAGAATTTGTCAGCTTAATTTTGGCATGTTTTGACCCTATGCCTAGCACTGCTTGTAGTCCAGGTCCATTTCCTTGTAGTCATATATTTTCACAATTTTCCTTTTTTTTTTTTCTTCAGTATCCTCTCTGTGTCTCTCATGTCTTGGCCTCCATGTTCTGTCTTATCCTCCTTGATATTTTCCCCTGATTTTGCAGACTTTGTCAGCTTAGTTTTGGTATGTTTTGGTCATTTGCACTGCACCACATATAATCCTGGTCCATTTCCTTATAGTCACTGATTTTCACATCTTTCTTTTTTTTTTTTTTCCTTTAGTATCCTCTCTGTGTCTCTCATATCTTGGCCTCCATGTTCTTTCTTATCCTTTTTGATATTTTCCCCTGATTTTGCAGACTTTGTCAGCTTAGTTTTGGCATGTTATGATCATTTGCACTGCACCAAATATAATCCTGGTCCATTTCCTTGTAGTCACTGATGTTCACAATTTTCCATTTTTTTTTTTTCCTTCAGTATCCTCTTTGTGTCTCTCATGTCTTGGCCTCCATGTTCTTTCTTATCCTTTTTGATATTTTCCCCTGATTTTGCAGACTTTGTCAGCTTAGTTTTGGCATGTTATGATCATTTGCACTGCACCACATATAATCCTGGTCCATTTCCTTATAGTCACTGATTTTCACATCTTTCTTTTTTTTTTTTCCTTTAGTATCCTCTCTGTGTCTCTCATATCTTGGCCTCCATGTTCTTTCTTATCCTTTTTGATATTTTCCCCTGATTTTGCAGAATCTGTGCACTTGGTTTAGGCATGTTTTGGTCATTTGCACTGCACTTTCTTTCCTCAGAGAGCATTTTCTTGTAGTCTCTAGATGTCCCAATTTCCTGGTTTTTGGCGTTGTTTTTCAGTTGCATTTCATATGCTCCTATCTCCTTTCCAGAGTGTTTGTAAGCCTTTCTTTTTGGGGTCGCAAGATTCTGTTTCCCTTCCCGAAAGGAAATGAAATTTCCTTTCGGGAAGGGAAACAGAATCTTGCGATTTCAATGGGGACCAAATGGGCAATCTTTGGTCCATGTCCCTGTACTTGATGGCATCCCATGCCTTTTGATGGCTTTCA
Source organism: Fringilla coelebs (assembly GCF_963513975.1). Classification (NCBI taxonomy): domain Eukaryota; kingdom Metazoa; phylum Chordata; class Aves; order Passeriformes; family Fringillidae; genus Fringilla; species Fringilla coelebs. The sequence continues at coordinate 30,771,674 of NC_140032.1, read as the reverse complement.
CTTCGGGAACGATCTTTTTTTTAATTTTTATTTTTTTCCAGTGTCAAGGGATTGTCTCTCATATTTTCCCCTCCATGTTCTGTCTTATCCTCCTTGATATTTTCCCCTGATTTTGCAGAATTTGTCAGCTTAATTTTGGCATGTTTTGGCCCTGTGCCTGGCACCGCTTGTAGTCCAGGTCCATTTCCTTGTAGTCTCTGATGTTCACTAATTTTTTTTTTGTTTTGTTTTGTTTTCAATATCCATGGCTTGTCTCTCATATTTTCCACTCCGTGTTCTGTCCTATCCTCCTTGATATTTTCCCCTGATTTTGCAGAATTTGTCAGCTTAATTTTGGCATGTTTTGACCCTATGCCTAGCACTGCTTGTAGTCCAGGTCCATTTCCTTGTAGTCATATATTTTCACAATTTTCCTTTTTTTTTTTTTCTTCAGTATCCTCTCTGTGTCTCTCATGTCTTGGCCTCCATGTTCTGTCTTATCCTCCTTGATATTTTCCCCTGATTTTGCAGACTTTGTCAGCTTAGTTTTGGTATGTTTTGGTCATTTGCACTGCACCACATATAATCCTGGTCCATTTCCTTATAGTCACTGATTTTCACATCTTTCTTTTTTTTTTTTTTCCTTTAGTATCCTCTCTGTGTCTCTCATATCTTGGCCTCCATGTTCTTTCTTATCCTTTTTGATATTTTCCCCTGATTTTGCAGACTTTGTCAGCTTAGTTTTGGCATGTTATGATCATTTGCACTGCACCAAATATAATCCTGGTCCATTTCCTTGTAGTCACTGATGTTCACAATTTTCCATTTTTTTTTTTTCCTTCAGTATCCTCTTTGTGTCTCTCATGTCTTGGCCTCCATGTTCTTTCTTATCCTTTTTGATATTTTCCCCTGATTTTGCAGACTTTGTCAGCTTAGTTTTGGCATGTTATGATCATTTGCACTGCACCGCATATAATCCTGGTCCATTTCCTTGTAGTCACTCATTTTAACAATTTTCCTTTTTTTTTTTTTCTTCAGTGTTCTCTCTGTGTCTCTCATGTCTTGCCCTCCATGTTCTTTCTTATCCTTTTTGATATTTTCCCCTGATTTTGCAGAATCTGTGCACTTGGTTTAGGCATGTTTTGGTCATTTGCACTGCACTTTCTTTCCTCAGAGAGCATTTTCTTGTAGTCTCTAGATGTCCCAATTTCCTGGTTTTTGGCGTTGTTTTTCAGTTGCATTTCATATGCTCCTATCTCTTTTCCAGAGTGTTTGTAAGCCTTTCTTTTTGGGGTCGCAAGATTCTGTTTCCCTTCCCGAAAGGAAATGAAATTTCCTTTCGGGAAGGGAAACAGAATCTTGCGATTTCAATGGGGACCAAATGGGCAATCTTTGGTCCATGTCCCTGTACTTGATGGCATCCCATGCCTTTTGATGGCTTTCACTTCGGGAACGATCTTTTTTTTAATTTTTATTTTTTTCCAGTGTCAAGGGATTGTCTCTCATATTTTCCCCTCCATGTTCTGTCTTATCCTCCTTGATATTTTCCCCTGATTTTGCAGAATTTGTCAGCTTAATTTTGGCATGTTTTGGCCCTGTGCCTGGCACCGCTTGTAGTCCAGGTCCATTTCCTTGTAGTCTCTGATGTTCACTAATTTTTTTTTTGTTTTGTTTTGTTTTCAATATCCATGGCTTGTCTCTCATATTTTCCACTCCGTGTTCTGTCCTATCCTCCTTGATATTTTCCCCTGATTTTGCAGAATTTGTCAGCTTAATTTTGGCATGTTTTGACCCTATGCCTAGCACTGCTTTTAGTCCAGGTCCATTTCCTTGTAGTCATATATTTTCACAATTTTCCTTTTTTTTTTTTTCCTTCAGTATCCTCTCTGTGTCTCTCATATCTTGGCCTCCATGTTCTTTCTTATCCTTTTTGATATTTTCCCCTGATTTTGCAGACTTTGTCAGCTTAGTTTTGGCATGTTATGATCATTTGCACTGCACCGCATATAATCCTGGTCCATTTCCTTGTAGTCACTGATTTCCACAATTTTCCTTTTTTTTTTTTTCTTCAGTATTCTCTCTGTGTCTCTCATGTCTTGGCCTCCATGTTCTTTCTTATCCTTTTATCCTTTTTGATATTTTCCCCTGATTTTGCAGAATCTGTGCACTTGGTTTAGGCATGTTTTGGTCATTTGCACTGCACTTTCTTTCCTCAGAGAGCATTTTCTTGTAGTCTCTAGATGTCCCAATTTCCTGGTTTTTGGCGTTGTTTTTCAGTTGCATTTCATATGCTCCTATCTCCTTTCCAGAGTGTTTGTAAGCCTTTCTTTTTGGGGTCGCAAGATTCTGTTTCCCTTCCCGAAAGGAAATGAAATTTCCTTTCGGGAAGGGAAACAGAATCTTGCGATTTCAATGGGGACCAAATGGGCAATCTTTGGTCCATGTCCCTGTACTTGATGGCATCCCATGCCTTTTGATGGCTTTCACTTCGGGAACGATCTTTTTTTTAATTTTTATTTTTTTCCAGTGTCAAGGGATTGTCTCTCATATTTTCCCCTCCATGTTCTGTCTTATCCTCCTTGATATTTTCCCCTGATTTTGCAGAATTTGTCAGCTTAATTTTGGCATGTTTTGGCCCTGTGCCTGGCACCGCTTGTAGTCCAGGTCCATTTCCTTGTAGTCTCTGATGTTCACTAATTTTTTTTTTGTTTTGTTTTGTTTTCAATATCCATGGCTTGTCTCTCATATTTTCCACTCCGTGTTCTGTCCTATCCTCCTTGATATTTTCCCCTGATTTTGCAGAATTTGTCAGCTTAATTTTGGCATGTTTTGACCCTATGCCTAGCACTGCTTGTAGTCCAGGTCCATTTCCTTGTAGTCATATATTTTCACAATTTTCCTTTTTTTTTTTTTCTTCAGTATCCTCTCTGTGTCTCTCATGTCTTGGCCTCCATGTTCTGTCTTATCCTCCTTGATATTTTCCCCTGATTTTGCAGACTTTGTCAGCTTAGTTTTGGTATGTTTTGGTCATTTGCACTGCACCACATATAATCCTGGTCCATTTCCTTATAGTCACTGATTTTCACATCTTTCTTTTTTTTTTTTTTCCTTTAGTATCCTCTCTGTGTCTCTCATATCTTGGCCTCCATGTTCTTTCTTATCCTTTTTGATATTTTCCCCTGATTTTGCAGACTTTGTCAGCTTAGTTTTGGCATGTTATGATCATTTGCACTGCACCAAATATAATCCTGGTCCATTTCCTTGTAGTCACTGATGTTCACAATTTTCCATTTTTTTTTTTTCCTTCAGTATCCTCTTTGTGTCTCTCATGTCTTGGCCTCCATGTTCTTTCTTATCCTTTTTGATATTTTCCCCTGATTTTGCAGACTTTGTCAGCTTAGTTTTGGCATGTTATGATCATTTGCACTGCACCGCATATAATCCTGGTCCATTTCCTTGTAGTCACTCATTTTAACAATTTTCCTTTTTTTTTTTTTCTTCAGTGTTCTCTCTGTGTCTCTCATGTCTTGCCCTCCATGTTCTTTCTTATCCTTTTTGATATTTTCCCCTGATTTTGCAGAATCTGTGCACTTGGTTTAGGCATGTTTTGGTCATTTGCACTGCACTTTCTTTCCTCAGAGAGCATTTTCTTGTAGTCTCTAGATGTCCCAATTTCCTGGTTTTTGGCGTTGTTTTTCAGTTGCATTTCATATGCTCCTATCTCTTTTCCAGAGTGTTTGTAAGCCTTTCTTTTTGGGGTCGCAAGATTCTGTTTCCCTTCCCGAAAGGAAATGAAATTTCCTTTCGGGAAGGGAAACAGAATCTTGCGATTTCAATGGGGACCAAATGGGCAATCTTTGGTCCATGTCCCTGTACTTGATGGCATCCCATGCCTTTTGATGGCTTTCACTTCGGGAACGATCTTTTTTTTAATTTTTATTTTTTTCCAGTGTCAAGGGATTGTCTCTCATATTTTCCCCTCCATGTTCTGTCTTATCCTCCTTGATATTTTCCCCTGATTTTGCAGAATTTGTCAGCTTAATTTTGGCATGTTTTGGCCCTGTGCCTGGCACCGCTTGTAGTCCAGGTCCATTTCCTTGTAGTCTCTGATGTTCACTAATTTTTTTTTTGTTTTGTTTTGTTTTCAATATCCATGGCTTGTCTCTCATATTTTCCACTCCGTGTTCTGTCCTATCCTCCTTGATATTTTCCCCTGATTTTGCAGAATTTGTCAGCTTAATTTTGGCATGTTTTGACCCTATGCCTAGCACTGCTTTTAGTCCAGGTCCATTTCCTTGTAGTCATATATTTTCACAATTTTCCTTTTTTTTTTTTTCCTTCAGTATCCTCTCTGTGTCTCTCATATCTTGGCCTCCATGTTCTTTCTTATCCTTTTTGATATTTTCCCCTGATTTTGCAGACTTTGTCAGCTTAGTTTTGGCATGTTATGATCATTTGCACTGCACCGCATATAATCCTGGTCCATTTCCTTGTAGTCACTGATTTCCACAATTTTCCTTTTTTTTTTTTTCTTCAGTATTCTCTCTGTGTCTCTCATGTCTTGGCCTCCATGTTCTTTCTTATCCTTTTATCCTTTTTGATATTTTCCCCTGATTTTGCAGAATCTGTGCACTTGGTTTAGGCATGTTTTGGTCATTTGCACTGCACTTTCTTTCCTCAGAGAGCATTTTCTTGTAGTCTCTAGATGTCCCAATTTCCTGGTTTTTGGCGTTGTTTTTCAGTTGCATTTCATATGCTCCTATCTCCTTTCCAGAGTGTTTGTAAGCCTTTCTTTTTGGGGTCGCAAGATTCTGTTTCCCTTCCCGAAAGGAAATGAAATTTCCTTTCGGGAAGGGAAACAGAATCTTGCGATTTCAATGGGGACCAAATGGGCAATCTTTGGTCCATGTCCCTGTACTTGATGGCATCCCATGCCTTTTGATGGCTTTCACTTCGGGAACGATCTTTTTTTTAATTTTTATTTTTTTCCAGTGTCAAGGGATTGTCTCTCATATTTTCCCCTCCATGTTCTGTCTTATCCTCCTTGATATTTTCCCCTGATTTTGCAGAATTTGTCAGCTTAATTTTGGCATGTTTTGGCCCTGTGCCTGGCACCGCTTGTAGTCCAGGTCCATTTCCTTGTAGTCTCTGATGTTCACTAATTTTTTTTTTGTTTTGTTTTGTTTTCAATATCCATGGCTTGTCTCTCATATTTTCCACTCCGTGTTCTGTCCTATCCTCCTTGATATTTTCCCCTGATTTTGCAGAATTTGTCAGCTTAATTTTGGCATGTTTTGACCCTATGCCTAGCACTGCTTGTAGTCCAGGTCCATTTCCTTGTAGTCATATATTTTCACAATTTTCCTTTTTTTTTTTTTCTTCAGTATCCTCTCTGTGTCTCTCATGTCTTGGCCTCCATGTTCTGTCTTATCCTCCTTGATATTTTCCCCTGATTTTGCAGACTTTGTCAGCTTAGTTTTGGTATGTTTTGGTCATTTGCACTGCACCACATATAATCCTGGTCCATTTCCTTATAGTCACTGATTTTCACATCTTTCTTTTTTTTTTTTCCTTTAGTATCCTCTCTGTGTCTCTCATATCTTGGCCTCCATGTTCTTTCTTATCCTTTTTGATATTTTCCCCTGATTTTGCAGACTTTGTCAGCTTAGTTTTGGCATGTTATGATCATTTGCACTGCACCAAATATAATCCTGGTCCATTTCCTTGTAGTCACTGATGTTCACAATTTTCCATTTTTTTTTTTTCCTTCAGTATCCTCTTTGTGTCTCTCATGTCTTGGCCTCCATGTTCTTTCTTATCCTTTTTGATATTTTCCCCTGATTTTGCAGACTTTGTCAGCTTAGTTTTGGCATGTTATGATCATTTGCACTGCACCGCATATAATCCTGGTCCATTTCCTTGTAGTCACTCATTTTAACAATTTTCCTTTTTTTTTTTTTCTTCAGTGTTCTCTCTGTGTCTCTCATGTCTTGGCCTCCATGTTCTTTCTTATCCTTTTTGATATTTTCCCCTGATTTTGCAGAATCTGTGCACTTGGTTTAGGCATGTTTTGGTCATTTGCACTGCACTTTCTTTCCTCAGAGAGCATTTTCTTGTAGTCTCTAGATGTCCCAATTTCCTGGTTTTTGGCGTTGTTTTTCAGTTGCATTTCATATGCTCCTATCTCCTTTCCAGAGTGTTTGTAAGCCTTTCTTTTTGGGGTCGCAAGATTCTGTTTCCCTTCCCGAAAGGAAATGAAATTTCCTTTCGGGAAGGGAAACAGAATCTTGCGATTTCAATGGGGACCAAATGGGCAATCTTTGGTCCATGTCCCTGTACTTGATGGCATCCCATGCCTTTTGATGGCTTTCACTTCGGGAACGATCTTTTTTTTAATTTTTATTTTTTTCCAGTGTCAAGGGATTGTCTCTCATATTTTCCCCTCCATGTTCTGTCTTATCCTCCTTGATATTTTCCCCTGATTTTGCAGAATTTGTCAGCTTAATTTTGGCATGTTTTGGCCCTGTGCCTGGCACCGCTTGTAGTCCAGGTCCATTTCCTTGTAGTCTCTGATGTTCACTAATTTTTTTTTTGTTTTGTTTTGTTTTCAATATCCATGGCTTGTCTCTCATATTTTCCACTCTGTGTTCTGTCCTATCCTCCTTGATATTTTCCCCTGATTTTGCAGAATTTGTCAGCTTAATTTTGGCATGTTTTGACCCTATGCCTAGCACTGCTTGTAGTCCAGGTCCATTTCCTTGTAGTCATATATTTTCACAATTTTCCTTTTTTTTTTTTTTCTTCAGTATCCTCTCTGTGTCTCTCATGTCTTGGCCTCCATGTTCTGTCTTATCCTCCTTGATATTTTCCCCTGATTTTGCAGACTTTGTCAGCTTAGTTTTGGTATGTTTTGGTCATTTGCACTGCACCACATATAATCCTGGTCCATTTCCTTATAGTCACTGATTTTCACATCTTTCTTTTTTTTTTTTCCTTTAGTATCCTCTCTGTGTCTCTCATATCTTGGCCTCCATGTTCTTTCTTATCCTTTTTGATATTTTCCCCTGATTTTGCAGAATCTGTGCACTTGGTTTAGGCATGTTTTGGTCATTTGCACTGCACTTTCTTTCCTCAGAGAGCATTTTCTTGTAGTCTCTAGATGTCCCAATTTCCTGGTTTTTGGCGTTGTTTTTCAGTTGCATTTCATATGCTCCTATCTCCTTTCCAGAGTGTTTGTAAGCCTTTCTTTTTGGGGTCGCAAGATTCTGTTTCCCTTCCCGAAAGGAAATGAAATTTCCTTTCGGGAAGGGAAACAGAATCTTGCGATTTCAATGGGGACCAAATGGGCAATCTTTGGTCCATGTCCCTGTACTTGATGGCATCCCATGCCTTTTGATGGCTTTCACTTCGGGAACGATCTTTTTTTTAATTTTTATTTTTTTCCAGTGTCAAGGGATTGTCTCTCATATTTTCCCCTCCATGTTCTGTCTTATCCTCCTTGATATTTTACCCTGATTTTGCAGACTTTGTCAGCTTAATTTTGGTATGTTTTGGTCATTTGCACTGCACCACATATAATCCTGGTCCTTTTCCTTATAGTCACTGATTTTCACATCTTTCTTTTTTTTTTTTTCCTTTAGTATCCTCTCTGTGTCTCTCATATCTTGGCCTCCATGTTCTTTCTTATCCTTTTTGATATTTTCCCCTCATTTTGCAGACTTTGTCAGCTTAGTTTTGGCATGTTATGATCATTTGCACTGCACCGCATATAATCCTGGTCCATTTCCTTGTAGTCACTGATTTTCACAATTTTCCTTTTTTTTTTTTTCTTCAGTATTCTCTCTGTGTCTCTCATGTCTTGGCCTCCATGTTCTTTCTTATCCTTTTTGATATTTTCCCCTGATTTTGCAGAATCTGTGCACTTGGTTTAGGCATGTTTTGGTCATTTGCACTGCACTTTCTTTCCTCAGAGAGCATTTTCTTGTAGTCTCTAGATGTCCCAATTTCCTGGTTTTTGGCTTTGTTTTTCACTTGCATTTCATTGGATCCTATCTCCTTTCCAGAGTGTTTGTAAGCCTTTCTTTTTGGGGTCGCAAGATTCTGTTTCCCTTCCCGAAAGGAAATTTCATTTGGGGACCAAATGGGCAATCTTTGGTCCATGTCCCTGTACTTGATGGCATCCCATGCCTTTTGATGGCTTTCACTTCGGGAACGATCTTTTTTTTAATTTTTATTTTTTTCCAGTGTCAAGGGATTGTCTCTCATATTTTCCCCTCCATGTTCTGTCTTATCCTCCTTGATATTTTCCCCTGATTTTGCAGAATTTGTCAGCTTAATTTTGGCATGTTTTGGCCCTGTGCCTGGCACTGCTTGTAGTCCAGGTCCATTTCCTTGTAGTCACTGATGTTCACAATTTTCCTTTTTTTTTTTTTTTCTTCAGTATTCTCTCTGTGTCTCTCATGTCTTGCCCTCCATGTTCTTTCTTATCCTCCTTGATATTTTCCCCTGATTTTGCAGAATCTGTGCACTTTGTTTAGGCATGTTTTGGTCATTTGCACTGCACCACATATAATCCTGGTCCATTTCTTTGTATTTACTGATGTTCACAATTTTCCTTTTTTCTTTTTTTTTTCACAGTATCAGTTCTGTGTCTCTTTTGTCTTTCCCTCCATGGTCTTTCTTATCCTCCTTGATATTTTCCCCTTATTTTACCGAATTTGTGAACTTTATTTTAGACATGTTTTGGTCATTTTCCCCTTCCCCTCTTTTTCTCATAGAACATTTTCTGGTAGTCTCTAGATGTCCCAATTTTCTGGTTTTTGTGGGTTTTTTTCAGTTGCATTTCAGTGGTTCCTATCTCCTTTCCTTAGCGTTTGCCAACCTTTCTTTTTGGGGTCGCAAGATTGTGTTTCCCTTCCCGAAAGGAAATGAAATTTCCTTTCGGGAAGGGGAACAGAATCTTGCGATTTCAATGGGGGCCAATTGGGCAATCTTTGTTCCATGTGGCTGCACTTGCTGGCATCCCATGGCTTTTGATGGCTTTCACTTGAGTAGAGATTTTTTTTTAAATTTTTTCTAATTATTTGATTTTAACATTGAATTTGTATTTGCTAAAGAAATCTAATGATTCCGTTCTTTCCTTTTTTTTACATTCTTCAGAAGCCAACCAAAATCTCTAGATTTTTTTTAAGACTTGAATAAAATGGGTTTACCATTAAAAGGAAATGGATTTCTTTGTCAACATTAATTTTTACTGGAATTAAATTTTTTATTCCTTGTGCAGGTTCTTATCATTTATTGAATCAAACTCTCACGGCTATTAGTTTGCTTTTTTTAACTGTAAACTATTCTGAAATATAATAGGCATTCTTTTTCCTTTATATTGCACTAAATATGTGGCACATATACTTCAAAACTTTCCATTGGCAGTGCTCATATGTGGCAACAGAAATAACTAAATAACTCAGTAAAGCCCAAGGAAGGATATTATTGTGCAGTGGCGAGTTCCAAACTTTCCTTCTGTGAATATAGGCATAACCTCAAACTATATCCACTGATGTAATATAATTGCAGAATTAGGGAATCGTTGGAAGAGACCTTAAAAATAATCTCATTCCAGCTGCCCTTCCCCATGGGCAAAGCACACTTTTCAGTAGTCCAGATTGTTCAAATGTATCCAACCTGTCCTGAAACATCTCAAGGAGCAGGACACCCACAATTTCTCCGGGCAACCTGTTCCAGTGCCTCACCATCCTCAAAGTAATGAATTTCTTTTCAACATTTAATCTAAATCTCTCGTTTTTAATTTAAAACCATTCCTACTTGTGCTGTCACTAACTGCCTGCATTAAAAGTCTCTATTTTTATAAGCCCTTTCAAACTACTGGAAGGCCTTTACAAGGTCTCCCTGGAGCCTTCTCTTTTCCACACTGAACAATTCCAGAGCTCTCAGCCTGTGTTCATGAGAGAGGTGTTCCAGTTCTCTGAGCATCTCCATGGCTCTCCTCTGGACCCACTCCAACAGGCCCACCTCTTTCTTGTGCTGGGGACTCCAAAGCTGGACACAGTGCTACAGATGGAGTCTTACCAGAGCAGGCGTAGAGTCAGACTCACCTCTCTCTATCCATGCAATTCAGGGTGTGATTGTCTTTCTGGGATGCAAGTGCACATTGCTGGTTCATGTCCAGCCTCTCATCCTCAAATCCTTCTCTTCAGGGCTGCTCACCATGAGTTCCACCAGTCTGTATTCATATCTGGGAATGATCTGGCCCATGTCAACAAAATGGGGTAAAGAACATAAAGAAGAATATTTATATTCATACTTTGATGAGGATTTTATTCAAATAAAGGCTGTAGGTTTAAATTCTAAATATATACAGGATGTTTTTTCTATTTAGTCTGGTAGATTAAAAAAAATCTCTACCTGTAGAGGACTTATAGTTTCTGGCCACCATATCTGCATTGACCACTAAGGATTTTATTCAGCTGCTGGCCACTAGCATCCAATAGTATCTTAGATGCCTTAGACTACTAGGCTGAGGACTGATTAAGGGGCTGGACCATATGTTTGTGGAAAGCTCAGATATTTGAATTAGACGCTTTCTAGTTAGTGGGATGTTTTGTGTCATGGCAAAAGGCAAGAGCTGCCTATACGTGGCTATCCAAATTGAGGACAAAAGTGTGAGAAACATTTAACATTTAAGATAAATGCTGAAAATCTCAATGATTTTTTTTTTATATCATTGCAAATAAAAGGAATGCACACAATATTTTCTAATAATCCTATTCAGCTAATGGGAATATGGAGGAAGAAAGGCGATGTTGATAATTATTCTGTAAGAGTTGTAAAAGCATTATAGTGAGCACTACTTACAAACTGTAGATCTTCCAGTTTGCTTTCCAGTTTAAAGCAAAGTTCATTTCCAGTAAAATCACCTCTTTTTCTTATTTATGAATAATAGCTGGTCAAAATAAAATGAAAACTGTTTCCAAATGGATAAAACCCAAGAAGGAACTCAAAGTAATTACTCAGAGCTAATCAGATTTGATCTGTAATCTGGGTAACTGGCTATTTGCTGCAGATCTTTTTCTCTCATAGGACTAACTACAGCCCATTGAAAAAAATAATGTAATCTTGGTTGACCTTTAGAAGGAATGTGTTTCACCCCTGAAAAGTGGCTAAACTTTTTCAGCCATATATTTCTTTCAGACATATACCAGTTTGGATGCTATGAACAAAAGAATTTTTTCATTCAAGGAAAGTTTGTACCTTTTAACTACAACTCATAGAAACACTTTTCACACTGCCTGAAATAAAGGTAAAAAATAAATGCTGTTTCTAGTAGAGTGGCTATTCTGTCATTGACACAATGCTTCCCAATGAGTTTTAGGACTTAACCTTAGCACTAGACCCTCCTTTCCCACTCCATAGATATCATTAACTTTAGTGCCACAGTGTACTGGTTTTGCTTGGCCAGGCTTTGTTAAACGGGGGACTACAGGGGTGGCTTCTGTGAGGTACCAGAAGCTTCCTCCATGTTCAGCAGAGCCAATCCCTGTCAGCTCCAAAGATAGATGTGCTGGTCAAGGCTGGGCCAGGTAGAAACAGTGGCAATGCCTCTGTGATAACATATTTAAGAAGAATAAAAAACAGTATTGCACGATGTGATTGTAGCCAGAGAAGAGCTGGGTGAGAATAAGTGAGAGGAGCAGCTCTGCAGACACCGAGGGCAGTGGAGAAGGAGGGGCAGGAGGTGCTCCTGGTGCCAGAGCTGAGATTCCCCTGCAGCCCCTGGAGCAGACCATGGTGAGGCAGCTGCTCCCTGCAGCCCATGGAGGTCCATGGGGTGCTCCACACCGGGCAGATGAATGCCTGAGAGGAGGCTGTGACCCCATGGGAGACCTGGGGAGAGAGGACCCCACGCTGGATCAGCCTGTCCATGAACACTGCACTCCATGGAAAGGTGACCCACGCTGCAGCAGTTTTGGGAGAGCTGCTGCCCATGGGATGGACTCACATTGCAGCAGTTCACAGAGAGTTATTGCTCATGAGATGGGCTCAGGTTACAGGAGTTCATGGAAAGCTATCTCCCACAGGAGAGGACTCCATGATGAACAGGAAGGACTTCTCTCCCGGCAGGAGAAACAATGTGTGATGAACTGACCATAACCCCCATTCCCTGTCTCCCTATGCCACTGGGGAAGGAGGTAGAGCTGGGAAGGAGGGATGGGTTGAGGGAAGCTGTTTCGGAAGTTGTATCTTCTAATTCTGCTTTGATTTTGTCAGCAATAAAATCAATTCAGGTCTCTAATTAGAGCCTGTTTTGCCTGTGATGGTATTTGGTGAGTGATCTGTCCTGTTCCATTTCTCAACTCATGAACCCTTTGTTGTATTTTCTCTCCCCTGTCCATCTGAAAGAGGGGAGTGAGAGCAGCTTTGGCACCCAGACAGAGTCAACCCACTACACACAGGTAACAGCATAGTGAAGAACGCCCTTATATAGAAATATGGATAACTTGGAAACCACAGACCATTGCTGCAAAACTCAAAAGTTTCTTATCCCAGAAGAAAATTCTCCTACATGAATGTATAAATCAGACTAACAATTAAAATATGCATAACAGATTTAAAATAATGTGGATTTACTCTGCAAAGGGGAAGGACTGTCTGAAAAGATGCATTCCATGTACCTGAGCAGTCTTTAAAACAGAAGTTTCAATGCAGTTTAAGCAAGTTTTCCATTTATTGCACTCTAGTCTTCATCGTGAAGCTTTCTGAAAAATTAGAAACTGAATTTTTCAACACTTTTTAAAAATAAAACCGAAGTAGAAGATGGACTCCAGGAGTCACAAAATGTAATACAGCTGCAAGCAGACATTCATTCCTTGGAACCAAACTACAAGAGTCTGAAGTTAAAAAAAGTAAAATAAAATGAAATGTCTTACACACAGGCACCACACGTGTAAGCATGAATTTTAGGAACTGCTCAAGGGGTTCTAAGAGAGTTTTTATATTGTGATATTTGAATAATCCTAAAGGCAAGAGGATACATACCAATATCATCATGCATACCCAATATCATCAAACCATTTTTGAACATCAGTAGTTGACAAAATGTCAGTTCTTGAGCTTTCTGTTAATATTAACCTATGACTGAATAGGCTCCCTTGTGCTCAAGATAACTGAGATCACGGGATTCCAGTTGGTGAAGTAGGACTTTGAGGCAGTAGCTTAAATAAATTAATATTTAAAAGCTGCTCAGAAGCTTGGCATTGCAGAAGCATTTCTATTTTATTACTCAACAGGGTTCCTATACACCTATTAAAAATGTATGATAAATGCTTCTCAATTAACTACAAGGACAAGTCCATCTCTTCTGTTTAATAAATATTTTTTATAATGTAAATATCTTTACATTTGAAAATAAACTGACTACATTTAAAATTTGAAAATAAATGAATATGCCTCAGTTCTTACCTATGTGAGTATATTTTTTTCCTTAGTGACTGAAAAAAAATAGTGGAATTAACTTCAGATATGATAAATGAGATTCTAAAAAAATAAGAGCTGGGCTTAAAATTCTATCTGATTTTCTGTATTCTTGAGGAACGTAAAACATTAATTTTATGTTATTGATTCAAAGAGGAAGTGCAATCATTCAAAATCTGTAGACCTGTATACATTCAGCTAGGTATCTGGCACACTGTCTTCAAAGCAGTCTGGGGAGCAGTTTTAACTTTTGGACTAATACTATGAACAGATTTCCAGAAACTGGGCCAGTCTGTACTGGGTAGTCTAAATACCTTCATGCAAACCTGCAGGAATTACCAGTTGTATGCACATGCATGGAGTAAGCACTCAAAGCAAGCTTATTTACAGTGCTAGGGGTTCTTCTGAGATTCATCATTCACTGTCAGATCTCCTTGTCTTTTATTTTATGGAAGCTGTACATGATAGCAAACTGAACATCTTGCAAACATGCCTTTTATGCATGACAATGAAATAGTAAAAAGACTGGAAAATATGTAATATCCCCAGATGTTGCAAAAGCATGAATAAAAGAAGTCTGTCTTCAAGAACCTTGGTACAAGATCACTTATAAAAACTAATGTGTACTAGATAGCTCAAAAAAATCTGGTAATTGGTAAGCACCTTCCCCTTTCTTTGTTATTAGTGCACTTTTCAACTGGAAATAACCAAGATGAGATGCTGACTTTAGCCATATTGCTTTAGCATACTTTTTGCACTGATGTAGTGTCACTTTTGAAATTGTGCCAGGCTAAAATAAGCCCCACTTTTCTGGCTTAGAAAGTCTGGCTCCCCCATCCTCATCACCTACCTGAGCTGGGATTGGTGTAGCTTTTGGCAAGCACAAATGAGACTTTTCACCCAAATACCTGACTATATATTTAAGCCAATCACATGCACACATGCATAAACTTGCCAAATACTTTTGATTTTACTGGTGTATTATATAAAACTATATTTAAAGTTCAGCTTCATATCCTTTTCTTTATTTTCATTCTGCCTGTGAAAAAACTCCACTGTTTAAAAATATTTCCCCCTACAGGACAAATTATTCATTAACTTTTTGCTTTCCATCTCTCTTGAGATATAATAAAGACATGATAAGGATACCATACTCATTATTTTCAAATCTGTAGAAATAGTACTAATTTTATACACTTAAAAAAAATGCTGGTTTAGGATGTTGGAGAGAGTGTAGTTGGGTTTTTTTACTGTTAGAGTACTGCCTAGTGAGAACTTATGATACAGTGCAGAAGAGTGGGCTTCCATTCTTGTTCATACTGATTCAAACTGAGTTTCAGCTGCAACATCAAATCTGTGCACTTCATCATTTCAGTATTAGCAATTTCTATACAAATATAACCTTCATTTTAGCATCAGTATTTTCTAATTATTTATTTTAAAACTGCATTTTATAGTTGCTTGGAGATTCTGGAAAGTATTGATCAAAAAGGGAGTGTATCATTCAATGAAAGAGGCTCATTTGCAGCAGAAATCATTCTCAATAGTATCTGTTCCAGGCCCACACAGTACCTGCCACAGGTGCTGTACTTTGAAACCAGTAAAAAAATAGATAAAATTTAGCCCCACTTAAATTAATCCCACTTAAAAATATTATGAAAGCCTAGAGAGTTTTGAGATTTGAACATAACTGATGTCTGAAATATATTATATACATTTCTAAGTTCTAAATTACACATTACAGAACTTGAAATGCAGAACACGCACAGGCACGTATATGTTGGTGCACATATATTGGTATAAAACACTCTGAACAAAGAGATTAGTGTCATTGAAGAGGTAACTGGTGTATTCAGAGCCAAAATTGGGGTTCTGATGAGGGGGCCATGAAAAAGAGAAGGCTGACTGCAGAGCTATAGTGTTTTTTCATCACAGATTCTGGCAGAGTGGAAAATGAAGGTTATCAACCACTTGTTCAGTTAGTACTGGCGTCCCCATTGGATGACCATGTGCAGAGAACCCCAGACTCATCAGTGGTACAGAATCAATTTGTTACATTAAGTACATCCAACCTTGACAGAGTTTTGGCTGTGTTTAGGTCTACTGATTTTGTCTTCATCTGCCTTCTAGTGATTTGCTCACTATTTCTAAGTATAATTTAGAGGGGAAAAAAAAAACCTCATCAACACATCTTTATTTTATAAAGACAGCAACAATGTTGGGTTATGACAACTTATTTTCCTTTAAGAATGCATTGAGATTTTTATTTTTAAATAATTTCAGAAAATTTAATAGAACTTTAAAATTCCATAATTAAGAATTAGGAGAAGGCACCATTGCAAGTGCTGATGGAAAGAAATCCAAATTAAAGTCAAAACTGATGAAACATTGATTAATGGAATCACAGAAACATAGAATCATAGAACCTTAGAATACTTTGGGGTAGAAGGGGCCTTCAAAGATCCTCTAGTCCAACCCTCCTGTAATGAGCAGGGACATCTTCACTCACCCAGGTTTCTCAGAGTCATGTCCAATTACTGAGTGGTGATTCGTTTCCAAAAAAATAGTGTAGTAGAATGAAAAAGATTCAAACTGTTAGGCCAAAACTTCTGAATGTTTCACGCCAAGAGTTCATTCAGAATGGGTTTGTTTTTATTTTCTATTCTGAAGAAAGACTTTCAATTTAATTGGAGCCATCAAAGGAAAAGGACAACACTGTCTTTCTCTCCGTTCCCTTAATCTGTTTTGGGTTCTCTGCACGTGGTCATCGAACAGGGACACTGGTATTAATTGAAGAAGTGGTTGACAGCCTTTATTTTTTATGCTTTTAGAATCTGTGATACAAAAAATCTGTGATAAAAAATTATTTCTAAATCTTCTTCTTTAACAGTCCAAAGAGCTTTACTTTTCAAAGTAATCAAAAATTCTTTTTCAGATATTACAATTTCAAGGAGCTTTAGTCTACCTAGGAAACTTATAGCCTCCTAAAATACATATGTCCTCTTAGAAAAGCTGTATCAGCACAAATGGCTTGAATGTTAATGATAGTACTCTTGATTTTGACGATGATCACATCATTGCATTTAGTTTAAAGAAAGTATCCAAAAAAATCACTTTTTAAGAAGATGTGACATAATACAGAAAATCGTCGGCACCGTTTAGAGAACTCCCTTTACTCCATTCCTAATTAAGGACAGTGGTTATATTCTTAGCAAGAAATCAGGGAAAATGCTGAATGCCACTACATTTCAAATTTATTTTGTTAATGAAAGGTGAACTAGCAGTTTACATAGCCAAGAAAGAAAGGAATGAACAAACAGACAAATAAAAGAATGAATGAAGGAAAGACCAAAAGGAAGAATAAAAGAAAGACATCATTGGGAGAATCCTAAGAGCCTGAATTTCCCCACATGGACAATCATAAACATCTTCAGAACAGGATGAAATTTGTGTAGAACAAAGTTTTACAAAGAACAAAGTACATTCATTTATCTAAATGAATGAAGTGGATGGTAACTGGCTTCTCAGACTGAACATATCTCTTAGCACATATGGGAGCATTGCACAAAAAATAATCTGTATTTCATTTCGTATTTTCATAATGCCATTGTCTGAATTTGGAAGCAGACACTCCATGGCTCTTTGCAATAATCAGCTGCAACAAACATCATCAAAATAACAAGAAAATGTGTCTCTCCATCAGTAACAGCTGTGGGAGAGATCAAGGATTATCCTCCTAAATTTAGTCCACACACTAGTATTTTGCACAGCCACAGCTAGGCAAGCATTTGTACGTCTGGAGATGGCAGGTTAATGCACAGCTTAGAGTGTGAATTTATCCTGTCTGAGATGATGGAGCATGAGATGTATTCAATAGCTGTATTAAGCTTAAAAGCATAGGAGAAGGTGAATGAAAAATAGTAAGGTAAGGAATAAAGTGAGAAATAAGAAAGGCTAGCAAATGAAAGAACTGTATTGATGTATACTAAACGTGTGCCAAGTCACTTGCCATTAGGCACAGTAAAAATTAGGAAGGACGTCATTGTCCATCTGACTCCGTTTATCTGATAATCAACACTTTTTATACTCATAATCCTCAACTCTCATTTTAAATCCACATTAGTGAGATGATCAGGCTGTTTTACCCTTGCCTTATGGACCTTGCCAAGAGAAGTCATTTTCTCACATCATTTGCTTCAGTATCAATCTACTGTTTCACACTGATCAGTCTGGTATAGCGCTGCCCCTATCTCACCTGTTACTTTAAATTATACAGATGAATAAACAAAAGTGATGTGACACTCCAATATTAATTTTTTGGCTGAGGAATATACTTCTGATTGTCAATAACCAAAACAAAATATTAACATGGTTTAAAAATACTAACTAATTTACTTTAATACAACTGTTTGGTCTTTTTTTACTGATCATTTAGTTTCATACATATCAGAGTTTTCTTATGCTCTTCTCTATCTTTTGTTATTCCAAGTGCTTTAGCTTGTGTGTGAAAAGCACATCATTATCATCTTTTTTTAAACAAGCACAGTGAGGTTCATTTTGACCTTTAAACCAATGAGAGTTATGCCAGAGGCAGCAGTCTTGTGTGACATTTTTGGGAGACTTGTGTTTCATACATACAGGGTTTGCTACTGTTGAGCCTCAGACTTCTGGTCTCCATCTCAAGTTTTAAAGCACATTATGGTATGCTGCGTGCGTCGACCCCAGCTAAAACTATGCCAGCATTTCCATAATAAAAGCTCTCATTTCCAGAACTTCCAGCTGTATAGTCAGCTGTAAAAATGTGCAGTAGGCTAAAATTGGATGTATGGGATTTCAATCTGGAATTAATACAAATTTAAAAAAACCCATTCCACTTGATTCTGAAGTTCTTTAAAAAGTAGCAGTTTGTGAGATCCCTTATTGCCCTCTCACCTTGTAAATAAAAAAGTGATTTAGCTTTTTGAAAATAGTTATATAACCCTGATTAGCCTGCTTCTGCTTCCACATTTTTGCTTTATATCTTAGACATGAGTATGTTTTTTTCACATATACAACACAGGCAACCATATACAGTTGTTTACTGAGAAGAATTTAAAAATAACACCCTGTCATCCTACCTCAACGGGTCACTGCTACTGGTGTTTTTATCTCATCAGAATCCTACTTCTGCAAAATCAGGGATGTGTACATCAATATATAATTTTGGTTTAGTGGCAGGGGGCAGACTCACAATGCACTTTCTTTTAAAGCAGTTGTGAAAACCTTGTTGTTTTTGCATTGCTTACTGTGCTTTATGCAGTTCTTTTACTTAGAATAAAGTTAGAATAAAGAATAAAGAAATTTATCTTAGAATAAAGAAATAACTCTAAATAATAAGTTTAGTAGTGGCAGGTCTTCCTGTTTTGCTGTATAATTCCATGAGGCCTGCCTAGGCACGCTCTCAGAAGTCCCATGTCATGCATCTTGCCTGCCTAAATGCCAATTTTTGACTAAGGCAATGTACTTTCTGTACAAGGATATCATTGCATCTCTGGCAAGGATATCTGTAATTTATCCATCCAAGAACCTAATGCATATAAGTTTCAGAGAATAAATTGCATTCATTCTGCTAGCAGACAGATGAGAATGTGCATCCCTTGCATATCCTTCCCCACAGCCTGTGCCTCTTCTGCAACTGAGCAGAAATCAGAAATAAGGTTCTAGAGCTGCCTGGACCCCACAGTCTATGCAAAGAAAGCAAAGAGAAACTGTCTGCTTGCTCAGCAACACCAAATCTTAGTCTGTCCACTGTGAAATGAGAAGTAAATGATTAATTTTTTTTATCTACATTATGAACAAGAAAATATCTAGATTAAAAAAATATATGAGTCAGGGAGTGTCCTGGTGCTAATTGTGCTATAATTGTGTGGTGAGTCTGTTACATAGATTTAGAAGCAGGTCATTCCTTCAGCATCAATTATCATTACACCTGAACACATGTTCCACAATTCTTTCTTGTTGGGAGAAAAAGCACAATTATCTGTGGGAAAAGTCAAGGTTAAAGCAATCTAGGGCAGCATAATAAAACTACTTAAAATGTTTCTATTACTGATAAAGCAAATGAGCTGCAAGCAAAATATTTTTATCTACCAAATAATTTCTTTCACTAATGTCTGTGAAAATGTGCAGATATACTTCAGAGAATTTGGAGGTGTCCCTTGTCTTCTAAGAAAGTTAAAAGGAAAAGAAATTTTAAAATATATGGGCAAGACTTCTGGTTTACATAACCTTAGCTTATAACTCTTAAGGAGTTTGAGATAAAGTAGCCAACTACATAAAACAAGATCAGAAAACTGCGTTGCCAAACAAACTAGCCCATTTACTTACTTTGTGTAAAGTAAAAAAAAAATGAATGCGGCTGCTACTATAAAAAGAAACAGGTTAAAATTTTGAATCTTTATGATGGCTTCTGATTTCATCTTCCACAAGCTGAAATCTATAAAGCATTTTGCTTCATAGCATTCAAAATAGTGAATTATACTGCATGACCTAAAATACAAAATACATAAAGAGGAAAAGCTAAGGATTCCACATTGGTGAGATAAAATGTTTCATAGCTCAATTGAAAACTATTTATCAGTTGTAAAATATCAAAAGAACACAAAGTATGTAGACTTTTAAAGTATGAAGACTGTTCCTGGTTTTAAAGCTTAATCCAAAGACAATGACCACTATGACGTCATTATGTGCCACTTTTTCAGGACTGAGTGAAGGTCCAGAATCTTCAGAGTTATGTGCCATGTTTCCTATTCTTGGATGTGCAGTCTGTAAGCAAGGCTTTGCTTTTCTTTTAAGGAAAAGTGGGAGAAAGGAAAAGAAAAAAAGGAAAAGCAAACCAAGCTTCCATCAGGAATTTAAATATATGTCTGCTAGCCATCTGCTGCTTGTACAGCATCAGAGAGTGCATAAAAATCATAAAAATCCATAAAAATCATCACCCCTTCCTTGTTCTTTTGTAAAAGTGAAAATTCTGGGGGAATGGACAACAGGATGTGGAAAAACATGCCTTATGAGCTAGGACCAGGAGAAGACACATGCATGGATAAAGTAGATGTGAGGATTCCACTCTTTGATATTTTAATGAAACCAGAAAGAATTTCACAGGAGAGTAAAATTGGACTAAATCCATATTTTAGTCTCCTCCCGTGGGGGGAGGTCCCAGTCAGACAGAAGGTGTACACATTTTAAATAACATAAAATGTAACATCATCTTTTGTATCTATTGTTGTGTCGTAGTTAAACTCCAGGTTTCAGGAAAGAATCATAGGGAAATAGGTTTGCAGGCCAGTTAATGGACATCCGTGAGTCAGGAGCTAACACTGCAGAAAGAATCAGTGTTTCCAGCCGCCCTACAGCTATGCTGGAATTATACGTTACTGAACACTGGCACACGGCTAATTCTGCATAAAATACAATCATGTTAATGCAATTTCTGCTCGCAATTTGAATCCCTTAGCTGGTGTCTGCAACATCCTTTATTGGTAGCTAAAGGCAAACAACTATCTCCTCTCAAGCCTATGCATAAAACAGGACTTCTGAGGGGAAAAAAGACCTACCAGGAAGAAATCAGAATGAATATTTTGTCTTCTATCCTTCTAGTCAGTACATAAATACATAAAGCATCTTATAAAGCATAGATACTACATGATTATGTGGGTTGGACAGGAGATCAGGGAGCAAGAGTTTTTTTAAAGAGACAAACTGATCCTATTAGATTTAATTGAGGTAAAACTCATCAATTTTAAAGGGTTCAAGACTTCCCTTGAATTCTCTTACTTTTGATGGTCAAGTAATTTACTTTTACAACCTCTAGAGAACTTTGTTGTTGTAATAAACATTTTTATTTAAATATCCTCCCCAAATATTAGCTGTATATTTCTCTAACTACAGAAAACTCTCTTTTTATTGTGTAACATTGACATCTATATTGACTCCTCTTTCTGTGCTGTTAGCATGAGTATAGGGTTGGGCTCTTTCAGAAAAGCCCAAAATAACAAGAAAACTAAGACTCCAGCTTTTTAAAGACCACCAACAAATACAAATGGAGACATTACTATCAGTGAAGGATGGACAATATCTTTGTTTTATAAGACTGAATATAAGATTTTGCATAGATTTAGAACATGCTACTTTGTTCTATAAAAGTGATATTTTGTCCAGTAAGATAAAATTCTAACCAAACAGTCTTTGGAAAAGCAGAAGAATCTTGAACATTTGATCAAGCAACATACATTTATCTCATGCATAAGGAATCTACAAGAAACTGGAATGTGCTAATTTATTTTCAGCTGAAGTTACGGACTTTAAAATAATTTCTTTACATCATATTGTGTTTTTATTGATATGCACATGCAGGGAAATCCAATTACTCCTTTTCACTTTTCATCTTCTCTTCCTTTTTCTTCCACTGACTGTTCTTTCTGTTTGAGCAGAAAAAGACATGGAAGTAACGAGTCAGAATAGAAGAAAGAAGGAAGGTTTTTTTGAAAGTCTTTAGGTAGAAGTTTTGTATAATTTGGTATTTTAAATCTCTAAATGTAAAAGAATAGCCTGAAAGTATGTAACAGAAATAAATGTTGACAAAAATGTTTTGAACAATTCCTGTACTTATCAAGTGATATTTGCTGGTGGTAAGTCAAAGATCTTAGCATGACTGCAGTTTTCTCTCAGTGTCTTTACTTCAGTGAAGCTCTGTTCACCTCTCACGAATTAGGCAGATTTGTTCTCAGGAATAAAACTAACAGATATATACAAATAAACATGAAAAAGTGGGTGAAGAAAACCTTTCATCTTCTTTTGGGGCTGAGCACCACTAAAAACGACTGTACTAAATCTCTCAAAAGGGAAAAAACTGAACAGTGCAAATCACTGCATGGCAAAGAGCTTAGAATTAAATCCCCACTCCTCTGGAAATGAAAATGTAAGTTCCCTGGAACCAGACTGACCAGCTGAGCCCCAGTCCAGCAGTATGTTTTTGTGGTGCTGTTACTCCAGTGAAAACAAAAAATAACTGCAGACACTCAGGCCTGTTTGGTGTACTTTATTCTGGTTTGCTGTCTCTCCTACCTGAACACTCTCCTTACAGTGCCCAGCTTTTTACCTTCTCAATAAACCTGTCCTGAGTTGGCAGCTATTTTACCTTTCTCCCTCTTTACCTACTGCCTGCATTTGAAGACCCTTTGATGTTGGTGTGCAAAAGATAAATGTTGGTCTCCTGCAACCCAGGAGTAGCAGGCTTCAGTAAGACACACACTGTGGTAGTCTCAGCTGGGGGAGGGAGAAGGTTTCTTCTTAATAAAATAAGATGTAATTTAAAATAGAAAAATAGCTATGGAAATGCTTTCCCCTCTAGCCCCTCTCTTTTAAGTGTATACAAGTGCATTTGGCATTTCTTGTTCTCTAGTTCTGTGTCTTAAAACAGGAATCTTTTTGTTTTCTACAATGTGCAACATTAAACATAATACCAGCATTGAGAATATTTTTTATCATTATTTTGATTCCTCTCAGTAGGTACATATTAAATAGCTTATGTTCTTCATCAATGGACATGAAAGGAATTTAATTTCATTATGGATAAAAGTCCTGAGAAATAATTCTGAAATAAATATTTCAGCATATTCAGAAGAAAGTCTAGTGAAAGAATAGATGTTACTTAAAGGCTTACATTTTCATTAGCTGTAAGAAAATTTCTCTATGGAACTTCCTGTAACAGTTAATCCTGCTCACACTCCCTACCTGTAGGTTACTTTGGAATTTCTGCAGTTACAGGTAAATTTCCCTTACTCCTCTGACAAACATGTGTGGTCCACAAACAGGGAAAAAAGGAAGAAAAAAACCCCATAGATATGTTTAACTCTTAAGTCCACCACTCATCATCATTCTGCTTATTTCAGCTTTTTACTGCATAATTTTTTTTACTGCAAAACTTTTCCAATGCTAGGGGGAAAATCTGCAAAAAACAGACTCTAGTGTGAATCATCCCAGTCAATCAGAAAAAAAATCAATAAACTTTTCTATCTGCCACTGAAATATTGATAATACAAATACTCTACAGGTATAGGTTAAAAGAAATACAGTTTCCAATTCTTTCAGTGGTTCCATCTATCTATAAATTGTAGTTGCATATGTTAGAGCAATTCATAAAATGTGTTTACATATTTGCATACACATACTGTATACTTTGAAGAATATTGATTCTTCAATAAAAGGAGAAAATTATCCAGAAAGTCTGGTTTTGGAAATTATTTTTTAAATTCTGAAAGTAAACATACCAATAGTAAATAATAACACTCTTAATTATTATATGGAAATATTCATAGTATACTAAGCATATGTACTGGCTATGGTGGCGTTACATACTACATATGTACATGCAAATGTGCAAACATATGCTCTAGGAATGTATGCATTATATTTTGAATACAGATTTTTAAAATAATTGGTCACATCCATTATCATCCCAAAGTGACTAATGTGAGATTTTAATGGTGAGATGTGTTTTTTTTCTTATCCTAATTGGCAGTATTTATAAAAAGAGTTTATTAGTGTTCACCCTGATGTAAAATACTAGATTCAGTATAAAGAAGATTGTGTAACAGGACACTGAATGATAAGGACTTGGTTTGCTATCCTGACTGTGATGATCTAATACCTGTCTGCTGGCACCTGGGCTGGTCTTACACTCCTTTGCCCTTGCTTGCTCTCACAGATGGGCTCCATCACTTCTCCTGCATTCATCTACCAGTATTAGTCTACCTTTCTGGTTAGCTGACCACAGCTAATAGGATAAAACTACATCTTTGACAGAAGAAATTAAGTTGTAGAAAGAAAGAATAAATGCCAGGACTACGGGGGAGATTTCAGAGAACATGCAGCTTATTAAAGATGACGCAAATGTTCATGAGGTGGTTCTTTCTAATGAAAAAACTTGAGCCGTAAGTTATGGGAAAAGGCAGTCTCTGGCAGAGAACTCCCAGCAAGCTGTGTGGGAAGAGAAGACAAAGACCTCTCTAGTTTGATTTTAAGGGAAATAGACCAGATGCTGTTAATACAGTTTTGATTTTTTTTTTTCCCTCAGCATCCCAAGGAGTTTGTCATGGTGACTAAATCCAGTAATTTTTAACATTTGAGGTAAAGTAGAGCAGTAGTCCTCATGCTTCTAAGTGTTTTTATTCAGGTCTAAGCAGTACCCGAATATCCACCTATATGATTTCTGAGTTAATTTTTTGGCTGGCACAAGAATCAAATTAATTATCTTTTGAACTCTGCATGGCCCATATGGGACAATATTACATGTACATTATAAACACATTCATAAATGTTTAGATACATAGCAGATGTAATATAAATCCATGCAAACACACACAGATGTACAAATATATTTTAACTTTTAATATCCCCACCCATATACTCACCCAAAACAGTTAGGATCAAGTTGAACCTTACTTTTCCTGCCATTGCCCAGAGCTGCCTCAGGTGTGTCTAAGCCCAGATTCAGAGAGAGTGCAAGTTGTGTTTATGTACTTACAGAGGAAAGGCTGAGAACATGAACTTAGTGTGAAACAACACTGACAATCTTCTCAGCTCTGTCATAGTTATAAAAAGGTCTGGGAACTATTTCACTGTAATTGCCTCACTGTGGCTGTTTGGTACCAACAAGAATTAAGCAGTTTTGCAAAATGCCTGAAAACATTAAGCATTGCAGAGATTTTTGAACATAATTTAAAAGGGACTGAAGGACAAATGGGAGTAGATTTAACCATAATCTGTATTTTAAAAATATTTCAGTTTCTCGGGAATTGAAAATTCACAAAAATTCTAATAATGAAAATGCTATCTCATCTAAGTTAACAGCATTTTTAAATCAGTTTTTGATAAGAACTATCAAATGGCTTGGCCAACAGAGAAAAACTTGTGCTATATGTTTGGTCTCAATTCTACTGAAGCTTCAGTTTCAAGACAACCTTTTATAGTTTCCTTTGTTCAAAACCACAAGGAATCCTGGGGTTAAATCCAATATTTAGAGTCATATAGTTCTATCTTCTGTACTTCTCTAGCTACAGAATATTTTTTTCCTATTGTGTAGAGCCCACTAATTGCATTATCTCTTTCAAGGGTGGCTTTTTGTCTTGATGTAAAAATGTTACACAATAGACATCTCAATACATCCTTTGACAGAACATTCCAATTTCAAATTGCTTTTGAAGTTCCTTTGATTTTAATAAATTATACACACTACCATGAAAATAAGGTAGTAAAAGTAATTCCAGTTGGTTTGTATATGAAGTGTCACTAAAGCCACCTAAAGGACCAATGCCTTTTTGATTATCTAAAGGTGTATAAATGATAATTGTAGGCTTGGGTTTATGTAATGAAAAGTCTAATTTTAGATATAATCCAGTTAAATCAAAGGATCATCATAAATCTCTTTTTTTTCTGTTTCCTATGAAAATGAAAAAAATACATACAAAGTTATAAACAAATGAATAAATGGAAGACTTAAGAAGTACTACATGTTGAAAAAGCTGCTGGTACCAGAGGAACATCAACAAAACATCATAGGAAATAAGGAAACAAAGAAATCCATCTTAAAAATGTATTTATGAATTCTAAATGTTTTCTTATACTTAACAGAAGGGAATACTTTAAAGGAGGTTAAATTGTAGAAAACAGGCACAAAAATGCATTTATGAATTCTAAATGTTTTCTTATACTTAACAGAAGGGAACACTTTAAAGGAGGTTAAATTGTAGAAAACAGGCACAATTTTGGCAGGAAAAAGAAATGTGATCTTGAAAAGTTATACAGTACAAACAAAACCAGCATATTTTGTCCTGCTATATAAAAATCCTGATAGTGAAATACATAGTTGCTTTACATCAGTGAAGAGGAGATAAAGATCCCTTCCTGTATAGCACTAATTCAACACATTTGCAATATGATGCACACTTTGGGGCACCTCAACAGAAGAAGCTTGTCAAGAAATTGGAGGAAATGGTTAAGTGACTAGAAGGCTTTACAGTGTATTTGAGCCAATACACAGTAAAGATAGTGGTATGAATATCTTGTAAATGCTACAGAACATTCATAAATCTTACTAGGCTAGTACAGAAGAATAAAGATTGAGAACTGTTTGAAAAGGGTGAAATCTTTGCTCATGTCACTCAGATCAATGTGGTTGTCAGAGTAAGACCCTTCACAGGAAGGAGCATTGATCTCAACACATATAAAAAATTGTAATTGCATACGCCATAGTAAAAAAATGAAAAAAAATAGACTTCAGAACATTAAAAAAAAAAAACTTTTGATGATCCAAGTTAACTTAAAAAAAAAAACAAACAAACCAACCCAAACAAAATATCCCAACTCAAAAAAAGACCTCTAAGATTGGCCAAAGGTAGCCTTCCCATAATGAAGAGCAGTGTACTTCACTGTTCTGGTTCTGTAGTTTGAACTATATCCTGCTCTCAGATTCTCCTTTACCCACTTTTCTGGTTTTATACCCATTCATAATTTTTTTTTCAAATATCATGTACCCTGCTTATGACTCTGAATTGCTCTTTTCTATACACACAGCCAATAGGTTTACTGGCTTTCAAAAATATATAGGATACTATTTTTTTCTCTTTGTAGCCAAGCCAAGCTCTCACAATCTCAGGTTTATTTTATTCACAGACAGACAATGCTTGGAGTCAAATTTTCTTTATTTCTTGTCACACTAGTTCATGCGTTTCATTTGAAATATTAGGTGGAAACAAATAATGTGTATAAAATATTAATAATCTTACTGTTGTGAATTCATTATTTCAATAAGGAAAAAAATGAGGCATAAAAATCAAATATAATGAGACCATTACAGAAGAAGAAACAAGGTAATCAATTTCTAATATATAACACCACTACAATGATATTAGCTGTAATTTAAACAAAGTAATCTGCTTTTGTTTGATATGCAACATGCAAATGAGACATTTTAGTAATGCTCCCATCTCACATCAGTGATGCTAATGAGGAGATGATAAGGTTAATAAATAGTGTCTTTTATTATAGCGGGGTTTTTTAAAACTGCATTTTGGGTTGACAAATTCCTTTGCAAACTTGAAATGCCACTTCAGATAAAACAAAGTTTTTCCTTTTACAGACACAAACAGAAAATATGACACTTGCATTTTTCCTGAAGCAGCCATTCAATATCAGAACCAAATTTTAGCTCTGAATATATGATAAATCATATAGCTGGAACTTGCCGATACACTTACCAATGTTTGAGAGGTTAATCACTGTTAAAATAAGTGGTCAATTGTAAATTCCCATGCTACTAATAATTTATCCTCTATTTCAGTGCATTTGAGGTCATATTTTATCCTCTGAGAAAAAAAATAATATTGTATGCTAATATCTACAGTTAGGTTTGAATTTACAGAATCGAAGTTTCAGTAAAAATTAATGAATACATAAAACACACAGAAATTAAAAGAAAGAAAATCCAGGTAAGGAAGTCCTTGCATTCAATTTTTTAATTGTCTTCTAAGACAACCAAATTCTCATCTCTAGCATGGACTAGAATTTAAATAAAATATTTGAAATAACATAAAATACACCACCTCTATAAATTTTAATGATTAATCTTGGGGATTCTTAAAGCTTTGGGTAGATTTATAATGGAGTTGCACAGACAAAAATAGGTAACAATAACAGAAGGGTCATTATTGCCCCTGAACACTTGTCAGTGAGAAAAGACAACAACTATGCCCTAAAGAGCTGACACAACACATTAAATCTAAAAGGGGCTGCAGTTGCATCTTTTTCTGAAAATAAGCTGTAAAGGAAATTCTGGAATAAAGTTTAATACTTCCATTCTATTTTTAAACAAAAGATATTTCAAAGGTTTTGATACACTTGGAATGCATATTCAAGAACATGAATGCACATCTGAACCAAAAATCTGAGGGCAATTTTTATTCAGCAAGGGTTCGTTGCTATCTTCAGCAGTGGTAAACAGGAGTAGTTTCAAAAGCTTTAGATCTAAACTTCTGAGGATCAGACTTCATTTATCAAACTACTTCATCCAGTTTCAAGTCTTCACAGTTTCCATGGGAAATTAAATAATATATACTCTAAAACTAAATAATACATAATCTAAATCTAAAACTTAGAGTGACATCTACTATTTTCTCCAAATCAAGCTTCCTGAAGATAAACTGGAAGCTTACGAAGTTGTATTAGCTACATCAGCTCAAAACCTCTTAAAATTGTACCTACACTAAACAACATTAAAGTAACAGGTGGTATGGTGTATAACTAAAACACTATTTTAACTGCAAATGAGCTTTTTTCAGTTCATAGCTGACAATAACCATCTGGAAGGGAATCGTCTGTGATACCAACTAGTTTTAACACAAAGTTTGCTCTCTGCTTCAATTTGGAATTGGTAATCAGAGAAGCAGTTAAAAGTTTAATGTTGGTCTCTTGCTATTACAGCTTTCTTCTTGAATCTTAAGAAATATTTAAGGTGTGTTTTAAACAACCTCTTCAATAGTTCAAATAGATACATATAGAGAGATAGAAAAAGAGATCGGTAGATAGGCAGATAGGTAGGTGGGTAGATAGATAGATAGATAGATAATCATAGATACAGACCCTAATGGACTTCAGAACTATTTTATAGCCATTTCTTGTTATTCTGGAAATGTCAGCCTAGACTTTCTAGGCTAAAAATAAACAGGAAGAACTTGTGTTTAAATTTGTCTTTGGAGTCCTTTCTACATTTTTTCAAGGCCACCCAACATACTGCTTTATTTCCACTGTTGGAACTTCCTACATAAAGTCAACAAGAACGATTCAGTCATGGCTTCTGTGGACTGATGCTGATAACTTCATTCTACCCCTTTCTGACCTCTGGGTTAGACTACTGAAAAGCTTTATTTTATTATGCTGTCTGTGTTCCTACTAACACAAAAAGGTGTTGAAATCATTTTAAGCCACACTAAGCAGCCTCAATTTAATCTGATAATCTTTGGGGAGTTAGTTCAATACCTATTGTCAAACATTTATTACATTTTATAATTGCAATAGCTTCCAGCATACTCTGAAACATGTTTATATGACTCACTGACCCCAGATTTTCCTATTCATTGGGAAAGAGTTTTATGTTCTGTACTACAAAGCAGTATTGCGCATCTACTTTTAATTTGTGCCTCACTTCCATGCTAGTTGGGAATTCATTCAGAGACAGCATTCATTGCTGGTTCAATAAACTTGGAAATTAGGAAAACAAAAATCTGAACTCCATTATCTTTCTTTTCTTTTTTCCCTTTCTTTTTTTAAATTCTAATTAACCCTAGCTCAAACTGGCAGAGTGATTTTGTCCGTAGCATTTCTTCACAAGTTAGATGGAGCATGAGTTTGCATGAAAGGTACTACAGAAGCTTGGTTAGTATTTTGCTGTCACAAGAGCACATTGGCTCTGTATTGCCAGCACAATCAGCCAGATGAAAGAGTTTCTTGAACTCAGCTTAACACAGTGTCTGTGATAGCCCCACCACTTGAGCATCACAAAATACAGCACCCATCCTTTGGGGTGGTTGAAGAAATAAATAAGCACAATGCAAATTTATTGTGCTGGTCTAGGCACTACATTTGAGACATAAGTCTATCAGACAGTAGAAATTAAGGGAAATCCTTACTAAGCCCTACTCTTTTGCTCTTTCACAGCAAAAGAGCAGCTTTTCTTTCAGCAAAAAGCATTAAAGTACCTGAAAGAGCACTGCTTGACAAGAAAAGACTGAACAGCTAGACACTTGAACTTCTATTTACCATAAAATGACCCCAGAGGAAAAGAAATAATAAAAAAGAGAAAAGATCCTTATGTCTCTTTAAAAAAGATCTGTCTCCTAAAACAGACTGTGAGGTCACTGGTAAGGCAACACGACAATTGCCACCGGTTTACAGTTAAAGCTCCAATGTAAAGACCTTTATTGATATAACCTGTTGACATTTATCTTCTTAAATTGGAAAAATATAAAATTATGCATGTCAAACCTTTAACAATGTTTCTCATTCTGGACCTGATTAAAAAGAAGTAACGTCTGTAGAGAAATGCAATAGTCCCCTGCTTTATAAAAACCAAACATGTCAGCATGCTGTAGTCTATGTATTTCATGGACATCTCCAAGATACCAGTAGCATGTGATTTGAGTGACTAATCCAATAATGAGACTGACCAGGCAAACAAGACTTTGAAAATATCCAAAAACGAGAAAATATGTTTAAGGACAAAAGATCTATATGTTTAAAATAAGAGCTACAAAGCTGGATACATTAAAGGAAATAATAATTTATCATAATAATACTGAGGAAGGCATTTAGAAGTGGGATCTCAATTTAGGTGCAGAATGTAGTAGAACACAGTTCAAGATTTTATTCTTAATGTATTATTTTCTTGTCCAATAAAAACTCACCAATGTGATTAATGAAGTAATGAAGACAACTGATTAAAGGAATAAATCAGAAAAAGAATGAACATTGAAGAAAACACCTGGATTATTTTGAGTAAAAAGGATATAATAATTTTAAAAGAGATACGTTGGTTTACAATTTGATTTAAAAAATATTTAGGAAAAAAAGTCATTTTTATTAAATTGGCCCAAACCCTTGTGTATTTTATGCACCTTAAGCATTTTTGATACACTGTTGATGATAGCACTACTTCTCTCTGACACACTGAAAAAAATATCACTGTCTATCTGGGTGAATCATCAGCAACCTGTTCAGCCTCATTTGGTGGGCATCTGAGGTAAAACTACTAAAATTTCCATGATTTCAATTTTATTGAAAGTGCCAGTTTCTGTCTCCATTATTCTACTAAGTGAATCGACCACAGAAAACTCAGAGACTGGCAGCTGACTCGTGCACATCGTGAAGCTCCTGTAGTTTCTCTGGGAGACCCATAATGTACAATCTATGTATTGAAAGGAAAACTAAAGTGCCATGAGTCTAAATGATAAATTTGAGCTAGCTGCATTATTTAGCCCTACTCCTTCACAGGTTTCCAACGGAAGAACCTTTTGCTCTCTACATCTGTGTCTAGCCTTGCTTCTTCCCTTTGTACACACACACACACACAGAAATAGTCATTACAGTTAAAACAGTGTTCACTGAAAGCTTTGCTATACCCTGGGAGTAGCTATGTCATTCAGTACACAATACCTTTAGTTACACACTATGCTGACACCTCTATTTCTGTGATTAATTTTCTTTGACGCTCTCGGCAAAAACCTTTCACTGAATTGTGACCATTTTTTTTTTTTCTTCCTATTACAGAAAAGCATTTACTTTTTTCTGCTTCTTTCTTCCAGGGCTTGGGCCAGGGGTTTATAGCTAAACCCTTAAAGTGGAGCATCTTGGAGGATTCTTTTTCCCTGCATAAATCAAGTTTTCCCTGTCTCATATCGCTTATTATTTCTGCTCATATTTTGTCATAAATATCCCTTCAGAGTAAGAGGTGGGTGAACAATTTCATTTGGGGTAGAATTTTTTTCCAAATGAATTCTAGTGACATTATCTAAAAGGAAATTAATATTTTTGTGCAAAACAAAAGCTCTAGGGCTAAACACCTGGTTGAGAAACTTTAACTGTACATATAATCAAGAGTTTCATAAGTCTCTCACTTCTTATGGTTACTTAAATTCAAAAAATAATGTCCAGTTAAATGCCAACAAGAAATCAGCTTCTACTGTATTTACTCCTTGTATATTTACAGAAACTACTTCTACTTAAAGTCTTGAGAGCCCAAGTTTTTCGAGTTTGCACATCAAGAAGACAATCTAGAAAAGAATGAATGACAGACTAAAACAACCTCCTGTTTGGCAGAAGGTGTCCTCTGCCCATGCCTATATAAGAACACTAGACGTGCATACATCTGAGTAAACTATAGCTCCATCTCTGCAGAGTTTTCTGATACTGCTTTTATTTAGCTAAAGCTCTACAGACCCACATGATAAGTGTCTGGGAAATACTAATTATGCAGTCTAAAATACATATGGAGAAAACAAGGCATTTGGAGAAGCTACAAGGAAATAATAATCTGTACTGTCTCAATTTAAATTGACTTGCTGTTTCATATTATCATGGGATTGCTAGGATTAATGACCACAGAGATGAACCACAGCATTCAATGAAGTAAGGGTTCAGACCATGACCCAATAAAAATGTAAATTCATAGAAACTGGTATATAAAAAAACAATTAAAAATATGAAAATAATTTATTTAAAAATAAAAAAGTATGGACTGTTCCTGTATTTTAATGCTGGCTTGGGTTGTTGGGGTTTTGCATGTTAAAAAAAATTAATAATATTTTATGTATACATAGATAAGGTTTCTGACAAAGAGTGGGATGTTAAAGTTCTAATGTCTTCTAAGCACATAAATTCAAAATGTCACTATCTTGCAAAGCAATAAGGAAGCATCACACACAATATTTTCAAGAATTTGAACAGCTAACAGAATATTTCATAAAAGAGGGTGTTTTTTAATGAAAGCTGGGTTTAGTAAATGCCATTCATTCTGGCACTATCTACTCTATACATTTGATCTACCTTTATTCTTGCCATGGTCTCCAACACTTTAAGGGACTATGATTAAAAGTTTTTTGTGGTATTGTGGGGTTTTTCTCCCACGGTCATTAGTAAACCTTAATATTTAATTGAAGTGTTCTGCTAAAAAGCTGGAATACTATCATCAATATTGTATCTACTTGGAAATCTCAGAGCATATTTTCAGTGAATGAAATTTCCTGAAATAAATTTTTCTTCACTATATTCAAGTGATCTTGTAAGGATACAGACCATGCAGTGATTTAGGACACGAGCTATAAATAAATTAATTAATCCCACTCTAGATGTTTTGTTGAAAATATTTCACATATATCAAGAACCTATTCTTTTATTTCTCAAGCTTCCCATTTTCCACAATTCAAGGTAAATTTTCTGTTTTCCTGTTTCTTTCCATCTTCTCTGTTATTCCAGACTAATTTTTTTCTTAGTTTGTTTATTTCATCTTTTTATTGTTTGTTTTAGAAAGAATTTTCATACTTTATATTTCTTTCAATATTTTAAATTTTTAAATCCATTTAGGGATTTTTTTTTTCACTCCAGGCTGATACTCAGAATATGCTAAACAATATTTCTCCATCTGGAAATGGTAAACCATAGGTACAGCATATGGTGTTCATTAATGTGAACGGATGGAAGGTGCCATGCTTTTAAGCATATCAATAAGTTCTATACATACACATTCCCTTAAAGAAAGACTCTATGTCTAATAAACAAATAAGTTTGATTCAAAAAAACTTTTAGTCAGCTACTCAGTGAGTAGTGTACAATCTGTACACCTCACATAAAGTACTTTCCTTAGTTATAATACTGGATACCATAAGTCCTATTTTCTAGAATGACACATGCTCATATTCCATAAATTTGAAGTATTTGAAGTAAAATGAAGCCATCAGATGAAAATAAAACCTAACAACAAATAAAGAATAATAAGGGAGATAAATTGTTAATTGATTTTAGAGGTGCTAATAGATTAAACACATGAACATGATTCACTGGACCAGAGCTTCTTTTCTCAGCACTAAAGAAAATAATTTGTCTTGCAAGCTGCTTTGTGTTCACACACATTCCCATCACAGCTGAACTATATCACAGCTTCAAGCAGTGCCACTGAAAGTTCAGATGGGTCCTATTTTAAATTCCATCTCTCCTTATTTAAGCATCTGTTTGCTTCCATACTCTCTGTGTCCCTCCCAGTGGTAGCAGCTGTTCTGTCACTCAGGTCTGTAGTATCTGCTTCCTAACATATATTAATCTAAAGGAATAAAGGTTTGTAATCTCCACCTTTAGAAACAAAACAAAACAAAAAAACCTCTTTGTTTTTTTCCAGAGGAAGAAAACAAATGAATATTCCAGAAAAAAAAAATTGGTCTAAAGTAATTTATTCTTAAATATCAACATTTCAGAGAATGAATGATTAAAAGTGTCTCATCATGAAATTGAAGAAAAAAACATTCAGGAAAAAAACTATCTACATGAATGGAATAATTATATATAGTAATGGATGTAATAATTATAAATAGTAGAAATCTGTAATAATTATATGTAACAGAATCATACATTTATTCATAAATACATGAATAGATAAAACTCTTTTCTCTCATATTTTACACAAGAAATATCCTTTCATTTCATTATATTGCAAGAATCTTGTCCTTTACTTCTGTCCTGGAGGCATAATCTCACATTTGTAACACTGGATTTTGAACTGTATGTGTGTTAAAGACACAAAGTGAGAAGGAAGATTTCTTTAGGTGGCAAAATAGAGAAAGATAAAAGGAGATCTTGGAGACATAAGAGTAATAGTCTCAGAGAATAAATTGAGTACTTGAGAGTTAGAAACAGCAGCAATACTGATATTTTTCTCATTAGAAAACAGCTTTGCTATTATTTAAAAGATATTTTTATGTGTACTGTGCTTCTGTTTGGGAATGCAAATTAGCACTGAGTTTGTAAGTACCTTGTTATGTATAAGTCTGCTCAGACATCTCACCACATGAGGAGCAATTACTAGCAAATGTTACTCTCCTTATTTTTGCTATCTGTTTGCCCAAGTGGGTGGGCAGACCAGCCAGGGAAGCAGACCCAGCCCAGCCCCAATGTCATGCCTCAGGACAGTGACCAGCTGTGTTTGCTCAGGAAAGAAAGTCATTGCAGAAGAAAAGTTTTCCCTCCTTGGAAGATAAAAGGCACAAGTAGAAAATTATTTGGGGGAAACAGCTTCTCTGAGCCAAAACAGATACACCCTGCAAAAGGATAAATTTAAATCTACCTCAAAAAAAACTGTATATATTACATACATATACTTGTTGAAGCAGTGAAGAGTAACTCTTAACCACTGAAATCCTCTAAATAAATAGACAACTCCAGTGTGAAGAGATCTAAATCTAGGGTGATGTACTCACATTGACTGTGTTGGAAGCCTCTGCTTCCACTACAGTAAATGTAATGAGGTAAAGACTGATTTAGAGCACATTCTACTCTCTGCATGATGTGATTTCAAAGCTTCAGGTGCATCTTATGCAGAATGAAACCTCTAGGCCTTGTATTCTGGATGAAAACATCAGCTACAGAAATGTTTGCTTCCGTCTGGTTTAAAACTAAAGTCCAGTAATTTCTTTTGAGACCAGTACAAGTGTCAGAAAGAAAAGCTTAAAACAAAACAAAGGCTTGTCTTCAGGTTCAAATTATATCTGAAGGATACGAAGAAACCTATTTTGATCCTGAATTTGGCCAATTACTTTGTTTTAAAGTAGCATTTTAATCCTATTTAATTACCTAAATCATCTGCTACTAATCTAAAAGAACCAACTTGTTTTCATTTTAAGCATAATTTTTAAAATTGTCATTAAAACCTATATGGTTACCAGTGATGTATTATTCCTAAGTTTACTATTGTTTTCCCCTAATATTTATCTGATTGATTCACTTCAGCTGAACTTTAGAACCCTTACATTTTTATCTTGCGTGCAATAAAGGCTATGCTCTAGTCCAGGAGCCATCTTCTTAAACAAAATTAAAAAAAAAAATAGGAGCAATATCAAAACCAAAAATGTGGGAAAACTTCAAGGAATACATAATGTTATGTTTACTCTTGGTAGACAGCTTTAGAATTAGAAAAATCTGGGGTACAAGGGGGAAAGCCCCAGCTTCTTACATCTGTGATTGATGTTTACAGAGTCATAAAACATTTTTCTGCAAACCATGTGCCTGGGGAAATTTCAGCAATTTGCCAATTTTCTACGCCCTATCTGCCTCTATTAAGGAACAACATGATTCTTCAGGCTCTTTTGTACAGTGCATTTCACAAACTTATCTCAAAGCACTTCACAGGTCTGTCCAACAAATAAGTAGATAGAAAAATATGACAGTGGATAGATATTCAAGAAGATTAAAGGGAGACTTTTTCAAAGGAACTCTAAAGCTAGTGATAGCCCTTAGTTCCATGAGTTTCTATTTGATTGTTCAAAAGCATACATTTTTATTTAGAAATTATAGTTCATTTAAAGAAGAGTGTGCAAACACTTATGTACTGATTCTATCTGAAAGTATGGTTAAAGATGATTTTATTTAATATGTTTGTAGCTCAGGCATGTGTATATAGTACTCACAAATAATACAATTACCAGCAAGACATGGCAGTACTAGCAATCAGACTTGCAGAGGTTTTTTGTTTTGTTTGTAGCTTTTTAGATAAAATATCAGGAAACATCTTTGTGAATTCACAGTTTATCATTTTTGTGCACTGAAGTGGAAACTGCAAGTACTTGTCAAATGGATTGATATAACATCTATAAGTCTCAGGATAACTCTATAGCATTTGCTAAATGCTAAATTATAGATTTCCTCAATTCTATCCTCCCAAAAATGTCTCTCAATGTAAAATAACAATTTAAAGTAAATGAATTGAATACTGACTTTCAAGGTATCATACTGGGTCAACTATTTTTGTTTCATTTCTTCTCCTCATATTAGGCTGCAATTCATTTTGTATACGGCCCAGTAATTCTATAACACTTCATATTTTCTACTACCCTAAAAACTGACAGATTTTTTTCCCATTTCTTTGACCCTGCAGTGCAAAACTGCCATCAGTTGTTTACAAAATATCCTCAGCAGAGCACCAAATATACATATGTAAAAGTCTGAGTTTACTACCTTGATTACTTCTAATGGACAATGAGATGGCAAAATAACATGTCCCTGAAACAGAAGGATACCCATCTACCATGTTTCACCTCCCTTGCCTGGCTGGTGATGCTGTGCCTGGTGCCCCCCAGGACACAGCTGGCCCTCCTGGCTGCCAGGGCACTGCTGGCTCAGGTTCACCTTGCCAGTGACCCTCCAGTCCTTTTCCACAGTGCTGTGGAAACTTAATATTCCTTTCAGTCCTGTGCCCGAGGTGTTGATGAAGATGCTGAAGAGAGCTGGGCCAAAGATGGATCCCTGCAGAACCCCACTAGAGGCAGTTGCCAGCCTGATGTCACCCCTTCACTGTAACCCTTTTTGCTCCACCTGTCACCTGGTTGCTCACTCACCATGTAACACCGTTGTCCACTTGTGCCCTGGATATTTTGTCCAGAAGGACACTGTGTGAGACCACATAAAAATCTTTGCAGAAGTCCAAAAATATTACATCTACCAGCTTTCCTAGCTGCATTACTGTTCTGTTGGAGGAAATAAGGCTTGACAAACAGGATCTTCCTATCATGAAGCCACATTGACTGTGACCAATGACTGAGTTGTCCTCCAAGTGTTTTTCAGTACCTCCCAGAACAAACAATCTTTTTCATGATATTTTTTTTAATTTAACATGCTCAAAACAAATATATATTTTTATAAACAGAAAGCCTACTTTAGTTTTCCAGTGAAGGCCTTCCTTATGACAAATTCACCCTATAAAATGCATTTTTTCCTAATTCATTTAATGATTTTTTTCAGTAGAAATAGAAGACTTGTCCTTTTTTGTCTGTGTAGTGGCACATCATTATATCTTATTTCAGGATCTTTTGTATGAACAATTGCCTCTTTCAGCTGAATGTACAATACAATTCTTTCTAAAACTAAGCATTCTGACTTGTTCTCTTCTGGATCCCTGTCACTGTTTGTTTGTTATTTGTTTGCTTGTTTTGTTTGTTTTTAAGTATCTTCCAAAGAAAACTTGTCACAGTAGTCAAAGCCAAAGTCTCGCCAGTGTGAAGTAAAAAGCAACTTTTGACAGTGACAAAGTAGTGATACAGCAGTGAGGGAAGATGGTATAAAATCCCCAGACTGATTAGAAAAGGAGGAGACTTAAAGAGTTCTAATTCCATAGCAGTAGACTCTGTTTCCTTTTTTTAAGGAAATATTAATTATTTGGAATACAAAAAAATAGAATTTTATACATTGATGATAGGTCTTAGTCAACAAAAACTAGGGTAGAAATTAGGAATTTCATTTACAGAATTAGCTACAGAATACTCATAATATATCTAGGACAATATAGACATAGTTTCCCTACCTAAAATGGGAAATAGCGAAAAAGCTTTCAGGGAAAATCACACAAAACTGATGGCAGTAGATCTCCCAAATTCCTAATCAAGCAGAAGGCCAAACAATTTTTCCAGAATGGGAAACCTGCTTATAAATGTAAGAAAGAAAAGAACAAAGGTAATCTAAAATGCTCTTTGACATTATGCAAATAGAATACTTGTGTAGATGAAGCCTTCATTTGGATAGACTCAGATTTTTCTGAATGAGTCAAAAAAAAGGAAAGGAAAATAAAGAGGTAAAGTTATTATTCCACGCACTTGAAGCACTTTTGATATCTCTAAAAGAAACTGCAAAATTAATATATCTAATCTGCTTGTGCACAGAAAGGGAGAGTGGTTAGTGTTTCCACACTACAGTACTCCTTCAGTCCCCTTAAAAACTGGCCACTGTTCTCTCAGGAAGGGTCATTTCATGCAGGTCAGTGTGCACACATTTTGGGAGGGAAAAAAAGAAAGGAAAGAAAGAACAGCAGCAACACAAATATGGGTATGTTGATAGATATGCATGAATTGATTTTTTTATAGCATATCCTGAAAACATTATCTAATTTTTTGAAAATCTACAAACCTGTAGCAGCCTTAGTGAAGCAAATGGGCAATGGATTGTAAGGAAAATGCCCTCTCAAATTATTTTATTACTGTACAGAGTAGAAGCAATAACTACATCATCATATGAGATATTTTCAACCAGAAAAAATATTAGAGATTGGTCTAGAAAACAGATCTTGACTACAGATCATGGACTAAAATATGAAGATCACAGACTAAAATACTTCACATCTTTTTTCTTGTATATAGACCCTAATATTTAATGCTGGCAGTACAGTTTTAAAGGCCAATGCATTCATCTTCTATGGCACATACAGAGAAAGGTTTTGTGTCCAGGTAAGCTTATTTCAAACATATAGAGCTTACTAAAAATTACTCATTTGTTTTATTGCAAATTACATGGGCTTTATGTTGAAATCAGATGAATAATTGAAACTACTTTTCAGACATAAATATGCATGGTAATGTTTAATGTTGGACAAAAACTTTCATGTTAGTCCATAACCTGCATGTTTTATATAAGCATAAGTTATCTACAGTATATGTTACCTGTGTTTTCATATATGTCACAAATTTTTATAAATTGCTACAGACAGTATCTGAAATCAAATCTGCATAAAGCCATGTGAAAATGGTGGAAAATTTATTTGAAACGAAAAAAACCAAAATATTAATAATATTTCTAACTGAGTACCATTATGTAATTCCTAACATAGGTGCAAATTTCTGCTGCAATAACCTTTCTGAGCTATAAGGTGAGCCAATCTATTCCTACTGAGGGGTTGACTACCTAGCAAAATAACTAAACTCAAACAACTGGCACAAAACCCCATTTTTGGATGTTTTTGATAACTTCTATGCCCTAATTTGACATCAGAAAGAATTTCAGTTTTTGAGACCTTTTTAAAAAGTTATCTCCTTCCTCCCATCAGTTACTATGGATGAATAGAGGATTACAGTTTAGGCAGCTTATTAGGGCTCTCACTAATAAGTGTGTTTTCAAAAAGCTTGAGGGGTAGCTGAATTTGGTCTATGTTGAACTTGACCAGCACATTATACCAGCATGGCTCTACTCTTGCAAGACTGGGAAATAGGCTCTTACATTAGCCGAGCTTACTTACAAACAGAAGCAAGAAACAGCAAGAACAAAGAAGTCTGTGCCCCTCTGTTTGTTAAATACACTTAAAAGCATATTTGGTGCTGTTCTACTTCTTTCAATAGTCTCAGACAAATTTGAAAATGTACCTCTGCCTCAGAGGAAAAACTAATTCCTGAATGTTGTATTTTGTACATGTCATGTTTCTAGCATACACTGTTTAGGTGGAACTTCAAGAGCCAAAAAAAGAATAAAAGGAAGAGCTATCAAAGATCATTGAGAAGATATAGAAAAAAGAAAAAAAACTTCTCAGATCAGTCCCTTTCCTTTCACAAGTAACCTCTTATTTTCTTTCTGCATAATAAAATTCTTGAGCAAACATTTGCTCACAGTCAACACATTAAAAAATTTAAAGCAATATAAAGTCTGCTGCATATACAAACCAAAGCCCATATCATGATAGTCATCAAACACAATAATGTCACACTTTTTTTGAGGTAGAAGCTAACATTGGTGAATAAATTGCATTCTCCACATACCTAGAACAAATGCTGTAGAATAGTAATCAAATAGTAAGACACTGCTTGATTTCTTAGGACGGGCAAATCCTTTCAAACAGGATTTGGTCACTGAATAAGAATTTACCTTCTAGTTCTTACTTTTCATCAAGATGAATGAGATGTAATAATATATGGATTTATTGACTCTAAGGACTGGAAATAGTAAAAGTTCTTCTTTTTTCAGTAAATTAAACAAAATTTACTCAGAAGATAGAGAATGTGTGCAATCCATTTTCTTGATGAATTTTCAAACCATAAAAGAATGCTTTGGAATTAAATACTTCTGATTAGCCGGAAGAAAAAGTTATTTAAATAGAAAGTGTAATACTGATTTCCATTTAGCCCTCTTCTGAGCCACACTCTTGCAGTTACAACAGTATAAACTAAACCAAATAGATGGGTTTCAGAGAGAAAGTGCCTTAGAGCATAAGGCCCTTTGAGCAAGCAGTAGTAATCTATAATTATATAAGTGAACAACATTAAGGGAAGAGCTTGGGCACAAAAGAAAACAGGAAGAGGTTGTTAATGTTTTTCACAAAATTTTTTTGTTCTTTTAGTGGTTATTTTCCATTGGGTTTTTTTAATCTTATTTTTGTTTCTGACAGCTCCCTATTTCTTGATTTTTTTAGAAGTGTTAATGTAAATGGAGAGATATCAGAGAAAGGCACACTTCCAAGACCATGATTTTGTACTGGCTCTCAAGGAAAATGTCATCTTAGCATGACTTCTAGGGTCCTTATAGTGCAAGGGATTTTATATCTCCAGGGCCTCATACCTCCTTGAAGTTCTTTCTCAACGCAGCTCCTCTATGTGCTGCCTGTCCCTGGTCCTTGCAGCAGTCATCTGACTCCTCTTCCTCACAGCTAGCATATCCATCTCTCTTCTCAGCACAGCCAACAAACACCATCTCTCTTCTCACAGCTAACTAGCCAACTGCAGCTCTTCTCACAGCTAGCTATCCCACTCTTTTGTGGCACTTACTCTTATTGGATACAGGTATGGCTTGTTAAGATCTGGGCCTGCTTCTAATCTTTAGTAATTGGTT
Organism: Fringilla coelebs; assembly: GCF_963513975.1. Taxonomy (NCBI): domain Eukaryota; kingdom Metazoa; phylum Chordata; class Aves; order Passeriformes; family Fringillidae; genus Fringilla; species Fringilla coelebs. Next base: position 30,729,776 of record NC_140032.1, on the reverse strand, counting down.
CAGCTGCAACTCATTGGGGGATAAGATTACCTTCTACACTATTTTCTTACATTCCATCTCCCCACAGGAAAATGCTGCTAGTCGGGGCAATGTGTCAATGTGAGAGAGAAGATGATGGGAAATGATGAGTGGAAGAAAAAAACTAACTCTTTAGGTGATCCTTTGCACAGATGAAATGGGTCAATGCCCCTTTTATCGGTGTATTTCAAGAAAATTGTTATATGGCAGATCTTACAATTCCAGCACAGACATTTTCTTGTTTAGCAATGTGTGTGTCCACAATACATTCTGACTGACAGGAATGGTGTTTCTTCTCTCTTTCCTCTCTTGCTTTTCTTCTGTATATATATAAAAACTCAAAATGAAGCAAAAAACCTTGGAAACATGCACATATTTGTGACCAAATTCTAAATAATAAAATTTATTATGTATTTATTTATTATCAGAAACATATTATGTATTTATTTATTATCAGAAACAGTGATTTCCAGGACATTAACTGATTAGTATGTGAACATGTATCCTAAGAACACACAATCCCTTAAATTTACATGAAAAAGATGAGGGTGGACGCAACCAGTTTGTTGGTTTTTTTTATTTTTTCCTGTAAACAAATAAATAAATGATTGTTGAGGAGAAAGGGAAAAAAAAAGGTTGTTATTTCATACATATTCTGCTGATCTGCTTCAGGTTGGGGTATTTTTATGCTATCACAATAGCCTGTGGTTCTTAATATTTTACATAAATGAAATTTCAATCAGAAGAAATTAAAAGAAAGCAGAAATTGAGCACCTGGTGGCACAGAGATGTGAGTATTCTGTTACTGCATAGGCATGGGTGTTTCATGTGTATATATTTCTTCAGCATAATCAGCCTCAGAGGGACCACTGAGACCCTGCTGTATCTAGTGATCAGAAAGGGCGTGTGTGATCTCTTAATAATTTGATGTTTGCATGACATTTAAGTCCAATTTATTTCATTTGTCTTATGATGGAGGATACACTGAGGAGCCACATTTAAATTTAGAGGAATTTAAATTCCTCGGAAGACTCTGTTTTAGCTACAGCTCATTAAATTAGGAAAGACTTAAGCAAAGTGCAGATGTTATCTAGAGCTTCATATTTGCCTTTGGAATATAATCTATTATAAAGCAAAAACTATAGAAGGGCCTGACTCTTTGCTGTCATTTTGTTTTGCAGTAAACAAATGTTGACACAAGTTGTGTAGATAGGACATATTTGATTGGGCAATCATTAATAAATTGATTAGTGACTAAATAAGTCTTTCAAACTGTTTTGCCTTCAATGGTTAGATACAGTCATGCAAATAGAGATATCAATGGTAGATCAGAAGTGGTCCGTGTGCAACTATGAATAGCTTTGTATGCTTTAATGCACACTCTTCTGGAATTCCTCAGCTCACTCTTTAGTGTAGATAACAGATTTAGCTGTCAGATTATAACATTTAAGGGACTGAAACCCACATGTACCCATATATCTTTATAGGTCAGTTTTTTAATGGCAGAACCACCAAATGACTTAGTTACTAAGCTCCTTAACATTCCATTATCACACTGAAGACTGAAATGCAGACAAAATTAATTTTCTTCAACAGTTTTGTCTCTGATGCTTCCTTCTGTTCAACTGCTTGAGGCTTGCTTCTTTGATACAGAAAAGTGACATTGGTATAAACTGCTGTCTTGGGCAAATAACCTCATCCAGCTCAACTCCAGAGGCTGTAAACGTCAAGGTGCCACTCAAAGTGATGAACTTACTGAGCACATACCAAGCATGATATTAGCTCTAACATTGCCAATGAATGCAGGCTGTTATGCAAGATTTTTTGGACTTGCATTCCTTGGCCAAATAAAAAAGCTCTTACTATAATCTATGAATCAGTGTAAATAATAGCCATTGGCTCTCAAAGACGTTTGTATATTAACACCATTAAGTAGTTATACCTTTTATAACTGCATGATGAAATGGAGCTGACAGATTCATTTATATTATGTGCAAAAATTAAAGCATTTTTTCAGTATTTTTTATTTTATATGTCTACAAAAAACATTACATAAGCAATGCATTGGTATAAGAAAACACATTTTTCAAAATATTTAAATCATACTTTTATTTCAATTAAACAAACTCACAATAGCTTAACAAACCAATGACATACTGTTCAAAACAAAGTCTGAAAAATGCTCTTTTACTTTTAGCCTTTAGACGAATCATGGGGTTTTCTCTCTGAAAAAGAATCAGTTCATATAGGTTTTGAGGTGCACATTTTGCACTGTGGAATACTAGTGTTACTTGCAAAACTGATTATTTTATTGAACTAACTTGTGTCAGATGGGACATAATAACTGCATGTCAGACTTTTTAAATAGATACGCTAAGTAATATATTTCTTTTAAAATAACTTTTATACTGAATATGCAGTTTAGTAAACAATAAATGCATTCAAGCTTATATATGTGCCTAAAAATATCACTTTTTATAATTTAGCTCAAAAATTTAATACTTAGTCTTTTCAAAACTTTCAGAAACATTAATTATCCATGTGCACTTTCCTTTATCTGTCAATCTTCTAGTATAATACATGATGTAACAGTTATTAAAGCTAACCACATTTTTGTTTATAAAAATTATAGTTAGCACTGATTAGAGACATTAATTCCTGGGGGATTGTAAATTAATGTTTTATTGGAAAACATCACTGGATGTTTTTAATATTTATGCACAGTCAAAGAGAGAACTATGATTTTTTTCTAATTAAAATTATTTCACATGTAGAGGATTATAATCTGCTGTGAGAATTTACATGAATTGCATTTCATTCCTTGTAAATTAATAATATTTTAAACCTGATCATTGTCATAATTATATTGCATTTAAATATTGTACTAGTTTGTAAATAAATCTGGTAACCTGCGTCTCTTGCACAAACTTTTGTCTTTCCCTTGTGTTTGCTTCTAACCTCCTTTTGAATGTAATGCCATATTCTGGCATAGTGGACACCAAAACTTCACCAGGGCAGAAAGCAGAGTCCAGTTGCATTTCTGGGGCACTGTAGCCCCCGGTGATCTTATGCCCGTCAGGCTGGATCAACCCAGCTCATCAGCTGGAGCCTGAGAATCCATTTGCAAATGCACATCCAGGCCTCCTGTGTTGCAGGCTGCTCAGAGGGTATCTAGGTGATTGATTCCAAGAAGCAACATAGAACACATGGTTATTTTTATATTCTGGCAGTTATCACGTCATCCAAAACTATGTGCTCTTTCTCTGTCTCTGCTAGTAGATTATCACTGTCACTATGCTTTTGAAAAGCTCTACACACATCTTTCATTTTTTCTGTTCCTGAATTAAAAACTCCTGATAGTGGAATGGTTGGGAAAAGAAAAGGTTCAGATTTGAATGAGAAATGACTGAATGGTGTCATAGCAAAGCAACTTATTAGGAGAATTATATTGTGTGATTTCTAAACTGTATTTTGAGTATAGTTAGCAAATGTCCTCTTGTCCCATAATAGCTAATCTCTCAAATATTTGTTAAAATGTGTTTAATTATACACCAAGACTTTTGAGTCTGGATTTTTTAAAATTATATTTCTGCTTTGGGTTTCACATGCAAATATATGCATAAGTAGAGTAGACATTAGACAAATTTGTTACAGTAACTGAGAACCAAGAGAGCTATCTGATTGATACACACTGCATCAAAAAGGAAAAAATATTCAGTAGAGAATAAGCCAGGGAAACAATTAGTAATGCCTTGACTTGAGAACAAATTAAATTATATAGGCATTTGTAATATATGTCTTGAGTTTTTTCTTACCAAAACATATACTGAATTTTTTCACAGGAATGGAGATGGGATAGACTCTGTTGTATTCTATGCCATGGCAGTTTGAACTACTTGGGTTACATCTGATTAGCAATATGAGAATAAGCAATGGGAAACAGTGTCCCTAGAAAAGTTGTCACTGAATGTCGTCTTCAGACAATAGCTCTCAAGATTATGTAGCCTACAATAGCCCAGAAGACAAGTAGATAGTATTTCAGGAAGCTGTATAGGTATGATAATTGATTTTATTCGTGATGAGGATGTAGAACTTACTTCTTGATGTTCCAAAATGCACATAATTATCCTTGGCCATACAGTTGAGTCATTTGTGCTGTTAAAGATCTTTAGACATTTCATATTCCAGAGTCCTAACCATTTCCCAAAAAAGCCCTGGCAGTTTACCTTGTTAACAAAGTACTTTCCATCTTGGATTAGGAAAGTGCAAGTTTATAGGTTGCTCATTTGAAAGTACCAATATATTTAACTTATCATTAATATTGTAGTGGAAGATTCATATAAAAATTAATGTGCACTTTCTATAATGCAACAAATATGAAAGGTGCAATTTGTCCTATTGTAGTTGATTTATTACTATGCAGTAAGGAGAAATTAAATATGAGGTAAGATATATTTTTATTTGTTTTGGAGAGCATGATATTACACCCACAACAGAAAAGGTACAGATTCACAATTAAGAAAGGACATCACTTCAATTAAATGTCCATCCTATTTCTGAGATGAATTCAAGACAGCTATTTGGGGGAAAGAAAAGCATTTGTATGCAGTAATGGGGAAATCCATTGCAATTGATGTTATTTTGTGTCATGCACTGAAATGATTAGAGATGCTGAACCTATCAAAGGAAACTCTGCTTGGGATGAGGCTAAGGGAAATAAGTACTTTTTGTATGTCAATTAGAAGTTAAAGATTTATAGCAGTAACCATTGTCCTAGAAAAGAAAAATCTGGTAAAATTGATGACTGATGCAAACAAAAGTCCTCAATAAATATTCTGTGCTATATTTGCAAAGTGGAATGACAAGATTAACTCTTTGGGGCATGCACTTGAAAAAGGTAGAAAAGAATGGGAATATTACTCAGACAGCAAAACATTACATCTATTAATCTGTGAAGATCTAAAGAATATTTATATCTTAGAAGAAGTTGCCCCAGAGTTTATGGCCTACAGCCCATTTTAAATAAATCCTGGGAAATTCAGAATTGAGCTATTATTTTGCCTAATGAAAATAATGCAGAGGTATTTCTCTACAACGTATTTTGACTGATATGAGGGGGTTTTATTACCACTGAATTAAAGTAGCTCAGGTTACTATCAGAATCCAAATGATGGAATGGGTATGAAGGTCATGTTGTTCAATCATACCTTGGTTCAAGTAAGCCTACCTAGAGGCCTGACCATGGCCCCTGTTTTTCAAGAGTATCTGGCTGACTAAATAAACCTAATAGAAAGCAGGTTTCATGATGAAAATTTCCAAAATAAATTTGATTTCCAATGAAGCCTAGACTGAACAATCATTTTTAATTGGGATTATTTCTCCTCTCTATGAAAATTGTGACTTGTTCTTTTGCTATTTTTGTTGAAATCTGTGACAAGTGACATTCCTTGGAGGTCGGTATTGGGACTGCCATTGCCCAATGTCTTTGTTGCTGATGTGGACGGTGGGATTGAATTCACTCACTGCAAGTGTGCTGACACCAAGGTGTGCTGTCCAGCTGACACACCAGAGGGAAGGGATGCCAGCCTTGAGAGACTTGAGAGGTGACCCGGTGCCAGCCTCATGAAGTTCAACAAAGCCACATGCAAGGTCCTGCACCCGGGTCAGGAAAACCCCTAACACAAATATAGTCAAAAAATGGATTGAGAGCAGCCCTGAGGAGAAAGACTATGGGGTGTTGGTGGATGAGAACCCTGATATGACACAGCAATCATATCCTGGGCTGCAGGAAAACCATGACCAGTAGATGGAGGGAGGTGGTTCTGCTCCTCTGGCCTCGTGAGACCCCACCTGGAACATTATGTCCAGTTCTGCTGGAACTAAGTGATCTTTAAGGTCCCTTCCAACCCAAACCATTCCATGATTCTATGATGTTCAGTTCATATGAGTTCAGTTTCATGTCAGGGAAAGAGAAAAGACTTTTTTTTTTCATTTTGAAAATGCAAATGCCTTTTTTTTTTCTCAAAAGAAAGTAACCCTTTAGCTCAAATAACTGTAATGTCATCAGAACTGGCATTTCCTGAGGAAGAAAAGCCACACCTACTTCCACTCTTTAGCTGTAGAGGCACATTATTAACACAAAATTCAGCCCTTTCAGATGTCTTGCAATTTTTTTTTCTTTCTTTTTGTAAGACTGTTTGACAAAAGTTATCAGATTCAATGTAAAGGAACTTGGTGAATGACCTGAGATATACAGACAGTCAGCCTATATGATCTACTGCTCTCTTCTGGCTTCAGATTCCCTAAAAGTCTATTAATCTTTCATACCCAGGGCTAGTGTAAATGCAGCCATTAGACTAAGATTTATTTGCAGCAGACCACCACAGGGAAAATAGAAAATTCATTTGAAATGATCTTTCAATTCTGAAGTTCTGTTTGTCCACTGTCTCATGTCTCTTAACCTCTAGACATGTCTTTCTTAGCCCAAAAAGAGGGATCTCAGTAGGCAGAGAAAGGCAAAACAGCAAACACTAACTTTTATACTAATGAATGCATTCTGTCCTCCCTGGGCTAGCAATAAAACAAGCAAACAGAATCAGTTCAGAGTCCACTTCTTAACATCCAAGACAATCCTTTTACACTGAAGTGAGTATCAGGCAGAAGGAGATTACCAGTAAATAAGACAAGTTCAATGTAAGCAATGTGCTGCCCACGCAGGTAAACTCTGTTCAAATACACTTCTTTTCATGTGCCTTGAAATGTGGGAAAAAAAAAAAATCAGCATCTTTTTGGCTTAAATGAACCTGAACTACTTTATTAAAAGGTTCTGCTGGCCAAGTGAATTTATGCCAGTAATCAGATTCAAATTAGCTGGGCACGCTGCCAATAGCTTACATACGCTGAAGAAAGACCACAGCAAATCTGTAAGTCTCTTGCCATGTATTGGGTTGATGAGGCACACCATGAAGTCTCAGCACATTATTTCTAAAGCTCTCTTTTGAGAAGAGGATCTGTACTAAATGTTGCTTTGTGAGCAGAGCTAACAAACTAAAGTTAGTAAGGATAGGTAACTGAGGGTTTGGTATTTTATTTTTCTTTATTCTTCCCTTATGGCTGTTTTATAAGTAATTTTGAGAAACATTATCGCAGTCAGTAATTCAGTAACCGTGGACAGATAATATTTCTAAATGCAAATATCACTTGTTACCTTACATGATATTCAAGCTATTGAATATTTATTTTAGAGTGGATCTAAATTCACAAAGCAACAAAGTAAAGCTTTCCCTTTGGAGAAAACTAACATTGTAAATTATATATTTTTTTTCTATCAGGTCAAAGGGATGGATAGGATTGCTACTGTGCATACTGGAACATCAAGAAACTCACAGAAGAGCCCTTGAAGATGCCCACAATAGGGTGGCACATCAGGCCAACAATTTGAAAATAAAGTGCTGCCACCAAACAGCTTTCTATCTTAATGGAAAAGAAGGTGGGAGGAGGCACTTACTCCAAGGTTTCTTGGATTTATGTACATAACTTCTAATATTCAGTCTGAAAAAGTTAGACTGTAAAAGTCAGTGTTAGGGAGGGGATTAGTTTTTTCTCTACTTCCCTAAATCACAGCCTCATGTTATCAAGCTGCTGTTGCTTCCAGCCAGGCACCACTCCATCTATTCAACTGCTGAGGTGATTCAACTTCAGATTGCTATCTGTTGAGTAGCTTTAGGGGAAGAATCAGCAATAAACTCTCAGTACTGGAGATGAGTTTGCCTCACTTAACATTCCCAAAGAAAACTTTCCAGTGGAAGCAAAGTTTTAGGGTAAAGCTATACAGCTCCTTTTCAATCCTTCATGTTCTAAGTGAGGACCCCAACACTGGATGTTTTGATGACATGGAAGGAGAACTACTTTTGCTATCAGCCAGGAGAGAAAGATCATCAAGCAAGCAAGTTTCAGTAAGAGGGGCATTGTCTTTTTTCTTTTTATATTCATCTCTCAGTGAAGTAAAACACGAGTGAAGATCAAGCTAACACATCTTAACTGCATTAATTAATGTTTTAATTATATGCATGTCATTTATTAGTTCTTCATAATTTCTGATACAGAGTGTAATAAAGCAAATTATATGAAACATAGAGTTCATATATCTACAAAGAATATTGCCTAGATAAAATATTTCACAGATTTCATATTTTGGGGACAAAGCAACATATTATTACAGGCATAAGGCAGTAGAGACCTTTTGGCTTTCAAATACCTCTGTTCAAGCAAGAAACATTCATAAATAGCACAACTGGGTTAGGTTTGTGTTAACAGATTAAGCAAATAAGTAGAGAAGAATCAACAGCTAAAAAAATAGTCCTAAAGTATGATTGTCAGAAGAATATGACTTTGTTTTCTTATGATTTATCTGTGAAGGCCTTCTTTACCTCCCTAATTATCTGTAGAAGCCCTGATCTTTTTTCTGTGTGCTACTTCTATTATTTTTTCTGTAAGAAGCTCAGAGACCTCTTTCACTCTTTTCCATACTTTAAACATTATTTCTGCCTATTTCTCTCTTTTTATCTCCTTCAACTCCTCAGAATCTTTCCAGCACTCATTCATCTCCTCTCTTTCCACTCTGAGGCAACACTTGTTTGAAAAAATTCTGTGTAAACAAACTCTTGCAAGAAACCATGTTTCTTAACACAGATACTGAACTGACTGTGAAATTGTTTTCAGAAAAGGAATTTATTTCCATTTGTCACACATAAGGCATATATAGCTCTATGCAATGAACATTAAAGGAGAAATGACTCATATCATGGACTGTGAAATAGGTCATGTCATTGTCCTGAAGCTGTGTTTTTGAAAACAGTGCCACCAAAGGTGGCACCCTGCTGATTTGCTGTGAGGATGGGCATCTGTGCAGATCATTTGTGCCTAAACTGCTACCTGTATATCCTCAAATGCATTTTAATGAAAAGTGTTTTATTTGCTAGCTTGCTTCGTTTTATGGTGTCTGATGGGACGTCTCTGGAATCTTTGTTTAAGCAAACTATCCAATACAGAGCACTATTCCTTCTCTGTCTAAAAGATCTGAATTAATAAAAGCTGAATATAGAAATCAAAGTGACAAGTCAGTGATTTCATCTGTGATGAATATAAGAGGTCTATACGTATACATAAATATATATATTTATGCACACAAATACATTTACTTAACTTTCAAAAATTTAGAATACCATTCTGACACCAGTCAGACCTCACATACATGCAGAAGTACCACTCACCTGAAGAATCAGGATATATATATATAGGAATATTTTTTCCTATAAAGTATATCTTACCTCTTTTCCATAAAAAATAAGGCTTAGTTAAATCAAGAGCCTATCATAATTTCTTTTACATGAGGGTATCCTTAAAACAAAGCATACAGCATATACAAGATAAATCTTGTTGATATCTTCCACTGAAGATATAAGCTATATCTTACATATATGGGGATATAAAACCCCTCAGCACCCACAGGGCAGCTCCTGGGAAGACCAAGTCAGGTTCTACGCACTGGGGCATGGTGGCAGGACAACTGTTTTTCATTTCACCAACACTATTTTTCCCTCTTTTAGCATACTTATAAAGTGACAGAGAAAGCTGAAAAATCTTTATTCAGAACAAGCATAAAAATAGAAAATCAAAGCAGAGAGATCTCTGTGTAGGGGAAAAGTGGTGGATATAGAAAGGAAGGAGTGATGGATAAGGAAAGAAAGAGATGGCTTCTTGGACAAGGGTAAATACTCATGAAACATCTACATTGCTGTGAGGTTTCCCTCAAAGTTGAAAGTCTGTATACTCCTAAGACTTGCCCATCTCAAACCATTTTTTATCATTTACTGTCAGAATATGAAAAATGGTTGATATTTTTCTTTCCACATGCCAATTTGCTACTGAACACTCCATAAAATTATTTTCTCAATATGCTATTTAAATCATTATGTCTTACTGTCTTGTTTTTGGCAATCAGTATGTGCTGGAAATTGACTTTATCCAGTGCACTTGGATTTCTAGAAATACATTTCTTTGAAGAATTTTTTTTGTATGGTTTGTGTTTTGACGGGATTTTTTTCTTTAATTCACTGAAGTAAATGATGAATCATGCTAGGGAAAAAAAGCAAAAAGAAACCCCAAGCAAACAAAAACCCCCAAAGCAAATAAACAAAAATCCCCACAGAATGTAATAAAATGTTATTCCACATATAGGAATACTAATCATGGTATTGATGACCATTCTTGTTTACTCCTTGATTTCCAGTATTCAGCTAAGACCAAAATAAACATGAAAAATAAAGTTAGCTTCCTATACAGCCATAAGCCTTCATAGGTTTAGAAATCCTTAACATGTGAAAAATGATGAAAAGATTAAAGCTGGTGGTAGTATGATAATTTACACCATTGGGACATACTCTGTGATTCCAGGGGAGGTCTGGAGGAACACTTCTGGCTGCTCAGTTCTTCTCATTAATCTTTGTTTTTCTCACTTATGCATAAACAAAAAGAAGTCTGTTGCAGCAATGGACAGTTTTTCTCTCTTTCAGTCCATTTGGACTATTTTCAGGGTAGTTTTACCCCTTGTACTTTACCAGGCTGTTCTACTTCCATTCTGTAATAACCTTTGGTAGCCCAAAACTCAGCACCATACTTCTGGCTGAGTCTGTCACCTTTGGCAATGGTTGTCTTCCTGAATTCGGATTATCCACTCACTGAAGTTGGTGGCCCGTAATTCCTTTTGAGCACCCTTTCTCATTTTTGGGCATTACCTTCTGAGCTGTATTGTTATTCATCATTTAAAGCTTTTAGGCAGTTGCATTGTTATCTCACTGGTTTTCTTCTTCTTAAATATATATTATGTCTTGTGCCACCTTTCTGCAGAGGACAAAACAACAGATGTACTCCTAATTGATGCACATTTTCTCATGTTTTACTTTTACAGATAACATCTTCCATCTATACCTACAACTCAAATTATATCCAAAGTTTAGCTTAAAATTCAAGATTCTCTCTGAGAATCATATTCAAGAAGTTTTCAAAACTGTGGTGTTTGCCTTATTGCCATCCAGGTGGTGAAATCTCTCATCTAGGTATTTATCACCTCAAATCTCCATTTGTGTCATCTGTTCTAGAAAATACAGCTCTGTTCCACTCATGCATATTGCAAGCACTCAGAGAACTTGTCTGTGTGGTCTTTTGCAGAGTGATACGACTTATCTGTGTCAAATGTGAGCTGATCAAAACTGCATGTGTAACAGCAGCCAGCAAGATTTAAAGAGTGAGCCTAGTGTCTTGTGGCTGATTCAGGACATTGCTCACCCCTGTCTAACAAATAATACCACATTGTCTTAAGCAGACCAGCATGGTGATGGCACACTGGACACAACACATCAAGGAGAAAAGAGTTGGGAAGGCTTTCAACAACAGCCCAAGATGAAAGCAACCTACTCTGTAAGTGTTAATAAGATTATAGCCTAGGTTGGAAGGGACCTTAAAAGATCATCTGCTCCAACCTTTAATGGAGAAGGGAGCCCAGAGGAGACTATCTAGCACTACGTCCAATTTTTAAAGCCTCCAGTGATGGGGTTTCTGCCATCACTGTCTGTGGGAAGGTTGTTCAAATAAATGGCTGCTTCCTCTGTAAAAAATTCCTTTCTCATGATTACTTTTGAAACCTCTTATGCTGTACCTTGTACCTCTTGACTCTTGCTTTTCCATATGGCTTCTTGAGAAGAGAGAACTTCTATCCTCTTTTTAGTTCTAAGTGCTTTCCTGAAAATGAAAGTTCAGTCAAGTTAAAATATGGTATCCAAACAATGGATTAGTGGAGAAATTACAAAAGTGACCTTGAATTTGACCCATATATGAGTAATTTTGATAAAGGCTTTCTTGTGAAGATTCGCAGATTATGAAGAGTCAGAAGTCTTAAAAGATTCTCTATGTGAAGACGAACATCACTGTATGAAAAAAATATTCAAGGTTTTGTAAAAATATTAATCCTCTTGCATAACATCTGAACTACTGTGATTGTATAAAGACTCTGACGTGTTGCTTCTGAAAATTCAGTAAGGGAAGGAAATGCTGACATTGACATTATAAAATTACATTTAGCATTCTGCTATTCATAAGTAGTAGTCAAGTCCTTATGAGCACTCTTTACAATGCCAAAAAAGAATTCATTGCTGTACAGTACTGAGTTCAGCTCTAATTGGCATTAATTAGGAACATGAATCATGTGCGTAAGAAAGGGAGATATAGTTAAATTAGAATTATGTCTTAATCCCTTCTTGTTATGCTCTCCTTCTACTTTAAAAGATAGTCCTCCATCACAGTGACAGCAAATGACAGCCAGTCTTGCTCTGCATCCTTGGAGAAGGCTATGAAGACATCAGTCCTTTGAATCTGTCAACCTTTGTGGCTGCTTGTGCTGTCTAGTGTGTTGTTCATCTTCACAATTATCTTTCATTCCCTTAAATTAGACTTTTCCATATGATGTTTTCTTTAAATATGAACTATAATCATGTCTGAAAATTATTCTCTTAGGAGATTTATTTTTCTCCAACTTGTTTCTTTCTATGTTTTGTAACATAGTGAAAATATGCTTTTGCTTCTCTGTGGAAAAGATAAATATACCCTCAGGAAAGATTAAAGAGAAAAAATATGAACTTCTGTAAAATTACACAGAGCTACCATATTTAGGTAAAGGGTATTTGTTCCTAAAAAACAAAAGCATTACAGTAGTGTAGGCTGGAAAAGACCTGGGACAATTTATCTAAGTTTTCATTATTTTATATTTTAAGTTCATGTCTATATGTAATTCCAGCTTCAATTCTAAAAACAAAAAACACTAGTGGGGTTTAATATAGAATCCTAACTCCTCATAGAAATTTTTTGATGCTAATAAAAGTTATGCACCTTAAAAATTGTATGAGTTTGTGCATTAGGTAACATTAATGAAATGGCACTTATAATTCAATTTCATGACATTACAGAACAAACAAAACAAGATTATTTCTAATATCCCAACTTTAAGATAATATACTCTATGAGTTCTATTATTTATATTTTGAGTTTCATTGCATTATTTTTGCTTACAGCCTTATCATACTAATATAATTTAACATATTCTTTGTTGTTTATTGAAAAATTATATCAGTCAAGGCCAAAGAAGGTGAAGTATGTGTACTTAGGATTTAAAAATGGTGAGAAAATTTTTATGTGTAGATGAACATGACTGTAAATACATAAGAGGGCAACTGAATTTCAGTTTCTATCAGTAGGCTGAAATGATACACATGCATCCCATAAAGAAGGGGCATGAGCTGGCAGTGCCATTCTGTTTGCCTTGGCTAGGTCCCTTTCCACATTTAGTTCTCACACTTGCATCAGCACCAGTGCTCGTACATATCGTTTTTCTAAACATTTCAGACAAATGTATACCCACAGAGAAAGCCTTCTTTTTTCCCTAAAATAACATAGTCCTGCGAACCTCATCTGATTTTAAATGTCCAGCAAAGGAAAAGCAAAGTCAAAGTTTTAAGGTGTGCTGAAATAATCCTGTAAAACTGTGTTCTGCTAAGCCAGATAAGGGCTCAGTTTGGACTCTGCTGCTGTTAAGAGCCAAGGAAAGTGGTGCTTCATTTGCTGCTGTTTCCAGAGGTGACACAGACAGCAGACTGACAACTTTATAAATTGTTTCGTACAGGGGTTTTTTTCTGGTTTCAAGGTTTTTTTAATTATTTCTATAATTTAAATGTTGAGCCTTTTCAAGCATCAACTCCCTCCCTTACATTCTAGTCATTCCTTCCCCACCACAGAGTCAGCTTTTCGTAGAGGTAGTACAGTTTTATATTTCTGCTTTGACCAGACAGCAAATGATGATTCCCATGGTAATTTAGGGTTTGAGGAGGAGGATCACTTTTTGAATGACATCTGTATGACTGGTAGGTAAAGTCCCTTGCCCAAAATGCAACCTAATAAAAAACCAGAGGGTGGGTTAAGACTTGCTTTAGAAATTATTGGCCATTTCACCCTGTTACTTAAAGAATCCCTCCCTCACATAATCTGAAAGATAATTTCCAGTGGTCTAGTTGTTTAAAAGCTGTTTAGAAAGCATAAGCTGCCATATTTAAAGCAATTACACAGCCTAAAAAGCCACTGTAAGTTCAAGCTTTGTGTAACTTCCTCTACAGAAATCTGTTTAGATATATGTACATATATGTAAATTTGCGTACATTTTATTGTATCTTTATTAGAAAAGATGAAGAAATGTCACTAATACAGGCAACTATCTTTATTACACTTGGTACAAGTACTATCCTTACTTCCCAGTCAACAAAAGGGAATAGTTAGCCAAATCTAGGAAGCTCATGTATGAGCTGGGAATCAAACTGTGCAGTTTCAGTTCTTGTTTCTAACAAAAAGTGTTTCTGTCACAGTGTTTCCAACAAACCCAGCAATTTGTAGGGCTGTATCACAGGCCAGATATGTTACAATTCACTCTGACCTCTCTGATGGTGAAAGCGATGGCAAAAGCGCAGAGGTGTGCCAGCCACTTCCTTCCCCAGGCACATCACTCAGTAGATACCTGGAGCTGCAGAAAGACTGACATGGGCTAGGAATAGCACTGCTTCTTTATAGCCATAGTAATTCCCACTCTTCACAGAAAGAGCATCTACAGGGATCACTGCTTCCACAAGCAACCCTGCGCTGTGACATTTCTCTGCTGGCTGTTGCAGGGAGTACAAAGCAGCTTTTGCCTCACTCAGAATGACTACAGCCTGACAATTAAAATGCAGGAATGAAGGTTTCAACCAGGGTATGAAAGTTTCATACTTCATTTACAACATTGATCAAGTATTACTTTACATTTATGAAATACAATATTATTAAAAACTTTTAAAACCCCATAGCATTGATGCCAACATCTTCAAACTATTAAGACTAGTGAGATAGGCAAGTTCATGCCTCTTTGGGCACAAAATTCTGCTTCAAAGTTGGATTAAAAGCTTCATTCCTCCCAGGTCTTAGTCTTTGGTTTTACATGGGATTTAGCAGCAACAAAAAGCAATAAGAAGAAAATTGCTTTCCATTTTTTTTCTCCTATGTAAGCAGGTTTTGCAAGCAATTTAGAGAAATGTTATTAACAAGAGAATAGGGGATCTCTGAGTATAGTTTTTAGTAAATTGAAGTCCATGTGGAAAAAAATATAATTGCTAAGCTCTTTTATTAGTTAAGGGCTAGTAGTTCTGATAGCAGCATGAAGAACAATTTTAGCAGCTTAGTGCTGCAAATTTCTTTAAAGTAGTCAATCAATTAACAAGAGTGCATCTGTCATCACATAACTTCATTTACTTAATCTTTTTGCATTAGGGCTATGTAAGAGTACATACATGTCATAAATGCTATAATTATCCCAATCCAAGATAACCAGTCATCTCACAAATGATACATCCATTTCATAGGACAGGAGGACCAGCAAAAGCAGGAAAGTCTTGTATTCATGTGTCATTACTGTCATGGATGGTGGGTTTCCAGCCTTACAGAGGCAGAAATATTGTTTTTATCGTGTCTGAAAGTATAAATCAAGCTGTCCCCCAGAAGAGGTGCACGGAAAACTGCACAAGCACTGAAGAGCAGGTGTCAGAGCCAGCCAGCAGTTAGCCCACAGCCAGGAAACAACAAGCTAAAGCTGTTAGTAACTTTGATTTCTTGATGGTCAGAAGAGTTGTTTCAGAATCATGCATCAAGTAAATTTTTAGTAACAGCTTTGAAAATTATGAACTATATTGTACAAAAATGCATGTGCGGCCAAAGTTTCTCTGATTTTGCTACCTTCTTGAAAAGGAACATAAAAATCAATTTTTAAGGACAACAGCTATTAAACAACCTGTGTCATCTCAAGGACCAATTTTCTGATAAGCCCGAAAATTTCAGAGGCATGGTGCTGGCATAAAGACTGGAGACATGTTCCATAATTAAAATGTTTTGGATCTGTATCTATTGTTTAGGCTTTTGGTGTGATCACCAAAATCTGTCAAAATCAGAGCTTGATTAAAAATTGAAGCAGGGAGGGAGCTAATAAAAGGATGAGAGAAGGATTTCCTGGATGCCTGACATATATTATTATTTATTTCTTTTAAAGACAATTTTTGTGCAGTATTTCAAACAATGAAATCAATATTCACATTCATTGAAAGAGGTAACTAGTAAGAGATATTTATTGTTTGTGTAATTTTTTTTGTGTGGATCAATAGGTTAATTACACAAATGAAAACTCTAAATTGTCTAGAGAGGACTGTACTGTATAAATAAACAAAGTGCTCTGAAAATTGTATTTAACATCCATGCAATTTATTCTTTTTTATTCAGTGACATTGCTGAAAGAGCAGAAAGGGGGTTTGTAGCAATTTTCTGTGCTTTCTGCTTGAGAAAGTCTGCAGTCTCAGTCATTTGTATTTGAAGTTGATTAGGATGAAGTCAGAGTACTTGCATTTTTTTAATAGCTTCTGGGAGCCTTTAGCTGAGGGGCAGGAAGAAGAAAAACAAATATTCCTTAAAAATATTTTGTCTTGAAAGAATTTACCTAAAAGTAAAACTGTGTGTGTGGCCAGATGGAAAAGGCCCACTCAAGTCTATTGACAGACACACTTTCAGACAGCTGGTAGTTAATAAGTGCAGTCCTTGATAGAATAAAATGTGTCTACCTGAGAATTTAAAATTCTGTAGCAACTTATAACTTGTTTTCCAGAAGTTAGAAACATTCTAAGTAATACAGAGGAGAAACTAAGCCTAAAAATTAAGTAAATCAGCACATTGTCACTTTATCAGAAAAACAAAAAGTTCAATTTCATTCAAGTAGAGACCTGAGCAACGTGGTGTCTTTCATGTATATTTTCATTCCTGTTTTGTGCAACAAAGATGGAATAAGAATATGTCACAAATAAATTATATTCTGGCATATGCTGGAATAAATCCTGGCATATACTACACAACATACCATTAGAAAATAATTTCCCCTATATAAATTCATTTTACCAATTCAACAGTAGTGCATTTTCATTTTCTGTTGTTGATATATTTTTAGCAATCTGATACATGTCATGACTAATATGTGCTTTTGAAGATTTAATGTTTATGAAAGTAAAAATTTGTTAGTCTATTAGCCTGTTTTGTGGCCATACAAGACAGCAGAGAAAGCAGCTTTAGGTTCTCCTGACAATGTGGGCACAATGAGATTATAATGCCCTAATTCTATGTATGCACTAGAAACTTAACTGTAGTGGAATGAGCATTATAACTCTCAATACACACAACTATGGATTGAAAGTGGTTATTTTCAAAACAAAAGAACCTCACAAATTTGTAAATTTTCCCTTTTTTTGCATTTATTACTCAAGAAAGGACTCTTGTTAATTACTGTGATATATGTAGGTTGGTATTTGCATTTATTGTTATATGTTTACTAATTGCACAGCTGTCACTGACTTTTATGGTCTGAGCCATATTGTTTGGGTTATTTATACCAAATAAGCATTTTGTCTTTTCCAAAAGGGAACAAAGAAATCTTTTGTACTAAGATGCCACATCCTCAGAGCTCTCTACTTGCATATGGAAATTGTCCAGAGCAGGAGTAAGGTGATTGCAGCCAACTCCAGTAGCATGCTTAGGCATCTAACCAAAGCTTCAATAAAACTGAAGCACATCAACCTGAACTTGTGACCTTACCAAACCTTGTGTTACAAAAGCACATCTCTTCCCCCTCAGCCTCCAACACAGCCTTCTCTCACAGGGCTTCTCTCTCTTTTACCCAGTGCTACGAAAACTCAGAGCCCTGGATGTTTACAGGTGTCAACCTTACCTGCCCTGAGCAAGTCCCCACATTTCTCATACAAAAGGCTTATATGGATTGCAGAAGGAGCCATAATGCTGATGATATTCTCATGTGTGTTTAACAAGTGTTTTTCAAAACATTTTACAGCTGTAAAATTGGCTTGACAGCAATCACAGCAGTAGCTGATTAAAAGTGAAACCAGGAAGATTGTGTGTCCCCTTTAATCACTTAGGAATGGAAGTCCTTTTTGTGAGAAACCTGAATTCAGTGTCTCTTTTGGCCTGAATGTCTCTCAGAAAATTGCTCTGATTAGCATGGCAGGAATATTTCAGTTCAGTTCATCACTTGTGTCTGAGGAAATGGACAGCTTTATGTGAATAAAGTTACTTAAAGCAGTTTTAGAACTCTCAAAAATACAAAATAAGGCTTTGATTTCAAAAATTTAAGTCAAAAAAAAAAAAAAGTTATTTACTTTAGTTGACAATTTAGTTTGCAAAGGGATTTTTTTTCCTTGTAAGTTTTTGCATGAGGTACCTAAAGATGAGATTGAATTACTGGGGTTTTTTTAGCTCTGGTATCAAACTGAATTTCTCCAAAAATACTACTAGATAAATAACAATGGTGTGATCTGAGTATATAACTTGACACTTAATAACTTTTGTTGTCATCATTATAGCACAATTTAACCTATACAAAACCTTGAAACATATATGATTATTCCAATTTTTGTAAAATAAGAGTGAATCATTAATTTAATCTGAATTTCTATTTCCTTTATCATAGTGGAGGTTGTGTGTGTGTGTGTATTGAGCATCTTATGAGAAAAATTTTCTGAATTTACAATTGCCATGAAAACTTTTATTAGTATAGTGAGAAAGAGGCCTTAGTCAGCCTTATCTGGAACTAGTCAAATCTTGCCTAATATTATCACTTGTCCTTTGATTAAGAGTCTTCTGTTTTTTAAATGGATCTGACTTAACACCTTGATTCTACTGACATGAAAACCCAGTCTACAGTTTTTTCTTTTTCCTGAAAATCTTGTGATTTTAATTTTCAACATCTATTTATTTTTTTGTTTGTGCAAAATATTAAAAATATGTTCTCATTAATAACATTATAATTTCATGCAAATGACAGAAAATAGGGTACTTTTAATGATTCTTAAAAAAAAAAAAAGACAAGTGGGGTACGCTATGTTTTCTTTAGTTTTCTTTAGTGGTTTGGGGTTTTTTTGCTTTTCCCTTAATCAGCTTAAAAACACTAATAAGTCCATTTACTTCCTTTCTTCTTCCTATAGCAAAATAAATGATGTGGCATACAGCCATCATAGCCATCACCTGCTGATAGCCCTTCCTACATAATCCTGACTTTGATCTTTACTCACTTCTCCACTGGTGCCATAGAAATGGTACCTGGAAAACCTCACTGTAGAAGCATCTTCTCTGACTTGTTTCAGTCCATGTTATACCTTAACCACAAATATCTCACATACCTTTTGCAACACAAGTATAACTACTATGTTTCCCCCTACCTCCCTGTTTGCTTATTTATGAGCAAGCTTTCTGATTCACCAGCTGAAACATTCATCAATTCTTTTCCACATAGGACATCAACAACAATTTTGCTATTTGCTTTTGAGATTCCTGTTCCATACAGGTTTAGAGAATATATTGGTCCCTTCACAATTTTTATATCGATTTTTATATGGTCCCATTTGACACCAGCAGACACTTTTATTTCACTGAAATGTTCTGTCAGATGCTTCTAAAACCTAACCTCATATATATCTTTATATTGAAAAACTTTTTTCTTTGGAAACTTTTCTTGAAATTAAAACTTAATAAATGAAAGCTTCTATTTATGTCTATGATTTTTCAGTCTGTTCAGCATATGCAATCAGTCAGGATTATTTTTTTCAAATTGCTGAAAAAAGTCCCTGCAGTTTGAACCAGTTGACTCTATTGACGCCAAACATAACAATAATGCATGAAAAAACAAGAAGCAAAAGATCACTTCAACATAAATTTGCTTCTCAATGCCAGATAAAGTAGCTTTTTAATGACCTAGTTCTATTGCTTCTACATCAATTTTTGCACCTAGAGTAGCTTCAGCTCATGTTCTATCTTCCTTAAATAAGCTTAGTTGTTAGCTTGCTAAGGAAAGCAATGACACATCTGTAGCTTTAAGTGAGTTACGGCTAGATGTAAACAACATTAGACATGCAATATTGCAAAACAAAGCAGCTATAGCTTTCTTATTGTTATCTCTTAGTCAGAGATGCCAGAATTTTAAAGGTATGTGTTGCATGAATTTATCAGATCTCAGTGAATCAATCTACAAAAGTATTTCAAACTTGAAAGTTCAGCACATGTAATCAGTCAGAATTTTTTTTCCAAGGCAAGGAGTTAATGAAGTGATTTTAAATTTTCACCTATTGTTTTTCCTAGTAGCTGGCCATTTAAAGCACCTGAAAATTGCTCTTCAAATGAACCACACAATACTTACATTTGACTCAATTAAATGTAGAAACAAAGCGAATGTCTATTAATGGTAGAAGATTGTCATTATGCTTTATTTTTTTCATATTATAATTTGTGCATGGAGACATTGAAAGAGAAAGGATCCAAGTGGATCCTTTGAAATCATGCATGATACTGAAACAAATGTTTAATCTGTAATTGTCTTGAATTTTATACTTCCAAAAATTTCCATTCCCAAAGGATACTGTGCTGACTGAAGGTAAAGTTAGGATAATTCAGTTTCAATGGAAACAATCCAATTCCTACTGCACCATATAGAGGTAAAGCACAGCCTATTTTGACTGTTCCTTGTTTTGACATTGGACTAACAGTATTTCTGATGGTAGCAGAAACAAAACCAGTATGGGACTCTGGTGGTTCACTCAGAGTAAGTGCCTTTCTTAGGCAGGCAAAAAGTATATGAAACAATAGGATTGCATCTAAATTCTAGTAACCTTCAGACTAATTAGTGTGCTCCTGCTATGTCTACATGTGAAATAAGCTACAATATTAATTGTCTCTGTATTAAAAAAAAAATTGCAAATTTAATGTAATTTGGAAAATTAAAAACAATTTACAGGACCATTTCAAAGAGGATGTGCATAAGTAAAGAAATTCAGTGACTTTTTCATACATATTTTGCTGCACTGGAAGAATTAATTGCTCTATTTCCACTGCCATTACTTTAAAGGGCCATTCAAATATGATAATGATGAGACTAACTAAATACCCCGGAGCTGTAAATCATCTTAAAATTTCTGATTCAGCTGAATTATACAATAAAGTGTTACATTTCCTATTTAAATTCCCAGCTACTTTTTATGAACATTTGGTTAAATGTCTTCAGTGGCAATGAATTAAACAGTATTCCTATCTTTGTAATTGCTGAGGACTAACATGAATTAGGTAGCTCTCAAAAATCAAATACAAAGAATTAAGCACTTTTATGCTTAGAAATATCTTTAGGAGTCAGAGCTAGTCTAGAAAAGACAAAAAAAGTCAGATACAGCAACAGGATGCAGGCCATAAAGGGAACCATCACCTTGACAATGCACATCAGCTTCAGAACTGAAAGTGTAAATGTCTTCAATATATATATTCTCTTCTATTTTCATTATTTTTTCAAGCCTGGAAGACAAAGTTAATATGGCAAAATTAATTCTTTATTTTATTTCTAACAGAGATATCAGGAAAACTGCTTCAAATTATCTCAGCAACTTAAATCCCTAACTTGAAAATAATGAAAACAAATTTCCTGACAATACACAAAAAGGTGTATGAGAACTTAAAGGTTGTATAAGAGTACTGAATGAGTGGTGAACACTTCAACAGCCCTAGTGGCTGTGTCAGCTGCAGACTAGAAAACACCTCTGGGAGCCTACTGACTTCTCCATAAAAATCCCGCTAGGAGCTCTGTGAAATTTAAAATTTGAAACTTATCTCTAAAGCATTTTGCCCAGATTTCACAGGTACTTTCCTGTTCTTGTGTCTTCTGGTGAGTAAATTTTAAGCTTTCACAGTTCCCAAAGGATTGACAGCTGCCCAAAGAAGTAATGGAATTTCCTTCTCTGGAGGTATTTAAAACTCACCTGTATGTGACCCTGTGCAACCTTCTGTAGGTGAATCTGTATTAATGGGGGGTTTGGAATACATAATTTCCAGAAGTCCCTCCCAATCCCAGTCATTCTTTTATTCTGTGCTTGACACAGAACTGACTGAAGTTAAACTAGCATAGCTCCGTGAAATATTTCGATGTACAAACCCCACACTGAAGAAGCACCTAAACAGATTTTCTGTATCATACTTCCAGACACAATGTACACTCCTTTCCCTGGACATTGTTTCTAATGTGCTGACTCAAGCCAAAATGCAATAACAGAGACTTCGTGCAGGCAAAGGAATTTGTCATTTAGCATATTAAAATCACACACTGTTAAAAGTCAAGCTCAGCTCTGGATTTCAGAGCCTGACTGCCTTAAAGGAAAGCTGAACCCTTCAGCAGTGGAGGCTGCAGCCAGAAGTATAAGCCTGCACTGCAAAAAATACCAGCAAAAAACACCTGTGAAAAATTCTTCATTGGCATGTCTTGTTGAGGGGAAAAGTTTTACTGAGAGTGAGAGAATTGATCATCTCTAGGATCTTGTTGATCTTATCTTCCTTTAGCTGGAAAGTGTTTCTTGCTACTTCTAATTACTTAGCGTAAAACCTAATACTAAGCTGATGGAATTTGTATCTTTTAGCTCACCCTCACCAACAGAACCAGAAGAAAATCATGAGGTATGTATCCCAATAGATATAGGTATAAATATAGGGGTTCAACAAGTTTCAGGTAAAATGCTTAATATTTCCAGATTGCATTCTTCTTCTTCTTACACTTCTATTGCCTCATACTTTTTATACAAGATTTATCTATTAAAAATATTTGTAAGTCACCAGGAAGTAACTGCTGAAACATTCTCTAGGATGACAACTCCCTCCCACCCACACACACACTAACATTGATGAAAGATTCTGTCTGTGCCAGGGTGCCACTTCATTAAAATGTTAATGTCCTTTTTTTAATGAGAGGGTGTTAAAAAGAAAATATCTACTAAGGTGGAAGTGGGTAGGCAGTGGCAGACTTCCCAACATATTTAATAATGTCCAAATGAAATCTAGTAAAAGAATGCAGAGAGAGAACTTTGATTTAAACATTCATTACCTTGCAAGAATATTAGAGGTATTAAATATTTTTAATGGCCTAAGATATGAATTTTCTCTATTTAAGATTACAAGAAAAGTAAACTTCTGAAGATATATTTCACACTTCAACTACCAAGTTAGCTTTTTCTCTACAGGAGAATCTGGTCTTTTTTTCCAGGAAAGATGAAAATGCACACCAATAGAGTATCTCTTGTTTCACTCAAACTTTGCTCAGATACAGTTAATTAAAAACCTAGTAGTGCATGGGAATTTTCGAAGCAATTCCCTTCTACAGTCTTCTGTCTATTACACAGTAAGTCAGCTCCATCTAGGTCATCCTTCAATGAGACCAACTTGAAAAGACACACAAATGAAATTCTGGAGAAAATGGAAACAATTCAGCTCTAATACCCATTGTGCCAGAAACCTACCATTGCTACTTTTATAAACAATTGTAAGTGTCCTGTTGTTTTTTCTTGCTACTGTCAGGTTTAATTTCAGAAATGCCTCTTAAAAAAAAAAAAAAAACATTCCCAAATCCAAACCTTAAAATACAGTGTGGAATTTAACTTTTAATAAAGCTTTGGAAAAGAATACTCTCATCAAGAGCTAAACTAAAGTGTTGATACATTTGACTTTTTTTCCCCAAAATTTTGCCAATTAGTCAGGCAACATCAAGTCTTGCAATAGAAATAAGAAGCTACATTACCCCTGGTAAAAACAGAAGTAAAGAGCTCAAAACTCAGATTTGGGATTAGAACTCCACCATGCATGAAATTGGTTTTCCAGAAAACCCATAACTTGGGATAGTTGCACACCAACTTCTTTGCCTCAATGGCAAGTTACTGCAGGGTTGATTTTGCAGCATCCACACTCAGAGCAGAATGTTCATGCCCATCCTCTCTGTGCTTGTCCACATTGGCTAAAGAACACCGAAGCTGCGAGAGCGACACTTCAATACAACTTAAATATTAGTACTGCTTTAGTAATCTAAAGTATTTTCATAACATGCAATTTCTATTCCAGCTTCAACTTCAGTTTAACAGGCCAGTAAATTCAGGTGCACATGAGAGGCTTATTTTGACCTTTTTCCTTCTGCTATGTTAATATAGTCTGGCTCTTCAGGGTTTTGATATGGTTATAAATTAAAAAAGTTTCCTGTTCTTATAGGATCCCAAATACTCATAAGAAAAAAATATTATTTAAACTGAAAAATCCTCATTTATGAACTCAATCCAGATCTAGTTTCTCATCTAAAATATGTAGCTAGCAACAAGAAGAAATTTTTAGGACATTTTCTAAACAAGCCTCATTTCTGAAAAATCTTCAAGCCAGTTTTTAAAATTAAATGCTCTTGATCAGTGGCATTCTAATGAATAAAGGTTCAAAAAGCAATAATTTTCAAGATAACTTTACAATATACTAAAGTAGGGGAAAGTTCTACAAACATAAGCATAAATAAGGGAAGCATTTGAACAGAAATTACAATTCTGCATTTTTACAGTAAAGTAAGATAATTCTGTTTCTTGCACAAACATTTTAAATAAATTAGGCAGTCTTGCTCAGTCTTCCAAAAGAAGAGAGTTATTATCCCAGCAAAAAAATGTGAATTGAAAGACATGAAGACAGAACACTGATAAGCATCTTAACCCTGGCCAGAAGCAGAGAAGTAGGGGCACAATTAGCTGTTGTATCCCACATCCCAGCTGAAATAGAAGAATAGCTAAGCATTTAAAAAGATAAGATGCTCGCACTGTGCCCATGAGCCCATAAACATTTTTACAAAGGTAATATTAGAAACTGTGGAACATACCAGATTTGCAACCTGCTTGAAAAGGCTTCTTAGCCACATGTATCCAGTCTGTGAGCAGAGACCGGTGCTATAAGCAGCATGCTGGTAAGGTTTTCACTTCACAAAGTTCAGCTGAAAATAGATATTACTGTTTTATAACATGAGCATTGCATGGGTACCCTGTTTGCAAAGCAAGATATCCCAAAAGCATCTTCTTAAGATTTCACTGCACACAGGCAGATTTGAGATAAAGAAACCAAAAAGCACCTCTGTTCCTCACTAGATTGACATATTTGGGAATTTTTTTTCTTTAAAGCAACTGAATTAAACAAAGCAGATTTATTTTTTTTTTGGCCAGTGTTAAGAGAGAGGGAGAATATGGAATCAAGCCAGGAAATCTAGGGATTTTCAAAAACTATAAACTTTGTTTCCTGATTTTCAAAACGGAAAATGTGTCCTCAGTAGAGAATTCTAAGACCAAACACATCACCACCTTCAAATCAATAGGTGTAAAAATCTGCAGGATCAACACTTTATTGGTGATGCAGAGGATGCAAAATCATCCCAAATTGACCTAATCATTTTTCTATCAAAGGCACAACTGTCAGACTGACATAGCACTTAAGGAATCCATGGATGTGTAATTCAGAATATTTAACTGGAAATTAACAGAAGTGAGGGTAAGAAAATTTTTGTTAAACAACAGGTCAGGTTTGTACATGATGCTGTAAATCAGTGAGGTTTTTCTGGAAAAGTGGATTGTAAATGGGTAAATGCCATAGCTCAAGTCAATGCCACAGATCAAGTCATAGGATCAGAAGGAACAACCGGTCTGTATATAATATTATCAAATTACATTAAGGGCCATGATCCTGTCAGACACCATACTTAGTTTCCCAGTTTATTAGAATTGATTATATTCTCTAAACTCTTGGAGAGATGACTTTCTCCATATTCAAGACTTCTAATGTGTTCTTTAATTCAAAACCAAAGGTCTGCTTACATAAAAATGGTGTGCTAATGTCCAGTTTCAGACCGCTGATGTACACTCTTCTAGTGGAAGAAAAGCACAAGAAAATCATAGTTTTCAGTGGATAAATAATTTTTAGCAGGAAATGGGATAATAGAACTAAAAAGTTACCTGGATGACTGAATGAAATTGCCTAATATTCTAGGTAAGTATTTATTTAATAAATGCACCCAACATTATGTAGACACACCAACATCACATTCACTCCCCAAAAACATCTAAGCTTTGTATTGGTATTCTTAATTTTTTATGGCCATCTTTACTCATTACTTATCATGCCAGCAATATTCTTTAGCTTCCTCCCTAGTGTTTTCCTTCTCATTGAGTTTACTGACAGCAATTACTTTAGTTGTCACTTCAGTTTTAATATCACTAAGCCTAGTGTTAGAAATTTTCTCAGTGCCTCCTGTTCCTTCAGTCAATCATTTTATACATATGTTTCAGACTGTATTAATTTTTGCTGAGTGTAGGGAACGAGTTATATGCATGTAGGGAACAAGAGCTACACACATATTTAAATCATGAACTTAAATTCCCTTTCTGTGAGTAGTAGTATAGAAATTTAATCATCACTACTTTTTTATTTCTTTTTTCATGTGCATGACAGTGCAGAGCTTCAGAAAATTCCACCTATGCTTCAGTGGGACTGAATACCATTCCTGATATTCTACACACAAACCATCACATGCTCATTGTGGAGGATAAACGATGAAGGACAATAGCACGTTACAAATCTTAAGAGTGAATTGACACTGGATAAGGAATACTGTAGAAATCTGTAGAAGTGATATTGTAGATGAGCAATGACTGGATGAAATTCTTTATTTCTGATTTTTATCACTCTAAAGAACACTCTAAAAGAACAGTTTATTAAATTCATGAATTATTGCCATAATTCATGAATCATTGCCATTAATGGAGTTCCTCATTTTTACGAAGAGTCTAGTCCTTTAAGATGGGGCTTGGAAGATGAGATACCAGGCATCCTCTTTTCCTTAGGCACTAGGAACTGCTTACTGGTTTTAGCACACCCTTCACAGTCTTTACTTATACTGTGACTCATTTGCACAGTATGTTCTGATCTTGAATATATGGAACCAGTGAAATTGTTCATCTAGTGTTACCACAGAATGTGGGTACTGGTGAAGGGAATAAAATGGTACTAACTGGGGTTTTTTTGCATCAGGGTACACTCTTGGTATTGAGTCATAGCCAGAAATTTAATTTCATTGCAACTTCACATAGCTCTTATGCTATTCCAACATCTGGGTCTGATGTGACCTCAAACACATTCCCTTCAAGTAAAATATTTTTCGTCTGTAAACCACTTTCTATATTACTCTAGGAAAATTATATTAAACTAATTTTAAGAGTTCACTTTTCCACTAAGAAACATATGGATGGATAATATCTGCGTGAATTAGATACAAATGGCATCCAGAACCCAGTTATATTTTAGACTGATCTGAGTAGACACAGCTCTGCAGAAGGCAAATTAACTTTTTGTTCAAATATTTCAGCATATTATTTGGGCTCAAATATTTTATAACGCAGCAAGCATTGTAGGGACAGTGGAGAAAAAGAAAGATTTATTTTCACATCAGAGAAAAATTTTTTTCAAGCAGATCAGAAAATTTATCTCATTTCTGAGTAATTTTAAAAATACACAATTAATTGGGATTATCTGCATCACTTTCCAAATTACATATAGCACACAAGAATTCTGAACAGTAAAATAGATTCATTCTTATAAAAATATTCTTTTTGTCTAAAAATTAGTTAATATTTTTTATGGAATATTCAGCACAGAGAAGGTATTGTTGAATAACTACATCAATATGGATCAAGAAAATGAAGCTACAGTATAAAAATTTATATCAAGTAGTGGAAGATTTATGTTTAAGTGTCAATTGTTTGACACTTAAGTAGCTTAAGAACAATGCTTCCAGACAATGTCTTTAAGGATCATTTTATAGTCATATATTCTTGCAAAATCCAAACAAATAGTAGTCTCTTTCCTCAAAGCTTAATCATTTTAAGGAGCTTGAAAATCAACAGTGGAGAACAATTTCATACCTCATTTCCCCAAAAAAGCTATTGACAGATCCAACTAAAAAACTGATGAATGTATGAATTCAGTTGAAAAAGTTACTTTTGATACTGTGAACACTGTCCTTTTAACAGGAATTATTGAAATGTAGATCCCTCCATATTCTGTTACTGTAAAAATAATCTATGTCATTATATTTCTTTGTAATTTCATGGGCAAACAGAAGAATAAAGGCAGAACTCTTCTAAACACTCAAAAATAGTCCTTCCAAGAATGTGATCATGCACTTTGATAAAATTTGTATAATCACCTAACACTTAATAGAATTTCTCAGATTCAGTAGCCAAGTTTCCTCTTTCCTTAACCTGATAAAATTTAATAGCTTTTGCTTTTGTAAAGTCAAAGGAGAACACTCAAATTTGATTGAGGTGAAAAATAAAGTTTTTCTCTTAACATTGTAAAAGTAAATTATTCATAAATTGCAATGCTGTATGTATTGCTCCATATTTTTCTTAGAGTTCTTTAGTTAAAAGCTGTCTGCTTTGGATATTTACCCCATTGGAAATTCTACTGTTACTTGATAATTTTTCTTTCTGAAATATCAGAGGTGAGCAGTTTTTTCCTTAAAAGTAGAAATATTAAATAAAAACAAAACAAAACAAAGAAAAAACAACAACAACAAACAAAACAAAAAACTCACAGGAAAATAAAAAAGCAAGAAGATATTTTAATATGTGATTTAACTTTTAGTTGAACTAGTTATCTGTCATTTCGGGCAGTATCTCTGCTTATTGCTTAAAGATTCATGTAACATTAATATAAGGATTATCTAAGGATAGCAAAACCATCTTCATTTTTAGTTATCTTCCTTGCTTTTGTAGGAAATACTGTCATTTAAATATGGTGAACAGAGTAGAACTGCTGAATCAAAACTTCAGGAAGAGAAGTCATTCAGCAGATAAACATTAATGCTATTGCCACAGAGACACAAATTCATCAGAAGAACCAGGAAAAGCAAGGAAATGGTAACTGCAGCCTAAGTGAAGTAGGACTTGGATTGCAAGAAAGAAAAAGGGCTGAAAAGTGTCACTGATGATTTAAATAATACGCATTGTATTTTGTTTTCTTCCTCTTTTAGTGCTTGATGGAGCATTTTGTGGGCTAATAGGTAACATCAATAATGTATGCTGGCCCTTGAACTCTCATATTTGTTTTTAAAAAAACCAGAAAATATTTGTTATAGGCAACATTCAGAATAAGCTTAACAACTTTTTGGTACTCACTGGAAGAGGCCTTCTTTTTCATTCAGATGACTTGTAACCAGGGTCTACCAGTATTTCAAAAACAGTATTGTTATAGACATTATGCTCTCTACAGTGCCATTCATAGGAGAATTTGGTCTACTATAATATCTGCACTCTTAGGGTATTTAGTGTTTTCATTTATACATGAACTTTATACACTGTTTTAATTTTTTATTGATATATACATGATACGCACTTTAGCTCTGATCCACTCTTTACCATAATTCTGGTTTTCTCTCTAGGCCCGAATTTTATTTTTCAGTTCAAGGTTTATTAAAAAAAAACAAAAAACAGAGAATATGTGGAAAAAGGGAATAAAAAGACAAGCAAATCTTCCTTTTTACATTAGTGGCTTGTCTACAGTGAAAAATCCTTTCATGATTAATTATCTCTGAACTTTATCTCTGAACAGTACAGGAAGCACATTTCTGCGTAATTTTGTATGTCCACTATGTCTTGTTGTCACTGAGAATTTGCATATTGATCTTCTGCTGCATTGGCAACCTAAAAAACAATATTTTACAAAACATCAAGTGTCTGGTTATGTCTTCAGGTAACTGATTCAGGCACAGTAAATTTTTCAAGATAGACAAAGGGAATTGGGAACTTGTTTTCAAGGTGCTGACAGGAATGTTATTTCCATTTGATGCTTTAAAAATATTAGTCTAAGAACTTCCTTAATTTCTTTGTGGTTGGTCTGAGGCTCAGTTGTTAAATTTGAGCATCAGTCTTTCTCTTTTCTGCTGATACAGATAGCAAAGTTCCACATTACAATTGGTTTGCTGCTTTGGCAGCTGTGAGGGACCTGTGGCCAGCTGCAGGGCATTCTCATACCACAGCAGCACTGATTAGATTTTAAGGAAAAAGGAAAAAGCTTTCCTGAGTTAAGGCAGGACAGTATGACTATATCTCAGCTACCATGAGTGAGTTTTAGTCTGCAGACTGAAAAAAGTGAATATTTCCCACAAATAAGTTTTAAGGAAGTTCATAAATTTTCTATAAAATATTCAAATATGTGGCTCCATTAACCAAGACTGCCTCCTAATACGGAAGCAAGTGCTGCTTCTTTTTACCCTTTCCTTGCAGCAGAAAAAGATTAGCATTTAGTATAAATCAGTAAAATGAGGACAGAATGGTCCTCCTGCTGGAAACATTTCTAGGATTGGCACACTGCTTGCATCTTGCTCTTACATACAGGAAGGTTTCCATCAGATACTGAGACTCAAACATGCACAAAGCATCAGTTTATGGAACTGAAGGATGGATGCTGAAGTACAGATGTAGTAAAGCAGGTCTGCAGGTGCTTTGGGTTCCAATCCTGGCACTATTCTTTTCCAGTCTAGTGCCCTGTGTAAGGCTATTCTGCCTCTAAAATCTGTGCTAACTTGAGATATCCCATGTAAGACCCTATGCAGTTTGAATCTGTATAAGAAAAGCTGCATTACTTAGGTTATCAATTGATGTATTAACAGAGAAAACTTGAAAGATGGAACCTTTTATACAAAAAAAACACATGAAAGGATAAGAAGGTAAAAGGTTCTTTCTGCATATAATAAACTCTAACTTATACTTCACTTTATAGGAAAAAGAATTGTGTTATTTAAGTGACAATAGCTGGTAGTTATTTTTCAATCATTTTTCAGTTGCATTCTGCCACTTAACTTCCAGAACTGTAAGAAAACCCTGATCCAGTAGAGATAAGTGGATAATCTCTAATCCATTACTGTAGGATTTGTGGGTAATATGGGGAACATTTGATTTTATTGCATACAAAGATCTTACTTGGCTAACATACCATACATGATGCAGATGAAATTCAACAGCCAGCATGCTTCTTGGGATTTAATTTAGCCAGGTTTTTACTTTAACCAAGCAGGGCCTGATGGGTGAGAACGCAGTCCAACTAAAGTACAAGTGGAAGTTGCATGATATAGTGAAATATGAGGATTTTGAAAGTTTATTGATGTAGAAAAAAAACACTGCTTAATAGTAAAATCCTCTACTTCTCCATGCCATATTTCAAACATTATCATAATTTGAGATAAATAGAAAAAAAAATTGAAGCATGTTTTTTAAATGCAGGAATTATTTTGAAAAACAAAGCCTGCTTGTTATCAGAATTTATTTAAACAGTCTGATTCCCTCAGTTATGGTATATTTCCTTTAAAGAAACTAATGCTGTGAGCTCTCAGAAAAATTAATATCTTAGTGGTCCAACAGGTCCTATAGCCAAGATATTTAATGTTCCAACTCTAGATTTCACTTCACCCTGTGAATTTCCAGAAGTGACTTATAGAAATGATTTCATAATACCAAAGGGAATAATTGCTGCTTAAAGTCAAAGGGGTATGCATTGGCTACTGGTTTAGGCATTATGTTGGGTTTAGCTTTTTGTTTATTTTTCTATCCAGTTCTCTTACACATGACAAATTTATTAAATTTTTAATAAAATGTTGAATATGCACACTGATATCTCAATACGTGTAACATCATTTTCTGTTGTTCACTCAGACTCTATACATTTCCTGCTCTGCAAAGCTATTTTGATTGTTACAGAATTATAATCTAGGTATTGCCACATAGCTTTCCTCATTCACAGTGTGTTCTTAAAGCTTCCTGCCATTGGTCTGCCAATGTTTCTTCTCCCTTTTATCCGTCTTAGATGAGATGCCCCTGGCTTTAAGATTTATTGAGTTTGTAACAAACTTGGCTCTAAATTACCCAAGATCATTAATCACTAACTTCCTGCTGTGCTCCTATCTGGGACTGTGGACCTCCCTGGTATGCGGTCAGAGTTTATCTTCAGCACGTACCAGTTCTAGGCATCTTACTTAAATACAAACCTTTTTGTGTGATGGTACAAAGTTCTTTGTTGCACCCTTCTGAAAATCAGTTGAAGGTTTAATACTGAGCATGACTGTCCCAGCAGTTCAGATTAGGAAGACAGGAATTATCCAAAATGTTGAATATAAATCCCAGTTTTAAACTGTAGAGTTCACATACTTTATTGACAGTGTTAAAATTAAATTCACTTGAATTTACTTGAAATTCACTTGAATTCACTTGGAATTCACTTGAAATTCACTTGAAATTCACTTGAAATTCACTTGAAATTCAAGTCTTAACAAGTATTCAGATGCACAAATTCACTTGAAATTCAAGTCTTAACAAGTATTCAGATGCACAAATTTCAGTCACCACCTGAACTTCACCATTGAACTTTCACTATTTTGTTTCTGCTCGCTTGCAATGGCATCTGAATAAAATTTCTCAACATGATGGTCCTTAATTTAGCACCTTGCCAGAGAATACACTTGCACATTATTATACATCTTCCAGTATTCTGGTTCACTGAGGTAAAATATCCCTTGTAAAAATGTTATCAGATTCATATTCCATAACTGCTCTGTGATGTCCTTTCGAGAAAAATGAAAAGGATATACAGATATATACAAACTCCTATGCCCACAGAAGGGAGCAGAAATTGTCTAGCATGTTTGATGCTCCTGAATCAAAGAGAGCACAAGGCAGATTAATTTTCCCCTCTTGTACTATTTGTTTCAGGAAGAAGCAAAGATATTTTATAACAGCAACACTCGTGCAAGAAAACATGAGGAATTCCTTACTGCAAAGCCAGACAAAGCATTGAAAGTTTTAGCAGAGGAGTGAGCCTATGACTATTGTCTTTCCTACCAAAATGCTGACATGAATGCACTTCAGGCTCTTCCTGACACCATGGAAGCTCAGCACACCTCATAAGAACTCTAGCTGAGACATATGAAAGGCAGAAAGAGAAACATGCATGGAGGAGAAAGTTTAGAGGGTATCTGGTGATTGCTATTTGGTAAGACAAAGGATTGATTCTGGGAAAAACTAATCCCATAGATGTAAAAAGTGACTGAATATTTGAGCAGACTTTAGGATCATTGGTTTAAATAAATTTTTACTATACTTTGCTGGACAAATCTTGCCTTATAATAGTCTCAGCATAATTCTTCTACAAAGTTTTCCTATATACTAAAGATATAATCAAATTCACATGTTGTAATATTAATATAAACAGATTATAAACTTGAACTAAGACATGCCTGTGAATTAATTTCTGGGTGTTCTTTACAAAAACATTTTAAAACTTCCCGAATGGCCCCCTATCAGATTTATAGAGTAGGTTGCTGTAACAGACCTTGACACGTCTACCTTTTTTCTGAGCCAGCCCATGACATCTTCCAGCATGCTTTTCTGTGCTGTGTACTAATAAAACAAATTAGTTGTGGATGAGGATGTATTAAGGTAGCTAGATTATGTGTTTGCATTGTTTGCAGAAAGGACAGCCCTTTAATTCTTATTCCCCTGACAAATAATTGATGGCTTGACAGTAGCTCACATTGCCTCCTAAAGAGTAAACATTAAACACTGTTGTATCTCTGCAAGGGAAGACACTGCTGAACATAAATACATCTGTTCTAGCCATGCAAGGTATTCAGCTCTTGGCTGTTTAGTTTCTTGTTGGTGGCAGGACTGTTAATACAGTGCAATTATATAGTATAAAACCAGCATTACAAAGTGCAGATTCAAGCTGATAATGTATATAAGCACACTATTCATTTATAGTACTGTAATTCATATTCTCCTTGGGGAAAAGATAAGGAGCAAATATTCCTTCAGAAAATTACTGTAGCTAAATTCTGCACCTATTACATAGTCATTTCACACTGGTGCAAATTAAAAGTCTCAGTGAGAACAGGGGGGAGACTCCCACAGAGAAGCTCACACCCCGAAGCATTGCAGCACCTCATGTCCTGTCTCCCAGACATTTTGTCCCTCAGGCCCATTCACCCACCCTTCTTCTTCTTCTACCTGCCCCTTTGGGAAACCAAGCATAAGCATCCCACTGTATTGCAGCAAGGGGCAGGTTGTCTGCAGGATAGAAGGGGCCCTGCAATATCCCTGTATTCAAAATATTGAGAGAAAGTAGCTGTTTCGTATGTGTATGTATAGGTTGCATCAAGATTTCCAGTAGAATTCTAATTTTTGGAACTAGTGGAAGAAATATAGTGGAATTTAGATATTTGATGAAAGCAAAATACTGCTTTCTTGAATGATTAATATAAACTGGGATTTTTCCTGCTGAAAGATGGAATAGCACTAGTTTTCTTAAATTAAGTTTGCTTTGAAAAAATAATATTAAACCCATGTTTATATATTGAAAAGGGACATGTCTGACTGTTAATTAGCAATGTTGGTACCATGGAATTTTTACTAGAAAAAGCAAAATATTTTTTTGTAGAAAATGCCTGTTGTAGAAAAGAATGGGTCAAGTTCCAAGCTGGACTATGAAGCATTAACATAACAGCAACCAGGTTTTGTTTGGGGTTTCAACAATTTGTTTCCAATTCTTTTTCTTACTTCTTTTTTCACATATGGATTATTAAAACACCAACAGATATCCTTTGGCAAATGACTATGTCCACTGAATTTGTTAAAACTTTCCAAATCACCTCTCACCTTTTCTTGCATCTCCTTGCACTGTGTCCAAATCTGTATGTAGGCTAAGAATTCTTAAGCCATTTAGAAAATCAGAGAAGCTGCACTTAATGTTTATGTGTATTATTAAAAAAAAAAAATTAAGAAAAACAGATTCTTGTTATCCTGACATTTGAAATAAAAGATTATGACCACTTTTTTTAGCACAAAAATTTATTTCTCTGTTGCTTGAAAAATTCTGTAATATATGATGGCATTATTTTCTGAATTTTAAAAATTGCTTACTTAAGAAATGTTTGCAATATGTATTTAAGAGCTGGTTTTCTATATCTTTAAACAGAATAACTGATTATATAGCAGTTTCAAAATAGAGTATAGATGGAGTTAAAATAATTTCCTGTCATGGTAGTTAAAAATAAAACAAGAAAGATATGGAATCCCATGAAAATCCCACTGCAGGAGCTCAAATAATGCTTAGGACTTTCTGGATATTGCTTGATTTTGAAAAATAAAATAAAATAAAATAAAATAAAATAAAATAAAATAAAATAAAATAAAATATCAAATGAGATAAAGATTTACTGCATGGAAAGTAAAGATTCTGTGAGCATGGACTGATAATCTTATTTATAATCAAACTGGAAGTAGCTTAGACTTGGCATTCTGGTCAAAACTAAACAGTAACTTGTCAGAACATGCCATTCTCTTTCAGTGTTCCCTTCTGTTGCTTCATGTGTATTATTTCTTTTGCTCTTGCTTATAAATGCTAATGACATATACATACAATAACACATTGTAATTACAGATTTATCAAATTTCTAAAATTATGGTTCTGAACATTTCTCAAATAAATACTTAAATACTGGCTTCACTGACAGAATATTCATTCACTAGCTTGGTGTGAAAAACCAGCAGTTAGGTTTGATTATACAGAATAAGTATATGGCATGAACTTTGAAATTAGAAATGCATAATGTAAAATGTAATGACTATTTCTAACATGGGACTAAATTGAATAAAAAAGGCTTTGCTGATCTGGAACAGATCTTAGTGTTGTGTGACCATGGTTGGCCTGATCTTTTTTCCATCTAGTAAGTCTTGAAAAAATAATAATCTGCTCACTTTGTTGCTAAAAATCAGGCAGCAAGATACTTTTTACATACCAGACATGGTTTATTTTATGTTAATACATAAAACAGAAGCAGATGCAAGTAGACCAGAGAGTTGAATTATCTAACAAATATTTTAGCACTACAAAATGTTAATATTGGTACTTGCTAAATATATACATCTGATACAAAAGTTGAAAAAGTTATTCCTGTACCTTCTTGCATTAGATTAGACTTAACTTGGATGAAAAACCAGACCAAACACACAATAGGATTAAGATTCTGATACAAACGGGGAGGAGCTAAATGCATCCATTTTAACTTTGTATTTTCATCACTCTTTTTCCCTTTTTCATTCTTTCTGGAATTACTATATATAAAAAGGAAAAAAAAAACCCACTTGAATGCAATTGAATACAAGACCATACCTATGAACACTTTTAGACTTATTTCTATCTGAAATTGATGATTTAAACTGAGAGGGAAAGATCAAAGTTTTTAGGAAAAAAAAGTATGAAGAGTTCATCTAAATCTGATCATCTGCTGCGTTCTAAATCATTTTGTATAAATATGAATTCACATTATTTTTTATATCTTTTATTTCCTCGACAATCAAGAATATAATTCACTTGCTTTTGTATGTATGGGATATAGAATCAAAGCACTTAAAAAATATATAGATGTATATTCTTACTTTTGAGAATGCTCAATAAAATTTGAACTGTACTTGCCAGGATTGTAGGATGGGGTCCTTTAGAAGGTTTCCCATGCATTTTTTTTCTACATAGACACAGCCAGTAGTGCCACCTACAGTTAAGGTTGCTTGAGGCTTTCTATTACAAGACCATTTTGGTTAACTATTATATTGTAAAGCTGATGGTTTTGGTAGAAGCTTTCTCTTAGAATACTTGTCAGCATTTTTTGCTTCACCACAAACAGGTTTGACAGTTTTGATGGTATGGCAGGAGATGTATTCATTTTCTTGCCATTGAGAAGAGGAAAGAAATGAAAGCACCAAAAATCACACATTAATCTTGATGAAAACCTCCAGCCCTCCCTTCTTTCATGTCAAATATGAAGAGCCTGGCTGCAGTGAAGCACCTTAAGATGGACAGGAGTCAATGGTAATGTGAGAGTTGTGAAGTGGGACTGGGAAGAAATTGAGTGAAAAATTAGAAGGCAACTCTGGATGGAGAAGAGATTAGCCAGAGGATGGAAGCAGAGAAGGACTAGTAGAGAACTAGAGACAAAATGGTCATAGAGAAATTTTTTTTGGTAGATACTCATTTCCCTGAAACCTGAAATGGAGCATACACTTGCCACATTTTTTTTATGAAACCTGTCATCATTTTCTTTCAGATCTAAAAGATTACATTGTTTAAATCACAGTGCAAGACTCTTACACTCAAGTAATCCTAGATTCAAGTAACCACTGAAAAGAGTTATGTTTAATTCTTTAACAATGATTTAGCATTTACTTCTTAGTTTATATATTTGTAGATATTTGCTGTGAGATTCAAGTGTTGAATTGAAAAGTTTCTTAATCTTTTATGCTGTAATGTGCCTGTGGTTTTTGCTATTTTTGGTGCAGAGGTGAATCTGAGTAACTGTGATATTTGGTATATGAAGGAAGAGCTGAAAGAAAACATTGTTTATACGGTTGTTATAGCTCCTTTCCATTAACAGGAAAACCAGGATTTTTTCCTTTATTGTTCTAGTACCTTTCATCAATTGGTCCTAATAACAGCTTCAGCTCATTTCACCTTACTTAATGCCCTGCATAATACCTCTAATTGTTTTAAGTCTTTTAATTGAAATTTCTCAGAGCATCTTTAAATTGACTGCTGCCTAATTTTTTTATTATTATTGTTCTTTTTTGTTCAGTCTGTTTCTTAAGGCAACAATTCTGGTTTATCGTTTTTTAATATGTGTAATTTAAAACCACACCAAAATACTTTAAAATATGAACAATTCTTTAAAAATATTATTCAAATTTCAGAATTTATTATAAATATCGTTGACCTTTTGTCCTCTGGTTGTCACTTTCAATTTTCTTACTGAAATTACCAGATGTGTTAATCAGCATTTATTATAAATCCTATGCTCATAAATTTTTCTCAATACTTTTTAAACCACCTGTAGTATCAGATGACGTAGCTGTCTTGAACATAAACAACTTGAGGGTTTTTTGTATTTAATCACAGGTGTTTCAAAGGGGGAGATGACCCCAATTAAAGGAAATATGAAGTAGATATAATTTAAATTATTCTGAAGTGTATGTAACCAATATTTGTTAAACCTATAAGACCTTATTGGGCTTACAAAATACAATACTTTGAATTATAAAGTACCTTGTGACTAGACTTACCATATGCTATGATAACATGTACTTCTTTTTGCAACTAAAAATAAATCCCCTTTAATTAGAATTTTTTTCCTTAATTGAAATCTTCTGATTAGTTTCTATTACTGATTGTTCTATTACTATGCATTCGTGTGTGAAGGAATTGATGATCATCTTTTTTCTGAACGGGTTTCTTGGACAAAGGATCTTTACACTCTTTAAAAAAAAATATTATTCTAAAGGGACTGTGGCCATCTTTCACAATATATTTCTACCTTGCAGTTATAGACCTCTCAATACATGTAGAGTGATATTATCTCAAATCACAGCCATTTATTACTATATAACTCTTTTAAAGAATAGCATAGAGGAAAGGATTAGAGGAAGACCAAAACACTGTCTTCCAGAGCTTCTACTTTATGGGAAAGTGGATCCCAGCTTAAACCTTTAATTGTTTAACTATTACTCCCCAAATTCCTTCCAATTGTCTGAACATCTTTATTGTTAAGTACTAAACATACTTTATTATAAATTAATAAATGTAGAAGGCTACATTCTTCACAACTATACTATAGTTGTGTACAATTTTGAATTTTTTATCTTTATTGGTCACAACTTTCCACATCTACTATCACTGAGATCTAATAAGAGTTATTAAGAACCATGACTGTTATCTTACTGTTTTCTTTACACTTGAGGCTTTCCTGATAACTGAAGGATTATGAGGTTTTTCCACCCCTTAGGATGACTTTATTCTCATCTTTCCTTATAAGTACTTTACCACAGATAGGCAATCAATGACAGCCAGTCAGAAACATGACTTCAAGGAAACAAAGCATTCATTCTTTGCATGCATCTTCCAATGACATCTTGAAGAGAGCTTCCAGTGTATCCATCTCCTTTTTTCATTTGTCTATGCAGGAAATAGTCCCTTTGCTGATTTGCTCAGAATTTCAAGGGATCCCAAACAAATAACCACTTCACTTGCTCATTCACGACCCAGCATGTCTAAGAGAGCACATGTTGCACACAGATGCTTTATGCATGCACAGTAAATCTGGTGTGTCTAAAATACATCTAAACCTCAGCCCTTTTGGACCCATGTTGTTTGCTGAAGTCAAAACCAAAGCAAATTTTCAGACATGTATTTTAACATGCATTGTTGAATGAAAAATGTTTAAGGAAAAATAGCCACTGCTCTGTATAAACATAACTACAGACACCATGTACACCTCAGAAAATTACCAAAAAGAATTTTTTAGGGAAATAATGTATTCTAAGTTATTGTGGTGTATGGTGATACAATGTCTGATTAATGGCTAAATGTTCTAAACATGCATATACTCCAGGAAACCAAACAAAATGGAGAGGGGAAGACAGATGGTCTGTAAACAACGCTGGTTTTCAGGCAATCCTTTCTCAGTTCCTTAGGTCACTGTTTATATGAAAGACTGATGACCATCTGAGGTGCTTCCATGAAAAAAAACAAACAACCTACCTTAAAAATATCAAAAGGCACTGAAATAAACAAATAAGTAAAAAAAAGGGTATTTTTCTGAGGTTACTCAAAAAGCCAAATTGGGAACAGAGAACACACTCTCCTTAACAAAAGGGAATGTTTTCTGAGCCCTCTAGCAGGAACACTCTGGAAACTCAATTATTAATGAGAAGTGGTAAATCTTATGTTCCTGAAAACTCTCCATATATAATTTGCTGGTGTGTTCCTAATCCATCTTGCTCCACTAGCAAGGGAATAAATGCAATGATCTCAATGGTCTTTCTTTTCAACCTCTGATTTCTGTGAATCTAAATTCTTCGTGCAATGATCATTAGAGATTATCCCTGAATCAGGATCATGTAAACATATACAGATATAAAGATCCACAAATGATAGACTTAATTTTTTTCAGGATGTAAAATATTTAATTCTTAATCAATCAGTAAATAAGAAAATTCAATAGTTCAATAGATGTAAAATCATCATAGTTTTTTTTTTCTGCTAATGTGTTGGTTTATTCTTACTAATCTCTCTAAAATCAATTCCTAAGTTGATCATATTTCTTCACTGAAAAAAAGCAACAATTACAGAAGGTTTGCAGTGCTATGAGCTGGCATATAGTTTCTAAACATTTCAACATGTATTGAATAAAACTGCAAGAATGGAAATAGGCCATATATAACAAACATAGGATTTTTAATACATCACGTGTGAACCATGTTTTTCATGTATTTATCTCATTAAGGCTGATCAATGCAATACTATTTTATATCATCATTAATTGAATGTAACCAGTTATAAATAGCTATAAATTAGATTTGAGATTCAAAGGACTATTTTTAGTCACAGATAAATCACATCGTGTTCCCTACCAGCCTATTCTTCCCTTTGAAACTCTGTCCAAGTTTGTTACTTCAGCTGGAGTCACTCTTCTGTTATACCTATGTCATGGTCACCTTGGGAAAGACTACAGTGCAATAATTCACATTGAGAGGCACTCTTTGTGACACATTTATAAACACATGGCATTCCAAAAGTATTCTGGATAATCACGGTATCCTTGCTAGAACTGTTTTCTGATGTATGCACCGAAACCCAAACGGTGCGAGATCAGACAGTACACACAGTTTTTCTGGCATCTATTACCAGACTTGGGACCCTTATGTCACAATGAATAAGAGTGGTGAAAGTTAACAGAACTGCAGGTTCAGTATTTTCAGACATGGTTCGTATCTTTATATGGATTGTTTTATCCACTATTAACCATTAAAAAATTGTTCATCATGACTTTTGTTTCATGAAGCCATTTGAAGAAAGGATGCATAAAGACTGTGGTATACATGAAATAACTACAGATATTAGTTTTACTCTTTTCTTGGTGCCAGAAGAATTCATTTGTTGTGGGGAAAAAAATATTAAGGGCTCAATTTTTTTTTATATCTTTCAAATCAAACATACAAAATATCATTCTCAGTAAGGTGGATCTTTAAAAACTGGAAAATATTTTAAAAATATTGTGGTTTTTTTTTTTTTCTAAGTCTTCCACACTAGAAAAATTGGATGGTTCTCTTTGGATTTACTGTAAGAAAAGATTTTTCATACCCATTTGTCTGTGGCCATTTCATGCCAGCAATGCAGGTTAAAAAGAGGTCACTTGCAAGAAAGAAATGAGACATGGCAAATTGCTTGCAAGAACACAACACTTTTCATAAGAAATAAAGTAAAGCTAAGGAACAAAGGGAAATATTTAATAGAAGAGGTTCCACTGCTATACAGCTAAAACCATTGCAGCAAAAGTAATTTTAAATTGTATTTGGAGAGATGGCTTTCCATTCTTAAGCAACAGAATCCAATTTTGACAATCACAGAAGTGAAATAATGTTATTACAATGGAATATTGTTTTCCATAACTTATATGGGACATGGAATCTATGAAATCTTATCAAGCCATTTTTATGGCTCAGAAGTACAAAATACCTAATACTTACCATTCCTTATGGGTAAGTACCTAACTGAACAACTGGAAAAAGAAAATCAACATTCTTTTCAACCCAAGTCTACAAGAAGAGTGTGTTACATTTTATTTTATGTAATAATTCCAGGAACCCAACTCCAGGTCCTCCTGGTGATGGAATATGGTGATGGAGAAGAAACACAAAGATAAGAGACCAGAGATTTAGTGCAACAATTGAAAAAGCTTAAAAAATATTCTCAGAGAGATACTATTCTACACTTAATGTATGATAATATATATCTTTCTCTAAAATTCATATACCTGATAAAAGGATTAAAGAAATAAATTTTGACACCTCCAGGAAATCATATGCAGTTGAAAACACCTTCACTTAAAATTTCAAAATCATGTAAAAGGACAATATCTGCAGTATCAAGCAAAAAGCTACATGAGAAGACAAAAGAAGAAAAGTTTTAGTTCTCCCTAAGGAAGAACTAAAGAAGTCTCATTGGCTTAGATGACTAAAAAGCCTCCACATTTTCTTCTTATTGTGAACTTTCCCTGACAATTCTAGAACAATGACTGTATCTTACTTAGAGTTTAGTAGAAATCTATTTTAAATTTAGCTCCCTTAGCCTGCCTTTAATGTGCATCATCAGCTGAGGAATTAATATTTTATTATAGTACCAACTCAAATTTCTGTTCTATAAATTATTTTCCCACAGGTTGTTAGACATAGGGAACCTTAGAAAAATTGATCCCCCATTTGATATAATAGTACCACGTATGGAGAAATAATTTACCAGATGGTAGTTTAAAACTATAATATTGTAAAGGTCTTCTGTATGATTATCTGGTTTAAAATATACATACTTTACAGTTAATGTTTGATATCACACAAAATGCTATGCAATTGAATGAAGCAATATTGCTCCTTATGATTAGTATCTATTATTTAATGGTACTTTTTTTTCACATAAGGCTGTGAGTTCAACATGGCATCTTAGTTTGGGTTACATTAGAGGCTGCTAACAGACAAGCATCTCAACAGAGCTATTTTGTGGTTCTATGCCTGGATTGTCTTGAAATTCAAGCAAAATGTCATGGAACACTGCTTATGCAAAGATTCCAAAATCCCTACTTGGTGGTATGCCTGGGTTAGTACATATTGTCCCTGTATTTGTTGCAGAATTTGGAGTGTAATGCAATTACATTTTGAGCACAAGCATGAAAGGACCTGATCCAGCATTATAGAAGTAAAACCCCTGAAACATTTATATAAATTGAAGTTTTGTTTCTAATATGCAATGAGCTGCCCCTGACACAACAGGCAATTGAAAAGTCATTGTTCTTTTCAAGGGCTCTGCAGATTTTTAAAGCACATTTCAAATTAATCACTATTAATCACAATATTTTTCACACGAACTAGACTAAATCCTTTCCTCCTAGTCATTCTGTCTTTTTCCTCACAAATAGGTTAAACAATAGAAAGTATTTTGCACCTGCTGCTTGGCAGAGCATGTCTTGCAAATAAAATCCTCTAAAACTATGTTGCTGTAGTCAGCTTCTGCAAATTAAGGTAGTTCTGTTGGGCTTAGTGAAGTTTTACTGATTTACAGCTGCTAAGGTTCTGGCCCTATGGTTTCTCCAATAATTGCTGATGTTCATTCTGCAGAGGCAGAGATCACATTCTGCTTTTCAAGAGTTTACTTGAATCTCTTATCTTCTTGTTGTTTCAGAATGTTCTTAATATATGATCCACAGACAAATACTTCAATTCAAAATTCATAAAAATTGGTGACTGTCTCCCATTTCACAAAGATAATATCAAAAAATGAACTAGTACAAATTCACTAACAAATGTCTCTGTTCTTTACTGGCAGAAATAGCCAGCAGAAAAAGCCTTAATGGGATAAGATTTCCAAAGAAATGTTTTTAAAAAACTGGTAACCTTGCTAAAAGAGACATAGAAGCTTTTGTGAAGTAAAAGGTATGTTTAGGAAACTAATTGACTGGAATGGTCTGGTTTTTTCCTGCCCATATTTTCATTCTTCATTTTTCTACTATTTATTCTTTGATGATGAATCCAAACAAAAAGAAATCCTCTATTTCTACCAGTTTTCAATCTTCAATGACCTGCAATGGTCATTGGCTAGTCAGTGTTTTAGCTATATATTAATGAGCATTTTCTGCCATTTAAAAAATTTGAAGTATTTTCTTACTTTTTAGCTCTCTGAAAAAGCAATAATCAAGAAAATATAGAGGGGGAAAAATCCACAAAAAAACCCTCCAACTTTAAAAGCCAACCCAAAAATATGTAAGAACCCATCCAGTGTTGATTACAGCCTGAGTGAAAAGAGCAGTGAATTTTTTCAGTTTTTGTTATGTGGTGGATCTTATCTTGTCTTGCAGGACATTTTCCCAAGAACAAAGCCTAATCTGATGGGTACAGATAAAATGAAACAGTGAACTAAATGGAATATTATATGGTAAAACACTATTTTTCTTGCTAAGATAAAAATACATTTCTTCTCATAAAAAATGAGATTTTTTTTTACTATGTTTATAATTGAATTTACTCTGCTATTTGGATTACAACTCTTTCATTAGTGTACATGGAGTTATTAACAGCTATGAAAAGAAATTCTATACAGAAATGTATTAACATAAAAATGCCATGAATAATTAGTACATTATGCTATTGCCCTTTTATTTTGAGGATAAGAAAACTCTATGCTTAGGAAGACACAAACTTCTCTAATCTCAAAAGGCTAATAAATCATTGTTCAAAGTACACTGAGAACTCTAAATCTGGCATCTGAAAAGAAGAAAAACTGCTTTGATTTTTTATCCCTTTTGATCTTTTATTTCTGCTAGTATTTTTCATATGCATGAAAAAAACCTCCTATTTCTCAGTGAAATGACAGTAATGAAATGTCCGGCCATTTTTCAAAAGTAACACTGTTTCTATTACATATATCATTGATAATAAGTGTATTGAGAATAGCAGGCAGCCAAAGCATTAAACTAGCTTAAAGATATATTAAGGAGATGTTAGAATACAGGGCAGATAGGCCTTCTAAAGCTATACAGTAATAAACCCATGAAAAGAAATGAAAGAAGGGAAGGAAAAAATCATTATTACAAAATTATTTTTAAGAGAGGAGGAACTAAAGGGATTGAAACTTAGTAAGTACTAATAAATTGCTATGGGTGTTATTCGCC
This sequence comes from Fringilla coelebs, assembly GCF_963513975.1. Lineage (NCBI taxonomy): Eukaryota > Metazoa > Chordata > Aves > Passeriformes > Fringillidae > Fringilla > Fringilla coelebs. Next base: position 30,684,907 of record NC_140032.1, on the reverse strand, counting down.
GCTCAGAATAAGAACTGTGAAAGCCTTGCCAGTTCCCTGACACAGTCATCTGGGTAAGAAATAAGGAATGCAGTTCTTAAACCTGAAATGGTTTTGAACTGAGATCTTCACAGCACATTTTTGGAAACAGGCACTTCAAAGACAGCATTAATATTGTCATACAAAAAATTTGCAAAATATCTCGTGTTTCCTTTTTGCCTAAGAGGAACCAAAGAACTGCTGCAAGATACTTAAAATCTGGTTCCTCTTGGTATTTATCTGCATGGTAGGATTTTTATTCAGGCGTTGCATTTGTTTTTGAGAGAAAGTATCTGACGTCAGGTTAGAAATGCAAGTCTGAGAAATCAAGATTTAGAGTTTTCAAGAGTAGAACATAGGGTTCGTAATGGATCTGAGAGATGCCAGGATGCTCTACTCTAGAAAATTTACTGAAACAGCCACCTTAAATCCAATATCAATGAGCAAATGCAGAAACTGCTGCAGGATTTCTAAAACAGAAAATCTTTACTGGATCTGGAAGCAGTGTGGCAAATAATCAGATTCCTTTGATTTTCAGTTCCCTTTACAAGACTAAACTTTGAAGTTGCAATATCCAGAAGAACAGGAAACGACTCTTTCAGACTAATAAAGGGCTAAATTACAATTTACTTACTTTTTAGTTTGAGAATCAAATGGCATGAAAATTTTTGTCTGTCCTCCATTTCCAAAGTAAATTTCTGTTGCTTCTTCCAAAGGATCAGCTTTAGAGTAATTTTTAAAATAAGTACAGTCAAAATCTCCCTTTTTTACTTTGTTCATCTTCATTGATTTACATCCTGAAAAGCCAATTGAAGTAGTTATATGAAATTCACTGGGCTTTGAAGTAGGCCTTGACAGAAGCCCATATCTGAGCAGTACAGAACATTTTTCTTTCCATAGACTTAGGAGTACTTGAGCATTAACCCTTCCTGTCATATATAATCACCACCTTTAAAGATCCCTAAACTCTTATGAAGTAAGCAAGAAACATATTCTGAAAAAATCTTTTATAAGTTCTTATTTTAAAACTCAGTTCACAGAATGTGGAAAAAGATTATTTCAACCTTTCACACAGACAATTTAATAGCTATTCTGTCACAATCCTTGTAAAAGTGCATCGCTATGGAAATACCAGTACATTGCTATACTACTCATACCAATGAAATAATTATTCATATGTATTTAAGTGTTTTCCACTATATAATTATTTTTACTAGTGTAATATTAAGGTCTTGATATTAGAGTGAAAAGAAGTGCTTCCTAAAAATAAACTCATTCTTTAGTGTCATCCTTATTACGTTATCTGAACGGAGCCAAAGTGCGTGGGATATTACAAACAATAAAACCTCTTTTTATTTTTAGTCTGGAATGACACAGTTTGGTGGTTTCACTTGGCTCACTACCATGGACTAAGGGGATGTAAAAGTCATTATCATTTTAGTGGAACTATGGTCTCAATTTGTTAAAAAACTTTACTTTTTTTACTCCAGATTGTCTTTGGCATCACAGTTGCCTGAAACACTATGCAGGAAATTATTAAAATAAAAAAATAATAAAGAGTAAAGGTAATTGTAAAAAGGTTTTTCAAAGACTGATTATTAATCCACTTTTTAAAATTTACACATCCTCCTGGGTATTGTAATCATACATATTTGGACACATAGTTCAGTTTGGTAGGTAAGTTTTGATTCTGAGGTTGGGAGCTCCCAGTCAGAAATGGGTTGGGTTTATTATCAGCCATTTCCCTGTTTCAGCAAAGTCAAAAGCATAGATATAAAATATGATTTTAAGGGGAAGGTTTGTGAAGTCACAAGGTGGCCTCCAAGTCAGAAAGAAAAAAGAACGAAGGAAGGAAAAGAAATCAACAAGCTAAACAAACTTTTAAACCTGAAAGCTATCATGAAAAATAAAAATAATTCTTAAACCCTTTCTACTCATAAACAAATAACCCCAGCTAAATGTGGGGCTTTTTATAGACTGTGATTTATGGAGTAGAGAGTGAACATATAGAACCACAATAAATACTGATATCAAAAAGTAGTCAAGGACAGCTTAAATTTACACCAGAACTATTTCTTATGATCATTTACATGTAAAGCAGGTTCAAAAAAAGTTCACTCAATTAAATATATTAAGCCTGAGATATTGCATGATAAATTGAATTACTTGTAGTTCAACAATTTTAACATTTTTCTGTCAGTTTTATTGGTTCTTAATTGAATAATTCAAAATATCTTGCATTCACTGAAATTTGTTTAATATTGCACCAATTTATTTGTATTCATGACCTAAATTTTATTTTGGTGAATATTGATATCCCAACACTTTAAGGACAAGGCAAGCAAAAACTAAAGCTAAAATTCTCCAGAGCAACAAATTAGAAAAAACAAACTGCACATTTTGTTACCTGAGTGACAAGATCATGTCCTCTTACTAGTGGAAATTAATCTTTTTTCTGGTAATTAGCATCTGTCCTGCTATTTTATTGTACTTGGCAACCTAACTCATTCACTGCCTACTGAACAACCACTGCCATACTATTGTGAGAGCAAAAAAAGCACATTCTTTTAATTTCAAATATCTCATTGGAGAAAAAAATATATTGCTTGCAAATTCACACTAAGTTTTGGCAGGAATTTTGTGAGGTTATACAACAAGAAGAAAAATTGCCTAGTACTTCTTTTAAAGTATTTCATTTACATTGTAATAAACCCATATGAACTAGCTTATCTTTCACACAGCAGCTGCTACTTTTCACATGACAAATACCAAAAAAGAGAGCACAGAGTTATTAGGCCTTTGAAGAAAGATTTGTTGAAAATATGAAATGAAGCAGACAAAAATTTTGTTCAGCACATCTGAGAGGTTTTTCCCAGTCATGATATTTTAAGATCATTCAGAACCCTAAGATAAATATATTCTCCCCATGCCTCAGTGTTAGATGTGTATATGTTGTGTGAATTAGCTCTAGCGGGTTAATTAAGTAATTTATCTCCTTACTTGTATGCTACTTTCTACTCATTTTTATCAACAGACATATTTTCATCTCACCAGATCATAGATTATAGATCAGAGAAAGAAAGATTTAACTGGCTAAAAAGGATACAGTTGGAGTTTTTAGAAAACTCTTTAAGAAACTTGTGAATTTTGCAGAAATTCAGATTTTTTATTATGAACACATAATGATGATTTTTTTACCTATTAGTGCTTTCTACATAAAAAGTAACATGCAGGAAATCAAACCATCCTGCCTTGGATAATATTTTTCACTAACATTAAATCACCCAGGAAAAAAAGCAGTTATAGGAAGCCTCTGAACTAGAGCATGAACCTGGGATGCTTTTAAATTCCTGTCATGCTAAACATCTGGATCCTAAGGTTTACCTAAGATTAGGCTGAGGATATTCAGATATTCAGTCCCTTTGTGGTATAAATTCAATATATCTCCACTGAGTCATACTGGATAAGATGTTACAGCTGACAATGTTGAATTCCTTCTTTCTCTTTCTGCATCAATAGCATATTAGTAATATATATATGTATTGCAGAAGAATGTAATAATATGTTTCTTAATATCACTGAAGTTCCTTGGTAATAAAATGTGCAATATACAAATGCTGTCTAGAGAATATATTTTTGTCAATAATGATGTGTAGTCATTATATAGTGTAATCAACTTTTACTCCATTTTAGATCATTGATTTTTTTCTGCCTATTTAAGACAAAAAATCATTAGATGTCAGAATTATTAAAAAGCTGAATTTTTCCTTTTATTAGCAAGATAATCAGTGTATATTGCTTTTATTATCATGATCAAAGCCATTACATTTGCTTCTTTTATTGTATATTTCATGTAAAAAAAAGCTGTTCACTGACCACATTCAAAACCTATGATATACTGCAAGTGCCTGAGAATGTAAATTTTCAACACTAGCTACCATCACAAGTCTGTCAAATCTGTGGAGTGGGCTTGGCACTCCAATAGAGAGAACAGAAATGTTAGTTGGAGTTCAGTGAGGAAAGAGGTGGCTTCACAAATCTTTTCCAAATTTAAGCTTCCACTCAGTAGTGATTATTTCTCCAAAGGAGTTCATCTAACCAAGTGGTTTTTAAGTGGTCAATCTGTAAGGAACATTTTTTCAAGAAAAAAATTCTCCTGAAATTTAATAAAGCCATACTGTCCTATTTTTAGATTCAGACACTGCAAAATGCTTATTTCTTCCTTGTTTCCTATTCCTGCCACTGAAAAATGATCATGTTAGAATAACTTCTGTATCCTTGACCTTGTTTAAATTGGTAGAGCAGAATATTCCTAGATTTTTCCCTTTCTTTCTGACCTACCCCTATCTTTTTGTACAACTCCTCCATTTTAGCCATTTCCAAACTTATGTCATCATTAGCATAATTTAATTTATTGCAATTTATCATACCTTTACAATACTGTCCATTGACAGGCGGTGGCAAGAAAATTAGTACATCGAAGCAGCTGAGGCAAATAAGGTGACTTGTTTGCCTGCATCAAAAGAGAAAAATAAAGATATAAAAAGCGTTTCTTAATATATTAGGTGGATGAAAATTGTTCTTGATATGTGAACACCCTCTCTTGTCCCAGCACAAAAACATACCTAACTTGTCAGAAGGAAATTCATGAATAGATTTCAAAGTGCAAAGGGAACTAAATTTATTGCTGAACTGTTTACAAAACAAAATTCTGTCAGAGTGAGGTATAGCTCTGGAGCTCATGTTAAAGAAAATGCCACAGCATGTGACATTGGTGAAGCAAGAACAGCCAGCAGTTTCATTTTCTGTGAGATCTTATATGATCCAATATCTGCAGCACAGCTCAGCTGCACAGCTGAAGTAAGGCTCATTTCCCACGTTCACCAAAGAGGTGGTTTTATAGCCTTTAACATGGTACTGCTAAATAATTTTCAAACTGATTTCTGAACCTGACAAGTTAATGACATTTCACAAGGCTTTTGTGGTGACAAAAATATCTTTTCCTTACTCTGGAAGCCTAAACTGTGCTTTTTTTGTTGTTGCTGCTGAGAGTTTTTTTGAAGCACTCTCCTCCTCAATAATCAGCTTCCATTAAAGCATCTATTAAATGTTGAAGCAGAAGTTTCTGGCATCATCCGTTTTCTCTTTTATTACCAGACCACATACTCTGGAGTAAACTAGGAGATACAGCCTGAGAGTAAATAAAACTAAGTATCTTTCTAGTCCACGCAGATGCTGCTACTTTGTAAAGTTGTATTAAAACACACAGCCCACAGGCAACTTTGCAAAACTGTGTTATTTTTTTCAAGACTTTCATTTTGCAGCTGGTAGATCATGTGAGCATTTGAAGCTGAGGCTTCTTTTTCCCAATATTAATCAATTTTAATTTTTTTTCTACACTTTAGATTTTTTTTTTAAATTAGACCATCAGTTTTGTTCATCTCAAACAGCGGTTTTAATAGATTAATGCAACTCTGTGCTTTATAGTTAAAGTCACTGATAAGCTAAAACTGAGAGCTTTCTTTCTAATATCAGCTTTGTACTAAAACAGCCCAAACAATTAAAAGCATAATTAGCATGTTTCTTTTTAAATAGAACCCAGGATTTGAATCTCTTTGTCTTTTAAATTATATCTCCTCTTTCTTCTTTTCCTAGTTTGCGGTAAGAAACAGAAATATATCTGGACCTCAAATAATTCTAATCAGGAAACTGGGGGTGGAACACAAGGGCAAGGAATACAAGGGAGGAAAACTGCTTGGGACAGGAGGGGTTAATTACTGGATGTGGGAGGAAGGGGTTTGAAACTTGGCAGAAAAATCGCTAAGTACCAACAGAAAAACCACACCTGGCTCAGTTGAATAACAAAGGCAGGTCTGTGTCCCTCTAAACAAATCAAACAACAACCTGCAAAATAAAAACACACTGCAACAATATGACACCTATGACATTTAATCTCACATACAAAGCACCATGCAGTGATCTTTTACTGCAGGTGGCATTAATTGAATGGAGGCTGCCTACAGGCACTGCCCAAAGATGCCCTCACACTGGTTGTGGATCACAGGGAAACATGAGACACTGGGTTATAACTGCTGGCTCAAGAAAACCTTACTCTGGGGAATTTGGGGCCCTGAGCAAGGTAAGGGGGCTCTGCGATCAGCCAGTGGGGCAACTTAACAAGCAATGGCCCAATCCTGCTGCTTCAGCAAAGGAGATGACAACCTTGTGGATATAGAAATATTTTACTTTGTGATAAATGAATATTAAAACTGCTGTAATGTTTTGGGCTGTGAGTTGGACTGCAACAAGGTCTGAGAATTTTAATATGATGTCCAACAATTATGTGGCTAAACCCAATAATCTAACCTATAGACATTTTTTTTCCTCTCTTCCATGTCTCAGCCTCACTTGTCCATCGAAAGTTAATCTTCATCCCTCCCAATTCCCTTGGTGAGGTGGTGGGCAGTGTAGGAGTTTGAGATTATTACATAATGATTTTTCCCCTTCCTTTTCTTGTTCCTTGCTCATTTTCTTCCATTGACCCTTGCTTCTCACTGCTTCCCTGCTATGACATGGGACCTTCAGGCGATGCAATCTCCCAGCAGAGTGCATTTTTTTTTCCCATGAGTGCACCTCCATCTGTTTCCCCACAACATCCCCTTCCACATGTGTCCTTTGCGCCTCCCCATGTGTGTCTACTGCCCGTCTGAAAATTGTTTGAGCAGAAGTATACGGTGCTTCTCTGGCTAATGGTAGCTTTGGTATGCAAGGAGTCACTCCATCCATCCATCAGAGATGGTTGATTGTGGCACAGAGGAGGAAGCAGCCTCCTCCCACACAGGGCAGATCACTGCTGGCTAGATCCTGCTAGCTGTGCCTAATAAATTTCACACTTGCTTCTGAAAACACTCTCTGGGTGTTTGTCCATTACAAAGTCGACTTTGAACATCAGCACAGCTTTAGCATGCAAACATTAAAAGTTTGCCTTTTCATCTGGACAATATGACTGACATTGTAGGACCATGGGCATATGTACATGAATACTCCCTTCCTTCTCCTGGAAAGATTATTCTTTTAACCTGGAAAGGTTATTCTTTTACAGACTTCATCCATAGCCCCTGTAAGCTGCAAAAGATAAAATGATACAACATTCTGAACATCTACACACTAAAATTGACACTACTAGGTGTTTTCTTCTTCTTTTTTTTTTGTAATTTTTGACTTCTCTATTTTTTCCCAATATGTGAATCACTATTTAAAAATATATGTTAATTGAAAATAACTTAAACTCCAATATAGGTTGAGGCTTAACACTCAATAGACATTATAAATACAAACTAGAAATGAATAGGTCTATAAAAACAATTAACACAACATCCATTTGGTGCCCTTCAGTGTTTGATTAAAGTTTTTATCAGCTTTCCATTTTGTCTTTTCTAACTCATCTTCAGTTCGGATTTTCAGGAGTTGCCTAATATTCTCACATATCCACTCCTTTATTTTAATATATATTGCTTTCAAACAACTATATATTATTCGAGAATTCAAAATTGTTTGCATGGATAACTTATGGAAGTGTTGCTTTGAAATCCTTCACTCCTTTGTCACAGAGATATTAATGTTTCTAAGTCAGCATAAGGGAGGAAAAAATAAAATGAAAGGGAAAAGATGGTAAAACATGAGCTAACTTCATAGCGTCTGCCCCGAAAAGTTTGATTTTTAAGCCAATTTAAAGTCACAAGTAAATACTTCTTTTTGGTACACAGAAATGTACTTTTTGAGGTGCACTTATACAACCTTGCAGAATTAATAAAATCCCCTTAACTGTTTGACTATTACACCATTAGAGAATGCAAAGACTGTCTCTAAAACAGTATAATCCAATTTAAAAAAGGAAAAATTTAGACTGAGCTTTGTGCATAGAGAAGTGGCCTACATGAAACTTCCATTCCAACTGGCCTAATTTTTGGCTGAAAAAGTTGCATTAATGAAATGCATTTCCCTAATGCTCAGGGTAATTCAAATCAAAGGATTAAAATTTACCATATCAAGCAGGACATTTAGGTAATGAAGCCAGTGCCCGCTGTTCAAAAATAGCTATCTTCAAAGGTACATTATAAGAATTAATAGCTAATTTTCATACAGTGTTTATTAAAGTGCTGGTGTCAAGAAATATTAGTTAGTGTTATCTTCCACAAGTAAATGGTTAAATTAAAATATATGTTACACCACAGATGTGGTTTCAGAGTCTTTACAGACTAGTGCACATTTGCATGAGATGATGTGAGATTTTGCTCCTCAGAATTGCACTCATGGAAGAACACTTACTGACTCTTTGTAAAAAGACACAGTTTTCCTTCTGGCTCTAATTCCAAGCTGCTGTAGAAGAGCAAGGATATCAGAAAAGGAAAAGCTGGTGCCACAAATCTCAGGCTACTTACTTGAGACAATTCTGGGCAGCCAAATAGGACCGTAAGCCAAGAGCTAATAAAAACTACACAAACTGTCTCCAGAATTTTTAGACATTAAGACCCAGAAGACCTTAACCTTTGCATGCTGTATTTGATTTTAAGATATCAGGATTAGAGTGCTATACTCTTTCACTGGCAGATTACCACTGAAATGATGGATTTTAAGAACATTTACCTTTTGTTTTTCTGTCTGATTCTTAACAATCAGTAGTTACCATTAAAAATACTGCAGGAAAAGCCTTAGGCTATTTTTGGTAATTTTTGATTATTTTCTTTACCAGTACATATTAATGAGCAGGTTGTAAACAAAATGAGTTTCCTTTTCTTTCAGTTAAATAAACAAAGAAACCAAATAGCATGACAGGTGTTCTTTACCATTTTGTTTTCATGAAATATTTAAATGCTTCATCTCTGCTGAAAACCTATCTGTAAAAAAGACATATCTTGGTGTTATAACTTGGGTTATATTTCTAAATCAACGCTGTTTCCCCTGTGAATCACCAGTATTATCATTTTGTGCCTCACCTCAAGGAATTTTCTGAAAACCCACTCAGCTATCCAAATGCATAAATATTCTGCAGGGCTATTAAAACATCCAAACATAGAAACAAATTTTATTAGCAAGAAAAATGAAATCTCTGGGGCTTTTCCTAGGAAATGTGACCATTTCCCATCATACACTTTAATAGGACAGCCATCTCAATCCTTTGCTTAGAATCCAAGCATGGGTATTGTACCTTTAATTATGCAGTCAAAGATTTTAATAGCAAGAAAAGAATATGTTTTCAATTACAAACTGAGTATTTAATGCCATCATGAATATCTAAATAAGCTACATTAAATTCATCTGATGGAATCTAATTTTGTTCAAAGTGCTTGATAATTATTTAAAAACCTACAGCTTCTGTGCTTGGGAAATATATTTTATCATTGTTTGAGGAATCATCTCTTTGGCTACAAAAACCCCACATTTTAGGATATCAAGGGGTGTTTTTGGGTTGGTTAGTTTGAGATTTTTTAGAACAAAACAGAAATGCAGTTTCATACAGCTTTAGGCAGTAAAACAGAACCTTAATAGCTGAAAGATTCAAATCAGTGTTTGCACTGTGGCATGGAACTCTTTCCATGGTAGTTTCAGTGCTAAAATATCTACCTTTCCAGACTGAATTCTCCCTGGAAAAAGCTCAGATGCCCACAATTTTGTTTTAAGCATACTTCACAAGCTGCTTGGGGTATAGGTTTTAAATTTGCATGAATTCCAGCTGTCCTTGTGGTGACTGCCCCAAGCAGACAGCAAAGATCATTTGTAAGGGGGGCTCCGGGTGGTTTCCAAGTTACCCCACAGAAAGACAGACGGTGTTTGCAAGAATTAATTTGCAGAAAACAAATAAATGGTTTTTTATTTTGCAGTGGCAATGGATGGCAAGGATAGAAATGTGTGATTTGGAGATCTAGCAAGCAAAACCTAAAAATACATAGAAGTGACTAATATTTCATTACTGAAGCACTCTGCAAGAAATAAGTAACATTCCTCAGCCCCAGAGTACTGTAGTCCAAATAAGTAAAGCAGTCAAATGGTTCAAGAAAAGGAATTCTATAATTCTTGCTTTAGATAGTAGGAGTGAGAGTTCACAAAGATCAAGTAACCTGTCCAAGTTCAAATAAAAATGGTCTGGCAAAGAGAAAGACTGAAGATAGTTTTCATATTCCTGGTCTAATCCTTAAAAAACATAAATTCATAGTAACTTCTAAAATGCAGGCCTATTATAGTTGGTTTTTTCTTTGTTTTTCTCTTACAGATAAAAGATCTCAAAAATTTCTAGATGTGCATGATGTAAAATAATGGAAATAATTTGAATAAAATAATTTTAAAAGCAGAGGTACTCAGGTACTACTCACAAAATTAGTAGTATTCCAAATGACCATATTTATTTATATATTGTGAGTTTAGACTTACTCTAAGAGGCTTTTCTAGGTTTATTTAAAGTATTTTGGAAGCAAGATGGCAGAGTCACAATGTTGGTCGGCATTGCAGAGCTTATGGCCCCGTAACAGAAATCTTGCTCTGATTTCTTCACACCGGTGTCTGCAGGATGCCTTCAGTGATTTGCAGTAGCACTGATCTTGTTCTTTGGGTTTCTTGTTTCTGCCACCCTGTCCACATAAACACAGAATGAGATCTTTAGATTGATATTAATAATGAAACAGCAGAATACTGGAGGAAAGGAGTATTCTCTAGACACAGGGTCCCTTACCAATACTAGGTAGGATGAAATATGATCAAAGTGTAAATATGAAAGAGAACAGTAATCACGTAGTGAACATTGCTTCCCACTAATTACAAGCATAAGCAATCTGCAATGTACCAGGACAGGAAAATGTCTTCTCTGGGAAGTGTATACTTGTTAGCAAGCAAGCATTAACCCAGCATAATGAGTCTTGCTCAAAGCTGCTCCTGGAAGCCCCATGCTGTTATCCATATGCTGGATGCCTCCGATAAAAATGTTGACTGTGAACTTGCTGTTCCAGGAACCTTTGGATTTTATAGTTCTCTTAGTTATAAGGCACCATTTAGCCTTACTATAGGATTTTCTGAAGCAGACTCAAGAGAACAAGAAACTGAGAGTAAAGTCTTAGTGCAATTTTCATGAACATTCATTCAAACCCTTTTCATTGACTTTGTTAGGCTTCTCTTGGCTAAACCCAAAATTTAATAGCATTTTTACAGACACAGCAATTACTAGTATCTGCAGCACAGATCTTGGGCACAGAAAGTAGGATCTGCCTCTAGAACACCCTGCTGTCAACAAAGCTTTGGGTAAATGATACCTGTCAAGTCAGTGGGCTCTATGCCGGTTTTAGGGGAGCCAGGATTTTACTTCTGGACTGTAATAATTACTAAAAAATTTTAGCTTGAAAATGGGTAAGACTTTATCCCATTTATTTTGAAAATGGTTTTCCTAACTGTCAGGTCATATTTTATTATTCCTATCTATTTCACTGAACATTATTCCTATGTCACAATGTAAATAAGACTTTACTTTTTTTGCTCTTTATACCTTTCAGATGGTATTTCTCTTTTACCTTTCCTAATTATCATCTATCACAAGTGCACATATTTACTTTTGTAATCTTTCCCCATAAGTCAACACCACTTTCCCTCACACATACCATCAGTTTTATTCTGAACTTCCTGCAAACTTAAAATGTGTCATAATAGGACAGCAAAATTGAATGGTATTGCAATTTTTTCTTCAAATTAAAAACATTTTCACCCTGTTCTCTATTCTACAGTCATAGGATGCACTGTTAATCTTCTTTGTAGCTTTTTTTTTTCTTTTACCTTTTGATGGTGACTTTTTTCCCAGAACTATGAGTTTACATGTTACCTTATTTTGCCCTCATTCATTTGTTGTGCTTTTTCTGCCCCAACCTTCTTCCAGTATTATTGGTGAATTGGCTGCACACATCAGCATTAAAAGAGTTAGATATTTGAGACCAAAAATACTTTTGATTTCCATGCACCTTTTTTTGACTTTTACTTATTTACTTTCAGATGACTTTTTTATATATATTTGGCAAAACTGAGATAAAGGAAAAATATGATACCAAAGCTGCTTGAGATGCACAGAAGTAATTTGTCTGCTGTAAAATGTTCTGATTTTCTGGGTTTTATCTCAGTTTGAGTAGCATAATAATAGAGGTTGTGATATTTAACAGGCTGCATACCCATAAAAATTAGGTGTCTTTGTCAGGTTAATCAAGTGTGTTTAAATTAATCATGTGAGTATTTGTTGACTGTTGTTTCTCTTTTCCTACACAAGTCCATGTGCAATTATTCTGAACTGTAAAACATTTACTAATTTATGAAAAAGAGTTCATAGTTTTAACAGTTTATGGATGCTTTGTGGTACATTTCTTAGTTGGCCAATTGCCCAATACTGTTCTTTGAGAAATTTTAAGTCACAGAATTGAAGCGAGTAGCAAATAAACTTGTATATCTGGAACCACAATAAGGATATAAATATATACAAAAATATTCTGGTGATGTTGAAATGTTAATCATTAATGTTCATTTTCAGAAACAATATGCCTACTCTTTAATTATCTAGAAAACATTAGCCAAACATGTAAAATAAGAACACTAATTCAGCGTTGTGTTTTCTGCTAGAGTAGGAATTTCTGTACTTATGAACTGGGTTCAGTCACTTGTTGCCCTTCTGAAAATACGCTTTAGGGGTGAGCTGAAGACTACAATGAGCATGAGAACAATATTATTTGTACAGAAATATTCCTGGAATTTTTATCTTTATTTGTTCCCAGAAAGGCATGCAGATTTGCACTGATTTCTTCATACAGAAATAATGATATTGCCAGGCTGGACACAACACTGATTTCTATGATTAAATGCAATCTTTAAGAGTGGTTTAGCATAAAGTATAAACAAAGATATTGCGGTGAGCAATTAAATAACTTTTCAAGGCTGGCTTGTAACTTTGACACAGGAGCTGTGCCTTATGTTTTAACAAGTACCTCCTGTTTCATGTGTTAGTTTAAACTAGAGGGAATTTTAAATCTACTGTTTCACAAAGGTTTTTTTAGGGAGCAGTTGGTTTACCCTGGTACCATGCAAACTGTAACAACCTTTCTGGTTGAACAGGGAGTTCCACTCTGTCTAGCTCAGTTACCAAGAGACAGATGTCTTGTCTCTATTTCCCTTGGCTTCTCACTCGAAGCATGCTGCTAAAACACAATGCTTGTTTGCCTGGTAAGCCCCAGAGAGCTGTTGCTCTAGATTCACTGCAGGATTAGGTTGGCCATCAGCTTTCTGACCATGCAGTTAAGCAGGGATTTTTTTTTCTCTCTTTATAACTAACTCCCCCTTAAAACTCGAACTGTGTGGTTTCAATCTGGATCAGTTAATAACCTACAAAATATCAGTTATTTTTGCTGTGTACTACCACATCTATAAGATTACATGGACAAAAAAAGTAATGTCTGCCAAAACTTTAGTCTTTCAAGTCTTCTTTAGGATCCAGGTGAGCCTCAAATTTAAAAGTATTTCACTGCTGATATTGCACAGCAGAAAAATACTTCACTTCTCTTACAGGACACAACAAAGAAACATGCCTCAATTGGCCTTCCTGGCTGCAAGATCCAACCAAGATTCAGGTTCATAAGACTCCTAAGGCTGGAAAAGTCATTCTTGCCTGTTTCATGATAACAGTATAACAGAAATTTTAAATGTAATCCATTAAGTCTGAGGTGGAGTAGAAATGCATAATCCAATAGGGAAGATATAAGCCTCACACATCCTTTATTTTAGCCAACTCATTTATTGAATTTATGTAACTGCTTCTAGGAACATAGACCAAAATCCAAAACTCTTACATTCTCAGAAGTTTTTCAAAAAAGAGTAACAAATATTTTATGATTTATTTTCTTCTTGCTCTTTAAAGTTGCATAGAAAACAATGCAACAGGAATTGCCTTTCTCTTTTTATAGCTTGGGAAGCCAGAGAAATGGGTTTAATTATCTTGCTGAGGAAACTGCTCAAGTCAGCAACCCAGCTTTTTGGATCTCGACATTAAATGTTTGCTTTTTACAGATAATAAAGCCCTCCCTCTCAAATCATGTTTTAACAGAATAAAATAATACAAATACCATAGTACTGTCACAAAAAATGCAGAATCTCATGTTCCATCTTCAGTCTTACCTAGGCACTATACCACTCTTTATAGAGGAGCACTGTGTCACATCAATGTATTTAAATATTGAACAGCACTAAATCAGCCTCCCCCTAAATCAAGGGGAAAACACAGCATCCTGAATGCAAAAAGGCAGGTTTTGCCTCTGAAGAAACAAGCTGTTCATGCTGGGATAAGCCACTATCCAACAATTCTACAATGAGTCAAAGTCCAGTCAGAAATGGGTTTCAGGCCTGCCTTCCCAGGAGCTTCCCAGGGAGCTGGGGCTGTTTAGCCTGGAGAAAAGGAGACTCAAAGGTGACCTTATTGCTCTCTACAACTCCCTGAAAAGTGTTTATAGCCAGGTAGGGGTTGGTCTCTTTCTCCAGGCACCTCTGACAGAACCAGAGGACACGGTCTCAAGCTGCACCAAGGGAATTATACTTTGGATATTATGAAAAAGGTTTTTTACAGAAAGAGTGACAAAGTGCTGGAATGGTTTGCCCGGGGAGGTGGTGGAGTCACCATCCCTGGATGTGTTTGAAAAAGACTGGATATGGCACTCCTTGCTGGGGTCTAGTTGGGGTGCTGGGGCATGGGTTGGACTCAATGATCTTGAAGGTCTCTCCCAACCTGTCATTCTATGATTTTTTGGTTCTGTGATGCAAATAACCTTCTCTATGAGATAGGCTGCTTGGACCCTGCGACTATCCCATATCTGTCCAGCACTGAAACTCTGAGAGAGGTGTTCATCAATACTAGTGTGAATTGTGTCAGAAACACACTGAACATGAATCTGCATAGCAAATGTAAGCTAAGCAGGGGAATGCAGTGGTGGGTAAGGCAAAGAAATAGTAAGTCATTGTTAGTTAGCAGCATAGGCAGTGGGTTCTGCCAATAGATCTTAACACTGGCCAACTCACGTGCATTGTTTAATTTTGTGGCTCAAAAGATGGCAATACAGGCAGGTACAAAACTGAAAAAAATTGATCAGTTCTATTATGAGAGGAAAAGCCACGTGTTTATCAAATGTGTTTTAACATTTCCTCTTACTGTTAGAAAGAAAAATTAGATATACTTTACACTGAAATTTGTTGACTTTATATTGTCATATTTCTATCACACATATATTAAATATATATATACATATTTAATATGTATTGTACATTATATCTATTAAATATATTGTATTTATGAATTATTGGTAATATATTAACATAAATAAAAATACAAGTTCTGCATAAATACTATTAGAGTTTTCCTGAACTTCATCCAGAAAGAAAAATTTGTCTTCTACTCTTATTACTAAATCTTTTCAGCATTATGAAATACTGCTCAATGGTGAATCTAAAAAAACCTAATTGTATTTAGCATTATCTTTGCAAGTAATTTTACTCAATTGGAGACATAGTGTTAAACTCCTGCTAAGCATTTGGATCTTTGCTCAGGGCCTGACAGATGTTGCACTTTCATAAAGAAATTAAACTTATTTCTATTCCACCCTCCTATAAAATAGAGACATTTATTGTTATATCTATCAAAATGTAGCATTGAGACAATTATACACATTGCATCTGCACTTCAAAATGCATCAAATGCATCTGCGCTTCAAAATTTGAATAGTATGAGAGCCAGGACGAGGATGTATGAATTTGTATTTGTCAAATCATACTGCTTTGGTTTATATCTATCTAAGATGGGCTTCTGCTGTACAAAGCAAATAAAGAGAGCTGAGCTTTTGTAGATAGACACTTGTTTACCCGTGGAAGGGCACCGCAGATAACGTGGAACTTTTAAAAACTGCCTCTACTACAATCACACTTTGGATGTTTATCTCTTACTCACCAAGCTATCTGGTGCAACAAAGAGACCAGCTCCCATCAAATACATCAGCCTGCTTATACAACACTTGTTTTCAGAGCTGCAGGCTGCTACAGAACAAGTGCTTTAGTACACAACACACAGAGAATAGGCAGTTGAAGCCATGAATTTATAGACAGGTTTTCCAAATTGCTAAATAAGGTGCAAAGACAAATTCCCTTTATATAAAATAAATGCTGTAAAAGGCATCTATTAATAATTCAGTTTTCAAATTAATTTTTGGGGGTTTCTGTTAGGTGTACTTCTGTTTAAATAATTTTTAAAAAATCAGATTTTTTTCTACAAGACAGATCCGTTTCATACAGAGACATATGGTTAATGATCATATGCAACCCTTTCTTAATACATCAAGTCAGGCTGACTTTTTTTGGTTTTGCCACTTTTTAAAATAACCTTTAAAGTGAAATAGATACATGGCAATAATTGAAAATGAGAAAGCACCACTCTAGTCAAATTAAAGCACATATGTACAATCACTAGTTATTCATTAGCAATTGTAGAGCCTATTTGGCATTTTACTTCAAGACTAGATTTTCAATAACTTAGAATAGGTACAAAAGGAAATTTTCCCCAGCTTTATAGGCTGAGCATGGCCATATGGTAGGGAATACTCCTATGGTCAATTGAGGTCAGCTGTCCCAGCTGTGTCCCCTCCCACCTTCTTGTGGATCCCTGGTCTCCACCCTGATAGAGTGGTGGCAGAAGCAGAAAAGTCCCTGACTGTGGAAGCACTACTTAGCAATAATGAAAACATCCCTGCATTCTTACTGCCAGTTCCAGCACAAACCCAAAACACAGCTAATTTTCAGTAAAGAAAATAAACTCTACACCAGCCAAAATCATCAGGTGGTCACATAACTAAACAGGTATTTGTCCCAGCTTTCCTATGTTGGAAAGCTAATAAAATAATCACTGAGGAGAACCTCAAGAGAGATCTGGGACTAAAGACTAAACACTAACTTATATGGAAGATTATTTTTCTCCTGTATATGGCATGCCACTTCCTTCTGTGTCAACACACCGTACATTTCCACCTATCTGCACTTGTGCCTTCAGGCCGACACACCCTAGGTCTAAATAATCTAGATGTAGTGTGCTTTTCAACTCCTTACAGCTGGCCCCAGGAGCCACCATCATCCTCCCCCTTCCTCCCTTTCATGTCACTCAAACTCTAGAAAAGACCTTCCAGAAAGCTGCAGAATGGTCTGGGTGGGTCAATATAACCAGGACCACAAGAACCAGACATACCTGGGCATCCCAGTCAGCTACTTGACAGTGGCAAATGATGGGCTTTACCAGACAGACACTCAATTGTAGCAGTCTGTCAAGTTCCTCATCTTGCTTTTCTGGTCTTTCTGCATTTTTCAGGGGTGGCCAGAAAATCAAGAGAAGCCATTCACATACATTCACATTTCCTGATACAGAGGATTATTGAAGATGAATGAAATATTCTGGTTTGGTATGATTGTGGTTTTCCTTGTGAAACCAATGTTTGGCCTTTCTCCACAGTCACCTTCTGTGCAGTGGATGCTGTACCAGCATAAAATCTGAGTGACTCAGTTAATCTGCAAAAGCAAATTAGTCTACCTTTATGATGACTCAGCTAATAATACTTAGCTGTATTTTGTCTAAATAATTCAAGTAACCACAATTCATTTTGTGAAATGGACCAAACTCCACAGCACTAAAATATGGGAAAGCTATTAGTGAGTGCTCCCCAGATGATAAAGCTATAGCTGTCGGCCTCTCTATATGCTGACATCCCACAAAGCTGAGGCAGATTCTATTCAAATGTATTTAATTTGAAACTTCCTTAGTAGAACAAATGACAGGAGTTCTGGGTTGTTTTCTGCAGCAAGGCACTGTGTTTGACCACTTGATTTCAAATGCTGCACGACTCAAACCTCTGTGGAATAGACTGAAAATGGGATGTTACTCTTGAGTGTTTAATAGTGCAGGAAGGAACATGGTGACAAGCAGTAGCTGATCTGAAACTAGATGTTAAGCACAGAAAATTCTAATTCCCCACTGTGCATTCTTTCATCTAGTCTTCCATTTTGTTTGTGCTTTCCTCTTTTTCCTCTTTTTACCTGCCTTGTCAATTTTATGGACTCTCCTAAACACATCTGCTTTCATTCCTTTTAAAGAGAAAATAAAAAGTGAAACACAGTTGTAACGGGAAAGAATAATAACTACATCCATTATTATCAAAGCAGTGGGACTGTGCTCAGAGCTGTGTTCTTGCAGGAGGCACAGAGGCAATGCCTGGATCAGCTGGCAGGGCACAGCACAAAGGCTCTGGGCAGGGTTATGCCAGCCCAGGACAAGCCCCCACTGCTCAGCACAGCTCTTTTCAAAGCAACTGCACTTGGCTCTGCACATCAGGCAATGTGCTGACAGGTAAGCCCCTCACTGCCATCACTCAGCTGGCCCTTGCAGGACTCTGCTCAGTCTCCTGCAGATTATTAAGCAGCCAGCCTGCATTACTCCACCTTGCAGCACCATTACATCTATCGTGACTGCCCAAGGCAGTAAAAGTTTAAATGAACAAAAGTGAACCAATAAGGGGAAGCAGGTTAAAAAAAAAAAAAAAAATCATTCTACTGCTCCCTGGGGCTACGAAAGGAGACCAGATAGCATGTCATTCAGACTTTTTCTCTCTGAAAGTCTTTCATGCCATCAAGGCTGTCGCACTTTCAAGAGCTATGTCTGCATGACCCAGTGCAGTGATGTGTAACATTACCTGTACAAGCTTCCTCTACCACCAAAAAATATTGCAGTCATGGTAATAGGGCAGGTGGGTCACCCTCATTAGCCTTGCTGAGTAGCAGTTCCTTCTAACTTCTGCAAACACAGCTGTCATATCACAGATGTATGGGTTAACATAGATAGAACAGGATCAAGTATTTCTAGCCAGCTCTGTGACTAGTCACCCTGTCTAGTTAGAGGTGCAATTACTAGCAAAATTCCTCATGTATCTGGGAAGGAATAAGATATACATAAATATATCCATATACTAGCATAGATTCTCTATTATTTTAATTCAATTTTTATAGCCAGCAAAACTTGTTAATTGACAAAAACAAAAATCATACTCCAAATTCAGAGAATGTCTGTTTTGATTCATGAAAATCTCTGACTTTTCAGAATCTTAAATTTTTTTGCCTCATTAGAATGATGTCAATGTTCCATTTAATGGGCTCCCTGATGGGGACACAAGAGTGTCAAAACAGGCCTTTCTTTTTGCAGTGCCATGTTTTCAGGAAGAAAAACATGTCAAGTCTGATTTTATTAACTGGAGTAGATTTATAAACCAATAACAAAATACTTTGATTTGGACTGTTTCTATAAGAAAGCAGTATGTTCCTCTTACACTGTAACTAAGCTGTTACTTTTCACACAAGGGTGCTTAGAGTCCTCTAAGAATTTTGGCTGTAATAACCATGGATTGCTTCATATGTATTTCTCCCACATGCAATTTTTCTAAAGCCTGGGTTTACAACAGAATCTTTAAATCATTATGTTTGCACACCTTTCTTCAAATCTGTCTTTAAGAACTACTTCTGCTGTGAATCCCATAAAACCCAGCATTTGTTAAGCATCCACTCTGGAATTACATTATATTATGCTAAAGTGCTCCCTTGTCATCATTTTCAAAAGCTCCCATCCCCTTTTTATTCTCCTTAATTTCCCCATGTGCAACCCTTTGTACATTGTGTAAGTACTAAGAAAAGTAAAATTCAATTATTATTCATGTATCACTCTACTCCAGACTTAAAATATTTTGCAGGCATGAGTACTAGTCAATGATTTTTGTCTTGAAAATCCGTTGTATAAAGAGATAACTTCACAGGATATAGAATAAACTTGGGAGAGCCAGTAGCTCGCATTGTTATTAATTAGGGACTCCTATCTTGCTGGAAACTTGGCAACCATTCTGTGCCTTGGAATTACAACATAAATCCCACAGTCTGTCAGCAGAAGGTTGGAACGGTCATTGCACAGGTAGAGCTCGTGCACTTCTCTGTTTGAGATGGCCAGCAAGAGCACGAACAGTCTGTTAACATAACCAGGATGGAGCACCCTCAGAGTCTGTACACTGACTTCTGCACACAGCTTTCAGGAAGCAATCTGCTGCCCTCCTTTCCCTTCTCCTTCCTTGCCACCACTTGAGCACTCACAGTTTGAAATGTTCCAAGAAAAGGAAGAGCTGCAAATCTTCCAGGCTTTCAGTGTGAAAGGATAGAGAGAGCCACTCCTGTTTCAGCAAAACTAAGAAAATATTCAGAAATATATTTTTATACATAGATTAAAAATGAGTATGTAATATACATGTCTATTTACTGCCAAATTCTTAGCATTGAAATGGAGAGAGGAAATCATGGGCATATGCTTTGACAAATGCTCAGCAGTGAGCAGTAAACTCCACTGTGATGTGGGGTCTCTTTGCTCCTGTGTAGACCAGCAGAGTGCCTGTGATATTGCTTTGTATGCACGATAACTCTGCAGGCATCTGGAAAAGCCACTGCAAAAATTGGAGAGTGGAATGTAGAATTTGGGTGTGGAATTTGACCCTACAAAATCAAACACCGTGTGTCGCATCTTGCAATCCATTGTGGTGCGCTGCCAAGGAACCGTAGGAAATGGACCATATGTTCACTGCACAGGGAAGGAAACACAGGGGAAGGACACAGTAAGGAAAACAGGACAAAAACATTTAACAGTAGGCTTTAGAGTTCTTTCTGAGCAGAGAAAATCAGAAAGCTGAGAGGACTTAGAGAAAAATCTCAACTCTAATTTTTTCTCTTTCACACTGTTACATTTTTGCATTCTCCCCCACACCAGTTTTGTATCCCAAAGTAGTGCGAGTCGATATCATATTATCCATCATCCTGAATGTCATCATCTCATAAAAAATAATGATAAAGAAATTTCTGTGTCACATATATCAAAACTAAAACTTCTCTTCTTTATTTCAATAAAAAGGACAGGAAAAAAAGTGAAAACATGGAAGTCTACAGGCACAGTAGCTGGAGTTATACACTTGTTTACAAGAAAAAACAGATGACCAGTGCCCTTACAACAAACATAATCAGCAGTTTCAACAGAACTTGCTTGTTAAACTGATTCATAGCTTTGCATGGCATAATGATTTTATTGCCATTTATTACAGAGCGACATGAGATAACAAGAGATGTTTTATCTTTTCTTTATTTTTTTCAGACAATGGCATTATTTGTTAACTGGGTTTGATGACAGAAACAGCAAAGTCAGCTACAGCATGGATTAACATGAACAATAAACACTTCCTGAATGCTTCATTCAAAGCCAAAAGATAACAATCGTGGTTTTTAACTGAGGGATGGAGGTTTACCATCAGTTGGAGGGATAATTTCCAGAATGCTAAGAAAATGCCCATTCATGATAGCTTAAATTAATTATAAATAACAAATAATAGACTGTTTGTTTGTTTTCAAACAATAAAGACATACTTGTAGGTGATTGATAAGTCCAGCTTGACTTCAATGCCTAATGAAGCCTAGATAATTATTGAATTTTACCAGAAAAAATTCAGATATGCCATTGTTTTTGTGTATGGGTAGAAAACAATGTAAAAATCAATATAAAAAAATTATATAAACTGAGCAACTTATGAAAATATTTTTAATCAGTAAGTCCCATATATTCTTCTTAAAATAAAACAGGTGTATAAACAAGTTGGGAGAAGGTGTTACAAACACAAAAAATAAATTCTCATGAGTTTTTTGCCCACTAAACAAGACAAGTTTCCAGTTAAACGTCATCCCAAATGATCAGAGACATAACAGTCACAACATTACTTCTGATGCCTTGGGTCCAGACTGCACAAAGTGAAACAGAACTGTAATTGTTTCCATAATTAGTTTCTGGTCATAGTTACACATCATCTAAACAGTAAAGGAAGTGTGCTTGAAGTATGTCCTGCTCCAATGTTAGATCAGCAATGCAGCCAGAACCAGGGGGGAAAGGGGAACTTATGGAAAGAGAAGATGTTTTTATTTGAAACAAAACTTAAATAGAATGGATTTTGCTCTTTGTTCTCTCACAATCTCACTGTCACAAGCACCAGAAAAGTGTGGTGTTCACATATCTGTCCACCTGTCACACACCAGGGCAGGGGTGGGTGTTCAAGTGTCCCACCTGCCAAAGGGTTCTGCAGTGCTTGTGTCCTGTTGTTAGGTCCTTTGCAGTGCCCTGGAGAATGAGAGTAACTACCTGACAAGTCCTTCTCACCCTCTCATGCCATTCTTAGGCTGGCAACCTTATGCAGGTTTTAGGTATGCTCCTTTGATCCCTCTTGGGTGACCTGTACCTCTACTGTGTTCCAACCCTGAATCATCAGGGCTCTTTCATTGTCCTTTGTCTCCTGTGTCAGCTGTCCTGAGAAACTGCAGGTAGGTGGGGTGGGATCTGGATGCTAATGTGGTTTCCAGTGATGCAGGCAGTGCTGAGACTCTTGTCCCTGCTGCGCCCTTCTGTTGCTTCCCACACTCAAACCTTCTTCTTCTTCCTCAGTCAGACTATCTTAGTCTTTCTATTATAATTTGCCACATTAAGTGCTTGCATCATGCAAACTAAATAGTGTCTGCAGACAGATAAATGACATCATTATCAAGTTCTGCTGTAAATTTTGCCAGTTTTCTGAAGTGCATTGAAACAACTACTATGGGGCTGATTCTCCCACATACTGGGGTCCTTTTGCACTCACATTGAAAGAAATCTGATTAGAAATATGCTAAGAAACATGGTCCAAAATAAACAAATTTTAGGGGAGAAGTTTTATGTGATGATTTTTTGTCCCATTCTTTCCTGGTTTTAGATATGGGACAGCCCAGTACAGCTTAGACTTTTCTGCTTCTAGGCCCTTTAGGATAACTGAAAGCAAGTGAAAAAAACCATCTGGGCTGCTCTGGCACCAACCCTAAAATTGGCAACATGATAATAATAACATTTTTGCAACCTTACGAACCCCTTCTGTCTCCTCCTAATTACCCTGCTGGGCAATACTGTTCTCTTCTTCAGATGAACTCACCCAGTGAATTTATTTAAGAGCTGTAAAGACCCATATGTACCGCAGAGTGAAATTACATTCAATTACTGTTTGAAACATTTTACATCTACTGCTTTTTACAGCAACTAGCCGAAGTGCTTTACGCCATAGTGACTCAGGAATTGTGATTTATCACTTTTTAAATGCAGTTGCCAGGGGTAGGGGATTCTATATACACCAAATCTATACAAAAGCTATTTCTTCCTTATTGATGTGTCTTGCAAAAGATAAGTGCAAAGTCAGTTACAGACATATTTTGCTTGCACAGAAACGTTACAGCAAGCAATTCTTCAATCTTGTGTGACCACAAAAAAAAAGATAAATGAACAGCAAAATGTCTTTATTGCTTTTATTTCCAGAAGTCGGTTTGCCCATTTCATTAGGTATCTGCACAAAGCCATGCACCAATATATCTGACTGAAATAAAGATGCTCTCAAAAATTATTTATGTATAGCAAAATCTGAGAGTCCTTGATGAAATGAGACTGCAAGTATAGCAAAGGATAGCATTATTAAATATGCAATATTAAAGAAATAATTTGGGTTCAAAAATATAAATATTTCTCTAATATCAGCTTACCTCATATTTAAAATAGCTCAATATAAAAGCAAACTTTGGTAGCTGTAACCGTAACTTGTTTGGGTTTTGCTTTCTCTTCATTTACTGTTTCCCTGTTCCCATCTGGTTGTATACAGCAAGCATATCAAAAGAAGCACATAATTTCTACTGTCATTTCTAATGATTTGTGAAAAGATGCATTCATTCCAAGCCTAGCTGTCTATGGAAATGAGCTTAATGAAATCTTTCTCACAGCTTATGAGCCCGCTGACACACATCAGCCAAACCTTACACAGAAATAGGGATCAGGAGTTAGGTTCCTGCAGTAAAAAGGAGTGGCAGGATATTTCAGAGAAAGATTTTGAGAGTGCCTTTTCCAGGTGCATTCCAAGATGTAAAAGAAACAGCATGAACTTCTGTCTTGTTTGAGATCAGAGAATGTACAAATGGAAAACTACAACAAAATCAGTCTGAACTTTCAATCAATCTCCTCAAGGGGCAGCAGCCTTCATTAATTCCATTGCCTGCATGATAGGTATGTTGAGGAAATTGTTTCTAGCACCGTGTTATACCTCTGTTTATTTTTTAGGTCCAAACCTGTAAGAGAGATTTCTCCTGGTAGTACTTTTGTAAATGGTCCAGCCCAACAGGAATGCAAGGTATTCACTAAGTAATTTTTTCTTTGATGACTTGTGAGCTGCAAATAGTCCAAACAAGGATATTTTTTGGAGACTGCTATGCAGCTTGATGCAAGTAAGTCCTGAGAGGAAGTTTTCTCTTCTTATTTTTATTACAATATTATATCATTATTCCCACTCAGTAAGTAAATGAAAGCCTTCAAGTGTCTAAGAGCACCACAAAAGCTAATTTAATATCCTTCCTAGGATTTTGTTATATAAGAGAAAATAAAGTTCACAAAAATATTAATGACAGGTTATGCAGGCTATTAACTTGCTTGTCAGTGACTATTTTAAATTTTTTAAAAATATGGAAATTTTAAGAGCCATCAGGTTCATCTATTTTAATTGCATAGTCTGTTTAGGGCGTCTTACTGAGAATTAGTTATATGAGTAATACAACTGGGACTCAGAAGATAATTTCCACTTGAGGTGCAGTCTTGCAAAAACAATCATAAAGGTATTTATTTCAGCTTCTTTACAATATTATGACACGTAAGGGTGAAATTTTTTTCAGTGGTTGTGGTACATACTACAAGAGAAGAAACAGCAGACTGCAGGATGTACTCACAATACATGTAAACTAAAGATTTGCTGTTGAAAAAGAAGTCAATATTTGACTATAATTACTGATTTAGAACATTTTAAAAAATATATTTTAAAATATCAATTTTGTCTTTTTCCTTCTTTTCTTTTTTTCTTTTTGGAAATTTAGTTTTAAACTGATCTCATGCTCTTACACCGCTTAAAAAAATATCTGGAAATAAAGTGGCAGGAATGAGGAAGTGACATTTGTATTTTCCCACCAGATGAAACCATTTGCCCCAAAATTGCTCAAGAAATCAGTATCAGATTTGGAAGCACAGATTCCTTTGGAGGGTTTTCTTGGAAGACAAAGCAGTATCAGCTATTTTCCAGCTACCTAAATAACAATCTCAACCCTTTTGTTGTCTTATATTAGAAAGCTCTTCTGTAAGATTTCATATCTTTTGGACTGTCTTGCTGTATATGGTAAATCACAAGGAAATAGTTCTAATAAAGCTCTAACAAGATTAGTGGGAAATATAAAGACATGGAAGCATAATTTGAGAAGTATACAGCAGGAAAATGTACTTGCTCCAGGAATGTTGAATGTTCTATCTCATTCTTTCCTCACTTGTATTTTTTGCTTGTCTTTGATGTAAGTGATCAAAGTTTGATTAAAGAAATCTCCACCATCTGATGTTCCACTGTTCCATGGCCCTTCCTTAACTTCTTCGCTACTTTTGTAATAGCTTCAACTCAAGATTTGCCTTTACAATTGAACCACCATCACAGTTAAATTCTAACTCATATGGTGAAAAGAACCACTGAGTGCATTTAAAACTAATTGAAGGTATTTTTAAATTCATCATGGACCTCAAACTGTTTAACAGGAAACCCTTAATTGTACTACTTCTAAAAAATCTACTGCTTGTACTGCTCATAATGTTTCAGCCATAGATCCATTACCACACACTGCTGTCCTCCACCAGCAGTCAGACAGAATGGGATGACATATACTCTCTGAATCATACAAATTTTTGATTATAAAACCAAAAAAAAACCCTAATAATTCTTTCTTTTTAGTCACTCTTTTGCTCAGCTGCACTGCTACACATAAACTAGGGTTACCTCAAGAGAAATTAAGCTAGATCATGTCCTCTTTCTTTGTTGAAATGCATAGCACATGCCTCATGACTAGTGGGAATATAAGTGTGCAAGCTAAGGGAGAGTTTTCAGTGGCTTTGAAATACGTTATTTGAGGAGATGCTCAGTCCAGGGACTGGGCTGTAGTTGAAGGTAAAAATGCCAGAGCCATACATTGTAAGTGTGGAAGCCTCAGGCAGAACTGCTTCTTCCTGCAAACTGCAGTTTCTGAGCCAAGCTACTGTTTAATACTTACACAGATCTATGGGACAATAATGTAGAGCAGTAGTTAAAATTCTGAATGTGGTCCAGCTTTGTAAGTAATAATGACATCTACTTTTATTGGAGTTCTTTTCAGTGATTTCCTGCACCTGCTTCATGGAGGATGACAACATTCCACTCTGTACTCTTAACCCTGAAGTAAACAAGACAGATGAAGGAGGAAAGGTAGCAGACCAGGGCAGAAATGGCAGAACTGAAATTTGAAGTCCACAAATAATTCTGAATTTTTCTACCAGTAGCAATAAAATGAACTTAAAAATGAGAATTTCAGGCACAAAAGAGTGACACAACAACTGTCTTTCTAGAAATTACAGTGGGTTTTTGATAAAATATTCATTAAAATAGCATATGACATAAGGAGAAAATCTATGGATTATCCAAATGAGTTCCCCAAAAATACAGAATGTTAGAATAACCACAATTTAATTTAAAACTTTAAAGATTTCCTTTTAATCTTACAGTGAAATTTTCATGTGACATTAGTTCTTTGTTTTATTTTCATGTAAAATCACCAAAAATTATGCTGTACTAAGAAAATGTACTTATATTTATGCAGTCTTTTTGTAACTGTATTATACATTTTTAATGTATTTTTTTCATTACTAGTACTCTCCATTGTTTAACCCCATATTCTCTATCCATGGAACATGGTGTTCAACTATCTCCAGGGCTACCAAACTACCAGGACTATCAGAACTACCAAAGAAATTAAGGCAATTAGCATTTCAACCAAAAGATTTATGAATGTTCAATAGTCGTAGACTTTGCAATATGGATTTTCTGAAACTGACAAGCCATTTAATTTTTCAGCATACCTTGTCATACTTCACAGCTTTCTACCTCTGTAGTTGAAGGGGTATGTAATATCCCATAATACATAAATCTATATTTGTGTATTTTCCTCAATATGATTTTTCAAGCTATCTGTGTAATTAGAATTATTTTCTTCATTAATCATAATAATTGTATAATATTTTTTTCCTTTTTAAGTTACACACATTTTATTGTCAATTTTCCAAAGATATTGTATTTAAAACTGGCATAATTCCCTAATATATTACATTCTTCTTTCTTCACAATACTGAGCAGTCAAACATGAAAGAATTTTGATATCCATATTTCTGTTATACATATTAGCAAAAGAGGAATTAAAAATGTGAGATATTTGGTTGTCTTCAATGTCAACAGTGGAGAGTTTATTTCTGGAAAGGGGACCCTGTAAGACATAAGGGAACTGATCTTAATGGTAGCAAATCATGATATTTATTTTTTCAGGATTTCTCTAGAGTCCCTGTTTCTTTCTAAGTTGCTTTAGAATACATATTATACTGAATAATGAATATTTATATTAATATAAACTGAATAAATGTTGCAATAGACCACAATAAATTACTATTGAGAAAAAGGCCTAGAAGTATGTAAGTGATGAATATGTTTAAATTTGTTAAAATGAAAGAGAAAGTGTAAGAGGAAAAATATGGAAATAACATTCTTTTTTAGCACATGTTGTTTACTTCATATGCCTTTATCTATTATTCTTGGCAAGAATGGCCTTTCATGAGAAACATTCCTCTGAATGCTAGGAAAAGCAGCAGTGGGAGAAAAGGAACCACACAGATAGAAGAGTTGAGGTGGGATGGACCTCTGGAAATTGCCCAGTCCAAAGCCCCCTACACATATACATATATATGCATGTACAGGTACATACATACACATACATGCTCAGAGGTAAATTACAACAATTAATTTGATTATTTGAGGTTTTAAAAACATTTTTAGGCCTCAACAAATGCATCTATCCAAAGAAAACTTTTCCAACAACTTTCCCGCTTTTCATACAAATATTATCAACACACCAAAATTTATTTGAATGTTTTGAGTTTTTTGTTTTCCTGAAATGAAAAATAAAATAAAAGTGTTCACAGTTCTTCTGAATAGAGTCCATTTTGGAATTGCAATTCTGTGCCTGATACCTGATATCTACTAATTCAGTCTGCAGTGGAATCGTGATCCCTCGACGATTGTTCTGAGTCCAGGGAGCTTCTGTAATTGCAGGCATTCAGACTAAAGCCTGTATTCAAACCACAGTCATTCTCATGCCAATATGTTTTCTAACTCCAGTGCAGTGTTAAACCACAGTTAAAACGAAACCACTGTAAACAATGCATTCTCTGTAAACAGTGGGGTGCACCGGCTAAGGCTTGGCTGTTGTGAACCACCCCATCCATTGCAAGAACTTTTCAAATGAAAAAACCCCAACATCAGAGGTTGCCTGTTTAATAAAATAAGAACAGGGAGAAGGGTGCTCTTTATGTTTGTTAAAATAAAACGTACAAGCAGTTTATTTTCTGATACAAATTGACGTTTCACAGAAAAGATCTCCAGAATCAGATTTATACCTATGACAAGAACAGATATATTACAGTACAAAAATGTTTATATGAAACCTAAACTTGTAATCCTCTTTTATTCATATTGATTTTAATACTGAAAAACAGAGGAAGGAAAAAATAATCAAATCTATAATTTAGGTCTTTTAAAAGTGACTGTTTAACCAATATTTCATATTTTGCATACTCCATATCTGATATCTTAATTTGCCATCACCTGTGGCTTGAAAAAGATACAAAATGAAAAAATAGCTACAAAGAGAATATGAAAAAAACAAGAAATGTGAATATAGAAAACAAACACAGAGTTTGTATTTTTAAAATTCCTTTGCACCTCAAATCAATGTTCAAAAATTAAATTAAATTGACACAAATGTAGACAAAATGTAGCTGAAGAACAGAGCAGAAAATAATCAGGTTATATGATTAAATAAATAAAACTTTTTTATAACTTTTTTTTTTATTGAAAAGTCTTGGCAGTAGCCAAGTTTCATTTCATATAGCAGTACAGTAGATCTGGTAAAA
The DNA here is from genome assembly GCF_963513975.1 of Fringilla coelebs. Classification (NCBI taxonomy): domain Eukaryota; kingdom Metazoa; phylum Chordata; class Aves; order Passeriformes; family Fringillidae; genus Fringilla; species Fringilla coelebs. Next base: position 30,655,659 of record NC_140032.1, on the reverse strand, counting down.
GGCCTATTGATTTCAGTGTAATTCTTGCTATGCACTTCAATGAGTCATGCTTTTCACCTCTATGTAATTCAAATATACTTAAGACTTTTTTAAAAAAGAAGGAAGGTTTAATAGATGACAAGTACAAAATACAACATGATTTTTTTAGACATCTAATGAAAATCTAACACTGATTTAAAGAAGGGAGAGAATGACTCTCTCTAATGATGTGAAAACCTGACTATTCAATATAATAATGGATTTTTCCATTGGTTTAAACCAATTTAACCTCATTATTTCAGTTTTTCTATCCTATTAAAATTATAAAATCAGAGAAAAAATAAGCACTGCTTCATTTTGCCACATTATACTTTCAACTTCGGTACTCTACATACTCAGAAATCAACTTCGGTACTCTACATACTCAGAAACTAGACCATTACATTCTTTCAAATAAACAATTATTAGGTAATCTTATTACCTTAAAGATTATTACCTTAATTATTGAAAATCAATAAAATAATTTAAAAACATTAGCAACCATACATAATTTAATGAGTCAGGGTCAGATATAATTCTTAGCAAAGAACAAATAACTTCTACTGCCAGGTGCAATTTTTTACACAAAGCACCAACATTTCAAGACTTGCAGTAGATTTATCTTGTTAGAAGAGAACACTTTCACTGTACATATGCAGAATGAGAAGCAATCTACAAAACGACTTTAAACTAGAAAAATGTCACAAATTACAATCTTCCAAGATTTTTCTGAAAATAAGAAAGGAAAGAATTCTCATAGTACTCTCAGAAGATATGCATGTTGTTCTGACTCAACAAAACATTTACAAATGTGTTCAAGTCTCTCACTGCTCAGAAAGCTACCATATGAAACAAATGTGTTAGCTGAATATTGCTTTGGAAAGCAATTTGTTAGCAGAAAAATATTGAAGAAAGAATTGAAATTTCTTTTAGCATGGCTCCTATTATCTGCATCTGCTGAGTTTCTGTGCAGCATGCCAGCTTCTCTAGTGAGGTAGCAGTGGAGAACAGGACTAAAAGGATGAGGAAACCAGGATAGCAGGGAGGCATGACAGAACTTTGGGAGAGAACTAGTCTGCAATCAATTCCAAAGTGACACAAACATGATTATTTACAGTATTCAACAATGCTCAAACTTCCCCCAAGCCAAAGTATTTGCTTGCCCAAAGGGTTATTTCTGCAGAGGAGAGTGAAAGAGAAGAAAGAGAAAACTTTAGTTTCAGATTAAAACAATCTGAAGTACCTTCTCTCCTAATACCACTTCCAGTGAAAATCAGCTCATTTCTAAATGAGTTTTATCTTTCTAATCTCCTTGAAATCCACTGTTATTACCACTATCTAGTCTTAATGGTTTCATTTCTGGGAGATTACTTTTGTTCTCAGCTTCATTTCCTCTGAAAATCATTACTGGTCTGTGCGGGGACAGGTAATGAGGAGCCCCTGATGTGAGAGCAGATGCTCCCACCAGCAAGTCAGCAGAGGTCATCAGTCTTGTCTGCATTACAGGAAGATGTGTCCTTTTAGGGACTTCTGCCACAGCCATTTATATCATGCCAGTTCCACCTCCAGGAACAAAACAGGGATTTATTTCAAACAAGTCACAAAAAGCTTTTTGCAGAAGTCTGTTTATAGCAAAAGCATATCATGTCAGAGAAGCACTTCCCACCAAAAGAAATTTCTCCACAGATACCCATCATCTTTTTCAAGTTTATGTTCAGAAAGCTAGGGAAAGAAATATTGTACTATTTGTGGATTATATTCAGACCTTTACAGCCTGCCTGGTCTTGTTTCAACTGAGAAATCTTCACAAAGTTTTCTTTATCAAGTGGCACTTAAGCCTCACCTGCTCAGATAAAATAGAACTTTGGTAGAATCTCTGCAGACAGGAATAATATATTCTTATTTCAAGTGTAATAAAAGTTTGCACAATGAGCATAGATTAAACAAAGAAACTCTGGATTTTCCCCCTATTACCAGTACATAGAAGTGGTTAAAATTGTAATTGTTTTTCTATATGAGTTATTGTAATTATGCACTTTCCATTATCATTTTTAAAACAGAACATCAGAAACTTGATTTCTTCTTTAATCAATAATCCAACATGTCAACCACACAGCAAACAAGCTCCAGGATCTGAATTTTCACCATGGTCTGCACTGCCAGTTTCCTGCCTGAGCTCTGACCCTCACCTCTCTGAATGAACATAAACTCATTCTACATGACTGCCATTCTTGCAATCTGATTTCCTCAGTAAACCAAAATTAAAGGTCTTTCTAGCATCATCTTTTTTCATCATCTTGTCATTTTCTTCTAAAATCTTTCTGTATCTTTTGTCTCATACACTCCCATAAGAGAATAGTATATTACAACTCTGACACATTTGTGATTTTAACCCAATCATTATGCCTTGTGCATGAATCCATCCATCTGCAAACTCAGAACATAATAAAAATGTAGAGCACTTATAAGATTTCCTGCTCAGATGTACTGACACACTATATGTTGTCTGAATATGATTTCTCCCTACATTAATACAATGGTCAAATTTTACATTAAGTTCAATTTAAGATTCTCAACAAGAACAATGACTTGGCCTCAAATTATACCACTGCAAGCACCCTAAGTTTAATAGGTTTTCAAATGTGTAAACAGGACTGATATCTGGGCCAAATCCAGCTCTGGAATAATAGTTTTATTGCCCTTAGTACTGGCTTCTACCCAATATGAATAAATGGGGACTTGATGGAGCTTTTTCCTAGTACTTTAAGATTTTATATCAGCTATATTCCACCAGGATTCCTGAGAGGACAAGATGGATAGGCTATTTTTAAGGCAAGTCCTGCTTTTCAAGCAATCATATTAATGTTATTTCTCTATGAATATTCTCACTGCATACCCTTATGCTAAATCCTGTGTCCAGGGAAAAAAAGGAAAGGCACTTTTCTGCAATGAATAGAGTTACAGTTTCCTAAGTTTTCAATTTTCACAATTCATTAGTGAACTGCTGCACAAATGTTCAGCTTTAGGGTTTGTTATAAATCCAGATTTTCTAGGGATGGGGCCTGTTTAATATGTTTCTAACAGAGTGCTCACACAACAGCACAAATGGCCACTTGTGCTCCTGGAAAGCTGCAGCCAACATGTCTTTTCCATTAGTTTGGTCCTAGGGGTTTTTTTTCACGAGGTTTTAGTAACTTCTGGTTACTGTTACTTACGGCAGAGAGTGTTTCCTCTAATCCAAACCAATGTGTTATGTAAAGGTTAAAGAATAAGGTACTACAAAATTCTTCACTCCTATGGTGCTACTCAAATTTTAGAGGAAAATAGCTGTTTTCTGTATTGTAATAGTGTCAGATACTACTCTGAGGATCGCAGTAAACAATACAAAGCATTCCCATTCCTCCATGTTACAAGTATATAATACCAGCTGTAGCTTTTATTTAGAAAATCTCCTCTTGCTTATGTAACATATCTAAGCCTTCTTGGTCACCAAACAGCTCAGTTTTCAAAGAAAACCCCCAAAATGTAGGCTGTTATCTTCACAATCAATACAGATAATCAGTAGAGCTCCAGAAGTTCATTATTTGTACAGTCTTGCACATATGCAATAGCCATGTACCAGAGAATGTTCACTTCTCTTCAAAAAACCTATAAGCTATAAAGGAGCACAAACTAAATAACTGGAAAGATGTGGTAAATGTACTTTAAAACTGGGACTGCTCCTAATGAAATGTGAGCTGAAAAGGTACTAATCTGATGCAATTACATTCTTCCTAAGCATGGACTGGAGTACTCTTTAAGAGAACAAACTTGAGCTCAGAACTTTTTCAGGAAGTTCTTCAGAAAACTTTTTCAGAAAAATATCCTCAGCAAAATGCAAGGGAAAATGAGAAGAACCCTAATTTGTCTACTAAAGAAACTACTTAAGCCAAGTTGTTCAATTCAATAAAGTACCCCTTTATACCCTTTCAACAGAGAAGAGGAAAGCAAATGGGTCATTACAAAGACAGACAGTTTGTTTTATACAATGATCCTTACAATTTTTCTTGCAGGGACAAAGATACAGTGAGTCACTCACAGGCTGGAACATGGAGAAATCTGAAAAGGAATACAACAAAGGTGGAACCAGAGGAGAACAAAAACCAATGGCAGTGACTGAGAACAAATGCAAGAAAAGAAGCAAGTGGTTTTAAAGTATTAAAAAAAAAATTGGAAAACAAATTGTCATTTTTGCAGAAAGATTAAAATAAGGAAAAAGTGACTAGGAATTCTCATTTTATTGATTTTATTTATTGCATATATTCAATTTAAACCATTGCAACATAAAAAAAATTGATTCAATATGTCATAGATTGGATACAAATGGAGATACAGTAAGTCTACATTGAAAGACAAAGATGAGAAAAACCCTAAAGTGCTTCTTAACTAAAAGAATACAAAAAAATTCAAATGTACAGGTTAGATATTCATACAGTCCAAAATATTTTTATATGGCCAAAAAATAAAAAAATAAAGTCAAAACATGTTCTAACATGTTATGAAATCAAATGGAGGGCTAACATATAAACTTGCATAAAATCCATTATTATCGTGTATTTTAATGAAATTCCCCCTACAAAAAACCTTAATAAACTTTTGTGATGTGCTGCAAGTAGAATTGGGAAAAAAAAAAGTAAGTTTTTTCAGCAGTTTCAGAAAACCAAAACTATTTGTGAACAATGAGACAGTTTACAACCAAAAGCAAAACAACTTTTTTGACTGTTACTCAATGTTACAAAGAAATGATGCTGCAATTTTGAACATAATCTATGTAAAAAAGAGCCAGAAAAGTAAAACCTTAAAATTTTTCAGTCTTCCAAGTATTGTTTTATGTCACATGAATAAAATTGCTGTTCTGACATTCATAGTTGAGGACTGAGTTAATGTGGAAGAGATCCAAAAAAGAGTAAATATGGCACACTGTAACATCTAACAACTTTTTAAAGTCAATAATGTACGTTATCTCTTTGCATATTCAAAGATATATGTACATATATGTACGTATGTCTTTGTACATATTCTTCACCATTGTCAGTTTCAGTGGTATCCTCATTGAGACGTTGCAATTTAATTCACTATGTGAGATGTTCCACCAGCCATATAATGTCAGAAAAGAAATTATTTAAATGTTTCATTCACCTGTCTTTATTTTGCATTATTATTTTTAATTATTTTATACTGCCCTTTCAGCAATTCAATGCTATGTATTTTTTTTTCATTTTTCTCTCACACCTCCTTTCCTCCTTTTAACATTTTTTAAAAGAGGTTGGCACTTCAGGAAGCCTTTTCAATCAAGTGTTTCATGACTTCACCCTTTTGGTCACTCAACCAAAATCACATTTCTCCAAACGCTCTATTGAATTTACCACAAAAACAGAACTTCAGAACACGATATTTTATGCGGAAGACGAGAAAAAAGTGAACAAGCCTGCCAGTGTTTGACTTGTATGCGTTTTATTGACAAGAAAAAAAGTAAACAAGGCTGTCAGTGTTTGACTTGTCTGTGTATTATCCCTAAGCACTTGGATTTAAGAATAGAGTTTGTTTTCTGTGAGAAGAGTCACTGTGGGAGAGCAGAAGGACCGACAGCCTGGCTCATTAGGGCTCATACAGAAGTTAGAGTTCCACCAGGGATCTCTCTCTCTGCTCCCCCCTAGCTCTGCACCAGTTTCAGTGTGCAGCTCACCCTCTCCAGAGCTGTCTTGCTTAATAAGCGAGCGCGGTAACAGAGAGGAGCCGCAGGAGCTCTGTCAATTGCCATTCCCCCTGCCAAAGGAGGGCAGCTGCAGACACTGCTGGCAGAGCTTCTCCAGCACAATGCAAGTCAGGATGCGGTCGTTGTTATGTTCCATAGCAGAATAATGGTGTTTAAGGGGGTTTGTTTTCTGCTCCTCATCCCTAATAAAAAAGATAGATCAATATAAACGCCTTCACTGTGAGAGAAGCGTGAGCTCTGTTACAGCCGTCTACAGATAAGAATCATTTCCCAGGAAAGTCCTTCGTGGAAAGGCATCCTACTAAGAAAGGGAACAATGGACAGCAAAACAGATTGATTTTTGATAAATTTATCAATATTAAATGATAGTTGCCTTCATTTGCAAGAAGCCCAGGCACCATATAAGATCGAAATACACTGAAGCTGGAAAGGTAGCAAGGCCAAGTGGAGGTTGAAACAAATTTTTGATGCTGTATAATGTATTGATCCATAGTTTCCCTGTGTGAGAGTGAAAATAGTGTGAGTTTTGGGGAGGGCATAACTTTTGGGCTTCTGAATAGGTCTAGAATTCTCAAATGTTTTTAGAGTTTTCAGAAATCCTTAATTTTCAGGAAATATAAAGAAATGTCAGCTTGCTGAGTTTGGATGTCTGGACCACAGTCTAGACTACACACGTAATCCACAAAACTCATGCACAAATGATGAAATGGCATTTCTGTACAAGAGTTAGCATGAACTCTGTTCAGTTGTTCAAAGAGGGGCAAAAACGAGGAAAATTAAATAATAACTGAAAATTAAAAAGTAACTGAAATCTTGTGATTTTTTAAAACTAAATTTTAATATGTATTACTATTGCAATGATTGTATTTAGGGAGAATGAAAATAATTACCACATAATGGACAAAAGACTAATACATAAATATTCAGAAAACTTTTTCCTATTCTCTAAGCTCTGTATTTTTTCTCAGAAACATTAATTAAAATGAAATAATTAATTGCTTCCATTGTAATTTCAGGCTTTTAGCAGTTCTGACACCAAATGCCCTTGTTTAATGGCACAATAGGTACATTTTGTTTTACTTCTATTGTTGCAAAAATCCTTCTGTTCTCTCCCCTGTATTCTATTATAAAGGCACCCATTACTATAAAAAAAAATTAAGGAACTTTTACACATTCATGAGGTGTTTTCACAAAATGTTTGGGTAAAAAGTGAAAAATTTGCCACATTATATAAGTGGGAATGTAATAGTTTGTAAAAGGCTGTTGTTGTGCTAAAAGTCTGCTCACTTGAGAACGTGCCTTCAGTTCCTGTAGAACTCAGTTGTAAAATCTGAGAGAATGCTATATATATATATATATATATATATAAATACTGCCACTTCAAGCCCTGGATAAGGCAGGTTTCTCTGTCATATCACAAACAAGACATAAATAAAGATCATGTCCTATATGTGACTAACAATTATATATGTTTTTCAGACACTTAGCTATTTGCCCACACTGATCTTTAGGGATACAAAGAAGAAATAGCAAAGTTTTTCTTACCTTTGTATATAATTTGCCAGTTTTTCAGTTAAAAGAGAGCTGTAGTTCTCTTTCTGTAGTTGAAAATCTGGTTTGTAAGAAAGCAGGGGCTCTAGGGTTAAATATTGATCTTTTTATTTCCAGTTCAGTAAAAGGATTTATGGAAGGGGACAAGGAAAATTTCTGTCCAAAGATTTAAAGCAAGGCTGATCTTTAGAAGAGAAAACCAATTGAAAGCTCCACCCAAAATATTTGTCATGCTCAATATAATCCAAATATCTTACTTGGAAACATATTTTTTCTCATCTTTATACATATAGCCTTGATGCCACAGCTGTACATTGCCAAGCAGTGATTATTTCACCCTCTTCAGTTAATGTGAGAGGCAAGGATCTCCCAAAATAGTCATTATCTAATTCTCAGTTTATTTACAACTGGTGTAAAAGTCCCTACCACCCACCATGGCAAAATGGGAGGGTATCTTAGGAAGATTTGCTTACTGTAAGATTTGCTTACTGTAATATCCATTCTGGTTTTCTTGATGCTTTTCTTCAGTGCTAGGAAGCATATGGGTTGGACTATTGTTACTTTTCAATAGTTAAATAGTCCTTTCTGAGAGTTAAATCCAACAAGATTTCTCAGGATGTGCATCAATATCATAAAAATTGGAAAGTCTCTTGTCAAAGCAGCTGATTTTTTTAAGGATCATTTGTAATATGATTTCTTTAGTATTCAACTAGTTAAACAGCTCCAATTTGAAGACAGAGGCCTCAGGCTATTTTCTCATTCTTTGAGGAGGCTAAAATGAAGAGTCTGAAACCCAAGACATAAGCACACAGAACCATAGAACAGAATTATAGAGTCATTCACATTGGAAAAGACCCTCATGATCGATGGGTCCAAGTATATAGGAAGTTATAAACGCATGTTCTCCATCAAACTATTCCCTTCTATAAAACTTCTTCCATAGGTAAGAAGAAAAAAAAAAGCTCATTATGTAAGTATTTTAAATAATATTAGTTATTTCCAGTGTGCCTTATATCTTCAGACCTAAGTACTAAATCAATTTCAAAACATATTTTGATTTTAATTGTCATTAAGCTGTAGTCTTCGATGACTAAATCTGCTGTGAATATGAGAGAATATGCACATATGGTTTCCCTGGAAAAGAGCATGCATGGAACTACCACTCTGAGAAAATATTTGTATGCTGGTTTTCCTTCAATAAACAATTTTCACTATCAGTCTAATTGATATTTTCTTACTACTTTTCCTGAACTCTTCTCTTGTTTCCCTCAAACGTGTTTCAATGCTTTTGTATACAGCAAGAATATATTTCAGATTACTCTCTCATCACATCTTGTAAAACATTATAAATATGCAAAGCATAGGGAGACATACTAATATATTGACAAAGGGAAGTTAATACTATTAGACATTTTTTTAATATCACTGAAAATTTCTTGCATTTTGAAAACACAGACCCTGGAACATAAAAGCAAAAACCTTGAAAACTCAGTAAAAACCTCTTTTCTGGATGAAGGAGAGAAGGGAGACTATTTTAATAAACTTCATAGATGGAAGCTTTGGATTTATTTTCTGTGGAAACTGAATTTTTAAATACACTTTTACAAAAGCTAATCTGCAAGAGCATTGTACCAAATATGCTCAGGAAACAAAGGGGATCTTCTATCAAAAAAATCATCAGAAGACAAGTGAACACAGGCAAAAAAAAAACCCCTCAGACACGAAGAAGCTTATTGCAGTGAAAAGAATGGTTTCAAGTTATCAGCTGCAGAAAATTCAACAGAGATTTCTGGCCAGCTCAGGAAATGAAATTTCCTATCACTGATAATAAAGGCATATGAAGGTTTTCGTCTGAGAAGAGAAAAGAACTGCTTAAAGATTCTGGTTTTATTAATATAGATTAGGCTATAAATTAAGTTACTATTTTGAATGCTAGAAAGTATGAATAATAAGTACTGCAGTGAATTAAAGAAACAGTTTCAAATGGCATATTCCACTCAAATTTGTACATTTTTGTCAATCATTTATTACTCGGGGTCAAATTCTACCTAATCTTTCTTCAGAGACAGTTCTCTCTATCACTATGAGTTTTGTTCATCCCTATTTACTCTCAGGTACAGCATTCAGCTTGCCACCCTCTATTAAAAACCTGCTAACAGCTGCTGGCACAGAGTGACTGATACCATCTGTATCTGAGACACAAAACTCCATATTTGTCACTCAGTTCAGGACCTACAGTTCAAAGGAATCTCTGATGTCCTCAGCATGTTCTCCCTAGCCCTGGTCCTCAGGACAGCAAGCATTCTGTTTACCTAAAAAGCAATGGTTTTATATGTCCAGTGCAATCATAGAATCATTAAGGTTGTAAGAGGTCTTTGGCCCTTCTAATTTTCTCTCTGCTCAAGCTTGTGACACCCTTGATGTCCTCCTACGTTACCTGGCCCTTTTTCAAAGGTGATGAACTCTCACTATTTGCCCTGATTTCCAGCCAAAGTTCTTTTTTCAGCCAGGCTGGTTTCTTCCCCATTAACTCATCCTTTGCTACATAGGGACAGCCTGGTTCTGTGCCTTTCGGAGGAATTCTTGAGGAACGCCCTCCGCAAGTCATGTGCCAGAACAAAGTAACATCTGGGAGTACCCAGACACACACAAATCAGAGAGGAATGTGTCTCTGATGGCTGCAGAAGAGAACACGTATGGGAGAAATAGCCTGGCAATTGTAGAACACTTCTAATCACATCTCCTCTAAGAGACATGCTTTGCTAGCGCCTCTCAACCTTTCATTAAATATCACAAATATTCAGTTAGCATTAATCAAAGGTCTGATTTCAGTTACGACAATCAAGAGATGATCAAAACCTTGCATAAAATTAATCCTTTAACAAACATTTTGGGGTTTGTCCTGAAACTTCTGTTTTCCCAGGAATGTGCCCTGAAAAAAAAGCATCCAGTGGCATTTTCAAATTCCAGTGAACACGGGAAGAAAAATCTGACTTCTAGATCTGCCCATAGCCTCACATTTAGGAGTCTTGGTCACACAGGGGATTGCCAGAATGGCCCTAATCCCTCTTCTAGTGGGTAAAGGATGTTAACAATCAACATGCATGTCCCTTTCATGTCAGCAGCTGCTGTAGTATCTTCTTGTCATAATCCTACAATGCATAGTTAGGCTTTTCACATTAAAATTATATCATCTTATATATTCTGTGAAGGATATTTCAGCGTCATATGGAGATGAATTTTTAAATGTCACGACTGGAAAGTAGCAAGCCGGTTTTTTCTTTCTGTTTTCTGAAGCTTAAAGGAGATATGTATTAAAACAAGAAAATGAAATCAAAGGCTGGGTTTTCTTCCTTTCTTAACAATCCTTGACTGCTAGACTCCTGCACAGTGAATATAGTGGTTTAACTCCTCCACAGAGCCTCACGTCTCCAAATGGTCTTTCAGAAGCTTGTCTATGAAGAGAGGATGCTAGGCAAGATTTGGGCATGGAGATCTCCTCTTGCACTGCATTTTATTGGTCAAGTTTGGGATTTAATTTGCTGTTAAGAGCAATAAAGGCATTGCTCTTTACATCACATGAGGATTGTTTTGAGAATTCATTGGGTGCCTTTCCTGTTACCAGCAGATTTTTGCCTCTAGGGAAATAATTGAATGAAAGTAATAACTGCAGAGGAGTACTTTGTGTTAGGATAATGCCACCATACAGAAAACACAAAAGTAACTAAATAATGTGATTTAGAAAGGATTTGTTTTGTAGACAGCTGAGCTTGTATCAAGATTTAATTTAAAGTGTATTATTTTGTTTCCACTTCTTTACATTATTATCTGTTCATCTCATTGAAGGATCCTTAGAGACCAGATTAGTCTGAGATTTTCCTGGTATCAGAACATTGTAAATCAAGAAGTTTAAATTTAAATTTAGATATATTAGTTGCTGAGTGGAACCGAGTACAAGTGTAGCAGTAACTGTTAGTCACTTTTAATGACAAAATCTAGCCCTTGGGTTGCACTGGCTGGTGAGGCCAAGGGTTGGTGAGTAGTAATGGATTGCTAAGTAAAGGAGAGTTGATTAAAAACATAATTTAGCACACAAGGGCTTTAGATTCATTCAATGGATAAACTGTCACCCTAAGGAGATTTCAGCTCTGTGTGGGATGGAAAATACTATACCTACAGTGTATAGAAGAAAATACACCACTTCCTTGCATTACTGTACAGGGAAGCCTGCAATTCTAACCTGACTTACACAGGTCTATCAGGTTTGAAGGTGGAGCAGGAGACAAGAATATGATTCTTGAACCTTACCTGGCAACCATATAAAAACTTCATTATTTGTATTATCTGAATGGGTTGTTTGGGTTTTTAAATTTTTTTTTTTAAAGGACATAATACTTTTAGAGACTTACACTGCTATAAGGGGACAGGAAGGATGTAGGGCATATTACTTCCATCACATCATTTTCCAGCAGGTATTAAGAGACTGAGCAAAGTAGCCATTACCTACAGACTGAGGTTTGTCTAGACATAAATACTGGAGTGACAGTTGATATACTAATGTAAAAGATATTTGCACTCCACCAGTATTACAGCAAGATGTACTCTGCCTCATTAGCATTGTATATGCAATACCCTGACAATTCACTTATACTTTACTAACACATTGCCACTGCTAAACTGCATTTTTTTCTTCTCTAGTTTTTTTTCCCAGATATAAATGTTAACTATTTAAATTGATATTTGCTGCTTTCAAAGGTACATAACCTGCTGAAGAAGTGCTTATTCAACTGGAGAGGAAATATATTAGCATATTCTGCATTATTCAAGGTAAGTTTATGTGTAAAGTAATATCAATTACCAGGTTTCTAAGGGATTTTTTGGTATCTCCTTCAGTGCCATTTTCTATTATACATCAACTTTTCTGATTTTTTTTTTTTTTTGTCTTCTGACATACTAGATAAAAATAACCTTGAACTCCAAAGATTTTCATTCCTGGTTTTGATGTCAATAGGATTTGGTAGAAAAATCACTAAGAAGGAAAGGATTGTGAACAATGCTTTAATGTCATATCCAGTCCTCGTTCACTCCTTATCCTTTGTGCTTTAAAGGTCTTTGCTTCAACATCTGTCATAGCTGCCAAATTGGAGTTTATCGCATGCATTGATTATCACTGCCACGCTGAATTTAGCCAAGGGTAATCTTGAGCACCAAAAGTGTTAAAAGCAACACTAGACTTGCACGGTCTGACCTAAAAAGCAGAGGCAGCAGACCTTCAGGGAATAGACAGACAAGTAAGAAAAGTGTGTGGTATTATGAAAGTAAAACTCAAATAATGAATTCATTCTTGGATGTCTTTTATGGAAGTTACTGATTACATGTTCAGAATAGTCAAACAGCCTTTTCATTCATCCTGTTTTCAAGACGTGGAAGTTAGTTTAGCCTGTCTGTACTTTAGGATGTGAGAATCTCCTTAGAACAAAGGGTCTAAATCAAGCTACCTCAATGCTGTGTGCTCTGACACAACATTTCTACTAAAGCTCGCTGTGACAAATGGTGAGGCTCTGAACTTTAAAGGACAATGGACAGGTTTGAATTATTGTGCTTTACCTAGTCAAAAATAAGGAGAATAGCCATTCTCATCCATAAGAATTGGCCACTTAGTATAATTAAATTCTGACAGACTACATACAGGAGGTGTGTTTTAATTAAATTTCTCCTTTATTACATCAGGAGCTATATTCAATCCCTGTGGCTCTTCTCCATCTTGCTCACCCCACTTTTCCCCACCAAACACCCCCTGCTACAGTCTCACCAAGTAGCTGACACACTCTCCAGGGAAAGGTAAGACAATAATTATAAGTAGGGGCCGAGATTTACTAGAATAAATAAATTTAAATAAAATTCAGGCATTGGAAAATATGCCTTTTGAGGAATGAAAAATGTATTTAAACAGTTAGTTCATGGAATAGAGAGAAGAGGACTCTTAGTCCTGATCTATAGATTTCCTTTGGCATCACTTTCTAGTATTTTAATATGAAAAGCATATCTTAAAACTAGTAGAGAATTAAGGTTTTGAAATAATTTTAATATGCAATTTTACATTTTTCACAGATAGTTTTACTGTTGGCTGCCTGCGCCATTAGCCCTGAGAGCGGGAGCACCAGCCTTTGCATTGGGAAATCAGCTGTTTTCCTAGACAACAAAACTGAAAGCAACATCCACACCAGACCCACCCCCTGCAAAAAAAAACCAAAAAAACAAACAACTGCTTGCAGTTTTCTTGGTTTGCTGAACTCTTTATCTGAGACCAAATTCATCTGTGCTTCTGACCAATTGGCACTACTGTCAAGATCTTGGTTCTGCATCCACAGGAAGTTTGAAACTAGGGAGGTGACAAAATTGAGTAACTGGGGTAAGTTTCTGCCTGTATTTCTGCACTTACAAAGATAAAACAGAAAATGCCCATACCACAAAGACACAGTGAGTCAAAGGAGGGAGAGAATTACAGGTGCAAGAAAGAAAAGGTGAGAGAACATGCTGAAGGTTCAGCCTTTCTTCATCAGTCCCTGGAGATGCAGCAGATTTTTCTCTGCCACAGTATGCATATTCCCCTTGTTAAGGTCTACAGGACAAAATAAAAAAAAAAAAATAAAAGTAACTGGCTTCCCTCACACATTGGGAAAATGTGAGACTCCATATGAACATCCTCCTGTGCAATAAGCACATTGTTTTTCTTTCAATTTTGAGAAGGAGAGAGAAGGAAAATGTATTCCCTAGAGCACCTCAGAAGAAATCTCCTGGGAGCACTCACACTTCAGGGACTGCCATTGGGACTGCAACTCAGGCATAGCTCCTCACACTCCTGACCTGCTGCATTCTCTAAGATGTCAGGGATGCCAAACTGGAAGAAGAAAAACCACAGAAAAAACTCTAATATAGAGTGCTGTAACTTTTCGTTGCCCAAACACAACCTCATATATTCCAGCCTATATATAAATATATATTTTGGGGAGGAAGTATCTTGCACTGCACAGATGACACAGGAGACCCATTCTTTACTTCTTCACTACTCAGCTCAGGTTTATTTTATGCTTTCTTCCCTGTTTTCTACCTCCTATGGATTTACAGCCTTATTCCACTTCCCTCACATCATTGCCACTGTTGCCTTTTTACTTATGTATGGTATCTTATCTACTTTAACAAGATACTTAACATTCTCTTTCTACTTCAAGATAATTGATTTGAGTTAGTTTTATGGCAAAAAGAGTGCATTTTTATCAATCAGTCTCCATATCTGCAACATCCTGATTCACTGTGTAGTCAAATGCCATTTCAATATTTTAATAAAACTTACGGCATGAGAGAATGTTTTTTAAACTCACTTTTATGTTTATTTCTCATTCCACTATAAACTGTTTGGTTGCCACATGTTGGTGGAATCAAATTTGGATTTTATGTTCACTTCCATGATGGTATACCAGCACTGGTGAGGGAGTGGAGTAGTTACAATAAAACATCTTTATGCTAATTGCTCAGTACTAATGTGTAATAAAAATATTTGTACAGTAACTAGTAGTCTACTTTGTATTGTCATCAGTATTTGCTGGTTTATATTAATAGATTAATCTTTAATAGACTCCTGCTTGATCTGAGTAAAAAAATACATTTACCTTGCTCTTTTACACTCCATCCGTCTGTTCAAATATTTGCATTGCAGCGTCACTGTGTACCTAAATGATCATCTGGTGTTTACCTTCCACACATGTGAAAGCACTGCATCAAGACAGAATAGTAATTCTTAAGCCTCATTTGAGTACAGCACATCTAAGTAATGATACTGATATACACCACTAAAATATTCATAGCATGCTGTAGAATAGTCTTAGCATTCAGCACAATCATAGAACTTTCATAACCCTATGATTAAACCAGTTTCTCCTCTCTAGATATTAGGAATAACTTCTCAGTATTGATTTTCATAATACAAAAAATAAACCCAGGAATAGTTACACTTTTTACCTTATACTATATAAAGTTATATTCTGTATTTTAAATATACTTCATCGCTCTTTATTCCTGGCTTGTGGACTCCTTTATTTTATATTTGTCCTTCATTCCATCATCTGTCTTCTATTCTGCTGACAGAACTGATAATTTAATTTATTAAATAAACTTAGGGATAGAATATTTTTTGTGGTGATAAATTTTGATTTGGGAGTATATTTTAAAACTCAAAACTGAAATTCCTTCCAAAGATGTGCTGCTTTTCCTTGTTTCCTCACGACATTGGAGAGCTTTGAATACATAAACGACCTCTTAAGGATATGGACCGTTCTAAAAAGCATAAAAAGAAGAGTCAAAAATAATCAGATTAGTTTAAATTGAACAATGGATCTTGTTCTCCATCACTGTAGTTGTGAGAGTTGTTCAGTTTGTCAAGAAAATTCTTACAGCTTTGGTGAATTATGTTCCCTAGAATCTCAGAAGGAAGACTCATTGCAAAATTTAGAGTGCTTACACACGTTTCATGATGGGGTGTTCATTTGACAGTCACTGGAATCTCTTGCCCAATTCAGAGCACTGAATACACTATGTATTTCCAGAGGGATCTATGTCTCTAAATTGACTTTTCTGTGTGGGCATGTACTTTAGATTGGAACTTCACTGTTAGATTGTATCACCATGTACTATGTTGAAAAGTTCCTTACTTTGAGATTAGTATCATTAATTGAATTTATTGTGAATCAGAGTAAAGCTATATAATCTGGCTTT
Source organism: Fringilla coelebs (assembly GCF_963513975.1). Lineage (NCBI taxonomy): Eukaryota > Metazoa > Chordata > Aves > Passeriformes > Fringillidae > Fringilla > Fringilla coelebs. Next base: position 30,639,563 of record NC_140032.1, on the reverse strand, counting down.
GAATTGTGGTGGCATACATATCAACTGGAGCAGCGTTACAACATGGTGAAGCAGAGTGCATTAACATTTACAGAACTCATATATAAAGCAGCTTCCCTTTCCTGTGCTTAGTGAGGACTGTGTTTTGAGGAGCTATTTAGCTAAAGATGTGAAGACAGCTCTGCTCACAAGTTTTTTGGTCTTCTCTAGAAATGCTTGCAGGCATTCAGTTCTGCACACTACTCTTCAGAGACAGAAAGAATGAGGGAGTCAGAAACTTCACTGTAGTTTAAAAAGATGCATCAAAAGAGTAAGTATCATTTTGATCTCTTAAGACTCTCATAAACAGTTTCCCAATACTGCTAAACTGTGTCCCTAATAAAATAATAGGAAATATTTTAGTAAAAGGCAGTGTATAGCCAAAGGTCTCACTCTTATCAAGGTTATGGATTAACATAAAACTTATCCTTTCTTCAGTTATTATGTATATGCATATATTATTATGCTTGCATAAATAATTCTCTAAATATATTGTAACTGAGTTGATGAAGTTTGGGTTTGTGGACTCTTGGAATTTCCCACTCTTTAATAAAGATGGCATCACACATAGTCTTCCCCTTTGTTTCCCTCCTCTCAAAAAGCTGGAAGAAACTGCATAACTCTGCAGCTTTTAACCTTTTTTCCTAATTGACTGAAATTTATCAACACATACAGAAGATATGAGGGCAGGACAGCAAAGTTACACCATAAAAATTGGCTGCTTGGGAGTTAGATGCTACCTGAGGGATAGAAACTGCTGAGGAGACATTTTCAGCTGCAGAGCAACCTTGCTGTTTTTTAAGTCAGACCTCTTTAAAACACCATATTTCACTAACACCAATGTTTAAAAAATAGAAATAGCATGATAACAAAAAAATGCAGACCACTTGTGAGAAGAGAAAACAATCCTAAATACACTGGAAATTCTCCATTACGTATAACTGTCAAGTCCTCAATAATAGTGACATTTTCAAATGTATTCCCTTTCTTTTCTGACTTCATCTTCTGAGTTTCTTCAAAGGGTTTGTCAGACAGCTTAATAATGTAACAAACAGTTCACTGTGTTGAGAGTTCAAAGTGCAAAAAAGGAAGTTGGCATTCTAATTCATCTTTTTTTCCAGTACACGATGATCTGATTTTATCTCTTCTTGATTTTTATTTCCATTTGAAACCATGTTTCCTTGTCATATTTTTCTTCTTCCACCCTCTTGGTTTTGTTAATAAAGATGACTAACTCACCCTAAGTATTTATGAGAAAATCCCTCTGATTCTGCTCCCTGCCACCACTGCTACCCTTACTCAAGCCATCTCTGACAGGGGCTCTTGAGAAGAGCAGCCTAAATCCTGTCTCAAGCAGGAAATCATTTTAGAGTAATTCATAGTGTATTTCAGTAAGAAGTTCCAATGAAAAGGGTTAAGAGAAAGGGGTTTGATCTTGTCTGTGGCCTACCTGTGAAAAATAATGGTCTAAAATTTCTCCTATTTATGTGCAAAAATCTGCTCTGCCCATCTATTCTGTTCCCATCATCCCTTTTGAGTGCTATTCTCTCCTAGAAAATGTGTTGTGTACGTGGACATCATAGGGACAGCAGTTGTGGTACACTCTTGAATTAGACAAAAGAAACTCTCCAACAAAATGTGTTCTTTTGTCCTAGCTCCCGATTTAAAGCACTGTCAAGGACACTCTGATCTATATTTTTACCCCCTGATTTAAATGAAAACAAAATACAAAATTTTAAGTTTCTCTCAGAATTAATGGTTAACTTAGAGTTGAAAGACAAATGATGATCAGAGACTAAAATATGTTTTTAATGTAAATGAAGTATATTCATTAGTGATGAGGATTTGCTGATTGCAGAATAACTAAATACGAGAATCTCTGTAGAGAGATTCTCCCGAGTCTATACACACAATAAGTATTGGGAAACTGCAAATAGTAGATATTCCTAGCCCAGTACTGTTAGAGGCTAATGTAATCCCATGCCCAAAGTTCAAGACAAATATATTTTGATTCTTAACACCAGTTGAAAGCCAAACTGATCAATTTAGCTCTGATCCCAAAGAAAACTGTAGTGTCTTAGAATCTGCAGAAGCCACACAGTTCCACCAAGACAGAATATTTTAGAAAAGTGTGTGGTGATTGGCTTAAGACCCAGAGCATTTCGACAATTTTATGTAAAACAAGAATGTAGGTCGGATATGACATTAACATGAAAATCACTATCTCATACATCTATTACTCATAATGTCTAGAGTGATCTCTCACTTCTTCCATGCTAAATAACTTTTCCTCCATGAATGGATAAATTCACCTTCAGGCAGAAACCAACCATAAAAGAAGTCTATGCCTAAAGGTTGGAGAAAGTTATGAATGGGTTATTCATTATTTCAACATGAAATTGAAAAAAGTCTAGAGACACTGATTTAGAGTAATTATAGTCCCAGTAGTCTCAAACTTATGTCAACTTTTAATTTGCAATTGATTAATCCATTTAAAATCTCTCCTGTAGTAATGCAAAAACATCTTTAGATTCTCCAGCTTTGGTCTGTTGCACTCTCCTTGTTTACATAGCCTTGGGCGGGACTCTGAGCTTCGGCACCAACTGAAGCATTTATGCCTCCTGTTAGGCTCCCTATGACTTTTTATTTCCCTGCATAATTCCTCCTCATTTCTATTTCCCTTCTCTGTTTTTTGTTTAACTAGGCTGACATGATCACAGCCTTATGTCAGCTTTAGCTGGAAAACAACTTCTCCTACAGCGCTGCAGTGAGTTGGTGGCAGTGAGACAAGTGAACTGCCCAGTTTCTGTCATATGTCTTTTTTGTCACCGAAAAACAGGCTCAGATTCAAAATACACAAACCCTAAAAGCTTGTATTTTGTCATAGTTGAGACAGTCACAATAGAAAGCAACACTCCATTTTCAGAAGGCTTCAAACCTGGTATTATTACAGCATTCCTCTGAGTGAAATTCTCACGAGTCAAAGCAGAACACAGGCCAGACATCCTAGATCCAAGTGAGCAGCATTGTGTAGGCTGTCTTGTCCAAACCATTCAGATTTGCTAATTCAGCACTGATTCCAGATGAACTTTGATTTAATTTATGTGAGACCACTCAGCAAATTTTTGTCAAATTGTTAAACATAACTGGGTAGTATTTATGCTCTAGGAATGTTAACTTTGCCTCTCTGAATATTTAGCTGGATGTTTCATCCTACACCCACTAATGTAAGTCCAAAGATTTCTTTTGCCTTCTACAGCCTTTGGATGATGTTCGAGAGCTTTAATTGGCCATCTGTGTGCATTTGCTATGGCTGTCCAATATACTGGATCTGGCCACTGCATATACAGTTCCCAAGAATCATTTCTGATAACCCACCTTAAAAAGCTATATTCAATAACTATTTTAGAACAATCTAGGGAAAATATGAGAAAATTTTCAATTAACTCTATACCTGAGTATGAATGCATGCTAGTACCTGCATTTAACTGTACAGGCAGCACAAGGTTCATGAATTTTCTTTTAGAGACCTTTCAACTCTGGATATAAATGGGATCTTAAAAATGTTAGGCATATTTTTTTTTTCCAGTGAGAAATTACATGTATTTTTAAAATTATTGAAGAGCATTAAAATCAAGTGCTCATTTTGCCACTTGGAACGATAGTTTGGTATTCCTGACAGTTTCTACAAAACTTACTAAAAATCCCTTGAAAATACTTGCACAGTCCTTATTTGAAAAGATGTTTAAAATAATAAAAATTAAGCGGATTGTTACTTATAAAAGAAATAGAAATTCTTCAACATAACTGCTACTGTCAGGCATTAAGCAATGTTATGTTTCAACCCCAGGTGTCAATAACACCACACAGCTGCTCACACACTCCCTCTCCAGCCAGATTGGGAAAAGAGAACTGAAAGGGAAATGTAAGAAATGTAAGAAAATTCACCGGTTGAGAAAAGAATCGTTTAATAATAGAAACAAAATAATATTATTAATTCCAATAATGATAGCAATGAACTAATAATTATAAATATTATTACCATTTATAATAATAATAATGATAATAATGATAATAATGATCATAATGATAATAATGATAATTTACCATGCAAAGGAAAATAAGAAACAGAAATAAGAAATAAAACAGGAGAAAGGCAAGTGATGCAAGTGAAAGTGACTAAGTCAGTGTCCAAGCAGAAGCCTCCACACCAACCTCTCCCCTAGTTTATGGACCACTACTGTAAAATGTCTGTAACATGTCCACAAACATTCACAAAGTACCCACTAAATTCATTTGGTCCAAGACTTGGGGCTCCATCTGTTCTGGTGGTCACTTGGGACAGGAGACAGGAGGTGCTGTGTGACACTCCTGGGCACCCAAGGCAGCTCAGGTCCAGTCACTGCTGCATTTGCACTGCTTGTTCTAAGGCTTCTCCTCCATCAATTCATGTGGTTCCTGCTGTAGTAATACCTGTAACATGCAACTCAAATAATGGATTAGAACAATTTAAAGGTATTTCTATTACAATCTCCACCCTAGTCCCTTTAAACCATTTTATAATGTTTAACATTGCAATAAACTCCTTCATTTATGCACCCACAGGCTCCTCACTAGTAGGGTCAGGTGAGGAGCAGGAAAGTCCTTAACTTTGTGTAAGTCCTGCTCAGCCATAACAAAAATATTTCTGTGTTAACAAGACTGTTTTCAGCAGAAAACCAAAACACAGCCCCATACCAGCTACCGTGAAGATTAACTCTATCCCAGCCCAAACCAGCAGAACTAAGAAAATTCCTGTAGCCAAAGAAATCAATTCTTCCAAAGCATAGCCACTAATGCTTCTCCCCCCCAAAAAAATCTTACTCTAAACTTAAACATTTTTCATAGTGGTTGTCCATATGCATGAAACATGTTCGAAAACAAGCTTTATTTCCTATTGTAATTATTTGTATGTTTATTTGTATGCTTATGCATGATCTCACATGTTTGGCAGTAGGCTAACCAGAGTGTGCACTACTTTTAATTCTTACTATATATACTTATTATAATTATATAAATATATATATATATATGCTAATATGTATTATATAAAATAATATGTACTCTATATACCAATATGAGTTTTTTCTCATTCTATTTTATATGTGTTCAAAATTAACGATGAAAAAAATCATTGCAAGAAATAACAAAATTTCATTTTTCTTTGACTATCACTATCTGTTCTCAAAAACACTATTAATACACCTACTTTATGAAGGGCAGAATAAAAATGGTACTAGAGATGAATCTGAGAGATATACACAATTTCCCCACAGAATCTATCTTCCATATCTAACAAAATGCAAACCACAGAAGGAACATCAATTTTAACTTGCCTGCATTTTATGTAATAATTCAGACATGAGCGAAATATCTGCCAAATATGTTATTCCAGCTGGCAACATATTTAATTTTCTTGCAAAGGTATATGGCAATAGCAAACCATTCATTAAGCTTACATATCTACATTACCTTTTAAAGGTTTTATTAATGTAATCTCTAACGTATTCAGTTGAATTTAGTTGATGTAATCCGGGATTATATTCTTAATTTTTCTGATCTGCGAGACATATGGAATTTTTCACAAAGAAAAGAAAATACATGTAAAACTAGAACCCAAAACAGAATTACAATCATACTTTCAAACTCCGTTTTCATTTTGCATCTCTTTTAGGATCAACAGTGATGGTTACATTTTATTGCAGAAAAAAACTAGCAAATCTAAAGAAGAAAACCTAAGGCAAGTTAAAAAACTACTTGGAAATTCAGATACATTTCTAGAACAGCAAGTTCTTATTTTCCTCTAAAGAGAAGAAAAACAAAGCAACCCATTGAACATGTTTCAATGCATATGATAGAAAAGCAGAAATCTGAACAAGTAGAGATAAGAAACAAAATTGCTGTATGCCTGTTTCTTAAAATTCCAACATATTCACAAGTAAGGAAAAAAACATAAAAGAGATAAAGTTTTATCCCCCCGTAACTGAGAATATCCCATAACCAAAATGCCCAGGGGACAAACTGTCCAATGATGAGCTCAGACCACAGCAAGGTCACATCTGAGGTGACAAAACTCAGATAACAAAATGGTTTTGAATAGGTCAATGTAGCAGAAAGAACATTATATCTCAGATGAACTGCAACAAATGGGACAGATCCCAGATCTAACTGGGGTCATGTTTCTAAATGTAACCAGATAATGTACCAAGCAGTGTTAATGGAAAGGCACAGCTCTTTTTGCCCTGTGGGTTAACTACAATAACTTTTGCCACTTAGATCAGTGATACCTTGATGCTGTAATTACTCACTGCATGTGTCGGTCGATATTTGCAATGTGCTTATTTACTGCCCACTTTCCGGTTGGAAAGCTGCTGGGGAAATTGCAGATGGCTTGTCGTGTTGGAAATAAGTCCATGTAATTTTTTTCTTTTGCTGTTTTAGAGGAGCAAGCAGTTTTTCAGCTTTGCTGTATCTCTACAGCTGTCTGAGCCTGCAGAATCATGAACGTAGAGAAACTATACATGAATTTTGCTGAAACTTGATAATTACTGTAAAATATACTGCATGTACAGGTTCAGAGGTGGATCAGGGGGCAGGGGGAAGGAGTGGAGGCACAATTTCTAACTTTTCTTACCTCAGAGTATAAAACTGTTCATTACAGTGGATGGAAGTTTTCTAGAAAAAGAAATTCTGGATATCTTGGCCATGAGTAAAACTAAAGATCAAGAAGCTCACTGTCTAAACTTCAATTCAATACTATGTGACCCCCAAGCAAAGCAGACAAGTAAAATTACATCCAGCCATCAATGTGCTTTCTCCTTTTTTGGGGTCTAGAGGACATGAAAGAGTTTACAGTTCTGAATAATAATCTCATGTTCTTTATGCTTCCTTCATGCCAGAGGAACACCGCGCGCATGTAAATGTTTCTCTTGCAGTCTCATGAGTGAAGTTTTGAGGTATCTTTTTGCATAATATTTTCACAGAACCTCTTTTAGAGAAGTTGACAAGCTTTTGTCTCAATTTCTAGGATCCTAAATACCACAAAGAAAAAAAATTGCCAACTCATCACTTGCATAGATTTTAGATTACTAAGAAGGGATGTATCAGAAGGTGAAACATTTTGGTCTCTGCAGCTGCTTTAATTATGCTAGAACCAGTCAATGTTTACCAGCGAACACTGGTAAACTGACTTGCTTCACTATCATAGAGTTTCTGAGCTCAGATTTCAAGACTTGACATCCAGAAGCATTCCTCATTTCCTGTTATGAACTGTCAAATAAGAAAGAAATGGGAATAGATGTCATTCATGCAAGGACATAATTTCTCTTGATATTAAATCCTTTTGTTTCTGTTTAGTCTTAATTCTTAACATGTATGTAAAGCAATTATTGTTACACCTAAAGGTATGTTTTGACTGCAAAGTTACAAGAGGGAGTGAAAAAGACTTTTTTGAAGTTATAAAATATCTACGGTACACATTTGAAATAGCCAGCAATCCTTCTTACTCCTATAAGTGTTAATAGTTTTCTGTTGCATTTAATTTTTTCAAAGCTTACATTCAACACATTGTGTCATGCTCTGAGAACAAAAGATTGATAAAGCACTAATGAGTAGTTTATTAAGAAATAATATTCGTGGACAGCATAAAGGATCTTGCAGGTATTACAGAAAACACTTCTAATAAAATGCTGTCAACTCTTCACTATAGTGAGTTTAAAATAGCTGACATTGTAATATGACCTGCCATAATAGGTCTATTCCAAACGAATGGCTAAAGTAATAGAGATTGAAAATGGAGTAGTTGCCCAATCTCTGCAAGTATTATTTTTTTTGGCACTGGATGACATTTTGAAAAATGTTTGCATTTTGGAACTAAAATGACTTTTCTTGCCTGTAGCCAGCTGACTTGGCCCAGAGCTGATGGGCGAAAGGGGCAGTCAGGAAGTTATCTCATGGTACTCTTACTGCAACATTGATGCAGAGGGAACTTGCAGTCCAATAAAAACAAATAATACGTTACTTTTGTGCATATTTGAACTGTGTACAATTTGGTGTTTTACAAAGAGACTTGGCAGATTGTCATAAACAAACCAAAGACCAGTAACAACACGTTGCCTAAGTGTCTCTTTTAGCTGAATTTAGTGTATGACAGAGATGCAAATCTCACTGTTCTTCACAAGCAAGAAGCTGTGAGAAGGGCACTTTAACATGACAGCTAAACTGAAGGGACACAAGGAACTATTACAACTGCAATCTATCTGAATCATGAATGAAATTACAATTAGCTCTTGGGAAAATTGTTGACAAAACCTCTGCATCAGATGTGCTAACTCATTAAAATCACAACCATTTGTCTTAACAAGTTTTTTGGGAAAATTGCTTAGAATACAGATGGATCTCCTCACTAAAGCCAGAGAAAGAAGTCAGAAAAATCCATAACCCAGTGGCTAATAAGACAGTTCACGGACCAGATGAGTCAAAATTTCAGTAGTAGGGCCATCACATGGAAATGGCATAAAGCAGTCTAAAGCTTTAAATCAACTGTGATCAACTTTTATCTGTTTTTACAAAACATTGAAACAAAATATTTTCACACCATTAAATGATCTCTCATTCTAATGAAAGAAAAATAATTTCTATTATTTGAATGAAAAAGACATTTTCTTTTGGAAAAGTGAAAATGGAATTCTGCTCCAGTTAGCCATAAGGACTTTGTGGATTATAAATGTATTAATGAAATAAGTGGAAGGTATAATCAAATATGATTCTTAGGATTTTTCCAATGTGTTAAGTGGCAGAACACTGTGTCATTGTGTCCTTACCTAGAGTGAGCATATATGATGGCACGGTTCACCCTCCTAAAGTTCTAGAATTACCAAAGAATCATATATCTCTATGAATTCTTTATGTAATTTTTTTCAAGTTATGATGTATTTTGTTAAAGACAGTTGCTGAGAGGACCAGTGGAAAGATGGCCTCTATTCTCAGACTGAAAATTTATTATGGATAAAAAGCCTCACAAAGCAGAGGAAAAATAAGTGTTCCTCCTAGGAATAACTAGAAAAGCCCAAAATAATGCAAATTACCCACTGAAAAATGCAGCTGGTTCTTCCTGAACAAAACCTGGAAACTTGTGAGGGGTAGGGGTCTGTCTTCCAGTGAATGGATTTTATAGCCCCAGAGATGGCCATAAGAATATTTTCCAAGGTGTTCTGGAGACTGAGCAGAGTTTTTCCCACCCAGAGAATCACCATGCATTACATGGCAAGAGAGCTTGGGAGAAAGTTCTAATGATGCAAAAGGAGGGATAAGCTTAAGGAGTAGAAAGCCTTTAGTGGGTGTTTAAAGAAAAAGTGGACAGATCATTAAATCACTTTTGAATAATAATTTTTAATTCTATTAATAACTAATATGCTCGAGGAAATTCCTATCCCCTTTAGAAGTGCTGATCATCCTACTCTCATATTTGACCAATTAACACAGCTGTTTTGATTGAAATTAAATATGTATTGCCCTAGATATTGATAGATATCTAGATAGAAAGATTGTTCTACCTCTCAATTGCTTTAATAAAAGACTGCATTTGCCCTTGCATTTACCTCTTAGTCCTCTCTCATTATTAGCTGCTTTACCTTCTTGGTGAAGCATTCCCTTTTCACTGTGCTCCCCCAGGTACCACTGTGTCTCCCATCTACCTCATGTTCCTGTGACTCCTGCATCCCAGACAGCAAATATTGCAGGGTGTTTCCACCCCAAGATGTCCTTGTCCTGATAAGCAATCCATGTGCTAAGGAGAAATGCTTTGTATTTATCATATCATGGATTTTACATCATCCGGGCAATCACCTATCATTGAACTGACTCTGAATTCATCTGTTTACATGGAACATCAACCTTCCAAAGTTAGGATGTAACTCTGTGAGATGAAGAATTATGTGGCTCATTTTGGCAAACTTCACCCCCTGAACTGACAGCAGTACATCCTGGTAGACACTGTGAATTTCAAACAAGTGTGAAGCGAGATCAGCAAGTCTTCAGCATTTTTCAGGGCTTACTCAAAAGCAGTAGCACCTCTACTGTTTCAACATTTTCATATTAAAAAGAAACAGAATTTTAACATGTCTGAGCATCCACAAATCCTTCCCTGAATACACTAGATAATTTTTACATGTAATAATATTAAATCTTCCTTATCTTTAAATAGTGTACCCTGTATAGCATTCAATTTTCTGTATCTTTCTTTAGAAAAAAATGCTGATATAAAATTGTTCCATATTGAAAATCTGTTTGCACTGATGGTATCAATGCATTGTATAACCTTGAAAATACCTCCCATCAGTGACATAGTATAATGTTTATTTGCACATTAAAAATCTGTTTTACAGTTTTTTCCTGTGTACATACTGCACATAAATAAAATATTCATTTAAATGTCACCAGACATATGTCTAAGACAGCAAACATTCCAAAAGAGATAGTGAAAATGACATAATGATTACTTTAAAACAGCATCATAAACTGACATTACTGTGTTTAGAAATGAATCATACAAGAAAATAAAGTTATAATAAAATACACAATCATTATAAATCAAATTATATTGTATGCTGTGGAAGTTGCTCTATTATTTGCTGTGCTCAATGAAGAAACAGTAAATAATGTGAAATCTAGGAATAAACACGAGTTTATTCTATATTCCATGATTAAAATATATTAAAGTGCGGAAATGGCTATATCTACCAGTTCTCTGTCATCTATACCTTTCTGCTCTTCAAGATGTATTCTCTGTCTCACCAAAACATATTGCAATATTTTCCACTTTTCTATCCCATATAAAATGCTCCTATGTCTTCTATCAGGGTGGAACACTGACCCAAGGCACATGTGCCCCATCTTCTGCTGCCTGAGTCATTGCACTACACTCTGTTCCTCAAAGTGAGTCAGAAATACTTTTTCCAACTCTTCTTGTGAACCAACATCACATTTCATGCTTCTGGAGTTACCCTGCGGACTGCAACTCCCACCCTTTGTTCTGTCTTGCTGCCCATTGCCTCCCCAGCATGGTCAGGTCACTCCATCCACCAGGACAGAGCTTCTCTCCAGGCAGGACTGCTGTACTGTCACCATGGGATCTCTCCAGGCAGGACTGCTGTACTGTCACTCTGGGATCTCTCCAGGCAGGACTGCTGTACTGTCACTTTGGGAGCAGACTGAGCAGGGTCACCACATGTCAGTCACAGCTCCAGTACCCTTGGCCTCTTGGCTAAGGGTTTTGAAGAAGGATTAAAAAGGAAAACCAGGCAGCTCCTCCAGTGAGGATATCTGGTGACTGGGAAAGGAGTAATATCAAGGCAGAGGCACTGGACAATGCAGTGTTGGAAAGGGAAGGTCTGGGAAAAAAAAAAAAAAAAGGGAGGAATATCAGGGGAGTAGGACAGAGAAAAAAACCCACAAAAATTAATATTAAGACAAAAAAAGCAGAATAAACCATTCCCTCGTGGGAAAAGCTTGTCAGTGATTTCATGTCACATCAAATGTAGATATGTATTCCAGTATGCAAGAACCAATGACCAAATTTGTTCTCTCGTATGTCGCCTCTTTGTGCTTCTGTCATTTCAAAGAACTAGCCTGTAGGAATAGATAGCTGCACATCCTTCCTTCTCTGCTCGACACCATAACCTTAAAAAAAGGAATGATTCTTTCCAGTTCCTCAAGATCAAAAATTTCATCTCCCTTCACAGAAGAGTGCAGTAGCCATAAGCAGCAAATGTGTTTCTCCTTCTGTTCTCCCCATTTGACTTTCTGGCTCATCCCCAGTACCTGGTAGGGCAACAGAATATCCCAGATCCGGGGTACACACCTGGTCTCCTGGAGGGGAACTTCTGGTCCACCCTGTCAGACACTCACTCCAGCAGACCCTTAAAGGTACATTGTATCTATTGCATGGGTGGAGGATACCCAGACAACAGTAATTCTCAGAATTTTGAGTGTCTTTGTTTATTGTGTGTGTTTTAATACTGTGTAAATCCAACTGAATTCTAGATTACTAAGGACATAAAGATGCACTATCCCTTCCCAGTACAGCAGTAAATCAGCTAAGAGACAACCTCATGCATAATCTCTGTATTACTGATAAAATATTGACACAAATGGATGGCATTACAAAATGGTCTAATCCTTTAAGAGGCTGAGTGCCCTGAGAGATGCACAGCAGACTCCACTCCAAATGAAATTAGTGCACTACTGAGACCCAGCACTCACAGGATGAAATCCTTTAACTATTTAAAAAATTCTTTCTACAAAAATAGTAATGAAAAAACAAACCCTTCTCATTGTGCCAATGCAAATGAGTAACATGTTGGCAACAGTGCACACATAGAAGTCTGTGAGGCAACAGAAACAAGGGTTGTAATTAAGGATAAGTTGTTGTAGAGAAACCAGGGGTTACACTGCAAATTGCTTACTCTGTGGCCAGTCTTCTGAAATTAGCAGTACTACCCATAGGGGTAAATATTCACTAGCTCATCTGAAGCTGAGGATATATGAGACATTCTTTCGTAGGAGACCATAATCTTGCTTTTTCCTGAATCACTTCCAACGTCAAGCTTCTCTCCATGTTGTGCCAGCATATATATTTGTGTGGCTCCATAGTCACTTGGATTAACAAATTCATCTCTTTAGGGTGAACAGAGAACCAAACATTTTATTTAGGGATAGATCCAGGGCCCTGGAACACCTCTTGTCTTGGTTCATTTTGTGAACAGCTGTTTTGGCACCAGTGAGAGGATGGGGAGGACTGAAGCAGTAGCTCCTACAATTTTACAGTCAGCTTCAGATAAAATTGTTGAAAAATGCCAAAAGTCCACTTCCATTGTCCACTCTTCCTTTTCTTGCACTGCCAAGCATACGTCCCACTTCCACCTTTGTGAGAACAACTCCTTCTAGGGGTATGGTTAGAGTACAATAGGGATAGGAGCCTGGCCAGGACCAGTGCTTTGGCAGGAATCTGAAAACACCTGGGAAAATGAGAGAAGGAGTGGAAGTTGAGAAATGCTGGCCGTAGCAGTACGGATGCTCAGTGTAAAACTATGCACCCTGCATGGCTTTATAGCTTGACTCAAAATTATTCCTTTGCATTCATCTTTAGCACAAAAATTGTTGCAGTAGATTTCTGTCAAGGAACTTCTCTTACAGGAAATTAAAGGGAAATTTTATTCTTCTACTTCAATTTCTCCTAAGGGGTTGCTGTAAAAAATTCAAATTGTAATTAACAAAACATCAGGAAACACATCTCCAGGTTTCAGCAATATGTGTTCCACAGCTGTGGGATAATAAATTGTTCACACTACTAACTGAAATATTGAATCCTTAAAAGGGTGTTTATTACCAGGAGTCAATGTGCACAAAGTACTGTTTCTGTCGCATAACACAGGTGTGAAACACACTCTCCCAGGGCAGAGCATAGCTCAGAAGTTTAGGAAAAGATTCAGAAACTGATGAGGCATTTCTCACAGCATATTATCAGTAACTTGCAATTACTAAGAGGAAAAAGGACTTTTAAAAGAAAACTTTTAAGTCTGAAAACTAAAACTAACAGTAGTATACCAGTCAGCAACAAAAAACATTATAAGATTACAGACCTTGAAGCTCTTTCTCATGGCAGCTCAGTATTAGAACTATCTTGGATTAAGAAATACACCTTCTGGCACATCCGTAGGTCATTACATGCAGCATACTTTAGATGACAATGATTAGTGAACTTAAGACTCTAAAAATTCTTCAAGTCAAACACACTGTCTTTTGATAATTCGTTATCTTACAGAGACAGCTCAAGGCTCAGTGCTTCCATTGGATAAAAATGTAACCCTTTGGCCTGAAAAATCCAGCTGTTGCTCAGATAAGTATGTCCTGTATACAAGGATAGTCTTTTGTTGTCACTGCTGATAAGGAGGCAGTGCCCTAGACGATAGGCAAAGCATTGGAGAGTGAAATTCTGTTAAGGAAAAAAAAAAAACCAGCACATAAAAACCCCAATTTTTTTTTTTTCTTTTGAGCACTTTATTCTGCAGTTGTTCAGATCAGTCACTCTTGCATTTTACCCTGAAGCGTCTGGTGCTGGTTACTGTCAGGGATTGGGCACTGACTTACAGCAATTCTTAAAGAACTAATGGAATATCAAAAATTAGTGTTTCATGTATGATATAACCTGAGGGACTATTTTAAACATTCAAGCATATCTGTAGTTTCTACACCATCTGTTATATAAAAATGACAAGCCTGAGAGAGACTTCTGCCACTTTACAGAAGCAACAGGAGACTTCTGAAGGTCATATTGCCCCTAATGCCTTCTCAGAGTTTCTCATAGCTTTGGTGGGATGACCTAAACTTCAAGGACAAATTCAATGTCCTAAATTGTCTCATAAATCTCCTATTATTGCCCCAAATACAACCTCCAGTTTAATTATCTCAATATTACATGATAATTCTCTCAAAAGACTGCATTAAAAAACATAAGAAAATAGCACAAGAAAAATCAAAAACATTGATCTTTGTAGTATAGATTATGAGTATGTCTCCGAAGTGAAGAGCTTTACTTTTTTGCAGGTAGTTATTCATGCTGGCTTTGGAATTAATGGGCTGCACTTGTGGTCTCAGGATGCTCATATTTCCTGTAAAGATGATGACCACCTGCTATTACACTCTCCTGTAATACTCAACCTTCAGCAATCCACATCTTTATTTAGCTACTTCAAGCACATCTCTGATGTGCTTGAGTGCACTCTGCTGTATGACTTGATCCACCTGCCCTCTGCAGACCTGGAATAGCCTCACTAGGATCCAAGCACACCCCCTCTGAACTGGGTCCCACCCCTTATCATTCTTAGCCATTTCCTCTGCCACACAGTCTTTTAATGCCTCCTTTACACACAACTGGGGGCCAAGGCAACCCACACACCTTTCAGCTGGAGCTATAGTCTGCCAATAAATTGAGGGGAAACAAGAGGAAGGCCTTTTCTCTGATTTGATTCATAATGATCTTCTGAAAACCAAATGAATGTCCTTCTGATCTGTTTTCAGTTTGGAGTCTCAGCACCCAGTATCCCATTTTCCTGGATGGTTTACAGAGCTCTGCTCCCAACACTCTCTATAAAATCAATATTTTTTATTAAACACAAAAGATGGCTTCCTTTGTGAGAGTGTCTAACAATTGTCTGCCTACTTGTAAAGCCAGTCATTTAAATTATCCGAAAGGCTACTTATTCACCATATGCTGGAGCAGAGGATTATCCTGAATACATATGTGGACAGACACTTGCATAGTCAATATCCACTCCTTAAAATCCTCAGATTATAGAATGAAGGTAGCATTTATATAAAATAATATTTTTGCTGGAATATTTAGACCCAGCTTTATTTACTGTTCTCCCTCAAGCATGATTTTTTTCTGTTCAATAAATGAAAATAAGGTCACTTATTTCAGAGGTAGCTATATACTCATCAAACCCCAATTCAGTTTGAATAGAAACTGACATATATTTTGTAATTTCAAATAATAATGAATAAGTTTTCTGAGTAATTATAAAGCAAATGTACCTTGCTGAATGTGAAAGATACCATTCCTTGAGGGGGCCAGAAAACAGTCTTCAAAGATGAACACATGCAGTAAATCTACCCTTTATTTGTGTTTTCAGCATAAGTGCATGTGGACTACTAGACCCAACTTATTACTACAAGAGAAAGAAAAGTAGTTGTTTCTGAGAAATAATTAAAGTTGTTTTGAACCAAATTTAAGAGGTACATTCAATTTCAGTATCTCTTTAATTATTTCTCTGAGGAAAGATACCTTTTGGGGATCTTATTTTCTTTTAAAGATAATAGGTAAAGAATGAGGAATTGCATTTTATGTGATTCTGTTTGGGGAAAAATCATGGAATCAGAGAATCATAGAATGGCCTGGGTTGGAAGGGATCTTAAAGACCACCCAGTTCCAGCCCCACTCGCCTTGGAAAGGGACAATTTCACTAGACCAGGTTGCTCAGAGCTCTGGCCAACCTGGCCTGGAACACCCCCAGGGATACAACACTCACAACTTAAATGGAAAAATAAAAATTTATCCAAAAAAACCCAGCAAAATACTGTTTCCATATCAAATTCATCTGCTTATGAGCAGGATATAAGAAAGAAAATGTTAAATATATAGGCAGATATAATCATCCCTGATTTTGAAAAATACAGGAACACGCATACATGTTGTGAAAATTGTGGAACAAAATTACAGGGTATTTACATCACATCTATAATCCTGGGATCCAGCCCTGGGGAAAAAATATATCTCATTTAAAACACTCTTTCCAGGTTTCTCAATACCACAATTCCATTGCTGTCTTACAGTCCCTTTGCCTCTGTGGAAAATGAACCTTTACCAGACTCCTGCTGCATGTCACCGGTACTCATGTTTTGAAGCTTGTAGGGAGGCATGACTCATGGCAAAGATGGAGCATCTCTTGCCTCTCCCAACCATTTCTTCCCTCCCCTCTCCACCCATCCCCAGCCAGTGATAAAACTTGTTTGCTAACAATATCAGCCTAAAAATGCTCAGGAAGAGAAACTCTTGCTGCTGGCTCGTGTATTCCAGCTCCAGACCTGGCTGAGTCTCTTCTTCAGCTCTGCTGCCATAGCTCTCAGTGCAGAGAATTGATGGATGAGATGAGGGAGCTCATCCAGATTATTTTTGTTCCATTCATTGGTTTTAGGCTTGTTCCCCATTTAGCTCATGCAACTGCCAGAACTTTGATCTGTCAGCCTACCCGGTTTCCAGCACATTGTAGAGCAGGGACAATGCTCAGTGGGAAAGAATGAAATAGAGAAAAACCTCCAAAAAACATTTCTGGACAGACAAAGTATCATGGGAATAGACCAAAGAGTTAACTTTGTGTTGCCTTCTAGAACTCCAATTGACTCCTTAGGATGGCAGAGTGGATTGTAGATTTATTAGAAAACAGGTATTTTCTTTATGGCCTTGGAGAAATAACCAGGCAATCTAATTAAAATAAATCCCTGCTCCTCCTCTTCCTTTCCCTTCCCCTCAAAACACATCCTCAGAACTCTTCCAGTTGCAAACTAGCCTTTTAGGGCAACTTCCTTCCCATTCACTCCTTTTTGTTTGGAGTCAAGGCAAAAAATGAGAATGAGCCTATCACATTTAAAATGTCACGTCAGTAACTGCTGCTATCACAAAAACAAATCATTCTGATATATTTCATATGCTTTTCTTTTTAGAAAATTTCAGATGAAAACATTATTCATACTACGTAAATAGGGAATATGGTTTAAAAAAAGAGCTTTTTCAGTTTTACTGAAGTCAAAAGGAGTCATGTACCATTGATTTTCTCGAAAGCAAGTAGCAATGAAAAGATATTCATAGCTTATGTTTTATTTTTGACATAAGAGGAGAAATACTGGTGCTGCAAATAGCTCTGAAAACTCATGAGATGTGAAAATATGCAATTAAATCTCTTTGAAGTGTCTGGCAATGACAATGAAACAACTTCTGCAGTAATATAAAATCTACCATAGGTCCTTCTGTGTTCTAAGACCCCTTGAAAAGCATTTATCTATGTGAGTTGGTGAATCACAGCCTGCCTGAATGTTGCATATCACCAGAATGGGCCTAGATTGTTTTAACGGACCTTAGAGTAATAATGCTTAATAAATTAAATATGTATAATTTTGAATTCAGAAAAATAGTCTGAAGTATAAAGAGAAATTAAGATAATTATTGATTTAAATCCAGCAACAATATATACCGATTAATATGGTATTTGGCATGCCTGCCCATCAAAAAACAGGGCTCTTGAATGTGAGAGATAACAGGAAAGGAAACAGGTCTTCATAAAACATGAAGACACTTCCAAGTTAAGAGGTTGTGAATTTATTTTTAATTTGCATTAGAAAAACCTTGAAAAATCAGACTCATAGAAAAGAATAAATACACTTGTAATTTTTCTAGTGAAGGCCACTTTACATTTTAGGTTATTAATTTAATGTTTCCTTTTCAAAATATACACAATTTTTTTTTACTCTAAAACACCAGTTCCAGGATAAATCTATTTGTTAGCTTTTCTTTTAGGCAAGTACAGAGCAATGATATTACTTTTTAAATTCCATCACAATAATACAAAACCTGAAAAACATAATAAAAACATATTTGTAAAATGAAAATTATTGCAAATTTCTGATGAAAATCACATATGTAGGTAACAAAAACAGATTCTTTAAGATTATTTTGAAAATATTATTATTTTGTATTTCACTTAGATGCAGTTGAATGTGAAAATTTAAGTTTAAAAATGTTTTGATTCTTGCAGCTATGTACAGAGACAAAAGACTACATGGAAAGTTCTAAGTGAATAAAAGTCTAAAAGATAATTCTTATTCTTTTCCTTTTAATCTAGATCCTCACAATGTGACATAACCAATATTTTAAGTGCTCTGCGGCCTTAAAATATTATACTCATTGCTTTCTGTCATCTTCAGTTTTTCTTATAATTATATATTCCTAAAGGAAAAAATGGAAATGTGAAATTTGTACTTGCTACAGTCATTATCATTAAAAATTCAAAAGTGTTAGCAAATTCTTCACAGTTCCCAATTGTTTTGTATTCAGAATTCATGGAGAAAGATCAGCATAGGTGACATTCCCTGTTTCTCTCATTAATAATTGGCTTTTTCATCTATGACTGCCAGACTTAAAATGCTACAGCCTTCCATGAAGGCTGTGTTAAAACTCCCATGAAGTGGTGTTACTATTGTGGCAACAGCATGAAAAATCTAGGGTCAGACCTGGAGGATCAGCTTTGATACATGAAATTCAATTAGAACAGAGTCAAACAAATGCAGTTTTTATATGTAATTATCAATTTCATTTTGATATCTACCTTTGCACTACCCAGACAAGCAAATTCATTTGTTCATGCAGAGTGCACAGTTTCAGGAGCTAGACCTCAAACCTTTTTACCCTGTTGAACTTCTGCTGTGATGTTGCCCTGAGTCAGGGAGATATCAGAGAGATATCAGAGGATCCCAAGCTGCCACCACTGTTGAGAACATGCAATAATCTCCATATATGAAAAACAACTCTGCATGCAGGACAAGGCAGGCAGACTAGGAGTGGCACAAAGATCTGCCTGCTGTTCACATCATAGTTTTGTGACTATATGATCCCACTCCCCCTCCACTTGCCCCAGGGTCATACCTTTCTCCTGAAAGTCTTTACTCCCTGTTCATGCTGTTCACACCTGCTGCTGCAGCTCCTGGTGAGAGCAGTCTGAGAAGGATATCGTGACAATAAAGTAGGAACCTTTCTACTTCTTTGTGAAGCTTATGGCCTTATGCCATCAATGTCAGATTTATGGGGAAGTAATAATAAAAGGCAGAGGAGTTACCATTCATGTTGTGGAATTTAGAGGCACTGATCTAAGAGAAAGGAGCCCTGGTTTTTGATTTCTGAATTCAAGAACGTGTCTGTTTTTATCTTGAGATTAATATAATTGCATGAAATATTCTGAGAATACAGTTTTGCTCTGTTTGAGAACTTTAATTGAAAGAAAAACCTAGGCACTGATTTTTTTAAAAAGCTTTGTTTGAAAACCCACCAGCTCTTATCCTTAGTACATGACTACAGCAGGGAGCTGCCCAAATGGCCAGACACATGAAAGAACACTTAGGGGTAACATAATTTCTGTATTGCCAAGAAACTTAAGTCTACTTCCTTCAAAAAGAGATAAGAGCATGAATTCTAGTTACTGCAATGTCACTGTTGGTTTATGTAAATTCTTAAGATTACAAATCTGCAGGTTCAGGCTCAGGATATGGTGTCTGAATTGTAGGTTCTCAACTGCAACAGTACTGTGCAGATCCACAAAGGGCGAACAAAACCAACAAGTATTGTCCTTTAACTTTATGTGTGTATAACCACAACGTGCTCCAGAACAGGCAAATTAGCTACAGTATTGAGAAGAACCTCAGCTAAGGGTTCCTGTCTTCCCACCTCCTGTTTGGGCTCTGGGCACACACCCAGACAAATTACAGTTACCTCCTGTGTAGGTGACTTCATCCAGCCCATTTGTTCAAAGAGACTCTGAGTGCTGTTAGCTGTAATCCTAAAAGAACAAATGAAGCTGCATGTTGCAGGTACTAACTCTTGTACTAATTACAATACATAGTAATGTAGGCAAGGTTTGGAAAAGATCATAAGTAGCCTTACACTGAAATCTCTAGAGACTATTTTAGTGGCAGTAAGAAGACTAACAATAAACCTGGAGGCTCCTTGGTTTCTTTTTTGGGTTTGCTCTTTGTGTCTTGTTTTACAAAGACTAGAGTAAAGCAATAAATAATCTTGTCAGAAAACAACACAGATCAATAATAATTCATAACAAAACCAGCATAAGTTTTTCCTTTCAAAGTCATATTAACATTTGAATATCCGTAGAGGTCTACACTCTAGAATATTAAATTTGCATTCAAATACCTGATTATTCAAAATCTATATCTTTATGGCTTCATATAGAGTTGACATATGCTCTTCATTATTGCATTATAAAACAATGTTTCCTTTAGGGGAAACTAAAAAATTTTAAAATTTTAAAACAAGTAAATACAGAAGTCCTTTCTTTTCAGAGAAGAGGTGTGGAAGACCATAGATGACATGGACTAGTATCATCTTTTCATTGTGCTTTATTAATGTGACAGCTGAGCAAGGAGCTGTGCAGTATTATCACTGCTGAGTGCCGCCTTAAGTTTTACCGAAATGCTGTATTTTATACTGTCAGCATTTCATATTATGATTTTAGCTCTAGAGGTCCAATGCTTTTAATAATATTTCATTTCATTCAGAATAATTATTTATGGCCTTACACTTTCATGACAAACCATTTATTGCACTGAAAGACAGAAAAAAATACATTGTAAGATATTGCCTATTGAATTCTAAGTGATAGACAGGAAGGCATCAAAGATTTTTTGATTCCATGAATTTTTAACAAATATCTTCAATTTTCTCTAGAGAATTGAGGGCTTGTCTTCACCAACACCAAGGAGGGCAAGAAATGTGTATAAAAACTTGTCTACCCACCTACTGAACATTTTATCTATTTAATTGTTTAGTAGGCTGCATCCCACACTCATTTTGATGCTTTTTTTTTTCAAATGTTAGTATTATTTTCCTGATTCCATTCTAGAAGTACTGAAACAGATGAATTTACATGGATTTTCTGATGCCATCATATGATTCTTCTACATCATTCTAATGTTTCAAAATAACTACTGGACATAAGAGACGAAAATGCATCAGGCTGGTCGTACTGGCTGACAGGTTTAGGAATTCCCTGTGAATTTAAGTAATTGCAGAGTGTTGGAACTGGATTTAGGATACTGAACCACAGTTTGTAAAGAAGCCAAGATACTACTACATTTATCCTATTAAGCATATAAAGTACTTAAGTATTCATTTTTTTATGTTCAGATTATTAATGTATGTAAGAGTCTGAAGGGTTAGAAAACTAAGAATGTTTTTTCATTGTTCTACCAGAACACTAAATGTGTGCTTCTTGTGTATCCTGAAGTGATTCAAGTCAGCCATCACGTTACTATCCTTAAAATTTAATAAATTGTAAAAATCTACCAAAAAGTTCCTGCAAGAAGGTGTGTGAAAATATTCAAAAAGCATATCACAATGCAGGCTTTGCTAAACTGCAGGTACTTTTGAATGTAAATTTTTTATTGGAAAAAATATTCAGGTTTACTATCTGCCAAGACTTCTTGTTTTCGGCTTTGGAAGAAGCAGAAATGAAGACACTGTTTTCAATTAACTTCATTAAACTCATAACCTTGCAAATGCAGAATGCACCTCTGAAGGTTTTTGGAAAGTGCTGGGACTGAAAGAAGAACTCTGTGAATACATGTGGAATTGATCTAAATAAAATTAGATGTATAAATCTACCTCTGTATCTGGATTCTAAACCATGAGGCCAACAAGAACCAGTCCAAATCAGAGGATGGCTCTGATAGTGTGAGACAATAATTCATAATTTTTAATATTTTGATTCATGAGCAAAGGGAAATTATTCCAGTTTTGTGTAAAGAACTTTACAGTCTTACACTGAAGCCTTGAAAACTTAGCCTTGGAAAAGCCTTGGAAGAATAAGCCTTGGAAAAATTATTTTGAAAGTTTTTTTCCTGATATTCTCTACTCAAGGGTGATTTCCACCGCTGAGATCTATAGATTAAATAAATTATGACCAAAGAAATACTGCTAAATCTTAGAAGTAAATATAAATTAATTTTGTACCAAGTTCATGCTTCACAACTCATGTGGTGATTTATATGCCTAATTTCCTATTTAACAATTTCCTATTACAATAATTTAACTAAAAAGCTCAACTTAATTTATAAATTGAACTGTATATGATGTTCATTGGTCATGAAAATAGATCCACACTTAATCTTGGAAAGTTTGTCATCAATTCCTTCAAAAATATTATTGAAGTTAAGGCTTTAGTATAACTATTTTTTAGCCAACTTCCCAGTCTGAGCATTCAGGAGGGTCTCCGATGGTCACACTCCCAATGCCACAGACTGCCACTGCTGTGACCAAAGTCCCTTCACAGCAGGCAGCTCCAGTGGCCAGAGGGCCCCACACACCCCACTCACACAGTCAGACTGGGTTTCCCACAGCAGAGTCCCAGAAGCCTAGTTCCATAAAACGATTTATTCACAGCACAGTAACACAGAAAGAGGATGAGCTGCTGCCTCCAAGGGCGGGACCCCCAACAAGGGAATCTGCAGGCTTTCACACCTTCACAGTCTGAGGGTGTGGAAGAAACTCTTCTACAAGCAAGTTTATTCTCTTTTTTCAGGTTTGGAGTTTCTTTGCTCTCTATGAATCATGAATACTTAAAGAAAATACTTGATATAGAATTTCCAGTGGTAAATCTCCAAAATCAATAGAATAAATTTAGGCATGAATTTGACCCAGTGAGTTCTATTGATCCACTGAAGTTATTGACCTAACAGAATAGAACAGTCTTCCTTTGACTGGATATTTAATAAAGCATCAAAATTTGCTTCAATATTGAATGCCAGTTTGAGTTGATAGTTTGTATCATGGGTTATTGATTTTATACGTATGTTACCAATTAAATCTGAAGTCTTTGAGCAACAGCAGTGCATGTAAGATCATGGGATAACTCGAGAGAATTCAAGAGACTGGATTGTCTGATTTCCTGTTTAAGGGGTGGCATCAGATGAGATTGCTCAGGCCTTACCAGGTGAGATCACAAAAACCTCCAAAGATGGGAATTGCACATCTTCTTTGAACACTTACCCACTCCTGTACTGTCCTCACAGTGGAATTTAAAAAATTTATACCCAGTCTGATTCTCTCTTGTTCATCTTTTGATCATGACTCTTGTATGGTCCATTATGAACCACCCATACTGTGAGGCATGAAACTGGATGCAACACTCCAGTGGGTCTCTCAAAAGTGTCATGTGGAGAGACATAATCCATACCTACCTGCTGTATACTCAATGTACTTGTGTTTCCCCTCACTGTCAAAGACAATGAGTCTCATGGCCCTTTCAATGTGAATATTTTCAATTATAGTTTTCTATTAGAAAGATAGATTGGAACAGAGAAGGAAACTGATCATTTTTTCTTTTGTCTTTTTTCACTTGGATGCTCCCCAGTCTTTTTTCTTTCCGTTCTCATGTGTCTGGTTTTTCTCAAGTTATTGGTCAAAATGCTATCTTAATATTTATTCTCATATTCAGTTTTATTTTGGATTTTCTTTCACTCATTAATCAATTATAACCAAGTAATCATTTCATTAATTATATGTATTTGCCTTCATACATATGCATGTACCTGTAATAGACATTACACCTGTTGTCAAAATGTGCAAAGAAAAATCTAATAGAATTATTTTTTAGTATTCTGAGGGTCTTGAGCTGGGTGCAAAGTAATGAAAATCTTAAGGTGTTAGGACTTCTGGGAGTAAGGTACGTGTCTGTGGAGCTCTAAAATATACACAAGAGATCATTAAAAGGTGTGGGGTTTTTATCTCTGGATACCTAGACTAGAAATCATTTTATATCTGAACCTCCTCTGCCACTCTCAAGGTCCCTGAATCTGAAAAAATAGTGTTGAAAACCACAAGATAACTCAGATGAAAAGCTCTGGCACCAAGATTCCATCCTCTGCTATTGTAAAGGAGGTGTTATACTGGCTATCACAATATCTGATGTATTCTCCTGTTTTTATGAGCTAATTTCCTTGTTTGTTTTCCCTTTTAGTATTTTTGTTAAGTATCCTGTCTTGGTTTTAATTTTTTTTTATAAAAAATTCAAGTTTTTTAATTTTAGAATTTATCCTAAATACAACAAAATATTTCCTTAATAATAGGACATTTTCTGGTGCTAAGGGACATAGCACACATTCCACATGCACATAAAAGCAAAGTTTGGTCCTAAATTTTCTTGATGGGGAGTCTGGCTGTGGTGGGGTTTAACAGTAATACTTCAAATTCTGCAAGCATGTGTGATAATATGAGTTTGAGTCTTATCTTCTAATCTTTCTTATTCATTTTCCTGCTCATGTACAAATCTAAATTTGAAAACAAATAACTGGTATCAATAAATAGGAATTCAACCACAGAATATCTAATAGGATTACAAGAGATGAAAACACAAAAATATTTTATGCTAAAAGTCTCATCTGGTCCTCCATCACCCACATCCCTGTCTTCCCCAGGTGCTACATCAGAAGAAGGGCTACTGGAATAGGCTAAGGTGGCAGCTGCAATGGGTGAGAGCAAAGAATAAAAAAACAAACCATGAGAAAAGAAGGGCTATGTTAGATGAAAATTAAAATAAATGCATAACATGTTGACCTAATGTATTCTAAAAAGAAGACCTTGGTCTACATAATTTCTTTTAATTCTTTGCATTATTTTTCTGTCTAAAATTATAGCTAAAAATACCTGGAATTGTTTTTAAAATCTTATTTCACATACTAATTTCCATTCCCTGGACAGGGAGTTGTTAGCAAGGCTTAATCAGACAGTGACCTATTTGCTACAGAATTAAAAAAATCAAAGGCAATGTTTCAAAACTCAATTAAAAGTTTCTGATTCCCTTGTGACATTCCCTTCAACAGAAAAGAAAAGGATTGTTTTGGTTGTTTTTTGGTTACTTTTTGTTCTTGTTGAATTCTCTCTTAGCACACATTAGTGTGTAGATCATGATTACTGAACTGAACATCTCAGACTCGGGCTCACAAGTTCTTAGATTTTCTCAAAACTTTATTTGTAGTTTTATTTGAAGTTAGTTTGGCCTGCTTTGATCTATAAATTGGTATGGATGTCCTGATATATGTATAATATTTATCAGTCATAGCAAAAATGTCCAAAGGGCAAAAGTTTCTGCTTCATACATTATGTAGGCAAAAGACTGAAGTTATAGCTGTGGTGCAAAATCTTAGCCTCGAAATGATTCTGAGCATTTGAGGCAAATTTTACCAGCACATATGGCAATAGGTATGGTAATTGAAAGCTTTTGAAAACTTCCCACATATACCTACTATTTAGTAGGCTCATAGTAACATTTTTTCAAACCTTGCGACAGAATTTTGAAAATAGACACTTACATGACAGATAAATTAGCATAAAACATGTTCCTACATATTTATCTTCTACTATCAATCCAATATCAATAATGGAAACATATTGAAGAAAGTAGGACAAACTATTTGATACATAAGCTAATAATAAACCTTTTCATGGTGCATTTTAAAATCTGCCCAAAACAGTGAAGGAAGGAAAATAATGAAGAGGGCGGGGAGCTTCAGTATTTATTCTTCTTGTACATGTTCATTTCTAGTTTTCAGTTTCTCTGAGGGACAGGAAAAAAATGAAAAGTTTTTCTTAAGTTGCTCTAAGAAGGTAAGAAATTGAATTGGTGCACCTCTGTACCAAATTTATGAAGCTTCTAGATCCTGAAACAAAAGCTTAGCTGGACACTTTGTGAGGACTAAAATGTCCAAAGGGAAATGCTCTTTGGTACAGAAGGTAGAGTCTGGTGCAAGGTGATGCTGAGGTAAGCTGACCTTACAGCTGCTGAGGTAAGGCTGATGTGTTGAGAGAGCTGCATAAACCTAGCTGCAGCAAACCCATGCTGCTGGTAATTTGAAGAGACAGGAACCATTCTTTCATTTGTTATTTTCTTTCCTTCAAAAAACCTTTATTTCCCTTTAGTTGCAATCTCTTCGCCCCTTTTTTCTGTCAGCTGGTGCTCAAGCCCTGTCCCAGCACCTGAACTACCTGTTAAAGCAGCTAGTTGTGTATGCTGATTGGAAGGGGTCAATGTATCTGGCAATTTTGTAAAAGACACTTTGCCCCAAATCAGATTATGTCATTAGCAGAGGAGACTGTATTGAATTATGGCATCATATTTATAAGGGAATGTTTGAACTCAGAACTTTCAGCAAACAGTTTCATGCTATTCTGAAAAAAACATCTTAAGACCAGTGACTGAAAAGTAACATCAATAAAACCAATAGATATATATAAAAAGTGATGAAAATCCACACTTTTACTTTAGAATACCACTTTTAAATGGAAAATGTGGAACATTCTTTTTCCTTGCACTAGGCTCCTTAGCACTATTTCAACTTGCTGAACTGAAACAGAAAAAAACAAACAAACAAAGGAAATTGCTTCTCAGGTGATAAATAAATTTTTAAAAAAAGAAGAGAGAGAAAGATAGAAAAAAATAAGTCAGAAAAATGTAATTTTAAATCCTAGGATTTCTGTAAAGTCAAAAAAATGACTTAGAGTATTGAAAGGAAAATATAACAGAGAATCAAGACCTCATGCATGTATTCAGCTCTTTATTATTCAGTGAGCTGAAATACTCCTGACCCCAAATGATGAAGGTACGGAGGTCACTGCAGAAACTTTCCAGTTCTCCATAATGAGTTAGTTCAGGGTCAGCTGAGCTTATTAACTGTGGCTCAGCACTTTCCTTGCTATGCTCACTGTGGCTGCTCTGAAACCTCAGTGAGGATGCTTGCTCTGCCCCTGAGTACTCCAGCAGCAGAGCTTAATAGGTTGAGCAGAGAAGTAGCCTGGGCCTGAGGTTCCCACAGGGCTAAGCCAGTCTGATAACCCGCCTGCAGCTGAGGATCACTGGATCTGTGTACTTGGCATGTCTAGAGATAATAAGTCTGCCTGAACTTGGTGGCCTCCCAAGGAAAATAACTGAAATGTCTCTGTAGCACAGAGACATTCTACCTATTAAAAAAAGAAAAAAATAAATTTAAAAACTGCCTTTAGCATCAGCATATCCATGTTTGTATGGTGTTTATCTCATCTCATAGTGCTGCCTGGCCCAAGGAGCCCTTGTAGCCTGAGAATGGCTTAAAAAGATATCAAAATTGAGTCATTTCTTTATATCTTTTGGAATATAAAACCTTTCACATTCAGAATGATACATTATAAACAACTGATCACATTCTAGAAAATGTTTTTTAAAATCTTGAACATTCTGCAGGAAAGAAAGATGGAGACTATTAACAATAGTGTGTAGTGACAAGACAAAGGGGATTGGCTCCAAAGTGAAAGAGTTTAGGTTTAGATTGGATATTAGGGGGAATTCTTTGCTGTGAGGGTGGTGAGACAGTGGAACAGGTTGCTCACAGAAGTTGTGGATGTCCTCGGAACACTCAGAAGCGTTCAAGGTCAAATTAATTGAACCTAGGAGGCAGATGATATCATCAAAAATATTAAATATTAGTGAAAATATCTTTATATTGCATTTCTGTGAGATCCAGTATTAGAAATTCATTTCATGAAAGAATCTTTACCCCAGGCATCAGCATATGCCATTGTGTTTTAACTGATGAGAAGGAAAGAGTGAAAAGCAACTTTTCCACAAGACTTTAGCCTATGGATGCAAACAAATTCCTTCACTGAAATGACTGAGACACATTGTAGATGACATTTAACTATCAATTCTGAAATCTTACAAATGACATCTTTAGTACAGTTGACATATTTAGGCTTGTTTTCTAAAGAGCTTTCCTTAGTGATCTAGCTTGAGGAGGAAAGTTTTGGATACATCCTAAAGCATGACTTCCAGGAAAAGTCAGAAATAACTCCCTCCTTTACAAAATTCTTTTGAAATGAGTTTACACCATAGAAATAATATTTTTAAACAGTCAGTTAACTCAGGACAAGAGTTTCTTCTTAATCCATCAAGACATTGGAAAAAAGCTGCCCAAAGCAAGATGCTTTGTACTCTACCATTCACATAAAACTTTCAGTCCTGTTTCTCAGGCATTCTATTTGGGATTTTTTTTTAATTAGTGTTATCATACCTAGAGATTAAAGTATCATATATCCTCAGATAATACTGCACTATAATTTTCCACCTGTATAGAATAAAAAAAATTCAAAATCATGCTTCTAGGTGATTCTCTGTATATCAAGACATAGGGGGATTGTAAAGAAAGCAGTAGCAGAGAATCTGTCAGATGAAATATATCAGAGAACAACAATATCACCTTTGAAAGATGTAAGATTTCTCAAAACAGCCAACATATGACAGCATTTAGTATAGTGAGCATGCTGCTTTTAATGCAAAGAGCACTCAAAGAGTTTGTTGGCTCAGTGTTTCTCTCTGCATGGGAAGTCATCTAAAGGGCCAAATCCAGTCTTTGTATATGGATATCAAAAAGAATCTTTAGCTCTGGAGAGCATATAGCAACAAGCCTATATCTAATGAGTAGTACAAAACTGTGCTCCAGAGTAAAAACTACATATAGTATGTAGAGCTCTGAGTAAAATAAGAAAACACTCAATACCAGACTGAATGTATCTTCAGCATGCTCATCTAAGAAATTGTTGGGAACTCTAGAATTTCTGAAGCTTTCAAATGCATCTGAATCACAACAATTCCTTTCCTCCAAGAATTCTGTATCTTTGGCCAAAAAAAAATTCAAAATTATTCTTGAAAGGAACTGTTGAAGATTACTGAGTAGATGGGTGATTAAGGAGTTCACTAGACTTAATGGAGAAATTCTAAGAGCCCATTTTGCTCAGCTGAGTGTAGTATTTCTCAGATCAAAGCAATGAAACAGGAAGAAAAGCAAAAGGACAGGTGAGTGTCCAAAGCAAAATATAATTTTGTATTAAGAATGTATTTTCATCTTCCTTTAAGATATTAAGTCTGAGAACCTTTCCCTAAGGATCAATAAGTAAATGATCAAAGTCCAAAAAGTCCAAAAATAAAGTTAAATTTAGCTAAATATGAACTTTTCTATAGAAAAAGGCCTTCAGTTTTTCTTCTGGGAGCATCATCATAAATGATCCTTCAAGTTACATGGCTTATGCTAGACAAAACTGTTTTGATTCTCAGGCATCAGTAACTAGTAGGAATTCAAACCATATATGAGTGTTACACAGAGGAATAGCTGGGTGAATGCTGTTTTTCTTTTGTGCCTTTTTTTTTCTTTCAATTAATTTTCTTTTTAGATAACTATGTGATGTCTGAGTCTAAAATTATTAGTTGAAATAAGATATGAAAGCAGTCATTGCATCTAGTAATAACTCTGCCTTCCAGCTCTTTTGGCAAATGCAAAAAAATTGCAGCATGAATTAAATCTAGGCTTCTCCCTTCATAACTGTAAATTAAACAGTTCTGACAAAGCACAGATACTGAAACCACTGACAAAGCAAATTCTGGCAGATATCACATACTACCAGCTCTGCCAAAATGAATATGAACAAAGATGCTTATGCTAATTTATGTAAAAGATTAAAACTAAGCAACTACAGAAAGATTAGGAATTAAAGTGTTAAGATGAAGTCCAAACTTATTTCTAAAATGGTAGAATAGGTGTTCTGCACATTCTAAGATCTTGGGCTTCTGTTAACAATTTTCTGGTTTGTCAATCGCTGTCCAAAGGTTCAGCATAAGAAAAAGGGTAGCTGCCCCCCTGAATGCAAAAACTAAGGACAAGGAGTGATAATGTAAGTCTATGACAGGTTAACAAACTAATTTGCCTTATTTTTGATGCAAACTAATGAAAAATAGGTAAATACAAGGCTTAGGAAGCTTAGAAGTGAATTCCTCCCTGCTGAGGAGGGAGAGAGAAAAAAACCCTCTAAATTCATTCTCAATTTAAAGTGAAAGAGAACAACTCTTTTCTTCTTTTCCTTCCCATTAAAATCATTGATCTCATTCCTACATAATTGGTTACTTCATTACAACAGCATTACAGTACAATAATGCTATTCTATGGAAGAACATTATCATATTATGATTTAGACAATCTGGGAGTGCTAAATAATAAAGGTCATTAGAAAGGCATAAACAAGGAATAGTCTTAGAATGGAATTTCCATATGGCCTTGGCACTGCTTATGAACAGCATGAAGGAAGCTACAAATGCATTGAGAAATAGGTTCACAAGTGGGAAGGCAGAGTGATGAGTAGTGGAGAAATGGACAGAGCCAAGTCTCTGGAGTTCATAACAGGTCATTCTGTCACTGCAAAGCACAAGGCTTAGTTACCTGTAACTGCGTGATAACTGCTGGCATCTTATCTATCTGCTTCCACATGGACCCTTCATTTACAGAGCACTTCAGCCCACAGAGATGAATTGCTGCTTAGTTAGGGTTTAGCAGCAACTTTCTCAGCAGGAGATGTATTTGACCTATCCAACTTTTCACATGCTGCCAAAAGATTAAGACTTTCCATAGATGCAGTAAATCTCACCTGTAGCTGCAATTTGCATCAGCATTTCCATTCATTCTCTGCTTTAATCTGTAGCCAAACACTGTTCTCTGATTTAGGGAAAGCAAACTATTTTCAGCTCACCTCTAGAGTCATACACAGTATTATATTTCCTCCTTGACTTGAATGGAGTCCATAATATTACTATATTTTGTGGAATGCCTTCCTGTCAGTGTGTTTCTCAGACACTAGTTTAGTCCAACAGCTCAATGATTAATTATTTGATGCTTTACTTATACTGCAGGCATGTAAAAGAAGTCAGAAACTTTTAGCACTTTCATTCCAAGATTAATAAAAGACAGTAAAACTAACAGGATGTGAGCATGCATCCATTTGGATTTAGAATATATATTATGCAATACCATGAAGAATTTGATTGTGAAGGGGTATTAATTAAAATTCAAGGCAATTGGAAAGGTTTAGTTAAAAAAAGGGAGTGGTGAGAAAAAGGACAGAATTTCTGTCAGTTATGTCATGATATGACACCCAGTGTGGAAAAATGTATATCAATGTCCCACCTGCTCAAAAGAGATAGCACGATGTTTTTGAGAGAAAAAAAAAGGTCTGATGAGAGCCTAAGGAGAAAAAGTTGGCAACAGCCAAATAAATGCAGAACTGGAGGCTCAAGTAATGCTTGGCCTTAACTTGTCTCTGCAGCTTAACAATAGCTCACAAGTGATAGCGTTTGTCTTCAAGTCTGAATAAGAAATAAAATCCCAAAGTAATTTCTGTAACCACATGCTTCCTGGAAGGCAGGTGACAGGCAAGGTCGCGCTGTTATGATGTGAAAAATCGTGTCTCATTTAGGTCATTAGCATCACAAAAAGGAAGAGGCAAAATCAGCTGAACACTGACAGAGGAAGGAGTCTAAAACGGCAGCTTGAGGACTGGAGGGCTATTGGGAGGGAACATTAGTGGCTACATACAAAATGAAGCAGCAGTGAGCTTTTCCTGCCCACACCCACGGCTGGTATTGTCAGGATGACTGTGTTAATGCATGGGGTTTTCTACTTTTTGCCATTAGAAAAGGACTCTGCTGTGTTAAAAAATATGCAGCATTCTAGCTGCAGAGAGAGTAGACTGTTAGGAAGGCTTGGAATAAGCATGCTGTCTTTGGATAAATTTGACTTGCTCTTTATACAATAAGAATGTGTGCGGGTGTGGGTGGGTGTGGTGTGTGTATGTTTTAGATCAGTAAGTAAGGTGTCTTGTAAGAGCTGAAACACTGTGAAATTTTTATGGCAAAGTATCTTCTCCCTTGCTGTCCAGTTGAAGAACTGTGTGCAGAAGATGCATAAGATGGCTCTGCAGCATTGTCATAGGAGGATGGGGATGAGTTGAAAAGAAGTCTATTACCTGTTACAGGCCAAATAATTTTTGTTTGCCTTTGAACTTCTATGTTCTGGTAAGAACTAGAATGGTCACAATCGCAGTTCTGAATAGAGCTGTGAAACAGTTAACAAGAGAATTGTTTAAATAACATGATATATGACAGTTTTCAAAATCCAGAACAGCTGGAAATGTCATGGAAAGCAAGCCACATCCCATGAGATACCCACTCAGGTGCTGCTGCATTCTAATTATAGCTCAAAGAACAATACCTATGAGGTTTGACTGTCACTAATGCTAAATATTCTTAATTACGGTGTTATTAAAATTTCTTTAAAGTATCCTTTGATTTCTAATACCACTAGAATAGAAAGTGTCTAATAAGTTCCATCTCTATCTGCCAGAGATTTCAAAGGGTTATTACATAAGATAAAGTCGATTCATCCAACAATGAAGTAAAAATGCAACGCATGAATCCAGACTTCAAATAAATCAATGACCTAATTCTTTATCAAAGGCTACATTATGAAGTAGAAGTAGGTGCTTAGTTATAACACTTCCACACTATTCAGGTTAAAGATTTGAACACAAACATGAACTACAAATACCTCTTCCAATACTTTTATTACCTGAGCTTATTTTGTCTTCAAAAATATACTGTTAACACTTTTCCCATGTAACATGCATATTATAGGTAGTAGTATGAAGTACTCACATGAAGAACATTTCCATGTTTCTACATTACTTAGAAACACCATGTCACTGGAGGAGGGATGTAAAAGTGGAAGATCATGGAACCTATCTTTTGTTCTGTTCATTTTGCTGCATTGCTCAGTACACGAGCAATTTCTTAGCATACATCTCAAGCACACAGCTACAAACTGGATTTTATTAAGGGCCCTTCACATACTAGAAACATACAGTGTCATCTTGGAAATTCATATCTTAGAATGTCTGTCGGGGCTATCGAAGTCATACTGTTTTCTACAAGATTTAGGTTCTTCATTCTTTGGGTACATGTTATACCAAACACACATTTCCTGAACCCATACAATGGAAGTTTTCTCTACTCAGAAGTACTTCTGAATTTATTAGCCTTCCTAATTTATCTTGGCACACACAAGTAAGAGAGCCTTCCAAAGGTGCAATACATGAGATGAATCATTTATCTGCAAAGCAAATGAGCTGAAAATTTAGGTCATTGAAAAATATTCACAAATATTCATTACTTTCTTCTGAGTTCTTAATATCTGATTAATAATCTGTAGTTAGTTTTCTGATAGTTTTACTATTTTTTCATATGTACGTCTGTATATATGCATGTATGAAATATATTTATTATCCTAGTGGACTTTTTGTGACAGCAAAATGGGTGAATATTATTTTCTGATGTTACTTACCTACATCAGTATTGCATGATATGTATATTGTAGATGCAAACTTTGTCATAATTAATAGTAGCTTAGAGCAGAGGTTTTATACACAATTTCGATCAAAATTAACTGCTCTCTATATAAAATTGGAATTTTAACTGGTCTCTATTTAAAAATACAATGGATCCTACCTGTTGAAAATTTAAAAAAAGTCAACTCTGCTGTCTGAAAATGCATCTGCCTTCTGACATCTCCGAAGTTATGACATGAAATTACATCCTGCCCTGCCTTCAGCACTTGTGTCCTCTTGTTTACACATCTGTAATACACAAACATAATTACAATTTATACCATGCTCAAGCTAGCCCAGAAGGGCTACTTCAGTTAAGTACCTGGGAAGCAGTACACGCTGAAATCTGTGGAGCTCTTACTGCACTGCTGTCAGGAACTACATAGATTGTGGTGTACACAAAAAATGGTTTGAAGCATTCTGACCTCAGAGATTAATATTTCCAGCCTATGGGGTTTTTGATCAAATATTTGGAGATGTTCCAAATGGGAACAAATAATACTCCACTTTATTGCATGCAGGTTGTTAGTTGCAAGAGCAGCTGCTAAGATAGCTTTTGACATATTTTTTTAACTGGTATTAAATAACTAAAGAGGTGGGGAGATGCCCTCCTTTTCCTGAGAGGCAATATTGCTTTTATCATGTGAAATTTATAAAAGATTGGATGTCAGTATCTAATCTTCTTCCACCTGTGAATAACATGATTTTAATGTTTTCCATTCACCACTGTTAGCTCAAAGACCCTGGACATGAACAGGAGAGAGGAAGTCTAAGGATGTAACTTGCCATCAGTCAGCTCAGAGAATCCACTCAACATTTGATCAATAAACTGCTTCTTGTGACTCCATTGAATTTACTAGGTTCAAGAAAATACTTTTGACTCAGATTAACTTAGTGCAGGTGCAATATATTTCATCTTTGTGGTAGTTTACGAACTGGCAAATTTGTACTGAAGAAAATATGGAAGATACAAAGTTCAAGAAAGAATGCTTTCATTGAACTGAATGCTACAAAAGAACTGCACTGATGATTTCAAAGTAATGATTCTGGTATTCTGTCTCAGAAATTCTTGCCTTCTTTGGAGGAAAAATACAAAGTTATAGTGGTTTTCTTCATTTTTTTACCTTTTTTACATTTTATTTATAGAGTTAACTGGATATTTTATCATTCACTTCAATGGATGCTGTTTGTAAGCCTTCTGGGTTTTTAGGTTACATTTTTTCCTCTTTTGTTATGTCTGAAATACAATAGAAATATACGAAAATGGAAATTTCAGGTTTAATGCTTCTTTTGTGAAAAAACAAACAAAATTTCTTTCCGAATGGCTGCTACCAATTGAAGAAAAGGCATGTCATTCTGATTGTTTCATTCAGTTCTTGCAGTTTTGTAAAAATATTTATTAGGCGCACTCTTCTCCTTGTCTGAGCCTAGTAGTCCATCTAAGCATTAAGGTAACAAATTTAACTCACTCCTGATGATGAATTGCCAGTTTGGTTGAAGAAATACTTTTCCCTTCCTTTCTCATGTTCAGTGTTTGAAATTCTGAATATTCCTCATATGCTGCTAATATCAAAATTTTCAGATATTTTGAGGATTCCCACTAGATACTTTTTACTTGTATTTTATATTTTGCTACTTTTTTAAAGAAAAAATTGTTAATTTTAACTAAAATCAAAACCTAATTGAATTTTGATGTACTATATCAATCTGATTCCAAGAAATATCTTTTTGCTTCATGTAATTAACATGACACAAAAAAGGAGAACGTATAGATGCTTTTCCTGCTGGTTAATTACCCTGCCATATAATCTACCTTAACACTTCAAGAAGTGAAAAATACATGGGAATTTCCACTAATCCCCATGCAAAATTATGTAAAACAGGAGAAAAGATGCATTTTAATATAGAGTATTTTTTCTCTAAATTATACAGCTCCTATTGTTAAAAGGTTCAGATGCATTTTTAATGCCTGGATTAAAGGATGGTTCACAGTAGGCTTTCATTAGAAAGTTTGGCAGAAAAAATAGAATACATGGGATTTTTGAGTTTTTTTCTCTTTTTATCCCACATACAGAAATAAATCAAGTTTTGTTTTAACCAACTAAGAGAAAGCATGACCTGGCTGTCATGGCTACCTGTCTCTTTTACACCTGTCACTGA
Organism: Fringilla coelebs; assembly: GCF_963513975.1. NCBI lineage: Eukaryota > Metazoa > Chordata > Aves > Passeriformes > Fringillidae > Fringilla > Fringilla coelebs. The sequence goes on along the minus strand of NC_140032.1, from coordinate 30,603,721 downwards.
CTGAACCATTGAGAGTAATGCTACCAATATACAAATGGACTGGAACACCTCTTACGTTCATTAAACAATAATAAAATACCTTAACAAAAATATAACCTTACATTTCACCTAAATATAGTCCTTTTCTTACTGACAGGCTGTTGTTTATAATAGTATCAGCATATATTAGCAACATTTCTATTCTTATATTGGTCTCCCAGAAAATTTTACAGGCTCTAGAGTAGGTAAACCAAGCACAATATAAGTATGAAATGAGGTTAAGCACTAGACATAATATGCAGCACGTAGCAGTTTTGTTCTCCAGCAAATATCTGCTCTTTCTTTTACAGCAAGCAGCAGAGTTCCTTAATATAAATTAATATAAAGTTAAAAATAACATTGAACATCACAACTTAATTTAATTGACCTTCTGGTATTCACAATAAAATATTCACTTTTTATAACATATATCTTCAAAAGGGCAACTTTTGACTTGCAGTAATTAAGATAACTTAAAAGGCCTTCTCCTCATCTGTATCTTTTATTCCACTGCTAGCAGAAAATCTGGCAGTTACAGAAATATCAAAACAAATTATTCTTGAGATAAGTAGCTTACGTAATCGTGATTCATTAGCTGCATTTCTTTCCAAAGCTTCTTACAGTTCTGAACCTTTCTGTGGAGTACAGTCTGCAAAAGTGTTCATAGTATTCAATTTTTTCATTAGAATATTCTAGGCAGAGCTAATATAGCACAAAATATAGGCATGTGGGGTCATTCAAACTCCATTCCTTCCTGTATATGAAGGAGAACTCCATTAACTGCATAGTCTACTGAAAAAAGCTACATCCTCCAATAAATTTTATGAAGTGCTAGTCATCAGGGTAAGAGCTGTGAGTGTGTAAAGGTTGAGATTACTTAATCAAACTGGAAAAAAATGCCTTCCATAAGACCAAGAAGATGGAAGGAAAAGGACTTTTTTATCTGGGATTTTTTGCTCTGAGAAGTCCCTAATAGCAAAAGTAGGATACCAGGAGGCAGTTCCTTCTTCCCTCTTTTCAAGTTAAGTCACTCTTTTTCCTTGGATTTTTGCCCTGTACTGTAGGAATTGCTGAAACTGTGGGTTTCAGATGATTTTACCAAGCCTACACACAAACAGCTTGCCCAAAGGCACACATTTGCTCTAGACCAGGTATGGACTTATTTATTATATTGGCCATGACACATTATGAAATTTTCACTGAATTCAGACTACCATTCTAGTTCTGTCCCTGTTGGAGTGGCACTGTTATACCGAGAGTGAATTCTGACAGGTCAAAATTTAGCTAACCCCGTGTTCTAAATGGTAGAATATGCTGGGTGCACAAGACTGTGTGTCCAGAGGACTTGTTCATTTTTACCACCCATCGCCCGGGGGATTTATTTTGCTGTTGAATAATGGCATACTGGTGGTTTCCAGCCCAAATCCCAGCTCTGACTCAAGAACATTTATTTTCAAAAGAATAATCATGAATCATAACTTTATCTGAGAAACCCCATGACTAAAGCTAGCCTTAAACCATGGTTATTTCAGCATAAACTATGGTTATGTCAAGATCATCTCTACACAAAAGGATCATCTCTACGCTTGCAAGTACAAAGTGCTACTTTTCTGGTGAGCAGCACTGATGGTTCTGTTACTTTTGTCAGTAGAAAGGCAGAAGACACATCATTATCATCATCCTAGCAGCTTTCAGAGGACAATGACTAAACACAGCAATCTAAATACAGACCTAATGCACCAGATAACCTAAGAGGTTCTTATGGACAGCTTTCTCTTCAAGAATTACTGTCTTTAAAGCCAAAGCATACAGCTGAGGTAAACAGGAAGTATATATATTTGAAAAATCAACCAAAAGGATATTTTTTTAGAATATCTGGAAGAAAATCTTGTATTTGAAATTCCAGGAGATATCTACGATACCTACATGGGGCTTACTACAAATAGTTCTATGAATATGATTTCTTCACTTTGGTGAAGGCACTGGCTCCCCATAACCAGTCATAGGCAAAAGAGCTTTTATTTTCAGTGCACTCCAAGTCTGAGCATTGAACAGATGTCCCCCCTGCTAATGGGTCTGTATTGTTGTTTGAAAAAGGCTCATTAACCCTAGATCACCAGACTGTACTGTGGATCTGTATAGCATTCTCTGTGCCCTTATGATTCACATCTGTGAGAACAGTGGGGCAAAAATAAAATATTTAAACTTGTTAATTCATTAGGGTTAGAAATTTAATTTTATAAGAAAACAAGAGCCCAGATTTACAAAGTGACAGCACAACATCTCCTTCCAAGGACATTAAAAGTAAAGCACACCTATTAACTCAGAACCAACAGCAGATGGCCCTTGGAATGTGGGATGCTCATTTGGAAACAATTTGGGAGCAGGGATACAGAAAATCAACTGGGTTTATCCGAATAAAAAGGTACAAGGCCAAAGAAACAGCTGGCATAAACTGGCATAGCTTCACTGAAGTCAATTCAGGAAGACACTTCCATTTCTATTAGTAGAGTTCTGGACACCAAAGCTGTTGAGAATTAAGAAAGGTTGCTATTAGAAGGGGGCTCAGGAGGAAGGGATCATAGCAATAAATTGAAAAAAAAGCCTTAAACAAGCAGGCTTAAATCTATGCTCTGGAATATCTTCCAATCAAATTAATTTTGGATTAATCAAAAATTGGTTTGCTTTCATTAGAAAACATTAAATTACTTGAAGTAGGGGTTTTTTTCCCATTAAAATGTGGAGCTTACTATGTGAATGATACAAGAAAAGATATTCTGAAAATTCATTCCTAAATCAAAATTTCAATATTTTCAATTCAAAAGGGCACAAATAGGAAGCAGGGCCTTATATATAAGTAAAATTTCAAGGAACTTGGTCTATTTTTAAAATGTTCAAATTCAATGTTGAAAAAATCCAAGAAACGTTCAAAATAATTTTAAATGCCCTTTACATTCCAACTTATAAGGAATTTATAGTGCTTTTCTACTGACTCATAAAATCTGATAGGGCATTAGCTGCTATATATAAACAAAATATGAAGTAAGTGGTCAAAGGACATATTTTCCATGTTTAAAGTACTAAAATATCTTATCTAAAAACTCTGACAATAGCTTTAAACAAACCAAAGTGTTGATGAGATCAGCTTTAATTACTGGTAATTTTTCTCAGAGGAAATTGGTGGCTTTTTGATTAGTTGAAGATATTAAGTGGCCCATGATATTTCACATTCCAGCTCCTACTTCCACAGTGGGTGCTTCAGTGTAGCTTTCCAAAATCAGAGCCATGACAGCAAAGTCTTTGCCAAGTCAGTAATGTGACTCTAGAAGCTGCAGAGATGGTGCACTTGGAGGACAATTCCTGAGCTAATTGATCAGTCTGGGTAATGCTCTCACAGTAGCTTCATATGTTCTGCAACCAGTTCAAGGCTTTAAGTCCCATTGTCTATTTATTTTCACACTACTTTTCTAACAGCTGTATATCATACCTATGACTTGATAAACAAAGAAGTTTTTTCCTTTTAAATTTTAATTGCATTAAGCTAAGTTTTACGTCTTGAAAATTTTCTGTTTAACTTTCTGTTAAGAATTTGGTTTCTTATGAAATTTAGATTTTTAAAACAAGATATGGGGTCTTTTTACAATTCACATAAATAAAAGGTTAGGAACTGAAAATTATTCAAGAAAATGTAGTACAATATTTACATAAAATTTATTAAAACAAATAGAAAAGCTTTTTACAACAAAAATTACATTGTGTTGCCTGTAGAAGGGTCAAATGTGGAAATGGAAAAGTCATACAGCATAAATGGCATCTGTCATTCATTTTTATCATGTTGATCTCCTCAAAGATGTATTTGTATAACTAGAGTACAGCTTGGCATTCAAATTGCTTATAGGATGAGGGTTTTTGTGATATTTATTCTATAGTAACAATTTTCAATAATGTATTTTCTGTCTCATCAGAGATTTTTATTGTGGAAGATTCAAAAGCTGCTACAGCATTATCAAAAACTTTCTAAAGAAATATCTGCTGAGAAACTCTCTTGCACTATTTACATGCAGATGTAACAAAATGAGAGACTCCATAACTTTTTTGGTATTTTCTGATGCTACAAGCAAGAAACAGAAATTCAATAGTACTTGGATCTGAAGATGAGAAGAAGAAAATATTTCTTTTACTGAAAATTTCAGTCCATTTTACTAACTAACAAATTTGAAGTGAAACAAGCTACAATGGAAGTCACCTATAAGATTCTAAAAAACTTTCCCAACTACTTACTCACAAATCCTTAAATTCCCTCAATTTTCTCAGCTTTTAAATTCCTTTCAGAAAAAATAGAATCAAAATGACCCAGCCATGCTTAGAAAGAAACCTTGCCTGTGATTTGTCAGTATTATCAAGCTCAAACAATCAATCACTGCCTCAGAACAAAGCAGTACTTTGACCTGAAAAAAGGCATCCCAATGTTAAGTTTAGAAGCACATCTGTAAGAGTGTGAACAACTTATTTGCCGTTTTGCACTTTTAATATGAACACTGTGAAATGTCCCTCAGTTGCCCGATTCCCTTTCCTTGTACAAAATTTCACTCTGGTTTAATTCTAAAAAATCCAAACCCTAAGATCAAAGATTGGATTAATTTCATCTGTTTTTTAGCTGCAAGACACAGAGAAAAAGGCCAGTTCTAAGATGAAGGAACTAATCATCTGAAAAGAAGTACCAGTACTTAGGGTGTTTATTAATGACATGAAAATGTTGAGCAATGAGGTGATAACAACTGCAAATTCTATTAAATCCTAAAAGTTTTCAGCCTCATTAAGCACTTCAGAATGATTTAACCAAACTTGGTATTTAGGCATTGTGGTGGGAATACACGATGTGGTGGGAATACAGAGGTGGACATTAGGAAGAACTCTTAAAGGGCATGAGGATAGATTACAGTAGTGATTGCCCTGCCTTAACTCCGGTCACAACCCTTTCCTAGTTCTACTGCTTCCCTACCAGAGGGGGAGAACCTGTTTTAAGCTTTTTCCACATATTTGTGTTACAAAACATTCACAGTACATTTTTTGATCTTTTCTCATTAACTCTTCTTAGACTGAAGAGAACTGAACCTACCAATAGTTAATTGGTTCGCTTTTTGCTACAGAGATATTTTGTCATTGTTTCTCCTCATTACTATTTAAGGTTCCAGAAATATAAAATCTGTTTCAGAGACAGATTTACCTGTGGATAATTACAGTTGCTTCATAAATGGCAAGGAGTACTCTCCTTGTCTAATAGACAAAAAGCATAACCTTTGGCTGGAATATGGAAAATCTCTTAAACTGTAACAAGATCAAATTATTTTTATATTAGCAAGTATAGGGTTTTTCTGCCCTAATTATTTGATGCAGAACAGCTTATCTGTAAGTTCTGTGGAACTTCTGTTTCCTGCTTTCTATGCAACTGCCTTCCATAAGCTACCATGTGAAAAATTTTTGCAACACCGTGTTCTGTTCTGCTGTTAAGGGTAAATTTCTTTCATGGTTACCTAATGGAAGAATGCTTTGCTGTCACTGAGATGATAAATCACTTCTTATAAGAATTAAAGCTGTATAAATCAATGTCCTCTGTTCCCATATGTAAAGATATTGTATAAGGATATGTAATTTTTCACTTATATTTTTCATATTATGAAACCATCTTTTAAAGGTTAATTCAAAGAAACAGATTAAAAGAAAAATTGAAACTCTTTTAAATAATTTAATAAGTTTTATTTCAAAGAAAAAATCTGGAGCCTAAATAAAATCTGATAAATGTCTGTATAAGAAAATGAGGCAACTTTGTTCCAGAAAGGTATTGTATAAAATGAAATATTTTTCTTGTCAGAATATAAGATTTTCATCTGTTGATATCAATGTTGCATGGATGGGGGCATTGTTTTGCCATATTGATGGACATTTAATCTAGACTGCAGTAGGAACTTAAAAATGGAGATAGGAATTACTGGTTTTTACTGTCAGAGTCACAGAAATGATCAGAAGACTTGATGAGAAATATGGAAAACACAAATATAATACAATTATCTACTCTGGTGTGAGAAAATGACAAGTCTAAATTACATATTCTTGTGGATTTAAGATATCTTGCTGCATTAAACCAGACAACTAAAGATTAAATTTACAGTCTTCTGCAAGCCCATGCTTAATAAGTAAGACTCTCATCTTTAGTATTCAGCTGAATTCATTGTTTGTTAAGCTTATTTCTGAGACTTCCAAAGACTGTGCTATGTTGCAAAGCTAAAGAAGAAATTGTAGTATTGTAAAGCTTCTCCCAGAGGAAATTCTACAGCACTTAACCCAGATTTCCTTCATGTGGGTTACTATACTCTAGAGAAAAACTAAAAGCTACAAGTCACTGTCTCTTTCAACTTTAAACCACTTGTTGACCTCAACTCAGCTTTCAGAGATGGAAAAGTACTTTAGTTTCTTTATTAAGAAGTTTATAGTTTCAAACCAGAAAAGCTTTATGAAAAGTAGGTTTATCATTCCTGACAACCAATTCAAGTATAAAATGTTTAACTTTTCTCTAAAGAGCAAAAGAAAATCAGGTTTGTGTGCAAAACAGAGAAGATATTTTTGTCACCTGTGCAAGACCTCTATTCACAGCAGTTCTAACTTCTCCACTCTCCTTTCCACATAAGACAGTGCCTGGGAGTCAGGACAATCCTCACTGCTTAGGTCACTACAACTTTGTCTGCTACCTACAAAAAGTTGAAGTAATTCTGCAGCAGTTAATGAACTCCCTCATGCCGCTTTTCCCCGCAAGAAAGGAGGAATTCAGGGACTGAACTAGGACTTTGACTCAAAATATAGTTCTTTCCAGCCTCTGGAAAACTAGTCTCACACTCTCAATCAAGTTACTTGCTATTAACTCTTAATCAAGCTGGAATTTTTCATCACTTTCCAATATGGAGGCAATTACTAAAGACAGCCCTTAAAAAGGACAGTTTTTATAAATTCCATAAAACATGATTTTCCTCTACTTTTATCTTTCTATAAAGGCAACATTAATTCTATCTTATACACATTTTGATCTGAAATAATTTTTATTAAATGAAAAAAGCACAAATACTAACAATAATTAACTTTAGTTTTTTTAATATATTACCCTTCTGGGAAAATAAAAGAGTAATGTTTAACATCACATGACAGAAAAGTATGTTATCCAAAGTATTAGAAAAAAGCCTAGTGAAACAACTCCTAGTAAAAATGGTATGAGCATTTCACCCTAAATTAGGCTTTTGGAAAGAAATCATGTTCCTGAAGATCAGTAAAATGATGGTGTTCCTTGCTGCCCTGCTTCCCCTATCTCAGGTGTGATTGATTCTGGCTGCCTCTTGACACATCCCTGCTATTAGATGTCAAGCATCATTTATCCTACTCAGTAGAGAAGAGATGCCTCCAATGTGCAATACAGAGCACCTGAAGTTATCTACCCAAACTTCATCAAAAGCTGCTGAAGCCAGGCTCTGTGTGTTGACTAATGAAAAACTCTCCCACCAAAGAAAAGTTCACAGGTGTTTGCCACAAAGGTTCAATGCTCAAGAAAAAGAGCTAGAGCCACTTTTTAAAGCTTGATCTTCAGCAATGAATTGGACTGAGATGAATAACATTGTGCAGCCCCAGCTGGATTGCTGCTCAAGGCAATCTGGAAATTTATTATTGTAGATATAGAAGCAATTGCAAGATTTAGTAGCTGTTTTTTCAGGCAAATATGCAGATTTGATAATAATGTTCTGGATAGTAACTGGGGAGAAAGGCAGGGAGAGAGAGAGAAAGGGATTTATCCCACTGACAATGGGCAGAAATAGACTGATATATTATAGAGTGGTTTTTCTTTTGGGTCTTATGCATATATATGTATAATACTTGGCTGGTGTATACTCTTTCTAGACAGGGATGCTGTAGGATAAAGTTCTGTCATTACTTACTCTAAAATCATAATACTTCATGTGTAAAATAGGCTAGTGACAGCCCAGTCTTACACACCACACTTTTTTGGCTCACATACACATTTAGTGTCCAAAAAATTCAAACTGAAATACAGCCTCAAGGAACAACTGCTCATTTCACATATTTTAAATCAGGATTATTGATTCCGAAATGACACTAATTAACTCATAATCAGTGAACTACACAGTCAGGATCAATATGGGAAGTAAAATATATATAAATTACAACCGTGCACTCTTACAAAATGTTAACAAACACCCACAGCTTTCTCAACACCCTGCTAAAATAGTTCGTTCACACAGCTACAAACACCCTCCCACTTCTCTCCAGAGTGCAGGTTCCAATGTCTCACAAACCTCGAGTCAGAAACAAGGGCAAGCGCTTTGTGAGTACCTGTGCTGCTCCTCACAACCATCAGTCCACAAGTCTGAAAGGAAGCACACGCTGAGCTCACACAGGCTGTCCACAGCGCTTCCCCAAGCGCTGCACACCAAGCTGCTCATGACCAACAAGGTGAGTGCAGGCACCGACAAACCAGGCTATCAAATTGCTTATTTGCTTGCTTCATGAGGATTTCACTCATTTGTGGGGAAGGAAGGAGAATAATGATTTTCTTAACATTTTATGGGAAAATTCTGTGTGCAGACACAGGCCAATGATGGTAAAAAGGGCATTCCCAAAAAAGCTGAACAGCGTTTGAACTATGTGTTAAACATGGCTGAACAGGATTTTCATATGGATATTTCCAGAAACTGATTGGGTTTCGTCTCTACTGTATGAGCATATACATGTTTATAAATTCATATACATGCATACACACACTAAACTGTAAACTCTGAATTTATGTTATCTCTAGAAAAGAAACAAACATATATTTCAACATTGAGATGCATCATCAATGATATAGATGGTCTGAATTATGGGATGTTACCATTTTATTTTGTTAAAACTGTTTCTCCACAGCAATTTCTTTCTCTGAACTCTGAAATTTACATTTTTTGGAGGAGTGATTCTTTGTTACTGTAAGTTTTACAAATGACTGTGGACTGTCATACTGAGTGCCACCAATCAGCTATAATTCAGTAAGTAAACCCTGTGGTGTATGAGATTTTAGCTCATATCATCTATATGGAAAAATGGTATTTTCATTCCTCATTGATAACTCCATACTTTGCTGGGAGTTATGAAAAAGACAGAGCTATAAATTAGTTTTGATCAACCAAGAGGAACAACAAGAGACAGAATGCACATTAAAGTGTCAGTGCATATACTATTTTTCAGTTTGAAATAAATGGAAATGAACATAACTTTTCCTATTGAATGAAAGATACCTTATTGCCATTTTGGCAGAAGAACTTGATTTACATGCCCATGAATAGCCATGACAATTATTTATATGTGTCCTTACTGTCCTTAAAGGTGTCTCTTCATTTCACACTTATGTAGTATGATTCACATTGCAATTCATTTGAAATAGACAAAATTGCTCAAATTTTGCAGGTATTGTGTAATTTGTCAACATCTGAACACTTTGGGGAGAAAAGCCTTTCACTAAAGGCTTGTTGATCACTGTACACTGCCCAACTCATATCACTCATTTCTGTCTTTGCTCTGTCTGAATTAGATTGATCGGCACTTCACCGGGCAGATGGGATTTGCTTGGGTGTTTTGGTTTTATTTTCTTTTATTTTCTCTACAATTTTCCCTTTCATTTCCATACATAAGTGATTTTAAACTTGTGAGTGTCTTAACTGGCCCAGCAAGACCCTTTATGTTCACTACCTATATGGACAGTGAACACTGTCCAAGTATTAAATCCAGTCTAATGAGGTCAATATTTTAGGTAGGAGGATTTTGTTTTGGAAAGTATTCAAGGATTGTCAGTATAAAAGGGCTGTATGAATAAGGTGCTATGTCAGATATCTGAGTCATAGCTATTGAAAGAAAATGGTATGGTTTTCTTGAACAGTATTTCTAAAGATGTACAAGTATTTATTAAAAAAAATTCCCTCTCAGACTCCATCTCTCCAACTCTACTGACCTGGAAATGTATTACTGCTAATAAGAATTATTTAATTGTTTTTAAAGCCTCATTTCTTTGTTCAGGTTGTATAAGGAATTGAGATTCCCCATTACCATAAGTAACGAAGCCTGGATTTATTTCACAGTACCTATTCTGGTATAAATTTGCATTGCCAGACTCAGAAATTCCAGTATAATATTTATTATAATAAAATATATTCATTGAAAAATGGAAGTGTAGCTAAATAGAAAGTTGGGGCAGAAAAAAGAAAAAAATTATTAGAGGAAGGTGATAAGAGTTATAAAAATACTGTTAAACTAAGTCACAGACTGCTACTTGCTTTCTCCTAAAGAATTGCTAAAACTGCCAATTACTCCAGTAGATGAATTTTAATTCACAAAAATCTACCAAACTCTGGCTATTAATTGCCTAATAAGATCTCTTAGACAAACTTTAAGGTTGAATATAATAAAACCATGGTAAAGGAGAGCATTCAGCACCATGGTATGGGTTCCTCAGTCAAGTTAAATACAGTTTGTATGCGCAACACACTTCTTAAGGTCCAAACAACTCCAGGTTTTACAGTATTGACTATGTTTACCCCTTGAATATCCCACTACTGTAACCAAATGACTTCAGGTAGGCCAAGTAGACTAGAATATTTTTCGTCTCTGAGTGGTGTCACTTAGAGACAGAAAACTGAAGTGAAAACTGAGGCTTAGAGAAGTCTCACTTCATATGTAAAGAAATGTGAATGCAAGGATCATGCCAATGGAGTAGGTTTATAATGAAATAAATATTTCTAAATGTTAAATGTTCCCCAGAAGGAAGGCAGAATGTATACTACAAATATACAAAGGAATTATTGTAATAAGAGAGAGAATGGATGTGCTTTTTACAGGCTCAGCTTGAGTTCTCTTCGCTGAATGATATCCATTAGGTGAAAATAGTACATAGTTTTTATTAAAGGTCATACAGGAGGTAAATAAGGCAAATAAGGGAACTAAGAATCTAAATGTCTGTCCACTTGCCTGTATGATCTTTTAACTTTCAGATGCAATGTTGCTGACTGATTCCAGTACCTAACTGATTGTTAGGTGCACGCTCTGCAGTTTTTCCATAGGTAAACCTGAATGCTTCCAGAAGAGATTAGGAGACACTGATAATGCCATTTAGGTAGTAAGCCCTATTCTTCATTTTGTCTTTGCTTCTTGAAGGAAAGCATTTCTTATTCACTTCAAAAACAGTTTGTCCATTTTATTTTTCATTTTCAGATGGCAAACTGGAAAAAGCAGTCAGTCATTCATAGTTTTCCCACAGAAAGGTCAGTTTCAACCAAATTCAGTCATACTTACCTGTAAAGTAAATTGAACACTGCTCTCTTTAAAGCATAACTATTTCCAAGGGACACAGATTGAATTTAAAAGAACAGTTTTTTAAGACAGACATTTTTTTGTTTGCTAGCACATTGAAAAAAATCACTACACAGAAGATAGTTTCTCTTATTTCCCCTTCCACTCCAAAGAATATTATTTATTGTGTTGACCACAAGAGGACTTCTGTAGTTTCTCTTAGCACTACAGTGATGTTAAACGACATTGAAAAATTCCTTCCATCTTTTTAACATCCTTCAAAATCAGACATTGCAGCAAGCAGATTCTATTTCTCATTGCAGTCTCTGATTTGAAAACTAGAGACTTCTGTGCTACATCTATTTTTATATCCCTTATATACAAGTTTAGTTCTGTCATTCTGTCACCTTTGAGCATGTGCAATTATGTTTAATACTGGAAAAAATTCTATGTAGTATCAATTGAGTAGCTTGTAAAAGGTAGCATCTTTAATCATGCCCCTCACAGGGCAAGCACATAATCTGTTTTTTCTGCCTTTCAGCTCTAAGCTCTTTCATCGGAAAGTGGAAATTTTTAGCTAAAAACTATCAAAAATCAGTAGAATCATATACAATGTACCAATCTTTGGCTAGTCAAAAACTTTCATTAATATGCCTTCTCATGTGGAAGTTATCTGTCAGTCTGTGTATTTGCAGAGGCAAAGGCTGCAGAATTAGACTGCTGCTGTAACAGCTTACAAGACATCTTTTTTTAATTCATATGTCTGGAAGAAGGGGAATAAAAAGTTTACTTTATCACAGAAAATAATACAGACCTCTAACATCAAAAAATAAATGCAAAGCCCACATATATACATTCACTCTTTTTCAGACTCTCTTAATCAAGAAATTCTTCTAAGTTCATATATTAAAATCTACTGATCTGTTTCCATATTGTATGCAATTTTAGTAAAACTATTTACTCAAAATTATACCCTACATATATTTTTATGTTGTTTCAAACTTTCATGCACCTTATGAATTCTTATTAATCTTCATGTTACACATAAATTGCTTGACATAAGCAATATGAGCACCTCTCGTTTAAGCCATCTTCTTTCCTTTGGTTTTATTGGCCTTTCTTAGGGACTGCATCCTTTGCAATCCTGTTGTGTAAGAACTTCCAATATATATTTCAGGTGCAGTTTAATGTAATACAACATTGACAATTTAGTTTTGAATGTTGCTTCAAAGTATTTCAGTCCTGACTCTGAAAGTATGTTTTACTGTGAAATTTGACAATTATTCGATTCCTTTACTAACAGGACCCTGTTTGCAACAAAGCCAGTACTACTTGCAACAAAGTCAGTACTGAAGAGGATAAAATATTATGCTAATTCTTAAAAATGCCAGGAATGCCAGCAACTGTATAAAAGTTTGCTTCTATTGAAATAATCTACTGTATTCCACACTATCATTTTTTTTGAAATTATAGAAACTGTTATCTACCTAGTAGAAAGTTCATCTGCTTGTACATAAGGCTCATACTGAACCCCCATTTTAGCCATAATGTACTTTCAGTATAATTAAAACCGAAATTAATAAGTAAATACAAATATACACTAAACTGGGGGAAGCCCAGTCCTCGGTCACAGTGTAATAAACAAGTGCTTCTAAACATTGCTACTAGTACCCAAAAAAATGCAATAAAATAATATTGGTAAGTGTGTGTAGCACTGAAGTGATATCTGCCTGATCAAATGTAAAATAATTGGATATGAGTTTTTCTTCTATTCTGGGGATTTCACAGCTGATTTATGGACCATGTCAACACTGAGATCAATAAATATGTAGTTAAAAAGACCATCACATTAATCCACTTGGCAAAGTCTAATCATACTAAAATTTAGATTTTCTTTTTGATGGCATGTGGGGACTGAAATAATGAGTTTGGTGACCTCCAAACTTTCACACAGATGAAAGGTTAGTAAGGCACTCTCTGGGCAATTATGCTAACAATTATGTGTAAACATGTCGTGCACTTTATCATACAAAAGAGCCCAGACTTCACCAGACAGGCTGTAGTCTGTCTCCCTGTTAGTTGAAAGGATGCTACTTGGGTACAAGACTGCCTGCTATGCTATGCTTGCTGGGATTAGATCCCTAACAGATTTGCTTGATGTCACACGGACTCTGGTTTCACGGGGGTGGGAGGAGGGGTGGTGACAGTGGTGACAGCACTGGGCTGACTGATATTACTGTCTAACTTTGATCTGAACTATTCTTACTTTGTAATCAGTAAAAGAAAAAAATACATCTAGTTTCTCTGAAAAGTTGTGGTATCCAGAGAATTTTGTGAGTGGCAGACTGAAATTATATTAGTAAATCACCAAAATTTCATGGGAGTTTTTTCAATCTGCTTCCACTACCATTACACTTTGAATTTCTTGAAATATATCTTTTACTCTAGATTTTTTTAAATCTTGTTCAATTATTGAGATCTCATTAACTAAATCATTGCAGAGAATTTAAACATGATTTTACACTTGACTGAAGTAACTTAGGCATGAAAGGGCATTGCAGACATCCCAAGTACCCATGCACAGTTGCTTTTGAAATTTTAGTTCCAGGAAATGTGTGGTATTTTTAATCTCTATTTTTAAATCTGTAGTTCAGTTCATTGGAACATTCCAAAACTGTAATACAAATCTCCACTAAACTATTCTAATGAATGTGCTTTCTCCTTTCTCTCCCAATTCACCACACTAAAAGTTCAAAAAGTCAGGATTAGCATGAGAGCAAGCATTCTTCATGCAGCTGTCATATCTCTTTTGCAGTAGACTCCCATTATACCTAGTACAATGCTTTGTAGAGATATCTGGGCAGGCACAAGTGCCAAAAGTAGTATAACTGTGTTATTGCAATACCCCAACTAATATAACTGGATTACTTCCACTACAGTGCCACAAAGTACAATTACACATTACATAAATATATTCGAGTTTCATATGCAAAGAAAATTCCAGTTAATCTAAAATAAATGGCATTTTTCTAATAAAATTGAATAGTTCAAGGATTTCATGCATGGACTATATAGTTCCTGATATCCTTCAAGACTGAAAATTAAGTTTCTAATAATATCAGCTCAAAATTTTTCCCTTATTCAGTGTGAATTAGCCTGTACAAGGGACAATTTAAAGCTGGCCCAGGGCCATCAACATATACCACAGTCACTTCTGAGGCATTACTTAAAGTAATTGTTATAGTTTTGTGAGATCTAATTCTCTTTGCATTCTCACTTTCAGTAATTCATTGCCTTCAGCCTGCAGGAAAGAGACATCCAAGTTCATGTTAAAGATACCTTAGCTCACAGAAACAAATAATATGTGTAATTTACTTCAAATACTTGTTCATCACACTTTGTGCAGAGCAAGAGTACCACAGTCTATGCTAGATATATTATAAAACCAGAATTCTTACTGAATTCTGAGGGAAGTGAGCCAAAAATAAAACAGTTGTTCTTTTTTTGTGATCCTAGAGTTATTAAGATGGAACTAAGAAAAGTGTTCTTAATCTTCAGGGAAAAATATATAAAATAGATTTACTGGGTGGGAATTTTAGAGGTTTTCATGACAGAAAAGAGGGAAAATACTATTAAAAGTTGATTTTCTTAATATTCTCATATATAAGAAGTGATGATAAAAAATCCCCACATTCAAGATCTTGGCAATAGCACTTGCAGTACTTGTTTTCTAATGTAAGCTGAATAGGAACAACAAATTCCAAGTTCAATACCTTTGTATCAACAAAAACACCCAAAATAATAAAAAAAATTCATACATACAACTCTGTCTTTGGTCCTTTGAAATATAAAAACTTTCTTGGGCCATAAAGTTGAACACTATTTATGCAAAACTTAAAAAAGAAAAGAGATTATTACCCTAAATTGGTTCAGACACTGTTAAAAATAATTTCGCTGGCTAAGAAAATTCAAATTGGAAAAAAAGCCATTTAGAACAGGTTAGTCTCATATCATACTCTTTGTCTAACCAAATAAACTTCAAATTTATGTAATCAATGGGGTATATTCTTCTCCACATAAGCTCTCTGTTTAAACAGTTTCTGTGATCACACTTATTTATCTCATTTAAAGAACTCAAAGATTCCAGATGGCAACTGAGCACTCATGCAACTGCTCGGGAACTCACCCCAATGGAATGGGGACAGAAGCAGAAGAGTAAAAGGGAGAAAGCTTGTGGGTTGAGCTAAAGACAGTTTAATAGGTAAAGCAAAAGATGTGGAAGGAAAGCAAAACAAGGAATTAGTTCACAGCTTCTGATGGACAGGCAGATGTTCAGGCATTCCCAGGAAAGTAGAGCTTTTCCATGGGTAGGGAAAGCAGAGCTTTGCCATGACTTGGGAAGACAAGCACCATTGCTCAGAACATCCTCTGCTTTCTTCTCCTAGGTTTATATGCTGAACATGACCCCATATGATCTGGAATATCCCTTGGGTCAGGTTGGGGTCAGCTGTCCCAGCTGTGTCCCTTCCCAGCTCTTCCCTGCACAGCCTTCTGGCAGGTGGGTGGGGTGAGAAGCAGAAGAGGCCTTGATGCAGTAAGCATTGCTCAACTATAATGAAAACTTCCCTGTTTTCAGCAAAAATCCAAAACATTGCCCCATACAGCTGCTCTGAAGAAAATTAATTTACCCCAGCTGAAACAAGCACGTTCTCCACCCCTTGTTCCATAGCATTTACATCATACTCAGATCCAACATTATCCAAGACCCCCTCGTTAACCACCTGAGAGTGGAATGTTAATGGGTCACACAAAGCCATTCGCAAAGGCAGTGGGTGGCTGTGCACACAGCCCAGGTGCAGAGGGGGGCACACCCACCACTGGAGGCCACAAGCTGGGTAATGAACAAGGGAAGGGAAGAGGCATACAAGAAGCAGATACTGCAAGGCAAGATAGTGCATTCTATATACCGATGTTCTCATACAGTGGCCTGGGTCTAAAAAATTCCCTCTAAAGAAGAACCAGGACATTCACTCATAAATCTGAAGATATGTAACCCTTCCTCTCATCCTTTGATAGAATAGCCAGAGATCATCCCCCTAATCTGTGGGCCACCCCTGTAAAATGGCTGTAAAATGTCCACCAGTGTCTACACAATGACAGCAAAGTTCATTTAGTCCATGACTTAGGGCTCCATCTGTTCAGGTGATCACTTGGGACAGGAAGGGACCAAAGGCAGCTCAGGGCAGGTCACTGCTGCACTTGCACTGCTCCTTGTAAGGCCTCCATGTGTTCCTGTAATACACAACTCACTTCTGTACTCAGATGCTGATGCCATGACTTGACAGACTTCATCTCACATAGAAATTCTTGTCTTGCCTCAGAAAATTCATAAAAACAATGAAGAGAGGTTAGCAAATGCTGTTATAAGGTGCAAGTCTGACCTTAGGCACAGAAAGGGCCATGGCTGGAGTGACTAAACTAGAATATATAGTCTACATATACCACAGAGAGAGATTCGTTCCTGTTTTTATGAAGCTATTTCTTATGTATAGCAAAGCAGTAATAATGCAATTGCAGTCAAATAGCTACAGCAATATGTATAAGGAAAATTAATTAATCTAAGTATCAAAATCCTATGATTAATATAATCTGATAAATTAATACTACCATAACTACCATGAATTTCATGCATTTAATGCTGTAACAATACATCACTGTTTATTCACGTCCATATTTTTTACTTACAGCCTTTACAATAAAGGTATTTGTCCTTTCATGGCGTGGGAAGTGGAACAGTTTAAAATGCACTGGTTTCTATTCTCATGCATAAACACAGTACAACTAAAGTTACAGCAGATGCTTTGTATTTCTGTCTTTGTATTTCTCACCCCCAGAAAGTGCTAGCCTTACCACCACCATATAAAACCAGCCAGAATATATTTTAAAGCTAAAAAGAAAAAGAAATTGCACTAGCAGAAGTGAATTCTGAAAGAAGGGGATAATACGAGTCAGTGGAGCTATGAGCTACTTGACAAAGCCACTCTCAGTGAAGGACCACCTACTCTTGGGGGTAGGTACAGCAAGGAAATGTTGCAGACATTTGATAAAGTATTTTTAAAAATTATTTTGTTACAGGAGATGTGTTTGGGACTTGCAAACAAGAAGTTTAAACTGAACCTTTGAATTTTTCTATAAAGGATTCAAAGGTAATTTTTTATAAACAAAAAGCTTTCCCTGAACAACTTTGTGATGGAAACGTAGTTATTAACCCATGTTTAATTTCTGAGAGAAAACCACAACCAAACTGACATTAATGTCCCTTATGCATCCACCAAGAACTGTGAAGTACTGGGTTCACAGCTGTCATGGGTAAAATCCTATGCTGTGGGGCAAGGTCCTACCAATACTTTTATTCTTGTGCAGACTGCACCAGAAAGCAAGGTGCAGTTTCTACATTCAATAATTTCCCTTGCAGGGGAGAAACAGAAGATAGCTGAAAGGTTCTATTTGCCCTAAAAAATCATTACTTATCTTTCATGTGATTGTTTCCTATAGTTACAGCAAAACACTGTATTTATTCTAGTGACACAGAATTTTGCCATTATATATATTGAAGAGCCTCAATAACTTGATTGTAGGAAGAAAGAATGTTTAGTGATTTTTCTATCCCTTCAAATTGATGTGCAATATCACAAGGATTCATTCTTATTAGGCTTTACTTGGCTAGTAGAGATCAGAGTTAGGCAAATTAACTTCCAGATTTTGGACTAATAAAGAAGATAAGGTAGACAACAACCTCAGATTTCAAAGGCCAGGAAATTATCTGGTCATTCCAGGCCACTGAATGTAGTGTCTCTGGCAGTGTGCAATACCCTAATCAGGTACGTTGTGCCTTACATTAAAAATATTTATGGTCTATTATTGGAGTTGAGATATGACTATCTTGGTAAAAGTTTAGGTTATGATGATCATTTAAGAAAACCATAATGGTTTTCTGAAAATTTCAGTTTATGTCAGTTTATCATTGGTTCTGCCACTATCCAAGCTGATAGATAAGGAAGAAGCGTAAGCCTATAATTCCCTTTTTTCTTATTTTAAATATTTTTTTTCTTAATAAAGGTAGGGTTTCTTCCATTACATTCCTTGAAAAACAACACATGTACTAGCAATGGAAAACCTTCAATTACTTAAGGAACACCAAAAAAAAAAATCAAACCTTTATTCTCAAACTGTTCTCCATAGATAGGGACATTCTAAACACCTAGATATCACTGCAGATCTCTCCCCAGAGGAAAAAAAAAAAAAACAACCAAAAACCCCAAAAAACCTTACTGTTAATCCTATAAAGACAGAATAAAACCATAGTGATAAACGGTAAGTAAACACTTGGTTTTTACCCAAGTTTTGGTGGCTTCCCAGTCATCTGCAATGCAGCATGTCTGCTCCTAAAGGAAGCTTTTCTTTTGATAGTATTTTTCTGTAATCCTGCTGAAAGGAAACTACCTCCAAGGTATGATCCAATGGAAATAATGAAAGTCAACAAACTTAATTCTGTCTTGTCTTGTATATTATAATTCCTTGATTTTGAATGGTGTCTTTAGATTTATTTTAATAGAAATGCAGAATAGAAGTAAATTGATTCTATTCTGATATAGGACTTTGGGGCCACTTTGCTTTTCATTTATACCAATGCAATCAGGAATAGAGATCTAAATCTGAAACACATACAAGTTAAATCAACTTGCCTTCAAAATTAAGCTAGCTTAATTTTACCATCTCTGAGTTTTATCAGTTTCATTCAGAGAAACTCAGCTTGTGGCATTAATTGCTTTGAAATACAAGGAATAAAAATAGTGCTATTTTTCTTTTCACTCTGATTACAGCAAAGTAGAGATGCTTGAATGACTGATTAATGTGCTGCTCCAATAGTTTTTTAGCAGTTCAGAGTGAGGCATCTCTGTTACATGAACCATGCAACCACGGTGCTATGTCAAAGCTAATGAGCCAGATGAAAAGCAGCTTAGATGAGGTATGGCAACTTCATAAAAAATAGAGTTTCTAGATGGTTTATCCAAAGCTGACTAGACACTTACTCCAAATATCTCTCACTGATACTAAGGACAATCTTTATTAGAGTAGTTTGACAAGAATAGCACAGGAATCACTGTACCAGTGTGTCCTATAGCTATCAAATGTCCTTTTTCATCTTTATAAAAGGATGTTACTTTTTTTAAATTCAGAATTCATATAAAAATATAACAGGTTAATTTGAATTTTTTTTAATTACATCTCAAATGTCTCTGATCTTCTGTTAATGTTCATAGTAATAATTCTTTCAAAAAAGATGTTTAAACCTCTGCATAATCACCAGATAAGTTGACATATCTACAATTTTATTTCAGAACCACAGGCACTGCACTTCCTTAGTTTTCAATTTGATCTAAAACTGCTCTTATTCATCTTCAGGTTTATGCACAAGTCTTTCATAGTTTTAGAGCATCAGTTCACTGTTGTGCCCAAACTGAGCATGGCCACCCTGGTTTTGTTTCCATCTTGGTGTGATAACACTCCATCCCTCTCCCTTGCAGTATACTAACCATATTTCGTTTCAATAAATATGAATCTCAGTAAGACCTAATATTTTTTCTTAAATATTTATTTTGTACCCTATTCTCACCACACAAAGATGACTGTTCCTTCCCTTAATCCTTTTCCACTTTTACCACTGAAGACTTTTTAAGTCGCCATACCACTCCAAGTTAATGTAGCCTAAAACTACAAGGTTACTTGTTTTTCATCTCAGCTTTTATTCTAAAAGCTTTCTTAAAGTTTTAATTAATTCAGTTAAGCCCCTTCTAGCACTCTTCTACCTTTTTTTCCTTTCATTTCTTTGGAGTGCAAGTTTGGGTAGGTTTATTTGTTATACAAATATATAATTACACAGTGAGAAAATTCTTTTAATCATATGTGTAATTGGAGCTTTATTAATACACTTTATATTATTTTATTTGTTTGCCCCTAGTCTCAACATTGGATCTAAAATC
Organism: Fringilla coelebs; assembly: GCF_963513975.1. Taxonomy (NCBI): domain Eukaryota; kingdom Metazoa; phylum Chordata; class Aves; order Passeriformes; family Fringillidae; genus Fringilla; species Fringilla coelebs. The sequence continues at coordinate 30,583,286 of NC_140032.1, read as the reverse complement.
CACTAGATTATAAATGTATGAAAATATGTGCAACAAAATGAATTTTGTTTAAAACAACATTAAAGAACATTTTATAATTCTTTAGAGAGCAAATAAATGGCTAAGATAATGTGTAATAAGCCTGCAAACACCCTTTATGACAAATAACTTAATTACAACTAGTTGACAAGTCACAGCAAGTGTCAAAAAAGGACTTAACATCTGAAGGAAAGACCAAGCTGTGGTCTGTCTTGCTCAAATTGATAATGAACCCATTTGCCTAAGTTAATGAAATCCAAATGGCAGCTATATGATAACAAGGCCTGAGATAGCTCACTGTTTCACTGAACATATTGCTACTGCCTCCTAGTAACAGAAAGACAAACAAATACAGGTATAAACGTAATGGTTCAAGAACAAGTAAGGTCACAAAAATAAAAGTAAAAGCATCACCATGAAAACATAAATGTTCTTATAAACACTTATTAAAAAAGCAGTGAAAATGGCCTCCTCATAGCTCTTGCTGGAAAAAAATTTCTTTTGGTTGTGGTCATCTCTTTCTATGATGTTTGCCAAATGTGGTCAGAATCGACCCAGGTCAGGAACAAACTGGGAAGGGAAAAAAGGCAAGACTGAAGACCACTGTGTACATTGAAAGTGGCCATCCAGGACACAAGCTACCCACAGTGCACAGCAAAGGTCTGTTCAGGTCACAGAGAGACAGGCATGGAGACCTGCGCTCCTACAGCATCTCTGGGACATGGCTGGGCAGAAATGGGGTATGGAGCCATGGGCAGCGTGTGGCCCCAGGGAGGTTAGTCAGGACTACTGAGGACTGGTGGTGCCATCAGAACCCTGAGAAAAGAGAGAAAAAAGGACATGCTGAGACCAGAGCATCTGATGTGTGATTAGAAATTAGAGATGTTTGGAAACAATATGAATGATGGAAACGTCTATAGCAAGAAAGCAAGAGCTGCAGGGAACATAACCTTAGCACCACCAAGAGCAATTTCATTTTTATCAGCCAGAGACATCATGCTGGCCATTGCACTGATTCAAAGAACAAAAGTGTGATTTATCTGCCAGCAGCAGAAAGGATATTTCGTGTGAATCTGAGGTTGGAAAATATTTTTAAGGGAAGTCCACAGTATGTATGAGGAGTCCTTCATGTCAAGACAGACGATGCTGCTTTATTTGCCACTGAAGTGATTCAAGGGCAATAATGCTGAGCATGCTATCAAGAGAAGGGGGTGGAGAGCATTGCAACAATCTAAGCTGAATTTTTCAAATCCATAGAAAAGATGGTAAAAGATGGTAAGATCCTAAAGATCACTAGGCAAAAGAATAAGCATTCTTTAGACCTATCAGGAATTTGGACTGCACAGTCACTGGTAAAAAACATCGTATGTTTTAATCTTGAGTAGATTAAGATCAACACAAAACCACCCTTCAGCCTGGCAGATTTCCTGTGGATTAATAACAGGATTTTTCATTCTGTTCCTTTAAATTAGGACCACACCATCTTTTCATGGCAAGGCTTCACTTTATAGGGATCATCTCTTTTATCTTAAGAGAACTGCCTCTGGAAAGCATATTGGCCCCTTTGGAAAACAATTGCCTCTGGCTGTTGACTACCAGGGAAATAAACAACAGAGCCCAGATCTTTCTGGACACAAAACCAGTAAAAATGATACTATTTTAGTGTGGGGTTTTTTTCATGTTAATGATGTCAATACCTTCTGCAGCATAGCTCCATGGTCCTGATGAACAATGGCTTTGGACAGATTCATTATAGTAGACAAAATGTGTTCACTTGCTTTTGTCTCACCTGACTCACTGTGATGTGCTTGAGGACTGCCCATTTAGGAACTCATGGTATACATAAACTTTCAGGTGAAAGGCCTCTTTCAATGTTGATAAAGGAGTTTTTTGACAATGCACATGAAACCTTTAACTTGGCTTCTACAACTAACTTGATCATATCAGAAGCTCTTCCTTATCAATTAAAAATGAAAAAATGCAATCTAGCTGTGCAGTGTCAAAGCCTGAGCAGAAGTGGTCAATGTGTCTCTCCTAATGACAGCTTCTGAATGACAAAGCTATCTGGCCCAGTTCTGTGCCTTTGTCATGTCACTTGTGAGATAGGAATTTGTGCTCTGGTATTCATTTCTGCCTAGCAGGAAGAGCTTGATGGGTTTTTCCCCAGGAGGCTAATATTAGATTTTATGGAGTTCTTTTCAGAGGCAAAGGGTCTGCATCCTATTCTCTTTTTGGGGGGAGGAGGGGAGGGGAAAGGAAGTTGTATCTTAATACAGTGAAAGCCAGTCTGTGTGGTCTGTGTGGAGAAATAGAAAAGGAGTAATTCTGCTCATGCTTCTTCCTAGGGATAAAGCTGTTTCATATCATAGGAGCCTAGAGGTAGCCTATATATTGTTTGGATAAGTGTAGCCAAAGCACTCATTGGCACATATAGAAATTATTCACATGGCACAGAATATGCACAGCAGAGGTGCATTTAAGTGCATAATTGGGGAAATCATGTAATGATGCTTCAGATTTCCAACTCAAGATAGTTATATGCCAATCAATGAGTGAATGATTGCACTCTGAAGCACTGAATGAGTCTCATTAGATCCAGGACGTTATACACATAATCACATGCTCAGCTATTCTATCAAAAATCTGACAAATTAGGATTGATATCTCCCTACTGGAAAACAGCAAATAAAGCAGTTGGCTCAGATCTTCTCAGCAGGCCACATAAAACAGAAATTTGCATTGTATTCATTGTGTCTCAGAGATGAAGGAGAAAAAAATCCAGTCCATAAAGATAGCAAGAGAGCTCAGCAAGTGACTTACTCTGTAAGTCTAGTAACAATTTTCTCTGTTCTGCACAGCTTACTTTGAGACAGAGGGTTTTCCTGGTTGACTTTTAATAAAAAAAGAATTCAAAACAACCATTTGAGTGCAAAATGTTCTAAATGTGCTAATAAGAAAACCTGATTGGAACTACACTGAAACCCTTGTGCAAACCAATAATAAAGCTGTTTTTGTTTACCCTTTTCAAGGATCAGCAGTATTCGTGTATAAGAATGCAACAATTCTTAGATATTAAGTTTCCTTTTCTTCAGTAGAATTACAGAGAGAGTATTAGGAATAACAGTTCACATTTGTACTTGAAGAGTGAAAAGCATAAAATATGAAAGTACTTTAATGAAGAAAAAGAAAAGCAGGCAAAGCCTGTCAGAAAGAGCAGGCAAATAAAATTCAAGCTGTGGTGAACTGGGAAGAGATAGAGAGGTTCTAGGTATAGAAGAGCATTGCTATTATTTTATTCAGATATATTCACATGTCTACAAGTATCTCTTGGTCAATTTTTATCTCATTTTGGGGATCAGATTCAGGTTCACACCATGTTTTTTAGTTTATGCCTTCTGACTTTCCACTTAAGTTTTAGTCTCTTCCCTATTACTACTCCTCAGCTGAATTCATGTTCGTCATATTTAATCAGATTCCATTTAGCATCCATCACGTGTAATTTTGAATTACATGGCCAGCTTGTAATGCAAGTTGGGGTTTTTTTTAATTGGGAAAAAAAACTAATTCTGAAATGGAGTTGTGCCCAGAGCAAAAGGGCACAAGAGCACTTCTAATCTGTAAGGGTTCAATTACTGCCTGCTGGGCCACAGAGCATTTGTCTGATTTAGAGTCACTTATTTCAAGTAACGTGACGAGGAAGGGAATGTGTCTTTTGTGTGATTAGTCTTAAACAGGAACAGAAGAAACAGCTAAGGGATATTTCTTGGTCCAATTGATTGTTTGCAGTATTTAATAGGATACAGCTAAACTAGCTTGCCCCATCTTCTCCCCCACCCCTCACTTCCATCCTTTAGTTTTTTTAAGAAATCCATATTTCATTCAGGTGTGTATTTCACATAAGCATACAGCACAGTTATGTAACACTTATTTTCACTTATTCAGTAATCTGGTTAACTCCTGAAATAACTGAAGCTCTGTGGTTCTTGGGTAACTAGGGTATCTTAAAAATAGACAAAATACATAAGTTGCATACATTGCTCTTTGAGACTTTAGATTTGGCCTTTCTTTCAAAGGCATCATTGAAGTTAATGGCTTGGGGCTCAGGACAGAGTTATTGCAAAAAGGAATATTCATTCTAAAATCTGGAATGGGTGAAATTAAGGTAATAGTCTTATTCAGCAGACCAATTTCAGCATCTTCCCCTGATTAATCTAACACTTGGTTTAAGTGCCTCATTAACAAAGCTGTTCCCTCTGGACATCTGCAAAGAACTACAGAAGACTATTTGGTGGAAGAACATTGCTGGTACAAAAGTCAGAAGACTAGGAATGTGGGATTATGGAAGGTAATAGGCAGAAAAATGAAGGAGAGCTTTCCCTCAAAAAGTAATCTTATTTGTTAGGAGCTGCCAAATCCAGTACCCCAATGGAGGCCAGGCTGCCACAGCCTACTCCAGCAAGTAGCAAGACTGAATTCCTAATAGACATGCAGATACACACACATTCACATAGAATAATTTAGGTTGGAAAAGAGCTTTAAGATTCTCAAATCCAACAGTAAGAAATGTATGCACAAGCACAGCCAGCTGCACAGGTCACCACAGACACACACAGACGGAGCTAGCCAAACCAGCCCTAACCTCATCCTGTTACATTTTCTGTCTGATCAGGATGAAAGCCCATTAAAAAACAAGTCCCTCAGGCAGCTGGTCAATGACACATAACCTACCCTGGACCCCCAGACTTCCCAGTTACAGGTGCCTGGACATGTGAGCCCGAGGATGCAGCCCCACTGCACATGCAGGTGCCCAGACCTACACACACAGGTACCACATGAGGACCTTCCAGCACCTGGTCTTGGACACTGTAGGGTCCAGAACTCACTGGAGGAGCCTCTTAAACAAGCTTACTTTTTGGTAATGTACCTTGAGTCAGAAGCAAGGGAGAAATACCAAAAATATATTCCTCAAGAGAAAACAACAGAAATTTTACTGGCAAACTTCAGAAAATCAGGGAACTTTGGCAAAAGTTTGAAGCGATGTTCAATCAACATAAATAATTTCATAAAGGGTTAACTTATCCCATTAATCTTAAGCATAATCCAAGCCCATCTGATTTTAAGTTACTCAGACTTTGAGAAGAGGGAATTAGAAGAAGAAAAAGAGAGAGTGATATAGAAAAGAACAAATACACCCAGCACTTCTGGTTTCATTATTGTTTCAGATGACATACATTCTAAGAGCAGGTACAGTCAAGACACATGCTCATATCTCATGCTTTGCTTCAGTTCCTTTGGCCCTCCTGGGCCCTGGCCCCAGGTGGGACTCAGCCATCTAACCATTCACAAGCTGGTTAGGGGCTCCAGGGGCAATCTGCTTACATGCAATTTTATCATCTTTCTCCCTTACATTTCCTTTTCAAACCATCTTTATCCCTCCCTTTTCCACCTTTAATCCCTCCCCTAATTACCCAATAAGAAATCTCCCACAATTCCAAGACGGTTTTTCCCACACCCCCTAGTCAGTGCCATACCTCTATCCAAAGACTGCTAACACTCTCCATCCAAAAGGCCACCCAGAGAGGTTTTCTGATAACTTCTGATAACTCCTCTTCGTGGCTATCACCCAAGACCTTGGGGTTGAGGCTCCCCTGGAACAGCCCTGGGAGGAGGAGGTGGAGCAGGGCCTGTGCTATTGGGGTTTCCTTGTGCTCTTCTGTGTTCTTGGTGATGAGCCTTTAACCACCTGTCCTAATGCTCACATCAAAGGTCTGGCTTGATATTAAAACTAGGTGTGCAGATTACCAAAATTCAGACAGCATTATCCATATTTCAAAATTTTGTTTGGACAACACAGGCAGGGTTTTCTTCTGTTGGATTTGAGGATGACTTCATCACATTATCTCAGCTGTTGATCTTCATCTGTAAAATGAAGCTTCACAGTTTTTTCTGAATAATTCAAATACCAAACTATGGTCAAAAGCCAGGAGTTCCCATTCCAGTCTGCATTAAAAGATCATTTTTCAAGCAGTATCTTCTGTTTCAAATTGATTAAATGTGAATTAATTTGGTCAATTACATTTGATTAATTATGTGGCATGTGATTGATGAAGTAATCATTTCAACAGTGTATGTTACAAAATAATGAAATAATTGGTAATTGTGGTCTATTAGAAGCTTGTAGGAATTAGAAATTGTAGGAATCAAAACACTCAATCTGGAAGTTTGACATGATCAGCTCACAAAAGAGAGTAAGACATGGTACAATTTCTCCCTTAAAGAATATAAATAAAATCACATACTTCATTACTTCTTAATCATATAGGAAAAATCTGTACTCAATACTTACACAGTTTTATGTTTACAGAGAAAACACATTATTGAAAATATTTTAAAATTAATTTTAGCTTACAGTAGAATATGTACAGAAATCTTTAAAAAGAAGTTGCAAGGGATTAGGAGGCAGGCAGGCATAATTTCAGTACGGGACTTTCTACAGTGTCAGTCACACTTTAGGATGAATTATTGAATGAACTTGGAAATAAGAATACCAATGTAACAAAGAAAACAGGTTAGGTTACAATAGCCATTTCTGTTCTTGAAATTAATTAAGTCTAGATCTTGAAAACTTGGGGGAAAAACATTATGCACGGCCTCATCTAGCATATGTACTGGTGCAGAAGGAAAAAAAAAAGTGAGATTTCCTTTAACTGAATTTTTTTAAGGGACTGGAAGAAAATGAAAGGTTCTGTAGAAACATAGTGTTTGCTTTTCATACAGACAAGTGGGAAGAGTAAAAGCAAGGGCACATCAGCATGTCTGGGAGAATGTACTGCCTGAGGCAATGGCCTGTTTCAGGTTTTCCTCTGTCCTTAGCAATCCCTTTTTGGCACCTATGAAATTCCATTCTCCTTCCTAATTTTCAGCAAAACCAGGACAATCATTAAACCTTTATTCTGGCATAGGGCACAAACAGCTTTCTATCCTTTAAATAATAGAACATATGAAATCCTGCTTTGGAGAATAGTTAGAAGTACTTGCTACTGCATAATTCTAAAATTCTGAAAATGACCCTAGAGTTTTAATTTTTTTTCTGGACCTTGCTAGCCTTATATTCTGCAATGTTTGTCTGAACTATATTTCTATGTCAACATGAGCATTGTCAGAAAGCAGTAATACAAATGAAATGCCTAAAAAGATTTTTAAAGCATTTTAAATGCTGAAATATTTATGTGACGAGGGAAAAGATGGACTGGGGTTTAGCCTTGGGAAGCAGTGAAACTTCAAAGAAATTGGTGGGTATAGCCCAAGGTATTTCACAGGTTTAAAACCTCATAAAATATGCGAATCCAAGGTACCTGCTTTAGGTGATTAGATTAATAAAATTAAACATTCCTTTCTATGTGAATAACAGTCCTTTAAGTACAAATATATATGTCCCACATTGCAGCGTGCATTCAGCTATCCATGAGATAACTGAGGGTAAGGGAATGAGGGAGGGAAGTCAAAACAGACAAAGTACCAGCTGAAATAATGGCACTAATTTTATTTTTATTGACACACAATAATGCTCATTTTTCCAGAGGTCCAGGGATATCTTCCTTAAAGACAAAATGTCAGCCTTAGCTTATTCAGTGACCACGTCATTGCCATGAGAGATTCCTTGCAGGCATTGTGCTGCATTTCAGTTTTCTGCCTCACAATGGCACATTTAAAGGTATTTCTGACAGAGTTCACTATAATGCCAGTCAACCAACAGAAATGCAGAACTTTTTATTCTACTATAAATGTTAATGGTACATTTTCACCTTAATCCCTTCACTTGGATAACCAAACTGATATTTAATTACCTATTGAGAAGCGGGGTCCTAATTAGAGCTGTGCAGAGCTATTCACACATTGAACCTGAGTGAACAAGCCTCTCAGTGTTTTCAAGTTTATTGCCATTAGCCCAGTGGGTTTGCTCTTCACCACAAGACTTAGTTCAACCATTATGCTCCAGAGAAAGAAAACCCCTGAGAACACAAACACTGATATTACTGCACTCTACCAGGAGCCCATTGAGCCTTTCTATCCTTTTGAATAAGCTATTAAAAGACAAAGTAAAAAAAACTGTAGTAGATCCAACCAGTGGGGAAATACCGAGGCAATTTTACAGAAAAAAGGGTATTACTGAAAGAATGGAGGAGATTTAGAGAAAAAAATTGTTGAAGCAATTTAAGATAATAGGATGCTAATTAAAGAGGAATTATAGTGGAGATTTTATAATACTTCTAACACTGGCAGTAATGTTGACTGCATCTGGGTTGGAAACAAGCACAAGGAGCTAAGGCATTACTGGCAATTAGGAACCAGACACTGCCACTCTCAGGGAACAGAGTTTCTCTGTAAGCAGATAACACTCAGGGCAAGTAACAGAGGGAAATTGTGCCCCAGGTGCTGCTCAGAGTGATTGCTCTGCCACTGTCACGAACTAGGTAGTCAGGAGCAGAATACACAGTCAATATACAGTCAGCATTCTCTCTGGTAGGAGTCTCAGGTGTGCGACTGAAGAGTGGGGCCTCAGTCTGAATGGATGTTTCCAGGGTCTGATTCTTGAATATATTCACCTTAAACTGCACTTTTAGTCCACTTTTAGACAGCTGTGACAACTTCTGAAATGCCCTAGAAAGGTTGGTTCCTGTATTGGCCAAATTATATCATCAAAATCAGCATTGATAGCAGTATCATAATATATTATAAAGATTAATTTTGATATAAAATAGTCCAATTTGCATGAGATCATGCATTATAAACATGGAACTTATGGCAAATGTTAAAATAGCTGTTGAATATGTTTAAACTACTCAATTGAACCCCTTTACTGACCTTTAGGAAAAGTCAAAAGCTTCAAAGAAAGCAAGGATAATTTATCTCTAGTTTGGTATGGTTCATATAAAAACATTTAAAAATTAAATTGATGTGTTATTTTAATTAAAATAAATAAAAAGTTTAGTGGTGAGAACGTTAGAGAACTTTTTGCCTGAAGAAAAGTATTGTGATCAGATTACACACCTGCAAAAAAATGGGGCTTTTGAAATTAAGATTGAAAGTACTGAGTTTGCTGACATAACTTTAACAGTCAGAATAACACATGAACACAGTAAGGTAAACATTGCCAAATACAATACCTGATCAAATATAGCACTATACATTAGAAAAAAGATAAAATCTTATTCATTACAATTTAAAATATACTGATGTGGCACACTCAGTAAAAAAAAAAAACAGCAAAAAAATCAAACCCAAACCAAAACACAAGAAACTGAAAAATTTGTACAGCTGCAAAATGATGTATTTTAAAATTATGCTCTTCTTGGCCCACATCAGTACATGGCTCTAGAAGACCAGTGGCCAAACATTGTGATAAACAGAAATTGAATATAGAAAGGAGAGAAAGGCATATTACAAATCCTGTAATTATTCCGTCCCAGAGGGATATTCTCTCCTGAGTTTCTGCCTATTCCAGTGCTTCCAGGGTAGGATTCAGCTGCCTCCCTCTGCAACAGAAAAGACATAATGACTTCTGCTTCCCAAAAAGGACTCAAAGTAAATGAACATACAAAATACCCAGCAATCTGTACAATCCACATGTGATTTCCTGAAGGACTAAGAGGCAAGAAAGTCAAGGTTACATTTTAATTTTGTTCTGACTTATTCTATTCTTAGTTTTCTATTATTACCTCTTCTTGAAAGAAAACGTGCCCACATGTGGAACAGTCTAAAATAGGAACATCAATCCTAGAACACTTCTTGCCTGTACTGCCACCTAAGATCATTTGCAAAGAAAAATCATTACCTAGAGGTCTTTTGGAAGGTCCTGACCTTGGCTACCTTAAAGTGCAGACAACACATTGTTTCAGGAATGTGCTCCTGCTTGTACCCATAATAAAAAGGGTATTTCAGAAAGACAGGCAAGGTACCCTTATTCCTCTGGATTACTTCACCATGCACTTATTTAGATGCACCTGCTACTGTTACATTGAATCCTCTGCAGTATAAAAGAGACTGCAATAATCTGACAGCAGAGTGGTGGAACAGAAGACAGCAGCTCAGTGTGATAAAGATCATGGAGACAGAAGACTTGGAGATGAACAGTTCAAACAACTAATGAAAGTATATGAGTGTCATGACGTCTGGCATTACACAAAGGAGGGAGCAAAAAAAGGTTTATAGGGGCTGTGAAAGGAAGAGGAGGGTCTTTGAGTGCACACAGGGGAGGAGATTTCAAAATAGCCTAGATCTGTAATAAAATCTCAGGAGTGAAGAGAGAGGAAAAGAAATCAAACACAAAGGTCTATTTTCTGCCTAAATTTAGGCAGAGGTGAATCACAGTTACGAGAGGGTCAATTAAGAGATCAGCCCTGGGGTGTTACTACACAGCTGTCTCAGTATGGGAGTATGTAGAGAGAACTATTTGTTAAAACACATAATGAAAATATCATCCTGGAAAGCTGCTGAGCTAACCACAGAGGTTCATTACTGATACAGAGATGCAATCTCCTTAGGAATGACAGGTGTAAGAAAAAGAGAGAAAGGTGTACCATGTATTAAAGGTGTATTTTTTCACAAGTTCATGGAAAGGAGAGAATGTTGCTAGATTGTTTTTGTTTTATAGAAGAATCATAACTGCAAAGAATTCACATATTCCACATAAGCTAGAAGACAAAATGGTTACCTCTTCTTTTTTTTTTTTTTTTTTTTAATTAAAGCCTTGTAGCAAAAGGAGATTGTAATTTTTCAGAGATACCTAAGGGCAAAGTAGGATGACACAGTCAGTGCATAGAATATTTTGCAGGCAATTTTTATTTTAGAGATTAAAGGATGCTCCTTTTTAAGATCGTGTTTCAAGTAACTACAATGATAGAACATGTAAACCAAAGGTACAATAAGAAAATAAAATTGTGAAAGATTACAGAAAAGATGAGAGAAGTAATAAAGTGTGAAGGTAAAAAAGTGATGGCTGAGGGGGAAGGCAAACTCCACCTTTTCCTGGAGTACAGGAGACAGCCTCCTGAGAAGAGAAAAAAGTTGAAGGGCACAGGAATGCAGCACTGCTGGAAGTTACTGAAAGAGAAGGTACTTAATGCAGAGTGGTAGGTTATTTGCAAGTGAAGCAAGGAATGTCAGAATAGCAAGAAACTATTGTAAGGACAGCAGAATTTCTCCAGTGACCTGAAAATTCAAAAAGAATCAAACAAAAAGTGGAAAGAAGATTATAGGTTTTAATGTGAATATAAAGGAACAGCTCAAGACCCTTAGGGATAAGATCAAAAAGCACTGTGACATAAAAGGAAACAAGATAAGGTTCACTAAATGCAGAAAGAGAAAATCAAAACACAGGCTAGCTGCTTAACAGTGGCGAAGATTAAGAAAGACTCAAAAAAGATTGAAGTATTCAGTAGTATCTGTTCTCAAGTCTTTCTGATAAAAAAGAAACAAAATTGCATCTCTAGAAGCTCTCTGGAGTAAAATATTTAATAAATTAATTTTTAATCAGGAAATAACAGTGTAGAGGACAAATATATTTAAGAATATGAAAATAAAATAACTGATTTCTCCCTAAGAAAATAACTCTATAAAACAAGCTTTATTAGTTCCTGATCTCTAACTAAATGGAACTATCCCCTCAAATTTACCTGTAATGTCCAAAATAAAAGCAAACTTTGCATTAAAAAGAAAAAATTAGACACTATAGTATAGTTATAGTAGTTTCTATTCATATAACTATTCACTCAAGTGCACATATTTATTGTTCTTCATTTCCTCAATAGAATTTTTGAATTCTAAAATATCTAGAAGTTTAGATAGTAGCAGCTTCTTGGTTTTCCTAAGAGATGATCATATTTATTTCATTCTCTTAGGCCAGGAGTACATCTGCTGCAGGTAGCTGTGTTTGCAAGCTGCAGTTTGAGCTTTGGGTGGGAGTCTGACACACAAGGCCATGAACTGCCAACATTTGGTTAACAAAAGGCACAAAGAGAAGTGGTGGCACCCAGGTGGATGGATTACAGATGACCATTTGGTTAAAAGACAGAGCCAGAGAGTAGATCTATTTTTCCCATTGTATAAAAAATATTTTTAATTTGGACTCTAGGAAAGAAAAATCTCCAGGACAGAAAGCACTTTCTGTGGACATTGTTCAAAGGTTTTGATATTTTATTGTAATTTTCTGTTTTGGTAAAACATTTGATCAACAATAGATGGTGATGGTCTATGTCTGCTTGATCCTGTCTCAGTGTATGAAGGCGGGCTACATCTTATTTTGGCCACATCTACTCCTCTGTTTCTGTCACTCTGAATACCATAAATATTCTTTGTGCAGTGAGGAAAGGTCACCTTTTCTCCTGCAGCATTAGTCATCTTTTTATTGTGCACTGCTATATCTTCACTTTTTAAGGCTTAATGAAAACAATAAGACTGTGGTGGAGGAATCACATAAACCTCCCTCTTCTTACATGCCTATTATGGAACTACAATGGCTACACGTAAAACATACTCTGTTTTCTTTATGTGCCCATATAAAGAAATGTATATTGATCCATAATCGGAACAGAGAATTACAAGAGGGGTTTGTACATCTTCATACTGAAAAGCGTAAAAATATTTCTTAAAATTGCTCTGTAATTTCTTAACTGATTGAAGAATCTTATGCACAAAGACAGCACTCAGATTTGCTCTGAAACTACTTCAAAGAGCATATTTGCTAGGGAAAATGGCAGGAAGTTTTCATCTCTGTAGGCATGATATCTTAAGATTAGTGAAAGAGGTTCTGATTTGATAAGGATACTTGAGTAGAAATACTAAGGATTTTCATTTTTTTCACCATCAGTTACATACTAAGTGGTTTAGAAAGAGAGGTTGGTTTTCTTGAATCATGTTTAGATGAATCCACAACAGCACAGGTGCTGCAGAGGCAAAGAGAGGAGACCTGATTCCTTATTCCATAGCTGGGTAGCAAAAGCTTGCATTTTTGACCTTCATGATAAGTTGTCTGCATTCACCTAACATCACCTAACAACAGCATTCTGCCACTGTCCCCTGTTTCACACCTGCTAATATTTTGATCTGATACTTTTTATTTGCATATTTCAAGTCCTTCACTGAAGGACTGTTTTTACCTCAGGGCCTGAAGCAGCAATTCTGTCTGCCTGAGAGGCCTAAGGTTACACTAGGAAAGTATAATTTATCAATATCATACAGTACACGTTGAAGTCAAAATCTACCCTTCATTCTTTTCCTATTAAAAAAACCCAAAAACAAAAAACCAAACAAATGAAAAAAAAGACCAAAGGAGACCAGAAATAACCATACCAAACATCCTCCCAAATAATAAACGCTGCCCCCAAAAAAACCAAAAAACTAAAACAAAAAAGAAGCACCAATAAAACTAACCCAACTAAAAAACAAAAACCCCCAGAAAGTCCACAAAAAAACCCCAAGAAACAGAAGGAAGGCATGTTTAAATATCTCTACTTTTTTAGGTTTTAATGCGAGACTGGGACTGAGCCTGTTTCCAGTACAGCTTTCAAGGTGACCTCAAGAATAACTATCTTAACATCTATTGGCCACTTTTATTCAGATCATTTACCAAGGCTGACACTTCTCTGTGCAATCAGAACATTATTTTACAAGGACACTCTTAAACCCACCAGAAATCCCCCAAGATTTATAGCATATTATCAGACATTGATTTATTTTTCTCATCATTTTCTCTGCAACTGGATAAAAATGAGAATAATAATTTAAAGTGATGTTTTATATAGGATTAAAATTTACTACCTTTAAAAATATTATCATTGAGCATGCAAAAACTGGGGCAAGTTTATGCATAGAAAATAGACAATAGTTTAAGCAAGGAAAATTTTGAGTCTGGAATACTTGCAGTGCAAGTATTGCAGTTGGTAGAACTGTGTCTTTACAATAAAGAAGCCTTCTGAAACTCCATATTTACACTTTTGCATGTTAGGCAGCGACAAGACAGTCTCTTCTGGATGAGGATTACCAGCTAATTAATAATTGCTCAATACTTTCTTTTTTTTCCCCCAGTCCAGCAATGTGAAACCAGCCCAAATACAGTGGATATGGTCCTGCTCCCTGACTAATTCTAATCTACCTCTAAATCTGGCTGCATCTAGTGCAAGTTGAATGCTGATCTTTTGTCTCCTAATGGAAGACACTATGCTTCTCTTCAGAAAAACACAAGATAAAACAAACCATTATCTGTTGCTGTTCCTCTTATAGCCAGGTCCACTTTCTCTACCTGTTTGCTACTGCAGGGCTCTTTTTAGAGGCAAGGACAGTTCTGTTTGACCCATCTAGTACCAGTCATAAATCTGTACTGCAGGAGACAGGCAAAGTCATTAGTTTAACACAGCGACAGCTGGAAAAAGGTACCTGTCATCCACTAACTAAAAACCTCCCATCATACTCAAAAACAAATCAGTGTCAAGGTGTTGCATGTTTCACAGCTTCTGGTGTGAGAATTGTGTTCCTGGAGATACCATCCCAAGTTTCTGCATGCACACCTCTGTTGGTGTTCTCCCATCCAAAGGAGAGTAAGAGTCAAAATGCCTAAATCAAACTTTCTCAAGTAATTCAATTTTTCGAGAATATTTTTCTGATATTCCCTAAATATCAGAAATACATAAGTATTTTATAGTTTAATTTTTTTAAATTTATTTTTTGATTCAAATATCTATGAGCCCTTCTTATGGAAGACAGGTTGTTCTTCCAGCTTGGATTAGCATAGGAAGAACTGGCAAAACTTTGAAATTCTTATTACTTTTAGCTAGAATTTTACTGTCTTAAACTAGAATTACACCACTTCTAAGCGACCTTGTAGATATAAATAAGTCAATGCACTCCACCTCTTAAATTAACACTTTGATTTTTCCAGTTACAAAAAAAATACTATTCAAGCTGAAAATTTTATCCTTTTTTATTTCACATTATTTGATTTTTTTTTCTTGCCCATTGTATAAGTTCAATGGAAATTAAAGGAAAACAATAAATTACATGGAATGTCTCATTTTCAAAGTCCTATAATTACTTCAGAAACAGGATTTTTATACATACTCTAGGAAAGGATTGAATTCATTAAGACCTTTTGTCACAAGCTAAGCTGTATTCTCTGGGCCTTTAGTTTTTTAGTGAGAGACTGTAGTGGGTTGACCTTGGCTGGGTGCCACATGCCTACCAAAGCTGCTCCATCACTCCTCTCCTCAGCTGGACAGGGGAGAGAAAATAGAATGAAAGCTCCTGGGACAAGGATAAGGGCAGGAAGGGATCGCTCACCAGTTACCATCATGTGCAAAACAGACTGAGTTTGGAGAAATTAATTGAATTTACTGCCAATCAAATCAGAGTAACAGAATAAGAAATAAACCCAAATCTTAATACATCTTTCCTCCATTCCTTCCTTCCTAAGCTGAGCGTCAGTCCAGAATTCTGTACCACCCGCCAAGTGGTGCAGGAACGTGGGGAATGAAAGCAATGTTCATCAAATATTGCATCTGCCATTCCTTCCCCCTCAAGGGAAGGACTTCTCACACTCTTTCCCTGCTCCACCGTGGGGGAAACTCACAGGGAACACAGTCTCCACCAGCTTCTCCAGTGTGGGTCCTTTCCACGGGCTGCAGTCCTTCAGGCACAGCCTGCTCCAGTGCTGGATCACAAGTCCCACAGTAAACCTGCTCCAGTGTGGAACCCTCTCTCCATGGCTCCATGGGTCCTGCCAGAAGCTTGCTCCAGAGTGGGCTTCCCAAAGGGGCACAGCCTCTTTTGGGCATCCACGTGCTCCAGCATGGAGCTCTTCAGGGCTGCAGGTGCTTCCCAATGGACCTCCACAGGTGGTAGGGGCACAGCTGCCTCACCATGCTGTTAACCTGGGAGGGCAGAGGAATTTCTGCTCTTGTGCCTGCAGCAGCTCTTCCCTTCCTTTTGCACTGGCCTTGGTGTCTGCAGAGCTATTGCCCTCACATATATTCACTCCTCTCTCCTCTGGCTGCAATTACATCTGTGCAATAACTTCTTTCCTTCTTCAACATGCTATCATGGATGCTGTCATGGTACTACCATGGCTGAAGGGCCCAGCCTTGGTGAGCAGTGTGCCCATCCTGGAGCCACCAGGGAATGGCTCTGTTGGACATGGCAAAGCTTCTTTCAGCTTCTCAGAGGGACCACTCCTGTATCCCCCCACTACCAAAACCTTGCCACACAAACCCAATACAAAGATCCAGCTTGCAAAGTAAAATCTATGTTAACAATTCCTACAGCCTATGACTCTGCGTCTCACAGCCATTAATACACTACTCCTGGTAGAAGAATAAGCAGCAGAAATGGTATAGTCTTCATGCCTCTCTGATCAACTGCAATGAACAGTTTTCTTTGTTGGAAAATACAAGGTTCTTTAGAGACACGATTTCTTCCAGGAAGTGATGCAATTACATTTATCAAAGTAGTTCTTAATCCTATGATTCAGGATTAACAGTAATAAAAGACTCATTCTGTATTGGGTGTTTAAGTCTAAAAGATAAAGAAAGTGAAGATCAGAATATGAACAAAAAACAAATTTGTGTTGGTACCTCCAACACTACAAAGTGGACCTACCAGAACCTATGTATAGGCTTACCTTGTCTTTTCCACTTTTCAGAAAAGTGGAACGTTCTCACTATTTGACAGGGAAACAATGCAAGAAAAATATCCTCATAATATATGTTTGTATGAGTAATTTTCTTCAAGGTTACTGTAACCTTCAGTTGTCATTTGCCATGAATTTGCCTTGCAAATTTGAATTATCACTCACTTCCCTCCTTCCATCCCTTTCAGAGTTACTTAGGTTTAACTCTTTGTTTAATTTGCTTGTTGGACCAGATCCTCCCTTTTGCAAATTAATTATCCAGGTAAATGTATGCTACTTTCATAGAAACTGTTATGTAGTGCAAATTGTACAAATGAATAAATGAAAATATGAGTTTTGTTGTATCAGAAAATATATATATTCAAAAGCTTTAATAAAATCTAAAACATTACAAAACTAGTGGCCCTGTAATACAATCTTATTTAGAAAAATAGCCTTGTGCCATCTTGAGTCAACAATCTTATCTAATCACTCATAAATGAGATACAGTATTGTACTATACTTGTACATGTCTGTTAGTATCAGTCTCTTGAGATGATGTTGTCAACAGTGACAGTAGCATTCATAAATAATTAAACTTTTTTTTTTCAAATCTGAAAGGAAACATAAAACCTAATTTGTCATTTAAATGAAGGATTTATTGCACCTATCCAAAAAATAATCAAATTTTATTTGTTCATTAGTTTGTGTGAGAAACTTGAAAAAGTTTCATTAGAAGCATTTGATTGAAACCTGTTTTAAAGTGGAATTGGATATCAGATTTTAACAACTTCTTGGCTGTGCAAAAGTCTCAACAGCTTTAGTATAAAGTTTTGGGAGCCTTGCATTAGAACAATTAATCACTGAAATGGAAAGAAACTAGTGTATCCATTGGCACATAGATAAATCACACATGATTTCTTTCTAATGTCTAGTCACTGAGAATAATAGAAAACACAGCTGGCAGGAACATTAGGAAATTATCTACTCCATTTCTTTCCTCCAGCCAAAATCAAGTGCACCTTGTTCATGCCTGACAGATACTAACATCCAGTCATGGTGCTTCCACACTCTCCCAAAGCAATATGGTCCTTAAAGATAGAACGTTTTCTGAGGTATGTCAGCCTTAATCTACCTTGCTTTAATTTATTTTTTTCCACACACATTTCAGATATGGAAAGCAGTTTATCCCTTTCCTCACTGCAGCAATCTTTTCTATACTTCAAGACCACTATCACTTTTAACATGATGCGAGCCTTTTCAGCACACCTAGCTTTTCAAAGCGCTCAAAAATTGCAAAAGAAGTAAGCACAAGCCTACCCTGAGCTCCCAGAAACTGAGCTCAGAATGAAGATTGTGCTTGGAGGAACTTAGTTTTGAAAATCTGTTAGGGTAAAAGAAAAAAGGAAACTTGAAATGTAGTCAGGAGCAGTATTTATGCAGAGCAAGTTGCATTATCCCCTTGTCACAATGAATATGGAGTACCCAGTTAAAACATAGCAATGCAATATTTATGTGCAGCTCCAGTGGACTTCTGCAAATTTTATGATGAAGTGAAGGATATAGCATGTGTTTTGGAATGTGTGTCAAACCTGGACAGATTTCATGGAGTTATGTAACCTCAGTCTCTAGCGGAACATCTATACACAAATGAAATTATTCATAGGTAATTGACTTCTCTGTTGTTGCTCATGGATACACATCTCCTTGTTTAACTTAGGAAAGTTGGAGTTAACAGCCTAGTTTTCCAGTATCTAACATTTTTCACATGGGAGGAACTTTTACTAACCAAAGTCTGTTGACATTCAAAAGTCAGAAAACATTTGTTTGAAATTCATTGGTTTCTTTCTTATTTTTTATTTTAAAATATGTGCCAAAATAATTTCAAAAGCAAACAACAGATAGTATCTTTAAGAAGGACATGATGCTGCATCCAATTTATAAGATAGAAGCAAGAAGTAGAAAACTGAACTGGAACTGGACTTTTTTTCTTCTTTTATGGACATTGTCATTATTTTTCAGAAAGCTATGTTCATTTTGCTTGGGAACAGTTCTATTTGAACACTCAGATGACTCTTCCTTGAGCTAGTTCTCTACTGACAGGAGATTAAACCAATTTCAGTTACCAAGAAGATAAGTTCATAACAACCTGTTCCAAAACATTTTTCCATATGAAGTAGAACAATTATTTATTATTAACCAGGTAAAATCTGCCATTCTGCACACCTCAAGTTCCACATTATTAGACAGCAAAAACATACTGTCACTCAAGCTGGGGATAGCTTATATTTAAGCCTAATACATATTGTTCTAGGTGATCTATTTTTGTTATAAATCTTTGCATGTGTTTTGGAATGTATTTTTTTCAGGTGATGGTAATAAATGAGAAGTGGATGACTTAAGTGGATGTTATCCAGTTTGTGGGCCAGCATGCAAACTGGAAGACAGCATGATTTTTCATAGAAAACCCTACAAAGTTCAACTTGTGTTTTGCTTTTCTGTCTGAAAGATATTCACAAAGAAAAATGCTGCATCATGGGTGTTCCAAATTCAGAGATTATTTTAGAACAGGTTCATAACCATACAAATTTGCACAAGGCTAGATTTCTCAGTGTATGGGCTCTGGGGTGGTTTGGCCGACCAGCTTGGTCACTGTAGTGGTGCAGTAGTTAATCTGCAGTTGGGTAATTTTTGCCCCGATAAGCAGAAAGCTCAAGTGATATTTATTGTCCATACAAAAACACTTCTCCATGCCTCCA
The DNA here is from genome assembly GCF_963513975.1 of Fringilla coelebs. Lineage (NCBI taxonomy): Eukaryota > Metazoa > Chordata > Aves > Passeriformes > Fringillidae > Fringilla > Fringilla coelebs. The sequence goes on along the minus strand of NC_140032.1, from coordinate 30,563,852 downwards.
TTCCCACTTCTGTCTCTCCTGTTTCAGGATTGAAGATATTTCCAGAACTTTTGTGATAGCCCTTTGCACATTCAGAATCCAATATAACTTGAACTTTCTTTGAATGATGTCCTCTAAATAATAAAAACCAAGACTGTTGAGAGAGTTTAAAAGTTTCCGCTAACTTACAAATCCAATACAATCTTTGCTTCAGAAAGTAAAAATTAAATGCTTGAGACCAATGGATTAGCATTCATTCTCATCATGTATAATATACAAAATTCTTAGGATGATATACTTAAAAATTTTGCTCAACATAACCAAAAATCAAAGGCGCAACACCAAAAGCTTTCAAATATCAAGAATTCCCCCTATGAGACTCAAAAAAACTATAAATGCATCTAGAGAACAAAATAAGGATAGTTTGAGTGTCTCACCTTCACTGGATATCATGTTCTGCTGTATACAATATTTTCAGATGTGTTTAGCTGTTTACAGAGTAAATGTAAAGTGTTAGACACAGATGGAAAAAAAATTCATGTTCTGTAATCATGGGCATCAAAACAATGTAGTAGAACCCCCAGTCCTAATACCATGGTGTAATTTATAGCTACCCTACATTGCAACCTGATTGTTTGCTTTAAGTACTCATCACAGGTTCTGGCAATTATAGAGACTATTAACCTCTGTCTTCTTTAAATTGCTCAGCTACCTTGATCTGCATGTTTCTATCCTCAGGAAAAATGGACCATATTTTTAATCAGTCCATCATTATTAAACAGTCTTCAAGGATCAACATATAACTACTTCTAAAAAAAAACATTTCTAGTACTAATAATGGGTCTGTAACTCAGGTTCATTAATATGGCATTATACATTTTCTTACAGGACCACTTATAAAAATCTTTTTCTTATCGATTTTCTGTAATAATAATTTATACCAGACCTTAACATTTATGATTTGAGTTTGATTGTATCTCGCTATTCAATATATTATCTTTATTTCATCAAAAAGCATCATACATATTGTTCAATATGAGCAAATTAATTGATAAGTAATGACACTTTCTCAAAGTCACACTATTCATCCCTAAAGTAACAGACCAAGCTTTACAGATCTTGCAGATTTTGCTTATTTTAGGGAAGGACCAGAACATTCATGACAGTACTTAACTTTTGACTAATTCATCATTAACTTGTGCATTTTTTATGAATAAGATCCTTAAAAGAAGTAAAAGCTTAGAGTTCTGACTTCAAAATCTATAATTTAACATTCATGGAAATGTGGAGTTTTTTTCAAACTTGGCTTATTTTCAATAGCAACAACTACAGTGAAAGCAACATTTGAAAACTTTTCCTTTCAAATGCTTAAATTTATCTGAGTAGAAACACCTTTGACAGACTATATAAGGGAGAAAGGACAACTTTTTTTCATGTTCTCTCATCTGGGGAAAAGGAAGAAAAGACAAAAATGCAGTGAGTATAAAAATTTGAGCTGAGATCAAGAAAGAAAAATTGTGAAAATTATGAACACTGGAAAAGGCTCTCAGCTGTATGAAAGAAACTAAATTATATGTCTATAAATGAGAAAACACACTTGTAAATGAACTCTTAAGTAGATGGAAATTGTTAGGATAGAGGATTTCATGACTGCCTCAAAATGATGGCTCACAGCTGATTCTTCTATCAAAGGTAAGTACAATATATTAAAAGATGTTAAGAAACCAATAAGCAAATAAATAGCTGGATTAAAAGGTAGAGCATATAGAGCAGGCAAAAAAATTAAATATTAAAGAAGATAGTTTAACACATTATCAGGGTACATTCATTATATTATTTAATAAAAAAAAAAAATCCTGTTAAACAGACAAATGAGATTAAGCAGACGCTTTATCAAGGTGCATTTTCCCCAGTGTACAAGGGCAAGTGCCAGGAAATCAAATCTTTCAACAGAAAATGGAAAACATAATCGTGTCTCTATCCAGCTATCCTGGATTACTGTAGGAGCTCTGTGAGTGGCAGAAGATTTTCATACTGGTATATGAGAGATCAGTATGCTTTCCATCTACTTTGATAAATATGTTTTTCAGTGATGTTTTTCTTCTCCAGTATGATTGGGTAACTTTTGGTACTCTTTGCCTGATTACTGGAATGTTTTCCAATATTTCATGACTACTGAACCAAAATTGTCCATATGGAATAGGGGAATCATTCCACAATTGTGTTTGTTAGGACTGGAGATGCCATTTTAAGTACGTGCTGTAACATTTACAGCACAATCAAGATTTATTAAAACTACTCCACAGAGCACCATTGTAAAGAATTTATGAACTATAAAACTCCAATAAAGGTCACTTGAGATGCAAAAGTTTAATTTGGAGTATCATGTTATGGTGTAGTACTGCTAAACTTAATGCTTGTTTAAACAAACAGCTTGAGGATATTTGTCTCAGAATGTAGGGTTTATTAACTTCAGTAAAACAACTTAATATTATCTTTTTTTTCTGCCTAGCTTTGATTTTTAAAGGCTTGCTCACCTTTTTATGTCCATTGATCTATTGCTTTACTTCAGTGAACATAAGTATAAAGCACAAGAAGAAGATAATTAAAAAAAAAGTATTGTTTAATAAAACTATGCATACTTTTATTTTTATCATTATTTTGAGGTTTAATAGTCCATTTCATAAAATTTATTTTCTTTAATGGCCTGCAAAGGTTTAGCCAACATTAACTGTCATCTGTTAAATGAAAAAAAGAGGGAAAAATTTTATTAATACTTAGTAAGAGCCTAAAAATTGAAGTTAAAAGAGAAACCTTAATTTATGGATAATAATGTAGAGTTGCATGTGAATTCCACTGGATGATGACCAAATTCATTTGCTGGAAATGAATACTGTTTATAAGTTTTGAATGCAAAATTTCTCTTTCTTCCACCAATTCCTACACTTTTTTTTTCATTTTCCCAAATCTCAAATACTTGGAAAAACTCCTTGCTCATCTAGTTAAAAGCAGGCAGAGAATGCCTTTAAACTTCCGGGAGGTTGCAAGAGCCAAAAAATTGCAAATTTTTTAATGTGAAGCATTTATGATTTGTCAACAAAAATTGTTTTCTGTTAAAATTGGCAGGGGCGATTAATTGCTTTCTCTTAGTATGTTATTGAGGATTTAGGAAGTTTATAGAGGGAAGCTGAAATTGGTTATCCCATCTACCCTAACACAGAGCCAGAGCTGATCCCAACAGGAGCAGTTATGAGAAGTGATTTCATGTGGGGTTATAAAAAGGCACACAATTATTTGCATGTCAATGGCATCAGACAATGTTTTAAAGACCTTTCAGTGGTTTGTCTTTCAGCATATTGCTGTACAACATAGAGGCCAATATATTTAGGATCAAAATCACAGCAAAATTACTAACAACCAGAAATAACATAACATACAAAGCTTACATATTTTAGAAAACTGAAGAAATCTTGACCCTTTGAGCTAATTTTTTAATGGAATTTGCACAGATTCTACCATGACCTTTTTTTCCTCCAGATATGAAGAAGAAGATTTGAATTCTAGTTTTTTTACACAAAAATATTTTTGTTATATTATGACTCAAACATACGGGAAAAAATAACTCCAGATTTAAGAGTGTTAAGGAGCAGACTCATAAGATAAATAAAAATAAAATAATAAAATTTGAGGAGAAAGGATGTGAAAAAAGGGATGCTGGCTGTGGTAGCCACACATTGCCTGGTAGAATGGACCTAAGCCTGTGGCAAGATTTGTTCGTCAGTGTTTAATTACAGGAGCTCTAGTAATCAAAAATGCACGTATGGAAGATGTATTACAACATCTATTCAAGAAAAAGGAAGGGGTCATTAATTTTAAAGATAGGAAAGACAACATCTTGTGTTATCTACTGTTGATTCTCTACCAATCTGAAGCTCTGAAGTTAGACATGCTTCCTCTTACTTTCAGTACAAAAAATTGCCTGTGGTCTTCGATGTGTTTCTTCGAGTGTTAAATTAACAAACCAGCTCCCAAAGCTGTCAGTGAGGAATGCCCCTGCATGCTCATTTTCAGCATGAGATGATTCACCCTGCAGACTCAGCAGTCTGCCCGGGTCAGGTCTTCTGGTTTTGACAGGGACCATATTCAAAATAAGTGTATTTACTACAATAAGAGGAGCTTGTTTGTTGGATTTTTTTTTTATCTTGACACAGCAAGTACAAATAAATAAGCATGTACTGCCATGAAATATTTAATCAGAGCCATAAGAAAAAGTAATTTCCTGAGGTCTCTGAGAAGATATTTTTAAATATATTCTGCCAACCCTTTGATAAAACTTCCATTTAAATTTCAAGTTACCCAAGGAAGCTATTTAAGTTTTTTAAGGCTATTTTATATTTCAAGGGGAAAAATAAGTTTGTGCTTACTTATGAACTGCATACTAAATTCTGCACACTACAATGAAAGTTTTTATTACTAGAAGACCTCACACATACATTCCCCTATGTATCTACAGTTCTACTGAAAAGCATTATTTTACCCATAGCACACATCGAAAAAACATGACTTCATGATATATATATTAATTTTGTGCTGCTTTCATGTTCTACTGAACTGCCTATAAGTATCTGTTGGACTCATCACAAAAGCAGTCTAGAAGTAAATATTAACATTTAAGATATTAACCTAAGGAAAAGGTGCACTTGTGCAAATAAAGAATGAGTGCTTTAGTTAAATTACTGAGACAACTCGTGCATTACACAATTTTAATAGCACTGTGCTTGTAGCATAGCACTGGGTTTTCTCAGATAGTTTCACAGAAATGTGAAGAGGTCATGTGGTAAGTAGTTTACATTGAGACTGTGGATTAGGGCAAGCACAGGCCTATAAAGTGTTTTGAAGTGAAAATGGACAAGGGCAAATACAGCAGATGATTCAGGGGAAATTTTATGGACAGAACCCATGGAGATAACACTCTCTATGTAAGAGCCTCTCCTATACAAGGCTACCAGGATCTTGTGGTAGGTAAGGGAAAGTCTTAGAATTTAATGCCCATTGATAGGATTAGAATGAGTCTGAAGGCAGAGACAGAAATTCACAGGATGCTAAGACAGTAAGTGAATATAATTATAAAGAAGCATGAACTGAAGAAGTAGGACAGCATTAAGGAAAATAGCTTGCCAGCAGGAGGCTATGATTAACTAAGAGCATTAGATTGAGAAGGATGAGAATTCAGAAGAGTCTAGAGAGCTTTGAGGAAACAGATTCTTAATGCCAGTAAGAGTTTTTGTAGGTACTGCAAGAAGCACAGAGGGAAATCAGAGGTGATAGAGAACGAATTATATTCATAAAAGTAATTGGTAAGGACAGAAAGAAGAGAAAACTCTGAGTTCAAGACAGAGATCTTGAATGGCTCATTGAAAGTGTCTGCCTATCACATGATGGTGAAGAGGAAATGGATGCCAGTAAAAGCTAAAAAGGAGTAATGACCAAAGAGAAGCACTGCTACTCTTTTATATCTACTGTATAATTATGGTGATGGACAGAAATCAATTAAATTAACAACTACATGAGAAGCTTAAAAGGAATAATTATTCATAATTTTTCAAATTTTAGTCAAAGAAGTTATTGTCACTAGTTTAAAACAAATGTAAGATACCTTTCACAAAGCAAAAAAGGTATTACTGAACTCTCTGATCTCCATGAGAAATTTTGGAAGCCTGAACCATAAATAGACTCACAAAATGTTTGAAGACATTCACAGAATAAAGGTTTTCATGGTCTGTAACATATGATAATACAAACTATAAATCAAGGAGGAAGTTCTACCAGGCTTCTGTTTTGTCATATATTCTCCAGTATCTGCTTACAGTCACTAAGACATTCTTGGACAGTGGGTGATTGACTTATGCATTCCCTCCATCTCTCTTGCTCAAGTGCAAAGAGAGAGAGAGAAAGAGACACACACACAGACAAAGCATGAAAAATTACTTCTATCAAGCATTGTTTTCACATCATTAACAATAAAGATTTTTTTAATTTTAAGAATGCAATCATTGCCAAAGACTTCTGAAGTGCAGAATCTCAGATGTTGAGCCCCGCTGAACTATCATGGGCACGTGTAGGAAAACCTCTCTAAGAATAGAATGATGATGCTCTCTGGCAGAAAAAGTAAATACATGCTGCCTCACATGTGAAGGATATGAAGTCAGGCCAAGGAAATAAGGAGAGCTGAGTAGAAGAGATGATGAGGGGGGACCAGTAGGCAAAATCCAAGGTGCTGAAGGTGGCTAGAGTCTCTCTCTACAGATATCTGTGGGCAAAAGTTCTATGTATAGATATTCTCTCACTAATGAAGTTAAACACAATTTCTATTTAAGTGCAAAAAACGGTCTTTTAAATCATCATGGACCCAAGGGCATTTAAACTGAGCTGAGATTGAGGTCTGTATACACACACACACACACATGTATACAAACACAAAGGGGTAGGTGGTGAGCATTTGTGTATAAACAGATAGATATGTAGATAGGATAGACAGCTATACAGTGATTAGTCTCTGCCCAAAAAGAAATATTTTTCGATTCAAATCCCTCCACGCAACACCTCCTTTTTCCTTCTTTTCTTGGAATACACTGGAATGTAAAGATAAACCCTGTAAAATGTATTTAAGTGTGTCAGCTAAATGCTTACAGAAGGAAGCTGTGAATCAAAGAGGAAGATGGAGGGAATCCATGGTCCATAACAGAACTCAGTAATTTAAATAACTATACGTAGAGGAAAGGCAAACTTCTGTCAAAACTATTGCAACTTTTTTTTGTTTCATTTTTTAGCACAGAAATGTGTTGAGCTTCTATAAATAGCAAGCCATTCATAGGCTTTTGTTTAAACTGCTACTATAACTGTGCCTAATAGGCATGAAAAAACATATTATTCTGTCTTGATTTTTATTTTTTTAGTCACAGTATCTTTTATTACTGCTAACTATGTCTGACCAGTTTTGTTGTATTAGTTGATGCATGATATTGATCAACTCAGCAAAAACCTCCTTTGCTTTGGGGAGAGTTTTTAACTACAAGAGAACCAGCTAACTGTTCTTTATTCAAGATCAGAAGATGTATACTGCTATTAGTCACTGGAATGGCCTACTACTTCAAACCCATTCCATGTCTCATGCCCCAGAGCAAAGCCAAGAGCACGTACAACAAATGTACAATTTACAAGAAGTACATGTGATTCACATTAGCAGCAGAACAGAGGAACTACCATAATAAATACCTTGTAGACACAAAAAGAGCCATTTTCATTTTAAGTTTTGCAGCAGCATCCCAGAACTAAACATCGATGAAAAATTTTCAGGGAAACGCATAATCAGCCTCAAGTTTGTCGTTTAGGAAATATGCAACTTTTCCCATACATTTTTGGCTGAACTATACAATTTTTTGGTCACATAATAGCACTTGCTCCTCACATTATCCCATAGGAGTTCTGTACATGTTTTTTGTGTGCACACAAGTAACAAACTTTGGTTATATGTATTCCATTATATTTGAAGTATATTCTCAGACATTCCATCCTCTGTGGTGTCACAAATGAGTGTTTTAAGGTCACTTAAAGAATCACCTCAAAGTTATCAGCAAAAGGAGGTTTAATATAAAAGTGAAAGCAAAGTTCATTGAAAGGGTTCTCTCTACTACTTAAGAGATACTTCAAGAACACAAAGAAAACACAGCCTAAAATCTAAAATCCTTCAATCTAAAATAAAATTCAACCTCTGTGGAGGCTGGGGCAAGGGGGAAGGAGAATGGGATGGGGAAGGTAAGGATAAAAAGGAATAAGAAAGACCCTTCCCTTGCTAAACTGAGCTCTGGACTTGAGTAATTGTTTGGGCCTAAAGTTTCAACAGCACTAAATAACACTTAATCAATAGCTTATGTACCACACCTTAACAAAATGTTCATATAGAATTTACTATAGCACAACTATCTCATAGCCTAACTTAATAACAAATCTAAAATACTTCAGATCTTGGAGAGCAACACGCATTTGCTATAGAGTAATCCCACCTGCATGCACACAGATGTAAGGAATATGTACAAGACACACCTGTGAAAAATTCCCCTCAAATTCAGGGACTTACTCACACTGGATGCTTTTGCAGTTTCTCAACAGCAAAGAGCTGAGCCTTGAGGAGTGGTGTACCAGTCCAGGTTCCATCAGTGGTGTTTGATGCAGGTCCTCCAAGTACAGCAAACCTGAGGGTTCCCTGGCTCTGAGAGGTGCCCATTCAGAGTGAGACTGCTGTTTGCAGCCTGGCAGGTCCAGGAGGGCTCAAAGGGTCTCACTTTGGACTGCTTTTTATTCAGTTTTAAGAGAGTGGGCTTTAGTCACAATAATTTTTCATCCTAGCTACAATTTGGGTGGGTAACTTTCTTTAAAAATTTGATGAGATAAAAATGTTTTTCCACTTGGGTTGTTATTCATGCAAGAAAAATAAGCTTTTAAGGTTCTTCAATAAAAGACAGGAGCATTAGTTCCTTGGAGCAGACAGCTTCTGGTAAGCTCAAGAGGAGCCCAGCCCAGGTGATGCTCACCAAGGCCAAAGCCCAAGAAGCATTTTTCAGACCACAGGGTGGCCTGGGGGAGGCTATACTGCCATAAATACCTAGTCAATGGAAAGAAAGTGGCTAGGTACAGAGAACAAAGCAGGCTGCTCTGCTCTGCCTCTACCCACATGGAAGAATGAAGTACTCCTACATTATGAGCTGCTGCATTATACAAAATAAAGGCTTAGAAATTCAACGTGGGTTTTCTTTTAATAAAACAATTTTCTTGTGAAGGTCCACAAGAAAGTGCATTGCCTTCACCTAATCATCTTCTAAAACATCCTCACATAAATTGTGTGTAATATACATTTTTATTTCTAAAGGCTTTCCTATTTCAGTGGATTCATACAGCTTATTATTTGAAAGCAATGAATGTGAAGAAATATTCTCAGGAAAGTGTAAAAAAAAAAAAGGCAAAAGGTTGTTAGTTTGCAAAACTTTTGTTCAACATCACATATTTTAAATTGCAGCCTTGAAAAAGTAATTGAAAAATACGAGAACTAAAATGGAATAGCATTTTAATCATCAGTGTGTACATATGTTGTATCAGAACTCACTCTCTGATGACAGAAGCACTGTTATTTGTAAACCACAGTAAATCTCTCTATGGAAAATGCCTGGAAGGTGAATTAATATCCATGTAAAAGGCCCCATGTTAGCAGGGCCTCTGGCTGTTTTAAAGCAGCTGAATAAGCGCCTTAGTTGCCAAGGCTTTCTAATCCAGTTTGTCTTCAAAATAAGAACAAAGCAAAAGTTGATTTCTCTTCGTGTGCCTGTAGGTTTGTGTGTGCCTGTGTGTGTCTCAGTACCTTGGTAGTAGGAGCAAAGAAATGAAGATATGCCCTTTTGAGCATCCCTCATTTTGTATCTTTCATAAAACTCTATATTTATTGTAATTTGTAATAATTATTGGCAATAATTCTGCAATTACAGTGTGTCTTTAATCCACCATTTGCTTACTGTTTTCTATCCCTGATGTAAATTGTTTTATTTTAAAATTGATTTTCTTTTATAGTCTATTTATTTCTCCCTTCTAATTTTCTTTCCTTCTTATTTGTCACAGAAATAAAGAACTTGATAAATAAATGTTAATCTGATGAATTAAATAAAATATCTTTCCTTGACCTTTGCTGTACTTTTAGATTTTTTTATTGTTTCTATAAGATGGAATATCCAATAATAGTAACAAAATCTACACAAGATGCTTGTCTCCCTGACTGTCCCAGGACATGAATATCACTCCCTCCTTGGCCTTCTTTAGTTTAGTCAGTTATTCTAGGACATTGTAAGACTCTCTTCTGTGAGTTAGCCTCATAGAAAATAGCCAAACTAATCAGTTTTCACTCAAACATCTAAACATCTTTTTAACATTTACAATGTAATGATGTCAAATCAAGAATGCAACCATATATAAGTAAGGAGGGCCTGTGTAAGGAGGGCAAAATTCCAAGTCCAAAGTCAACAGATTTATCCAGAATCTCTGAGCCAAAATATTGTACCAAAGAATGTAGGAAGAAAAGGGATCCTGTCCCAAGGAATAGAATCCAAATTACTTAGTTTTTTGTTTTTTTTTTTTTTTTTAATTTTAAATGTAATTATTTTAGCAGGTCACTATGGACCTCAGTCATGCTCTGAACATTTACCTAACCATGCACAGAGAGAGATAAAAACTATGGGGAAGGGTTTATTCTTTTTGTGAAGCTGCACAACGAATGTAGACTGAGATTATAAGACTGAGTTATCTTGTAAACTGTAAAGTAAATAAAGAAAATTCACAAAATTCCAAATACTGATCATAAGCAAAAGGTGGTGTCAAATTTTCCTTTTTGGATGTTTTGGGTTTTGTCTTGCCTTCCTGGTGAGAGTTTTCATAAACAAAACATTTTGTAGTTCTAGTCTTGTGCTTAGGGACACCCCAACATTTTTTGTCATAAAAACAACAAATTTGAACCATGAAAAATTTTACTATACATTTCAGAGCTAGGCACAGGTGAGATAAAGATGGAAGGCAAGAATCCTAAAATTTGTTCAGCAGTGCTGAAATGAGCAACAGGAGGCAGGAAGAATGTAGAAATGTGGTGTGTCAGTGCAGGCATCTCGCATCTTCTTCTGAAATTGCCAGGACTGAGACCATGCAGATGGAGGCAGCAGAGCCTCCAGTATAGTGCAATCAAGAGGAGCGTCTATTTTATTTATATATTTGTTCTCCCCTTTAATTTCCCATTCCAGAATTTGTTTAGCTGAAGACAGAAAAAATCTATGGTTTTCTTATAACAGCAAGTGCAAAAAGATTTTCTGTACAGTCACCTTTTCCAGCAAATATAGGCACAGAGCTGCTCTGAAATGTACAAATCTTAAGTGTTAACATTTATAGATCCAGAATACCACAGAATTTTACCATATAGTGAAGAATCAGATATTGCAATTCCTAGAGAAATAGGACTCCCATTGGCATCAAGAGGGTTTTGCTTGAGGTCAGAATGCAGGATCAGACACTAAATCACAGAGCTGCTGTCAGACCAAGCCAGAAACCATTTCAATGCATCACTTCTTGCTCACTGTATTTCAAAAACACTGGGTCTCACCCATCTGCTGCTTTGAATTTTTTAATAAAGAAATGCAGACATAACTGATTGAGACATCTGTGTCTTTCTATCTCCAGAATTAAGTAACATGGAATATGAATATGACATAATGTTCAGAGAGTTTCCTTAATGACTTTTTTTTCCTTTGTAGGCAGCTTTGATAGTCTCTCTAGCTAAAATACAAGAAGGTCAGTATTTCAAAATTAATCTCTTGGTGATGTTTTTAAGTATCTTAAAGATTTTAAATTATAAAAAATTCCCAAAATACTACTTCTGCTTTTTTGCCTTCATATTTTGGATATTCTTTGGTACACCTTTTTTCTTGTGAGTATAATTAAAGAAGGAATTGAAAGTACAACTAAATCACTTAATAGAAAACCTAAGTCCAGGGAATAGGCTTCAAGAGCAGAAATGTCTATCAGAGAGGTGAAAAAGAGAGCAGTATAAGAGAGTGGATGTACAGATGAGAGATCAGTTCTGAGATAACTGAGGTGGGAAGACAGAGGAGAGCTCAACTCTGCCACAAAGACTGTGAAAAGGCAGGGAAAGTAAGTGTTGGTGAAAAATGCTAACCAGGAGCAAATAAATTTGGAAATTTCTGAAAAGGAAAGTGCAAAGAGATTATATTTTTTTTTTTTATTCACACTGCAATCCTGAAGCAACAGCTAATTGCTTATGAGAAGCTTTTTTGCATGCACATGACAACCAGACAGAAGTATAATGATAAAAAGTAGAGCTGGAGACTTCTCTAAAATTCACCATGAGTATCAGTGATCAGTAAAATAACTCTCAGCCATTTCCTGCACATGTGTTTAGCCATGGAATGGTATAGAAGGAAAAAGTCTTAAAATAACAATTGCCCATACACAATAAAGTAGACATACTGAAATATTTTTAATTTTTTCTACTGTATATGATATACAAAATATTTAAAAGTGTTTTCAACTCTCTTTAATGTGTGTAAATTAATTAATCAGAATAGTTAATAAGATTTTAATTTAAATGTGAAGATTTCAAACAGGGAAATTTGATGTTTTTGTAAAGTAATGTTTTTTGAATTTAGTATGCATGTGAATCAGACTATTTGGATTCTTTAAGATAACTTCCCTTAAAAGCTTTTTGAAGTCTCCTTATGCAATTTTAAAAGCCTAAGCTAGTTATAAATAATTGCTGTTGACACAGGATTTACACGTCCTTACACTCTGTCATTTTTTCAAATGCAAACAAGATACCTGCTGAGTATTAGCTTCAGGAAGCATGTTGGATATAAATCACTGAGTAAATATCCCTACCATTCATGTGCAACTTAATTCATCTTTAAAACAGTCTTTCTAGGATCTTCCCCTTTTTTTTAATTTGCTGTTAAAAAAACCACTTCTGCATCTCAATTTAATTTGAATATAAAATGTGGGTAATAAATACCCTGCATGCTGTGACTTTAGGCCCTGAAAATGCTTCATTAGGGTTTGGGCACTACACAAGACCAAGAACAGAACACAAGGTTGTATTCACATCATAAGCAAAGTTTTTCAGACTCAAAGGGTTTTTATTGTTTTCTATTTTATTTCATTCTTAAGCCAATATATTACTTAAGAATAACCTGCACTAGGTACAGCCAGCCCACCCAATATACCTGATTAGAGCCCAACTCCTCAAAAGAAAAAAAAAAAAAAAGAAAGAAAAAAAAATCACATTAAATTTAAAGAATTTAAAGATACAATTACTGAAAAATAAGTTATCTAGGGACTTGAAGTCCAAGAGCTTCAGGCATGTCTAGCATTGTTACATATTAATAATACAAATAATGTAGAGAGGTCAGAAGTGATATTTCAACTTTGAAATTCTTGCTTAGCAAGCCAGGAATTTCTCCTGTATCCTTGGCTACTTTTTGCTTTCTTCTGCCTTGGATGAAATGTTGAGCATGTGCACTGTAATTCTCTGACTGTCACTCACACATAATTGTGCTGAAACACAGAAGATGTGAGGTTGAGCTGGTTGCTGATATCTCTAAAGATAACCCCCACAGATATATTAATCTGAGAGTTCCTATGTGGATACATGTGAATTAACTAAAGATGGTGGGATAAGCTCACCACAGACCAAATACCCTGCTTTGCAGAAGTTATGTTTTACAAATATAATCTGCCAGCTTTAAGGGTTTAATCCTACACATCAGAGGTGCTGAGTATTGCTTGTATAAGCACAAGATAAAGAAGGATGAGCTGCAAAGGGGGCACAGCAAAGCTTGCAGCTGCATTAGCAGGAAAGCACTGCCACATAAATGTCAGCTTGTTCCCATCTAGTGACAGGTGTTAAGGCTAAAGATGAGAAAGAAGAGTTTAGTCCTTGCTGACAGTTCAAAATGATACTTGAGACCACCTCTCTCCAGGCATGCCAATCACTGTGTTGGCCAGAAGTGAGGCCAGAGTCTGAACAATTCGCTGTAACTGTTCAATGCTTTGGTCCTTGCCCAGTCCTGACACACCCCCAGGAATACAATGATGCTCATGCTCCACCTCCTTCTCTCCCTATTGCATATAGCACAAGGACAAAAATGAATATTTGTCTTCTTATAATTTATTTCTTTCTTTTATGCAGAGACATTCATACTGTGCAATCCCTGTATTTTTGGCATTCTTACGACTGTTGGCACGTGGAGTGTCTATTTAGCATGAATGCCTTCCTTTGAAAGGAATTTCTCTTTGAGGTATCTCAGATAAGGTGATCCCAAGGCCCCCTGGTTACTTCCAAATTCTGCATAAATGTTAGAAAAATTGGAACTCTACTCATAAAACACCATGTCCAGTGGATGTTTTTTGGGGGAGAGAACCCTGCAAATGCCATAAGGGAAACATTTCTTGCAAAATTTCTAGATTGTGGTGTATGAGTGAGCAGCTGTACATATATTCATTTCTCTTAATTCACAATGCAAAGTCTTGCTATTTTTCCTGCCATTTTAATCTCATTCCAATTATGAAAAAAATTTCTGTCACAAGATTCAGCACAAATATAGCACATCAGGAACATTCAAACCCATTAGAATGCAAGTTAAATATTAAAATCTCAGTTGTTTAGAACCTTACATTGGCAGTTGTTACTGTCTTTTCTATTCCAGGTTCAGAAAAAAAAAAAAGAATGGAATGGAAAGAGCCTGAAGAAGTAGGCCCAAAGCAACTTGTTATCACAAAATATCCACAATTCAAGTTTAGTAAAAACCAGCCTTACTTCTGCAAAGAAGTAAGCAAGCATAAAAAGAAAGCAATCCACAATTTTCATGCCAAGGGTCAGTAAGCATATTTGTTTCTGCCTCTGAAAATTGTCTTTCCTCACAAACTCCTTCAGCGTGACTTTCAGCCTGTAATAACTGGTGAAATTTTTGACACTAGTACATAATCACCATGTCCCCACCAGCCTCCGTTTTCTCCACCTGCCACCTACCTAAAACACATCCTAAAAACAGTGTTCTTCCTGCTTTAATTCCATCATATGCCATGGGATTATCCACACTCACTGTATAAGACCTCCAACTAAAATATAAAGTCCATCCATTTCTCTACTGAAAGAATTTTCCCAATGCCGTGTTTGATTCAGCCCTAGGGAAATACAGAATTCACTATTATCTGTGTCACTATTTTATATTTCCTAAATAAAAAAGATAATAACAAAACTACTCTCCTCTTCTTTGGACACTGGTGACATTCACCTTAAAAAGACTACAAAGATAAATGTTGTGTAAATGAAGAAGTTTGAGATCAGAGAGAAAACTGTTTTCTCAATCCACAGTGCTCTCTATCATTATTTTTTCTTAAATTTTCTCAGGGTCTTTTGAGCTGCAAAGAAAGGTTTGTGAAGTAAAGAACCATGAAGCCAGCCTAGCTCAGAGGTTATAGAAAATCCATGATAAAGTCATGATGTCTAAAACTGTTGCTGTAGGGTTAAAGCTTGTGTCTTGCACAATATAGGTGATATTGTGGTTCAACCCCAGCAAGAAATTAAACACCAGACATCCTCTCACTCCCTCCCCCCCCAATGGGATGGAGGAGACAATTGGAAGGGTAAAAGAGAGAAAACTCATTTACCAAGATAAATTAACTTGATATATACAGTAAAAGCTGCATGCACAGGCAAAGCAAAATATCAGTCCATGGGCAGGCACATGCTCAGCCATCCCCAATAGCACAGGGATCTATCATACTTAACACACTTAACAGTGACTTGGGAAGACAGAACAGCATCACTCTGAATGTGCTCCCCCTTCCTTCTTCCTCCAGCTTTATATGCTGAGCATGATACCACAGGGTATAGAATATTGCTTGAGTCCCTTGGGATCAGCTGTCTCTGCTGCATTCCCTCTCAATTTCTTGTGCACTCCCAGCCTCCTTGCTGGCAAGTGCAAGAAGCAGAAAAGGCCCTGACTCTGTGTACAGGCTGCTCAGCAGTAATCAAAACATCCCTGTGTTATTTACTCTGTTTTCAGAACAATTCAAAACATACCCCCACCCTACCCTGACCCTAGATACCGTAAAGAAAATTAACCCTACCCCAGCCAAAACCAGCCCCGGTGAATACCAACGCTGTTCTTGTACTCTCGTACTCTCAGTTCTGTTCTCATACCTTTTCTGTGATGATATGAACTGTCCTATCTGCCCCAGAGCTAATAAAAAATATTAATAGTAACTTTATTGAAACTTACATGTTCTTTAAAAACACATAAACTAGAGGTTTGTTTTAATTGTTAGAATACTATTAATGTATTCTGGTTTTGGACAAGAACAATAAAATTGTCAAAGGAAGCAGACAGACAGACATAGTCAAGGTTCTAACCACATTACAGAAGGAAATCATCTAGGTTTATGTTTTAACCATAAAACTTCCTTTGCAGAAAGTGTGCAGTTTTTATTTCAGTGTCTTTTAACAGGTGAAGTTATTATCTAAATTTTGAATGCAATGATTACTCAAAAGTGTCCTAAACTAAGAAAAAATGAGAATGAGGAAATATGCCAGTGAGGAACTACTAGCTGAGTAGTTCAGATCGGACAATTTAAGAGTAGTATTTTTGGAGTTTTTGACAAAGTAGTTTTTATTCTTTATTGTCTTTACTATATTTTCAGTTTCCTTACTGAAGAGAAAAATCTTACCTTCCTTGATTAAAATGCAGCAGAAATGCAGTGGATGTAGTATAAGAACTAGCTAAAACTCTTGAGTTAAGGTCTCAAACCATGTTTGCATATATTTTTGGCAGTGCAAATAGAAGAAGAGTGGAGGCAGAAGTAGCAAAGAACTTAGATAACAAAAATGAAACAATTACATTCAAAGTGGTAAAAAATAAAATGGTACAGTGCAGTGTGAAAGCCAAGTTACAGGATGGACAGAGAACCTCTGTTTTACCCTAATTCTTATAATTTCTCTGAACATACAATAAAATTAAAGGCTAAGGCTATGAACAAGCCACCTTTTACTTTTAGACTGAATATAAAGTGAGAGTTGTATACTGAATGCAAATGCTGACTTGCTATAGATTATGCTGCCAGAGAAATCTGAAGTTAGTTAGTGGAGTGCATCCACCAGTGGATGGTATTCCTGCAGCAGGGAATCATTAATCATCTGCATAACTGCCTTCTTGCCTTTGATGAAAATCAGGTCTGCCATTCCCTGGCATCACAGAAGGCTCTGAAGGCATGAATATCTGAAGGATTGAAACAGCATCATTTGTTGAATAGAATCACCAGAAATCAAAATAATGCTTTTTGCTTATATCACACTGAAAACAGTGATCAAATTCTCTAGGCTGGGTGAGAAACTCATCATCTATTAATGGAAGGGAAACAGAAGGGTATGTCCATATGGCATCAAATAAGAATCATTATGAAATAGGAATCTAACACAAATGAATCGATAAAGCCACAAACATGCTACCTCCTCTCTCTTTTTTTCCCCCCTCTGGTTCCAAGATTCAACAGTACAAGAAGGAAGAGGGAATGGCAAAAACTTGAACTCACATTAGTACAACATGTTTCAACATGAATCTTGTTTGAAGAACTGCTAGGACTTTGCTTCTATGTATGCCATGAAGGAAAGAGAGAGACTAGTTTTAGAGAAATTTGGAATTTAGAGATGTCTATTTGGACTACATATATTTGAAAAAGGATTGGTTTAAACACTATGAATTTCACTAGAGTGAGGGTCTTTGAACATGTGCTGTGGTTGAAAGACTTGCTTTTTCAGTGTTCATGTTGTAGCACATATGGTGATTCTGAGTTTGTTAACTGCCTATTTTTCCTTTCCTCATGGGCCTTGCTCATATAGGCTTTTATTATTTAGTGTTTCTTTGGGAAATTATCAAAGAAAATATTAAAATATTTAAAACAAATGACATGTGAAATACCTAATCCATACTTTGACTAAGGCATGGAAAATTTCAGGCTAACAGCTGCAAGAATGCTAAATTTAGTCGGGCAACAGATCTTTGCGTGATGGAAGGAGTAAAGCTGACAATGGAAATAAGAAACAGACTCCCTGAGTGGACATTTTGGGTGTTGCCAGAGTCTGGATAAGCTCATGCCCAGAAGACTCATTGAAGGATTGACCACATACACAACTTCTCACAGGAAGACAATTCCACCCTGAGTATGAGTTTCCAGCTAGGAAACTCATAAGAAAATGTCTCATCCCTACACCCTGCAGCAACCCCACTGTGTCTGAAATTGGCTGTAACACAACATTTATTTCTGCTTCCACACAGCATTCAGTCTAAAACAGCAAGTGTCTTGTTAATTTGAGCCCCCAACTTCAAGATAAATCAGGAGTGTGCTTTTCATGTGTAAATCACACACAGAATCACACAGAATCACTAGGTTGGGAGAGACCTTCAAGATCATCAAGTCTAACACTTCGACCAAACCACGGCACAGACTCTGAATCATATGATAAAGGAACAATTTGACAGAAGGCTTAGAGGGCAGTACTGGAGAAGTGTCTTTGCTCCTCAGAAGAGTAGTTTTGTACAATTGTTTTTGCATTAAGCCCTTCTAGGATCAGATCTGCGCTGTGTAGTAACACAGTGCTCCATTGCTGTGACAACTAAGCAAAATAACCCTCTTTTATTTTGTCCTTGGTAATCTGAGTAGAGAAGTCATTACTTCTGCTTTTGAACTACAGGAAATGCCATTTCCACCTGAATAAACTTAATTGCAGCACCCACTTTTTCCATTATGCCTTTTCAGACTAGTCTTCCCTTTCTTCATAGATGGAATATTTCAAACAAAGTCAGTTTTTCTCCCTTTTTCCAAAAATAACCTTCTGGTCTATCTTTAAACAATTAAATATTCTGTGGAATATTAGTTTAATTGCTGAAAAATACAGCCTTTTTGGTTTGGACAGTTAGTTAAGTTTTCTTATTATAATGGAAGGATGGTTGGGGGATAAGGGTCTTAACAGGAACACAGGTAGCTTTATATTGCCTTTGGCTATATCCATGTGAACTTTTATATTTGAAAGCTATTTTCTCTAGAGAAATTTATTTATTTAAAAAACACATGAATTCACAAGAAGGTGTGCTGAACAAAGTTGCAGTTATTTATGGATTTTTAAGACACAGTATGCCACATCTGATTTTCAGAAAATTATTCATAGTTCAAATTTCTGAAACATTTCCATATACCACCCTTCCAATGATGGCCCATCTCAAAGGGGTGTTTTACGTTCTCTATTGCTGGTCCTTCCTGTAGGCAATGTTTATATAATTGTCATTCCATTGTTGTAGAAAAATAATTTTGTAAAAGCAATTTTAAACCGCTCTCTTAAAAAAAATACTTCTATATTGCTTTTAAAAATTCAATCTGTTTGTAAATAGGAAGGAGGTAGAAAATAAATGCTTCTAAGTTTTGATTTCTTTGAGAAATTGTCAGTAATAGTAAAGTGGAATGACTGTTCAAGTCTCAGGTTCTGATAGTAATGAGAAAAGGCAGCAAAAGGAGGTAGATTTCTGTGCAGTATATGTCTGCTGTACACTTGTTTATTTTTTATGTTCTAAAAATCATACACAATCCATCTCTCCAAAGCTATTTTTTAGCAGCCTCCCTAAATATGTTCAGCAAATACAGATAAGAATTACCATGGGGCTTTATGATTGGAATGGTTTCAGCTCTGACACATCCTGAGCAATGTGCACTGTAGTTTAAAGATTCATATTCTGAAATACATTTGCTGTAACAAATTTTTCATTCACAGATAAGCAAGCATCACATGACAGCGAGCACTTGACGGATAGAAAAATGCACTTCAGGTACACAAAGTGCACGACTTTTTCAGCACATCACCTGTCAAAAGGATAACCAGCTAAATTCATCTTATGATTGCTTCTTTTACTTAGTTTTTTTCAGGGGTAAAAGAAACACTCTAGTTTAAATTAGTCAATACTCATGAAGGTACTCAACTGACAAGTGACAGGGAGTAAAATCTTCTGTTTACTTCTGTGATATTCTCACTGCATTTTTCAGAGAATCTTGATATCACTTATTGACATGACTAATTATACTCTTCACACCCATTTTAGATGGATTATCTAGTTTATGAATTGCTTGAGTACAAAGCTTCTACTACTCAATTAAATTTCTTGATAGCTAAATTTGAAAGAAATGCAATCTACTCTGTTTCTAAAGCCAAAAGAAAGAAAAAAATGAGGCAAATGAATGCAAACAAAAATGAAAATGTTTCCAATGAAAGCGTTTTACTAAGGCATTTAAAATGCTCAAGTAAAAACATCCAGTCACTGTAACATGACATCTTTCTGAAAACTGAGATTTTTCTAGACATTTGTGGAATCATTTTTTCACCTTTTCATTAGGAGAAAACTATTTGAATTATCTTCATGGAAACAGTTAACGGAGTTAATGGAAAATACAACAATCACACTTATACAGTTTGCAGTTTTCAATAGTTTCCAATTTAAATATAGGGATGTAATTTTATTTTTGCATTGGAGTCTAATGTCAATAAATTTTCATCCTGACAGCTTGAATGTCACAGTATTTGTAACATGATTTTTGCGATATCTTTATTGCCTAAAAATTATTGTTTCTACATATTCTATGGAAATGGTAATAAATACATGAAAACCCCAAGCTCAGTTTTACTACTTTACATGCAAGAAAGAGGCATACAGACCCCAGCATTAGAAAAAAATCCAGTAATTCAATCATCCCCAAACACAGCCTCTTCCGAGAGCACTCCAGAAAATATTGCCTTCATCCTTACCTAACTTTTTTCAATGAACTCTTCAACTAAGTGATGCAAAACTGAAACAAACTGTACACCCCCAATGCTTTTAAGGGTAGCATCTTTATAATGCAATGAGTGAGTGAGACCTTTGCCCCTGCAATACCTTTCTAGCAGAACACTCTAAAACCAGGACCAAGGCAAAGGCTAGATGCTTCAGACACATTCTTTGGGCAGCACTGGGGAACAGAAAACATACCTTTTGTCTCAGAAAACAGCAGTATTGTGAAGTTGGTTTTTTTTTCATTTTCAGTGAGAAACAGGATAATGAATATCAGCTCCTCCAGAAGGGAGAAATAGACAAGGTAGAGTAAAAAAATCCAATTACATCCCTATGCCATGCAACAATCCAACAACAAAAAAGGGCAGACTTATGAATGAATACATAACTTATATTTTAAGAACAGGCTAGTACAAGTGAAATTAATGTTACTTAAGTAATTTCAGATTTTTTTAGTTCTATTCTGTGTGGAATTTATTTCTTCTGACTGTTGTCAGAAGAAGTCATCTACCCCTCCCCTACTCAGGGAAGGCTTAACGATCTTTTATTCTTTGCCCTGATGCCCTAAACAAAGCTTCTAATTTAAAATTCTATTTTGGCAAAACATTTAAATGCAAGAAGATTCCATGACAATCCATTTAAGTGGTTTATGTATATATGGGGTCTGCATGTAGCAAGATAGTGAGAGAGAGAAGTAGAAGCAAAGAAGAAAGGAAGAAAAATAAGTGGGTCCAAAACTGACACCATGGATCTCGAGTCTATTCAGCAAAAAATTAAAGGACAGATATAATTCTCCTCACTCCACTCACATAGGAAAGTGAAGCTCTCTTACATCTCACATATATTCTTTCTCTTTTCCTACCACACTCAGATACTCTTCCTCTGTGTGCATGTGTGCCTTGCAGTCACATGCAAAAACCCTACATGCAATGCCAAAAAAGCCCTATGTTTCTGCTGTAACATCACAACTTCAAAGCCTTAGAGACCAGCAAAGAATTGTAGCACCGAGCCGTAAGACCATGATTCTAAGAAGAAAACTCCGTCTTAAAAGACATAGAAAGGTGAAGCTGGCTGCCTAATTCCAATATTAGTTTTTCAAAAAACGTTCAATTGCCTTTTGCATCACATGGAAAGTAAAGGACTTCAGAGACAAAATATCAAGATATAATCAAGCTGTCCTTCAAAAAGATGTTGATACTGTATCTCTCAAAATCTCAAAGTTAATAATCACCATAGA
The DNA here is from genome assembly GCF_963513975.1 of Fringilla coelebs. Taxonomy (NCBI): domain Eukaryota; kingdom Metazoa; phylum Chordata; class Aves; order Passeriformes; family Fringillidae; genus Fringilla; species Fringilla coelebs. The sequence continues at coordinate 30,542,171 of NC_140032.1, read as the reverse complement.
AAACTAATCAAGAAATGTTTGAACTCATGAGTTTGGACTCACTTTACCATGTCAGCTCCCTGTTATTTTAATCCCTTAACCTCTGAGTTAATTTTATGGCTACAAATATTGGGAAAAAAATAGAACTGTATATAATTATGAATTACCAACTGATACAATCACTAATAGAGTACATTTCATCTCACTAGTTACGTATCTGGCAGTCTAATTGTTTGTAAACCTCAAAGCACATGTTTTGCTCATTCAAAGTTTAACAAACTCTGTTTAGAAGTTCAGCTGGGGTGAGATAGCCTTTAAAAATCTAATTAACACTATTTTTTGTCTCTTTCAACTTAGATTACCTACTTCACATGCAGTTAGCTGACTTACGGATAAAAATAAATTAACCTATTTGTTCTGCTTGTGAATGCAATCCCATCCAATAAATCTGTCTGAGGCAGAGTCTGTTTTCAGTGTATCCTTTTTCTTCAGGTATTTCCTTTCTCCTTGGAGGCATACATATATCCAGTTTATGGGAACAAGGAAACAATTTCCAAGAGACACAATTCTAGTATCCCTTTAAAGATTTCAGAATAATTGTATTTGTTAACATTATTGTGCCTCCATGTCCATCTCCTAAAGGGAAAAAAAAAAGCTGCCTAGCAAGTAGACAACCACTCAAGTATGTGCAAGTCCAGATAAGACTTACACTGAGCAAAGAAGGACCTCACATGATCATCTTCTACGATTCATCATTCTGTTTCCTATATGAGAAATTTTTTTTCTCAGACTGACAAACTTACAGAGTGAATGAAAGTCTGCACAATTGGTTCCCAAAATAAAATTTCATAGTGTTACACCATCTGAACTTTTTCTAGAACTCAATACTCTTGTGCCTTGGAAATTCCCATTTTGCACAGTTGAATGAATTTAGAACTTTGTTGAAGAGATTAAAAAAAAATCAGAACGGAAAGAGACTGGTGTAGTGTTATTTACTCCAAAGTTTATTTGAATTACTTTCCAACCTATCTTTGACCATAATGATCTCAGTGCAGCAAGGATTTTTAGGCCCATTCACCCAACCAGCAACATATGATGCAAATCTACCAAAAAATTAAAATTACGACTGCAGTAAAGGTACCCAGCTGGACAATGATTCAATGCACCTTTTTGTGGGCATAAATCTAGGCCATAAGCAAGTGATATCTCAGTATTATATAATATATTGATACTGCACAAGGAAGGATCTATTCTTCCTTTGTAAGGAGCATAGTCTGGATATATTTATAGAACAGAGCAGGTTGTTGTTGGGGACCTATCATCCATTTATGCATTTTGAGGAATCTTTACTTGGGAGTAGAATTAATCTGACTGACTGAATACTCACTCACAGGTGAGTACATGTGAGGTCCTGGAGCAAACCTCCTAGTCTCCTTTCATCAAAAAGGAATACAGGTCAAATACCCCAAGACATGAACCAAAGCAGAGGTAAGTGAGGGCAATTCCTTAAGTAGATAAAACTTCTGATCTATTTTAGGTTTCAAATTACCTTCCTATGATTTTTTAAAGGGTATTGATCTATCACAGTCCTAGAAGAGATTCTGCTGCACTATTTGCAGTATGTACGTTATTTCCTCCATCTACAAGTCTCTGCCAATTCATCAAATTAGAGAAAAAACACATTAGAGTTTTGGACGTAAATAAAGCAAATACTGTATTATCAAAAGTCAACTAGTAAGACAATTGCAAACTGATTGCATTTACATATAGATTCACTTCAGACTCTTCTTTCCTGATTTTGCAAACAAATGTGTGGAAAATTACTAATGAACAAGCCACTGGATTTCTGACTTCCCACATGTAATCAGTTCCCCCATCAATAAACCATCTTCATTAAAGGTTAACAAAGCCATGGAATTTCGCTGCTGTTATGTTTTCCCCTTCTGGCAATTAGTCAATGAATGATATTTAAGTTACCCACTAAGAAAGGAATGCTTTTATGACAAGAGGTTTTAAGGTGGGAACAAGGACAGATAGGTGGAAGTTATTCTCTAAGAAACAGAATTGTAATCCTTTGGAAGGGTAAAAATAGCAGGAAGCTAAAAGGTAAGGAAAGGTTTTTTAAAAATATATTCAGTTTTCTGTTGCCCATGTTTTTTTCCTGTTAAAGAGGACTTTATACAAACACGTTTACTGCCCGTATAACTTATATCACTCTGAATTTCACAGCTGCACCCAGATCTTAATGCTGAAACTTCCTCAGTTAAAATCACCTGTGCTCATCTGGGTGCTGACCTCTGTGGGCATCAAGAACAACATGATTAAAGGAAGATTGGCTTCTACTGTGTCTTAAATCCCATTCACAAGTACTCATAATTACACACCCTATCAGTCTCTGACAGGCATGCCAGTGAGCATTAGATTTTTTTTTTTAATCTCTTTTAGCTTTGGCATTTCTCCATATTATAATTATATATAAATATATTACAAAATTATATACTCTTGACACTAGAAGTTCATAATATCAACACAATTCTCAGGATATTTTAATTCCCTATGATAAAATTTGAAAAAAAATTGCAGCTGGTTTTGCCAGAAAAGGAGTAAATTTTCAAGTGAACCTGTAAAATTTGCATGAACCAGAAGAATTTTTTCATATCATTAAGGTTCAGGTTTTTTTGCTATGTTGCTGAGCTTGGAAACAAGTTTAAAGTTCTGAATGTGTTCCTAGCTAAACTACCCAGTTAGACACCTTGATGGAAGAATAAATAATTTGCAACGAAAATGTTTTTCTTAAGGTCAATGAAAATTCTGATATTGATGTAAAGAGCCATGGGTTTCCTTCTCATAATCATGGCCAAACACAAAATGTATGCGGCAACTTATTGGAATTCTAGGCCATCTATTCTTTAAAGCAAACTAGTGGTTTTCAGGTTTGTCTCCTTGCTATTTGTGGGATTTTAGAAAGACCTGCTATTTAGCAAGCTCTTTCCTTCCCTCTCACCTGCATGCTTGTGTAGCAAGCTTTTGGTAGGGAGGGTTCTCAGCCCAATCATCTCCCTGGAATAGTTCTTAATTTTGGTGTTTCATTCCAGTATCAACCCAAGCAACACAGGAGTTCATCAGCCTTATTTTTTGACTGGTCTGAGCTATTCTGTGAATCCCAGCCAGAGATGATATAAAAGATGAAGCCAAGCATTGTCTAAGGCAGATCCTGCTCTTCCTTCTGTGGGTCTTTTTTTTCTATTAAACTGTTTCTAGCTCCAAGATGAATTTTTGCAGGTGCTTCACAAAGTAGCCTGGTGAATTGAGCAGAAAAACAACTAAAATGAACAAAAGAGCAGGATGATTCTTTAACTTCATCCCCTGCTCAATGAGGCTTGTGAGAGACATTAAACTCATTTAAATAGGCCTTTATTTATAAAATAAAATTATTTCCATCAAATGAGAGTAAAATAAAGCTTAATACTGAAGAGAACTTTTCCTTACAGGAAACAGCGAGTAAGTATTTTAAAGGAAGAGTGTAATAAGAAGAAACCCAAAGATTTCTGGGGAAAACCACTGCAAATTTGGGGGGTGGTATTTTTTTCCTAAAAGAAAAATAATCCTTTTCAAGATGATACAATTACAAGTACAAAAGAAAATTTTGTCTGCAAAGAAAATAAAAGCCTCTGATATCTAATAAGAATTACAGTCTTAGAGGTTTTTGTTCTTAAAACCATGTACATATTCAGTTAGGACTTGGTATATCTGAAGTGTTTTTATATGAAACTAAGAAGGTGTGGATTCTAGTTTTATGGTAAGGTTTAAGTACAAGCATGACCCTTTGAAGAAATTCAATACAGTCATAGGAAATACCATTCCCCTTATTTGACTGTGGACAGAAAATACATTTATTTTATACAGGACCATTTTCAATTAATGCAGTACCTTCAGTTAGTTCACAACACACAATATTAATACTATCCCAAAGCAGAAGCAGAATTATATGCCTGGGGGATTGAAAAGAACATTTTAGCTATGTTGAGTATTTTTTACACATATCAAAATACACTTATTAAAGGAGAAAAGGCCACCTTTTTGAAACTCCAGGACAAATGTTGGCATACAGAAAAAAAAATCAGAAGAAAATAAGGTGGTTTTCTGAATATAGTAAGATATAATTTAAAATGTTAAATAAATAGTGTTGTATTTGGCTGGGAAAATCAAAAAAACTTACAAAGGAAACAGTTTGGATGTTAAAGAGTTACAGATTCAGGTTCCTAGTGAACACAAGAACCCTCAGGGAAAATGAAAGCTGTTATTTGTATCTGTAAAACAATTCACAGCAGATGAAAGAAGGGTAGATTTGCATTCAGCCCTTCCTCCTTTTCTCACTTTGTGAAAAGCAAACCACCTCCTAACAAGCTCTTCAAATACATACAAGCCACTCATATTGTTGAAGCACTTAACCTTAAGTCTGATAACCTAAAAGCCATCTTCTGTCTTCTCTGCTGGAAATGTGGTTGGTTTCATTGTCTGAGTGCTCACAAAATATGGACAGAGGTGTTGAAAGAACAAACAACTTGCAGTCAAATACTTCTTGAATGAAGTGAATTAACACTTACATTATCTGTGGGGTCCTTTCACTTATTTGTTATTACAGAAATAAATCTAGCTACCTTTATCATAAAAAGGCTTACATGTTCTCTAAGGGCCTTTCTCTTCACTATGTTCCTTGCACAATTTTCAATTGTGATCATTATCATCAGTAACAGCAGAATGGAGACCAACCAATGTATTTTTTAACACTGAATAGAAGTCATCACAAAAAAAAAAAATATAATTCATTGACCATAACACGAAAATTGCAAGTCATGATGCAATGTGCATTTAAACTATACACCAAATAAAGAAAGGAAAAATTTCTTGCTAAATGCAAGGATCATTACAAAGATATATATCAATTATGTAGTGACAAGCTTAGCTCTTAAATAATTTCACTCATCTCTATATATAATTTCTAACTATACCAATTCTTCCAGATGGTCTAGGAATGTTAACTATCTTTAAATGACCACCACTTGAGAAATATAATTCATTTCATTCTACTGCTTGAAAACATGAAGATGCAATAAATTACGATATTACTGGTTTTACTTAATATGAAGAACAGATCATGATATAGTCACCAAACCAGGCAAAACTAATTCCCAAAGCAGGTGGTTCCTAGTGCATATCATACACATTTCTTGATCAGTCTTTTTACCATTATCAAAGTACAAAGGTTTTTCTAGCTTTAAAGGTATTTGCCAAAGTGATAGAATGCGTTAGACACAATATTTCTTAATATTCACTATCTGTCATTCATTACACACTTTAATAATCTAACAACTGTATCTCAAATATCAAAGAATGATCTTGAATTAAATATGACACAACATATCCTGATGTAAATGTGGTATGTTTGCTTCTCAGACAGATTTTTTGCTGTGGTAAACATCTGAATGTCAAGTTACCCAAGCTGCTGTTGTTTGTCTGGGTATACCAGAACTAGAGACATTGAGTTTTAAAATGTCTTTGCATTAAAAAAAAAAATATTTAACAAACCAAACATAAATATATTTAAACAAAATACCAAACAAGTGAAAATTTTACCAAGCTAGTGAGAAAAGAAAATATTTTTCTGGGCACACATTTCTAGATCAAAGTCCCGTATAGAAAATGTTATGAGAAATATCTCTCTTCTAAGACACCAATACCTCATTTCCTTTGCTAGCTCCCAGTGTGGTGCTTTTCTAATTGCAAGATGTACAGAGCCAACAGATGAATTAAATATTCCTGTTATTCCAAGTCAGTTATGTCCCACTGGGTGAATCCTAGAATTGAATCCATACAAACTCTTAGGATTTATATTTTTTAAAATTAAATTCCTGAAGTGCTTCATGAGGGACTTGGGTTCTTCGCATTTTGTCTGTCCAGTTCAATGGCATCTTTACAGACCCCTAACTCTTGACTGTTAAACACAGTCCACATTGACTGTTAATAACAGAGAAGTACTGTGCAATCATGACTTGACTAATTGCATATATTAGTCATAATAAAGATTGAGGGAATTGTTTTTTCCCAGTATTTTAGCTCTGTTTTAATTTAATCTCTTAATTGTTTCAGTTCACTGCCTTCCCAAAAACAACATGCAAGTCTTGCTGCAACTGCAGCCGTGACAATTGTGTTTGTAAGGACAGCCAGCATTATCTGTTTACCTGAGTGAGCTTTACATTGTGTCTCTCCTTCTAGAAGTGCTTATTCCAAAGCATGTATAAATAATGGAAGAAGCACAGTATGCTGATTTAAGACACTGGCAGGTTGGTCAGTTTCAGGTGTGAGACCAGAAGAGTTATCTAAGGCTGGCTCATTTTGAAGCATATTCTGGGGTACTTCAGCATGGAATTATCCATTGAGTCATGTTTCAATTAGATCCATGAGTGCTCTTTCCCCACCTGAGCATTTCAGAGACATTGCAGTCCCTTCCTTTTTCTTCCCATTTTTCACAGTTCCAGTTTCTTTACTGACAGAGATACATGTTTTTTGGATACTTATTTAGTTATTAATTATGCATATGTTTACAAGCAAGAATGTGAGCATTATGATATCCATGAAGTATACTGAGACATTTAAGTTAAACTAATTTTATTTTTTTGTTGTTGCATTCATGACACATGGTTAAAGTGAAAAAACAAAGAACAGGCATGAACCTGATGTTTTCCAAGCTTCTGGAAGGAATTTAGACTTGAAGCAAGTCAGGGAAAGAAAAATCACAAGTATTAGAATTACCAGTTTGCAATTCAATTATTAAACATCAGCAAACAGTAATAATGTATTTTTTAATACATAATTACTATTCAGTGTTCAAAAATGGAGGTTTTCTGCTTAAAAGAGCAGTAACTTTAGGGCTAAGGATTAATTAATAGTGCATGATAATTTTCCATTTTTTGAAAATTGATTTATCATAATAAACACTGAATTTCTCTGCTTCTTTAAGTCAGATACTGATATTATTGCTACTACTTTGCCTTAATGGAAATCTTGGCAAATTGTAAATTCACAAAGAGATTTAAAACTACAAATAAATGTGTTGGGTATAAATGGCATGTACCTAAGAGGGGCTGCTGAAGAGCTGCTGATTTTATGTATTTTCCAAGGAAATTAATGGCATTTGTGGCAATAAAATAAAAAATACTGTTGAGACCATGCCTGTAGAAGATGACATTTTCAAGGAATGTATTTTACAGAGACCCTAGACTCTTCCAAACATTACAGAATTTTTAACCTAAAAATTTTCCCTATGCATTATTGAATTTGTGGATAAATATCAACATCACAAATAGGAGCAAGTAAGCATGGATTAGTATGCCAAACAAAACTTCTGTTGTGGATTAAAAGCGTGTTGTTATAATGTAAGTGCTAATTGACATTTAATTTGTCCATTAATAATGCTGCTAAATCTCTTCTTCCTCATTAAATGGTATAGCATGCTAAACATAAACAGGAAAGATCAAAAAAGAGACCCAAAACCTGGTATTTGAGCAGCCTAGAAAGCATAAATTCATTAAGTATGATATGAAATACAATTATATCTGTTCCATAACATGGTACCAATTTTGAAACAAGTGCCAGTTTGATTTTTTTTTAATAGTGACAGGATCAGTCCAAAGGTATTAAAATGCAAGTAACATCCCAAGTTAATTGCTCACTAGTCAGGAAAGGCAAGATTTTGGGTTGACACCATAACCCCAAGGGCGCTGTGCAGTATGGCAGTATATCATTCCAAGATCACAAAAAGTATTGAAATAAAAATGTGCAGAACACTTCCACCTCCCCAAAAGAGAAAGCATCTTGCATTAGAGTGGATATCTTTCAGTCCTCAGCAGCAGGTACAGGGCAGAAAATTCCTAACTGCACCACAGAAACACAGTTGGGTTGTAGCATTCTTCCATTGCTGGTTAAGCTGCTTTGTAACTCCAAAAAGGAAGAGCAGTATACACAGGCACAACTTATTATTTGTGTAAGCCTCAACTCAAAATATTAAAGAATTTTTCTCATTTCAGTGCTTGCTGATTAGAAGAAATGCAATGCTTTTAAATCCAAAATGTGATATTAACTAAAAGATCTTCAACATGAAACAGAGGATATATACTTCATGTAATTTCGTATATAACCTAACATGGTTTTTTTGTTCCTTCCTTCATTATATGCAAAATACACGTTCATATAAAATCAGCTTTATGAGTCACTGCTTTAAGCCATCATTGATTGATGTATATAAAATATGCCTCTGTAAAAAAATCTATTCTACTCCATAAAAATTATAATTAATTTAAAAGTAAGTTTCACTGTACAATTGTGGCTGTAAAACACATTCACAATCAGATTATTGAAAGGCATGGTTCAGCCTGTCATCCTTCAGTTACAGTAGATTGGCTGATGTCATATCAAAAGGCATATTTGCAATCCTATTTTCCAGTTTTAATTACTTATGTAGACCAGAGAACAATGATGCGTTTGATATAAATTTAGTCCTTACAGTATTAATTCAGCCATTTCCTTTCAGTACTTTATGTTCTACAGAACAAATGCAAAATTATGTTGCACTGGCGTTACCTGTATTCAAAATGGAATATTAATGGAAATAATTCTGCAGTTTTAAGTATGTTCTCTTGAAAAATCTACATTAAACATCTTTATTTTTTTTCCCTCAGCACACGGGTAGCAGCAGATTCAAATGAGGAGATTCTCATCCCCTTACAACACTTTCAAACATGGCAGTTTTCTTCTTCACTCTCCTTTCAGCAAAAAATTAACTGGAGCTACCATTCCATTACCTATATTCTAAACACAACGTTAATGAAAATTGTATTACCCAAGAGTTATAGCCACATGCTAGTTCTTCCTAAGCTTTCTGTGATAAAATTTCCCTTTTATTACAAGCGAGCAAGTAACTGGGGAATCAAACATATAAAACTGAAGTTCTGGTGCGAGAACAAAAAACCTAATTCCCCCAGCCATGACACCATTGTGGGAGAGATCCAAAGCCAGTCTTCTTCACCCTTAAAACAAACAAAACTCTATCAATTGTGTGACTGTTTTATTATGCATGGTAACATTTTATCAATAGTGGCACAAAACTGACAATTCCACTGTGATAAAATGAATGCCAAGCTTCTGTTCTGCACGTTACTGGTGTTTCCTACTCTTCCCTTTCTCACTCCTTGCGCACATCACTTCTTGGCACGATCAGCCACCTGAGTTCAACAGATGTTCCTGCTGTACTTCAGGGACATTGCCATTTTGTCATGTTTACAGGTGTGTTCTCACTGCAGAGAATTACACCGAGCACAGTTTTGCAGCTGAGTCTTCTGCTGTCCCCACAGAGAGGCAGATGGATGATGATTCCTCTCGCTGTCAGGGTTTAGTCTTCCTTGGGAAGACTTCTGGGCAGACAGCCCAGAACAGCAGCAATCCAGGGATCAGCTAGTCAGTACTAAACAGACTTGGAAAAGGACACGTTGCCTCTGCCACCCCATGGAATGCTGAAGCCTGACCTGTCACTGCTGTCACCATGTGGTACCAGGCCTGACAGGTCATCTGCCAAGGTGTGGGTGGTGCTGTCCTTGCTCAGTGCAGGTGTTGTGTCCGTGTGCACAAAGCTCCACTGCCCAACAGAGGAGAAACACAGCTAAATCTCAGGAGTGGGAGAAATCTTTGGGGGTTTGCTTCTAGTGTACTAGTGCAAAATGCCTATTTGCTCCATGCTCAAAGAACTCCCCATATTACAGACACATTCCAGTTTAATTCCATACAGAGAAAAAACCTTTGTAAAAACTCTGCAGTTTACATTATACAGAAGTTCTATTATGGTAATGTGGTGATAATAGTCCTTTCCATTTCCTAATGCTAAAAAAAACTATATCTAAGAAATTCACCTACCTATTTCAGTGGTTGTGTTAAATATTATAGTATTAGAAAGCCTTTAACTGAGTTCTGCTAGGAGTTTGGAGAGGATTCAGGGCAACTTTTAAAGGAACAATTCAAATTTTATCTCGGCATCAATGGCAATTATAAAAATCCTACCCTTGAGTTAGATTTCATCATAACAGAAAAAATAAAAATGAGAAAAATAATCTTCTCTCAATGCTGATATTTGTCTTGTTGAGCTTCACTGGTTTACAAAAATCTTTATATATATGTATTCTCTTTCATCACCTTTTCCCATCATTAATAATTTATAATGATATTAATACTGATGCAAAAAAAAATGAATTGTCTTCCCTGAAGTCAAACCTAAAATTATTTAAAAAAAAAGGAGGAGGGGTTTTGCCAGAAAATTCCCATTAAATCTTTGTAACTAGACATACTGCTCTTAAGGCAGCCCTTTCTTGAAAGTAGCTCTGTATTAAAGCATCCACATTAAGCAAGGTGTGAAAAACAGAATCTTTCTGGAAGACAGCGTTGCTCCAAGACATTAATGAGAATTCTACCCTGCAGACAACACATGCTTTGGAATGACTTTGGCTGCAGCAGAAATTTGTCGTGGACACATCATCATATCAGAAGAAAAGTGATTTTCTGTCTAATGTTACAAATAGACAGAAAGACAAGGCTTGCTCCCATAATGGAACTCAGAGACTCAGACAAATGTCCTTTTTAATAGTATCACTGAAATCTTATGGCACAGAACAGCTCTCCCAGCACCACAAAAGGAAGAGATTTTTGATTGTTGCACAAGAGAAACTATCAAATATTTGGTTTACCATTTATATAGTGGATTCATGAATAACAAAAAACCCGGCTCAACACTTCATTACATAACTACATACTGGATAGGACAAAAAAAAAAAAAAGGAAGTATTCAGAATACATGTCTGCTAAGCATCTGTCCTTTCCCAAGCCTGCCAACACATACTTTTGGAATTTCTTCAGTTTGCCTGCATAGACTCACAGCCTTGCATGCTGCTACTGTAAGAACTAAGGTGTACATGGCTTTGTGTGCATTCTGCTAACATCTCCTGTTCTTTTTCTTTCCCTGAATCTGGAGCAACAGCTAATCAGTATTCTCCTTTATTATTTTTTCCCTTTTACCTCAACCCAGTACTTTGAAAGGTATTATATATCCTGCTTTACCTCTGTAATTTTCAACAAAAGTTTGGGTTACACATAAATATCTGAGACTCCCTTACTCTGCATCTTCTTTTGTTAAATGTGAGCTCATGAAATCAACTGACATTTAAGGAATGAACCTGCTGTAGTTTGGAGTACTGCTGGCCTATGCAATAAATATAATCTGTCTAAAAGTAGGCAAAGAAGAAAAAAAAAGCAAGAAGTGAGGCTGAATTAATCTACATATTTGCTGACTTGCCTGAGACTACAGTAGTGTATTGAACTAGACTTTAGAAAAGCATAATTTTTGTTTGATTATTCCAGGCAAGTACTACCAGCACAACCATCTTTTAATTTGATGCCAGATGGTTGTTTGTACTCTGCTTTTCTCCCATAGCATGAGGCACTGATGAAGTTGAAAATCAATGCCTCTCACATGGCTGTAGGAGCTCAGTTTATTCTCACCTCTGTTGTTGCCTGCTGTCTAAAATCACTCCCAGCCACCGTTAAGAAGAGGGCTGAAACCCCTTTCAGGAATGCCTGCCTGCCTGAAATTTTATACTTACCAAATATCTTACCTATGGGTGAAAATGACAACAATCAATACCATGACAAGAGATACTCTCCTCTCAGTAATAATAAAAGCCAATGGTTATAATTATCATTTTAAAAAAAGGAAAGGTTGATACATGCAAGGCAGAAAAGCATCAGACTTCATTCTTATTCTGGCTGCACAAGACTGAGAAGTAATGGGGGAGAAATTTCTAAACAATCTCAAATGAGAAAGCCAAAGTCATGAAAGACTGATGTTTGTACTGAAGCCCTCTCAACTTCTGTATACATGAAGCCAGAGGAAAGATCCCCTTCCTGGTGTCTCGCTATCCCCATCTTCTTAACTTCCTATTCCAACAGTTCCTGGCCGGATTGCTGATAGAAATGTAATTCTCTAATCTAGCTAAACCTTGCAACTTAAAGGGAAAAGGTTCTGCCCTTTCCTCCTCTGCTGGCTGGTAAAACTTTTCTTCTTTTAAGTCTGCTGCACAGAATCTCATATATTGGTGCTCCTGGAGCCATATTATAAATTACAAGGAGTGAAAATTTCTGTAGAATCCATTACACTAACCCTTCTGAAACAGGCTGATAAACAGCTGATCTTGTGTGTGTTACTGAGTATCTCATGAGGGTAATTTACAATTCCTCAGAGAAAACTGAGGTGAAATAGCCCCTGCCTGTGTTTCCTCTCAGAAAGCATACTATGCAATGTCCCAAGAATATTAGCAGCAGTAATATTTTCCTTCTACAATTTGCAGCCAGCTGGAATAAACATGAACCTTGACGTTCACACAGCTGAGGGTTTCACCTCACCTGCAGTGTCAGCAGGGCATGTGTTTGGCAGAGAAATACCCCACAGTGCAATCTGCTGGCTGTTAAATCCAGGTCTGTGGGGTTTTCGTATTTTGGGGGGTGATAACCATGCAGTCGACATCAACTGATTTCTCTTATTCTATCTTCACCTAAATCAACCTAATAAATTACCAGAACCAAAATGTTTCTGATGCATTATGCCATGCAGATGTTTGTACTTATCTTGCATCGTATCAGTACATGTTTAATATTACTAATCTTATGCAACAAACCATAATCTTTTCTTGAGAGGCAACTCCTGATCTTTGAAATCATTCTGTATTATCTGCCTGACCATTTATACCAAGCTGTATCACACTTTTCTGTCTGAACTTTAATGTCTTACTGTAATACATATTTTTGTAACAATCTCAGAAGTTTTTGTAGTCTCCTGGATGATCTATTGTGTTTCGGGCAGTTAATACTATACCATTTCTGTAGCAGAAAACAAAGTTTAGAAGCAAAGGTTACAAAAACTTTAGAACCCAATACACTGTTTTGGATAATATCAAGGCTATTAACAGTCCTGTTCCACTGTTTTCAATACCCAAATCCTTGCCCGTATTCAGTGGACCAGATACAATGTAACACTAATTCCATTTCATATGTCTGAGGTGAAGTCACTGATTATATTTTATTTTACATTCTATCTGAGAAAGAGATTTGTTGACACTCAAACTTACATTTTTCCTTTCTCTTCCTTACATTTGGGGAACAAAAAGAACCTTATCCTTACACATGACTAAATGGAAAATGCCATTCACTAAGCCAATACAGGCACTATTTTCAATTTCTCTCATTCTCTCTGCAAATGCTCAGAAGTCACCAGAAATAGGGATGAACCCCAGGAAATTTGGATTCATCTCTTTCCATCACTTTGAGTTTTGACCTCTTGGTTTGAAATGAGTAACATCTGTATTGCCATCATATATACATTTTCCCTTAATTTCTCTGATTACCTAACATGTGCTGTTTAGTGTCCCAGGCCAGCCTTGTTTTGTTAAGCCAATATTTGCCAATTAGTGAAGGACCATTTCCTTCTGCAACTGTTAATGAGAACAACAAACAGTTAACCCCTGTATTGCCTAGCAGAGTAATTATGGTCCTGATAGATACAGATTAGCTTATTCTCTGCTTTGTATGCCAGTTCAATAAAGATTTTTATTAATAATACAGGATTTTTATGGATTAAAGATAAAAAATCATACTTTGACATGATTTATTTATTTTTCCCTTAGCACAGTGGTTTTTTCTGAACATCTACTCATGTTAAAGAACATTTGCAGCAATATATACATAAATCCTGATTAGGCTATTTGAGTTCTAACTGCTAATGATGCAATTAGTTATTAAGCACTCCTTGTACTGTGGTAGGTCATTCTTTTTCAGAAGCAGGTTGTTCTTCTGGCCTCCTTTCAGAAAGACCATCTTTTCCCTCTGAAAGAAGCCATTTTCATTCGTTTTATAAAAACTTTCCTAAAATGTAACTACTTGAGCTGCTATCCTCTATGGTGGATGGCTGCATCAAGCTTTTGAGGAAAACACTGTCAGAATGGGCATTAAAAAAATTAGGCTGGGGAAATTACATTTTTATAATGTTAAATCTCAAAGTCGACATTTTGACAAAGAGTACTTTCAGTGTTTCACTATTTAACTATTTGTAAGCAGGGTTGTGAATTTTTTTGCCTGAGAGCAGCTGTTAAGTAGTCCAGCCTGTTCTCCCTCAGAGAAATCAGTCTGCTTTTTTGAATGAGTTGCAAACTCTGGAAAAGACAGAGTGCACAGATTCAGATTTTAGGAATCTCTCTGTGTGCACTAAGTATCCTGACACCCCACATCAGTTTGCAGTGCACATACTGTCCTCACTGAAAGCCCAGCCAGGAATAGAAGGGACTCTCAGTGTTATTCTTACAGATTGAACATGCTTGCTGCAGATAAAGACCTGTTCAGAGAAACTGCATCTGAAATTGGGAGCAGGGGGTGGAACTGACAGAAGGAAGGAGAGGGGCAGATGTTGAGATACCTACTGAGATAACTGAGCTAAAGTTAAGTTTTGTCAATCATAAAAAGTATGTTAAACACTCTGAAAATGAAGATTTTAGTGTGTTTTCATAGAAACACAAGGAAATATAACTTGCAAAAACTACTTTAAAGTACAGAATTAAATGGTGCAGAATATTATTTCCGCTATCTTTCTCAGATACTATTAATTACCACACAGACATTGTGCAACATGTGTAGATCTGTTTAAGAATTATATTTTATTTAAGGTAGAAAATAGTCTCTGTAGGAAAGGTTTCCTTCCTCAGCTGAGTAACTGAACAGCACCAGCTCCCTCCATTAAATATTTCCTGAGGGGTCCCTAGCATTCAAATACAAAGACTCTGTCTTAGAAAAGTGAAAGAGTTTGATAAAAACTGAAAAGAATTGCTGAAATAATGGCATAAATGCTGTCATAAAGCAGAAACTACCAGCTTTGGCCAAACAGACAAACAGGCTTTGCAGGCTTGTAGGTATTTACAGTTTGTAGACATTCTAAAGAACTTGCAGAAAAAAGAAATTTATTTTAAAAGTTGGGAATCTTACTGATTTCTCGCTGAAAATTGGATCTTTCCTACCCAATTTCAATACACAACTGGTATTGCCCTGCATCTCAGAGTTCATTTCCAGAATCTTAAGCTATTCAGATTCATTCAAATCATGAATATTCTCATTTCTAAGCAGCACTCAGTCCAAGTCAGTCCTTTAGATCTTACTATTTCAATTGTTACTTCATTTCCTGAAATGCTAGATGGATTGGTCACTACTGGAATTTGTTCCTTTTGTCTGGGTACCATCTAGACATAGAAATAGTTCAGTTTTTAGAACTCCTAAAATGAAATTATCACAGATAAAGTTGAACAATATTTCATAGTGTTTTCCAGGACAGAAAAAAAATCACTTTGATACTCATGTCATGGTCTGGTTCATGTTACTATCCAATGGTCCTAATCAATAAAATCCAAAATGTTTTATGAAGTTTTTATTCTGAAATGGTGAAACCCCTGTCCATGCTAGTTTGTTGGGGTTTTTAAATATCCTATGAATTCCAAGTATTTTATGTCAATTAAGTTTTATGGGTTTTTTACTCTAAAGGCATGAAGACGCTGATCTGTCATGGGAAAGACAACCCAGACTCTGAAAGCATCTCTAATGTATAGACCTAGGCACACCTGTATGCCTTTATTGTGTCAAATCCTACTTTATCACAGTCCTATTTTACAGGAACCATACTAATGAAGATAATTTCCAAGGACTGATGAATTGTGTGCAATTTTTATGGAAATACATGTACTTGGGAGGTAACTTGGGCAAACTTTTCTGTCACAAAATACTTAGGATGAGTTACAAGTAAACATTAATCAACTCTCTAGCCTGAAAAATCTATTAAAACCAACCAACCAAAAGAAAAAACAGAGCAAACAAACAAACAAAAACTCCACACAGGCAACGACAGAAACAAAACCCAAATGAATTCTTATAGGTTGAGATAATGGAGCAATGACAGCAAGAATAATTTCTGACATATTTGTTTAGAACAACAGATATGCATTTGAAAGGCAGCAAACCCAAATAGTTCCTCATATAGTTGGAGAAGCCATTATCTCCACTTAATAATATACTTCACTGAGCTTCTAAATTGTTAGGAAATTGTTGAAAATTTGCCTGCCAGAAAGCCTGATGCCATGAAGGAAACTCCTGCTGCCCTATTTCCTGCTGAGACCAGAGGCTGAATGCAAGAGTTCACATGGGAAAGTTTTCATTTGTTTTCTTTCCACTAGGTCTCAGGTGTCTCCAACTTGTACTTTGCCAATAATATGAAACAAACCCAAACTGAGGACAATTTGTGGTTTTCCCACCAAACTCTGAGATGAAAATATGTAAAGGGCAGCATTTATTGAAGCATAGTGACAGTGAAAGAGCCTTACAGATTTATTTAGAATTTTGAAACACATCTGTCTCCTTCAAATGCAAAGATTAAAAACAAGAAGCAAGACTTACATAGACAAATATTATTGATGAACCAGCCATAAAGCTTGAAACAATAGCTGTGCTAAATTAATTCCCACTTGATCCCAATGATGTTCACCCAGGAACCACTAAGGGTACGTTAGCATCAGCTGGATTCGACTACCATGGCCTTGCTGTGGACTACAAAGTACAGCTCCAGCACAAGAATTCTGCTTGAGAGAGATTCTGCCTTTAAGATTCAACCAAAACATTCCTATCTAACTCCTGAGAGAATTATCGAGATCTTAACACAAAAAAGAGTCATAGTCAGTGATGAATTTTTCTGCTAAAAGCACTAAAAGCAATTTTTACATGTTTCCCTAAGTTTCTCAAATGTCTGTAAATTTAAAATGTCAACATGATATAAAGAGCCAAAAATGTTTTAATCCCTTAACATAAAACCCCCTTTAAAAAGCAAACAAACAAGGAAAAATAAAAACCCATAAAAACCCAAAATAAAACTAAAAAAAAAAGAAGAACAAAACCCCCAAAAAAACCAGAAAAACCAAATCCTGTCAGGATATTTTTCCATTTAATTATTAATCTCTACAGCTTTTCAGCATCCTCACTGGGAAAAAATTCCTAGATTAAAACCACTCTAAGGGTTAAGAGGACACATGATCTCAAGGCTACAATATGAAATGTAATAATGCAGCACATGGCATAATGAATTAAAGAATCTGCTGGACAGTGATCTCATAATTAAGAGTGCAGAAATAACCTGCAGAAGAGCTTCATTCTGCCAGATGACTCCATGTACTTTTACTACAGGTTATAAGCAGATCAAAAGACTTCATGTTTTTCTTAAAGTGCCTATATACTCCACCAACAGTAGGACAAAATATGTCCTCAATTATACCACTGGAAAATCAGGCATTTCATGGACTTTGATGTGTTGGAAATCCCACTGGCATAGTTGAGGGCAGCACTTGGCCAAATATATCTTAATTTAGAAGCAGCATCTATTACCTACAATAGCTTTTCCTAGAGAATGGCTGGGAACCTCTGCTGATACTATACAGTGGCACAAGTTTTTTCTCCAAGTTTTTTCATAAGAAAAGTGACTTGAAGACACCACACCCCCATTCAAATCAAATTGTCTATTCAACTCTTTCATTTTAACAGATGCTAGGGAAGAAATGAACTGGGATTTTTTGAAGGGGTTAAAATTAGGTTTTCTTTCCTCTTCACTCAGTCTTCACATTCCTAGATTTTCTATAAAGCACTTGAGCTCTAATGCTACCTACCAAGTTAAATGTTACTGTTTTATTAATAGCAATATCATAACACTGTGTTGTGACAGTATATTTAGCCAGTTTCCTAAGCCCAAAGCATAGAATAATGGTAATGGTAATTAAGAAACAAGTTTATGCACTACTGTTAGCACTCAGTCTGAAGAAGTCTTACAGGACTGCACCACTAAAATGCCTGCTGTCATCCCATAACACATCATCAAAGTAGGTCAGGCTTGTCTAGCTCTGAGATGGACATATTTCAGAATGTAAATTTCCCTCAGTTAATGCTGTTACGGAACTCGTGGGGCAGACAAAAAGAAAAGCTTATCTACAATAGTGATACTTTGTTCCACAGGAAAAAAAAAAAAAGGAAATAAACATCTGTTTTGTTTTTTTCTTTTCCCCATAAAAGCAGGGAGAAAATGTTAAAATGTTGACATCCATCAAAACAATTTTAATTTATTCCGGGATTTTAAAAAGAACCTGATCTTCTTACATGTTCACATCCTACTTAGGCAGTTCAAAATCCTTCCTTCATGCACAGAGAAGCTGACAGATTGACAATATAATGACTTGAATCTTTTATTTCCCAAACAAGAACATCACAGGCAAGGGATGAGGCCAAGACTTTACATTCTTTCTTTTCTGTGCCTTAACCTTCACCTGGAGGGAGCCACTCAATAGTTGAAAGGACATTTTATCTTGCAAACCAGTGTGATTTTCAATATTTTTATTAGCAAGAAAGATAATGAACATACAGAATTGTCTACAGCTTCTAAAAATAATAGTTTGTAGCGATCCTGAGCAGACTCTATTTTTGTATATAGAGTAGTTAGTGAGCCACAAAACACAACCTGAGTAGGATGAGACATGTGCTGTGCAGCGTGGTCCTGTGCCACATGTAGAGTTTAGGCTCCAGGTCACTGTGTGCTGGACAAATCTCTTGCCTGCAGGGTAACCTCAGCTGCTCATTACAGAGGAGGATTCTGCAGGTAACTCCCCTTTGGTTCCAGCAATTACACCTCCTGCATCACCTTGCCTTTATCTAAAAGTGCAGCAAGTTCTCAAGTAAACATCCTCTCTGTCCAACTGTAAAAATTATGAATAGAACTATTTTCTAGTAAGGGAACTGAATGACATTTCAAATGACCAAAATGGGGTAACCCTTCCTACAGCCAGGGCCCGCATGATGTGCTGCAGGCTGGTGGGAGGCACATTCGGTGCTGCACAGCTCAGGGTTCCCAGCATCTGAAGGGATATAAGGTGATAAGAAAGGCAATCAAGCTGGTGAAAGAACAAGATTTATGAGAAGTGTCTGAAAGGACAGCTACCTGAAAGGTGGTTGTAGCCAGGTGGAGGTTGAACTTTCCTCCCAAGGAACAACTGACAGGATGACAAGAAATGATCTTGAGTTGCACCAGGGGAGGTTTGGATTGTATATTAGGAAAAAATTCTTCCTTGAACAGGTGGTCAATTGGAACAGGCTGTCCAGGGAAGTGGTGGAATTACATCCCTGGACACACATCCCTAGAAGTGTTCACAAAAAGTCAAGATGTGCTGCTTAGGGATGTGGTTTAGCAAGGAAGTTGTTAGTGCTAGGTTAACAGTTGGAATCAATAATCTCTGAGGTCTTCTCCAACCTAAATGATTCTATGATTCTATGAATATCTATACTCTTGTCCCTTTCATTGTTGTGCTAGTTCTCAAAAATAGTATTTTAAATGATACTTTATTTAATACAGATTTTATAGAGTCTGATTTCTTTTCTTATTTGACATCATAACTGACTAGCAGCTCCTGGTGCAAAACACTGTTCTTTTGAGGTGTGAGATTTAAAGACACTTCTCAGCATTTATTTACAATTTCACATAGGACTACTATTTTTCCAAATCAACAGGTACTGCCGTAGAACAAGTATGAAATTAGTGTGTAGAGGAAAAGATGAATCTCTAATTAACTGAGCTTTAATTAATTAAACTAATCTAATTAATCTGCAGTTTAACTTTTCTTCAACACCCCATCTTCTAAGCTTGTCTTAGATATATAATTCTTACAAGGCAGTGGTGCAAGAAGACAGCTTGATAGAATTAAAATGGAAGAAATAGGTAAGAAATGTGCAACACCAAAACTGGCTACAGGTGAAGTTCTGCCTTGAGGTATTTCAGTGGAATCTGTATCCAAATAGACAAAAATGATACATTATCACCTGAAGCAGAATCAAAAGAATATTGCGAGTATTTTTAAGCCAGTAGTTTAAAATAGGCGCTTGAAAGAATACAAGGACAGCTCAATCACACCTCACTATAAAAAGTCCAAAGAAATTTCTCTTTTTTATTTCAAGAACATTGCACAGAGACACATGAAAGTTTATAGTATAACACCTAAAAGAGAAACGGGCTATGTATCAACACTTCCAATAGAATCCAACCAAGAAAAATAAGAGATCTCTGCTGAGAAAAACAAAAAAATAAACAAACAGGGAAATATATCTGCCAAGGTCTTCTGGGACTATACTAATATTACTCATCTGAGGAGTAATGACTCTTCCTGCCCCAAAGCAGAACTATTCACACAAAAAAATACTACGAAAAGGGAATCTTAAAATGATACCTAAATAGAGCACTTGACCACAAATCTGTAACTAAGGATGAGACCAGGTTCACAAAAACACCCTGCCCTGAGACACAGACTTAATGGCCAAGTCTCTTTCTTTATTATTTTCCCCAATACTCTGGTTTGACCAGTTAAATTGTGAGATACACTTAGAGAGAAAAACCACACCTAAAACACTTGGTAATTTCCAAGATTTCCTCCATATTTTATGTCTTTATTTTTAGCCAGCCACTATTGTGTTCTGACAGGGATAGTCTCAGCATAAAAAAAGAGAAATGTAAAAATAGAAATGAGTACAAATGATTTCATGAAAAATCAGCATTTTTTGTGGAACTTCAAGAAAGGGAGATAGAACACCATTTCAGGATCTAAGCTGCAATGTGACAATGGTTATTCCCAGATCCTGAGGAATGGAACGCTCACAGTTTGTACTTAACAATGCAGTAAAAAAGGCCAAATGTGGGAGCACATCCAACTCAAAATTAAACTGATGTGAATAGGTCAGTTTTGCTGACTCTGTAACCAAGACAGACAAGAGGAAACACAACAAAGAATCTAAAATGCTATCTGAAATTCTTCTCAAAGTCCGAGGAGATAGAAAACAGTTTCTACACTACAAGAAAGGCAAGAGAAGAAAGAGTATTTGGGGAAAGAGATAAGATTGACAGGGTATATTATTACTTTACAGTGTTCAAAAACACCCGTCAAGTTTGAAAAATCTGGAAGGAAAATTACTATAGAGAGAAAAATTCTTCATGGGGAATGATGGGCATTATTACCTTGGAGGCAGCATCAGTCTTAAGGAAAAGCAAATACTGAATTGAAGCTGGCAACAAGAATACAAGGCCACAAGTTGCCAGAATAGTGTTACCTAAACTGAAAGAGAAGACTGAGCTAAGGGAAAAGACTATTTTCTCCAACATGAACTGAGCATATGCACATGTGACAGAAAAGACATCTGTCAAAATTTTACCTGGGAAAAGTGCCCACCTGAAGGGTATTCAGCATGACCACCAGCTTTCTTTCATTGGAACTGTGCAAAAATGTTGTAATTGACAGAGTCAAAGAAAAGTCTTACATGGGAAGGGGAGTACTTAGTTGAGTGGAAAATGTCCAGAATGAGTATGTCTACTACCTTAGTCACAACGCTGGGAATGTCTCACTCGCCCTAGGAATATGGCTATACAAGCTCAAAGCAAGAAATGAAAACTAGCAGAAGGTAACACTCATTATACAGAAATAAAAGAAAAAATAATTTTTAAAAAAAGACACAAAAAAAAAAGACCAGAAATTTTCTTGTCTATATTGAATTAAAGAAGTACAGTTTTTATATATGAAACGAATATTTTCCACTACCTACAACAGTGAAAAATTCCAGAAGAGTTGCTTGATACTAAATGTTTTCTTATACCTCTTACAGCTGCAGTAGTCTGGCATGTGTCTTTAAACACACATAGCACATACATACATGGTGCATATAACACTCCCTTTCCAATATGCTCTTTCTCAAACTGCCATTTGGTTTAGGTCCATCAATAAGGCTGATTTAGCAGAAAACACACATCCTTTTTCAAGGGCTAGAGTATATGAACATCTGCATGGGTGACATTTTGATATGAATTTGGAGGAAAGGGGGAAAGTATATGACCAGGGGCTTCAATTTTAGAAAGAACTCAAGCTGTCAGGTTACACCTATCTTGAGGAAAAATACATATTTATTCTATGCAAGTAACAGTTCTAAGAGCAATTATTATAGCAAGAGGACTGGCAATCAATAAATAAGGTTAAGCCTATTACAGGTATCACTTGCTTAAAAGACAATAAGATTAATAAAGATTTCCCAAGTATTTTGAATCGTGTATGGAAAATTACATTTCATCTAAGAATGTCAATCCACAGAAAGAGCTACTACTATGTCACAATGACATAAATTAAAAATTTTAAATTACCTTTTTGAGAAATTAGGCAATTAAGCTATCAGAAGCTCTCCTTACTTTATAAATATAGTACAAATTGAACTAAACGTCAAATTCAGATTTGCTGTTGCCCTCTAAAATACACCGCAGTTGTGCAGTGAAAATTTTACCTTTCTGAGTTTCTTACCAAGGGTGATAGTGGGAAATTCCAGGCATTAAAAAATCTGTTTATGGTCCAGTCTATGTTAGAACCTTAGCAACAATGCATTCCAGTTTAGGAGATTCTAATTTGAAATCTATATCCCCTCACATTCTTCTTTCAAACAAATGAAACTAAAGAACCTCCTAAACATTTCATTATTATGACCTTATATCATTTTATTTTACATAATATATTTTTATATTTGTTTAAAATGCTAGAATTGGAGATTTTTTCTTACACAGATACATCATGGCTTTCTTTCTGAGTCTGACTTTAAAAACACAAAGATAAAGGAACATATAGAGTTTCCTGTAATTAAGCTACTAAGACTGTTTCCACAGAGGCCTTTCCTTGCCATGGAAATACTCTGATCCAAATAGACAAACATCAGTTTTACACTCAGAGGCAACTGGATCACCCATGGTCTCATTAAACCACTGAAGAACAGAGATTATGGGTAGGAATAGCCTGGGACATAGCCACACGTTCGAAAAGAGGAGCACAGATGCTTCCAGTAGCAGTCAAAGAAATTCCAAGATGAGAGGAAAATGGAGTTTGAATTCTATAGCCTAAATTCAGAATGGATCATTATGATCATAGCATAACCTTTTCTATAACGCAGGTTACAGAAACTTCTACAACAACCTTATCTCTGAATTCCCAACATCTGTCTGCACTGCAGCATCTTAACTACCCTCCTCCTCACACACTCTTAAAAAAAACCCCCTTCACAGTTGTCTTCTGCTGATTTCTTGTTTTGGCAGCATAAACTGCGGAGTTATCCAAACCAAAAGATTTTTTTTTTCAAGGAATTGTGGCAGTTAAACAACTTTAAAAGCATTTCCTGACTTCCTTTCCTCTCCCTTTCATCTGATTAACTGCTAGAACTAGTTTTTTATTTCACTTCAGAGGAACTTAGCAGATATGAGCAATCAAAAGATGATTAATAGCCATTAGTGCGCCTGTTCCAGTGCTACTATAAACATTTGTGTCTGCATGTGTAATGATCACTCACTGCTAAGCCTTGGGGGAAAAAAGGATCAATTCTTCTGTTACACTTAAATACTTAGAACCCAGAAATAATTATTTCCAGACTTCTCTAGAAACAATAGTAATGAAGAACCTACCAGGTTAGATATTGAAGATGTTGAGGTTTTCCCAGTATACTGAAGGGTGAGGAGTACCATGCAACTAAAGAACAAAAAAAAAGAAAAAGCCATCAAGAACAAGGGAGAGAGGGAGAACGAGACAAAGACTTTCTATTTTAACATCTTAGAAGTGCATATGCTCTTTGGCATGCAAATAATCTCTCTGAGGAGAGTAGGTGAGTCACTGGGTTTTTCCCTAGAATGAGTTCTTTGCAGCAGAGACAAAACACCTCACCCTTAACAAAAATGACCCAGAATATCC
This sequence comes from Fringilla coelebs, assembly GCF_963513975.1. Taxonomy (NCBI): domain Eukaryota; kingdom Metazoa; phylum Chordata; class Aves; order Passeriformes; family Fringillidae; genus Fringilla; species Fringilla coelebs. Next base: position 30,518,226 of record NC_140032.1, on the reverse strand, counting down.
ATGAAAATTTAATGTACTATTGGCATAAATCTCAAGTAAGCACCCTGCTAGGAACTACTGATTAAATATAGTGTAGGAAAACAAGTATTTTGAGCAGTTTCTGCCAAGGTACTTCTTACACAACCTAATGTGCAAACATTGCTGGCCCATTACTGCTAAGAAATGAGGAATTTTAAGGACTATTAAACACTCTGCAAATAGATCAGCTGAAAGTTATTCAGCACAGGTGTTCTTATAATTAGGTAACATTGGAAAAATGCAATGTTCAATGGTCCTTGTACTTTGCCCTTTTTCCTGTGTAGGGATGAATATTACCATTCATAATTAACCAACATCTCTGTTCCAACAGAAATAAACATTGAATATAAAAGAGTTACACTTTATTTTTATACCATTTTAAACTCATATTTTTTATAATCAACTTTATATTATGTAATTAATACCTAAATTTACTAACTTTTATTGGAGAAAAAAAAGTATTATGATAGTGGGAATAGCCTGCTGGGGTTTCCACCCATTTCACCTAACCAGAATAGGTCCAGAAAACACAGAAAATGTTACTATTTCATATTTACTAGTACAACCTTGTTATTCCAAAGGACAGAAGTTAGTCCCTGGAACATTAAAAGGGTTGTTTGAGATCCTTTAAAAATATATAAAATTAAACACACAGTGATTCCATACAAAAATCCCTAGAATTTTTATTTTAATGAAAGTTTTCATGAGGTCTGCGAAAATTTCAGGCCTGAAATGCTGGTAAATATTCAGTGAATCTGCTTCCAGACAGCTGAAGTTTCAGTGGATTAACAAATGTATCCTTTTTTTGTTCAAGTATATTTATTCATTACAGTTATTTACTTATTAAACAGCCATCTAGACAGAGAGAGAACAATTTCTTTCTCTAACACTTTATGATGCATGTGTCTTCATTCTGGTAATGGGATCACTAATATTTTTATTTAATCAAGGGAGTAGCTACATTTTGGAAATTATTACAGAGCTGCGAGGTTAAAGAGTTTAGCCCTACAAAGGTACAGCTACCCTGAAAAAATATACATGTAGAAGATAATATGTTCAAATGAATTCCACATGAAAGATGATAAAAGGCTTTCATGCTTTGTTTTGAAATTTGGTAGGAGAGATTGAGGAGAGGAATTTCGGGGGTGAGGGTGGTGTGTGAATACATATTACACAGCTTTGATAGCTGTTAAAGGAGGATATTACCTGTAACTGATACATAAGTTAGTAAGAAAAAGCATTTTTCTCAGCATGTGTTTGATATTCTGCAATTCAAAACTGCATTTAAAGACATTGGAAGTGGTCAAATAAAGTAAGAAAAAGTGAACATAAGCAGAAAGAAGCCTGCTTAGTAATTATAAAATTGCATGTTTCTCTATTCAAAGACCAAATCAAGAGTCTGGAGATCTTGAACTGCAGTGCAAAGGTATTGGACTGTCTATTCAATTCAGCACCTGTCTGTTTAAAGTGCACTAGCTTCAGAGTGAAGCTATGAGAATGCATCCTTGGAAGCATATGAGTAAGATATAAACATGTATGGAAGCTAATGTGGAATATAACATATTATATATATACTGCAGCATATTTAATCACCTATATTCTGTTGGGAAGACAGTGTAGTGACAGGGCTTTTTTCAGAGACCTGAAACACAAGAAACACTGCAATACTTTGAGATTTATTTCAAGAAGTGCTGCTTGATAATTCCTCTCAAAGTTCTGTGTTGCAAGAAATATGATTAATTGTCCTGCTATTCAAGGACGTATGAAAGGAGGTCCAATAGTTCCTCCTGACTTTCAGTGCAGCACTGTGTTACCAAGGAATCTCTGAGCATAGGCATATCCCAATGTAGACATTTGAGAGAATAAAAACAAGAGGAATAAAATCTTGATGTCATAATATTATATATAAATTATATATATATACATATATATGTTATCTACATTTATAATTAAAAAATTTAACTTTCCTGAGAGGTTATTCTGTCTGGGGATTATATTTAAGGCTTTTTGTTGGTTTGATTCGGTTTGGTTTGATTTAGTTTGGTTGGTTTTTTTGGGTTTTTCTTCTTTGTTTTGTTTTTGTTGTTGTTGTTTGGTTGGGTTTTTTATTGGTTTTGGGGGGTATTTTTTGGGGTTCGTTTTTCATTGTGTTTGTTTGTTTGGGGGAGTTTTGTTTGGGGTGTTGTTGTTGTTTGCTTGCTTGTTTGTAGATTTGTTTGGGGGTTTTTATATACAGAAAACCCCAAAGGAAATGGGAGGATATCTCACACCAATGTGAGACCACTTCAGAACATTGTATATAGAAAATGAAACTGAGTCACACGTCATTGATTTTGGTTGTGCCTTCACAAAGTGCAACAGGTTTCAAGAAAGTAAGTTTGCCTGTAGCTATAGAATAAATAATAAACAATCCCCCAGAAACCAGTGCAGTTTCCTCTGTGTGAAGACAGGACATGAAAGATGATGCAGACATACAATTTGCAAATAGACGACTATCCACGCTTGTGAAATTCATTGAATTCTTATTAAAAGTCTAAAACAATACATAGACAAAGTATATATATCAAGGGAAGAACATCATAATGGATAATATTCTTTTTTGTTAAACACCAAGAGATAAATCATCTTTCTGAAGGATAAACATAATTACAGAACCAGTGGGTTTTGTAAATTTTGTGGGATAAAAGCATTTGAATTACTGCAATATATTTGTGAAATTTAACAAAGCAGCTAGATTTCAAGATCAAAACAGCTATCAAGAAACTGAAGACTTGCATTATTTGCCGTTCTCAAGTACTTACCTCCATAAAAATCTCACAGAGGTACACAAGGAAGTACATTTTTTTTTTTTAATAGAAAATCTATTCTTACAGAGTCAAACAATCTATCCTATTCAAACACAGACATATGCCTGAGAACTCAGAATTTTAGGATGGAGAGGAAAAAAAGGAAAACCCTTAGTAAACTTTAAAAATAGCAGAAAGTGATTTTAGACCTTTAAAAAATTGTATTTATAGTTTTGAAGTACAATTAATGACAATTCAGATACCCCTATTACCATTGTATAGATTAATGCTCTAACTAGCCATGTAATACTGCATTGAAAAACACTGTTTTGAAAAAAGTATCCAGTTTCTGTGCAAATGGTACAGCAAAAGCATCGTTTGTTCGTTTGTTTGAGGGAGTTTTGTTTGGGGTATTGTTGTTGTTGTAAATTTCTGCCTACCACCTGTGTGGTGGAAGGCAGAAATTTAATGGAGTTAGAAAGGGATTTGTGTTTTGCCATACAGACAGTAAGTCAGAGCTGTTCACAGGAAGAAAATACTTGTTTCTTATCCTACTTACATCAATTGGCTTGCAAGATGGTGGAGTGGGGCAACTGATTTCCCAGCTTGCTTTCTCTAGAACTTTCCTTCACACCAGAAGCTGTTACATTATGGAATTTTCTGTGCAGTGGAGATGACAAAGCTTAAATACCTCAGTCTCTTGATAATCACTTATTTTTAGGTTTAGGAGGGAATTTCCTGTCCTGTCCCATACAAAATCCTTTATTTTCTTTCTTGGCTTCATACTGCAAGTTTAAACTCTAGTCTTTACACTTAATTAAGTTCTAAGTGACTATTTGAACTTTTCTTTTGTTATCCTACTTGGATCCATACACTTGACAGATTGAAGCAGTGCAAGCAAAAGTAAGGTAGAAATGGACCCATTAAGATGAAAAAAGAGAAGTAGGTTTTTAGCTTTCTGGGAGCTGAGTCATACATCATGTACACTCTAAATCATGAGTAGGAAAAGAGATTAGTGCTGCAGAGATGGATCCTCACTCCTTGTCTGTTCAACAGATGTATGAGCTTACAAACTAACTTCACAATTCCTATAAACCAAAAACATTTCCACAGTCCTATAACAATATTAGACCTACAGCTGTGATTTTCCTTATTGGGATGATGATGTGCTGTGAGAGATCTGACGAGCATAACCAAAGTCAAACTCATTTTGTGAAATCCCAAATGATACTAGACAATGTAGCATACTCCCTGTGTCATAAAATTGGTAAAATCATAAATAACCAACATTGGATGCGTGTGGAACTGACGGAGCCAGTCCAGAGGCTACAAAGCTGATCAGAAGGCTGGAGCACCACTCCCATGAGAGACTCAGACAATAGAAGGCTCCAGGAAGAACTTACAGCACATTTCTGTACTTAAACAGGGACAAAAACCACTTGGGACTGTTATTGAAATTTTTATGGATGATAACCCTTTAAACTCTTCAAATTCAAAACTAGAAGGAGGTCTCCTATTACACAGACTGGATGGCTATGGAAAAAAGTATAGAGAGAGATTTAGTGTATCTGTTTAGAGCTGAATGCTGGTATGCAAAGATATTGAAGTCTTCATCACATAGCTGCTTAGGACTGAACCCCAGCTGTCAATTTTAATATGGAAAAAGATTGGCATTATGAATAATTTTAATTTCTGTCCCAATTAATGAACAGAAAGGGAAGATAATGCTTTATTATTAACTGCATGACCTGAATGAAGAGAAACTGTGAAGGCAGTCTATAGAGTGATGTTTAAAAAATAGTAAGTAACAGGAATACCATTTACATTCTTAAAATCTGCAGGCAATCACAATGAGTTCTGACAATGACTTTATTACTTATTGACTCTGCTTATTAGAGAAGGAAACAGAAGCAACCAGCAGCAGATGAGCTGAAAATTCACTGTTGGAATCAACTGCAAGATACAATATTTTTAATACCACTACTTTGAAGAAATAGAACCAACAGACCTCTCACACCTTGATTTAGCTTCCTCTACTGGATTATAAGTAGCTCTGAAAATATTTTACTTTGTCTACTAGAAAGACAGAGTCAGTCCTTTTCCCTCAGTTACAATGTCCATACTCCTCCAGCACAGAACACTCAAGGGGAAGTGAACAGGCTACTGTAGTGGGCAGTGCACACTGCCACCTTGGCCAAATAATTTGGTTTTTCTTTCACAAGAGCCTGCTAATGACAGCTGTTACTTTTAGCAGTGAGTTGCCACACCTACCTAGCTTTGCCCCCTTCCATCTTGCCCTGAAATACCTGAGCTCACACTCGGCATTCCCATTATCTGCTGTGCTGTAAGATGTTGCAGGCTAATTTTCTCCCCTTGAAATCTGTTTCTTTATTGGTTGAAATGAATGCTTTATCTTTAACATAGAACTAGCTTCAGTTTTTATTTGGGGTGAGATTTTCTTTCTTTTCCCTTATTTTCCTCTTCCCCTCCTCTGATTCCGTGGAGTCTGGAGGTGCTCCAAATAGTGCATTGTACTCGGAATGCATTCGATTCAGATTTTTTTTTTCTTAGACTGAAAGTGAAATTTAATGAAAACTTGACTTGAGCATTCTCCAATGTTTTACCATCCAGACAAATCCTGGAATAAAGATGAAATCCCAAACAAAGAGAATTCTATACCAAAGGTTATTCCTCCTTGGAACCTTGTTCCACAAAGCCTTTGTTCTTGGATTAGTTACCTTGTACAAGGTGAAAGCAACTGAAAGACTATTTTAAGACTGCTGATCCCTGTTGACTGTGTTGTTGGGGTGGAGGTTCTCTTCCCTTCAACAAAGACACATTTACTGCCTTAGCTTATACATATATTGCATAGTATTGTAAAATACCTCTGTGATAACCTTTGCTAGCAATGCTGCTGAAACCAGAGAGCCCCAGATCTCCCAGTCTGATGAAATGAATAAAGCTTTTAGGGTTGAGGTTTTTTTTTTTTAATTTGACCTTGTCTCTCTAATCATTATTTTACTTACTAGGAAATCTATGCCCTGAGGCTTCATTAGCTTGATACTGGAATTTTATGATCCTTTAGCAATTCTCAGTAAAAAAGTTTGATGGGGAGGAGTGGGAAGGAAATGCCAAAGTAGGAAGAGATTATTCTGGTAATATCTGAGGGGAGTAAATGTACTTTGTGGTAGAGATTCCATGGTAACTACCACACAGTGTAGAAAATAATCCACATCCTTTCTGTGTCTACTGTTTTCTAACAGCCTGGTTTCACAGATTTTCAGCCTGCACACACATTTTTAAAAACTTTTGGGAACATAAATCAATGATTAGCAATAATCATACAACAGATTTTTTTTTTTCTTCTCTGCTGCTGCTTATTGTAAAATTGCTCAGGTACAAGAAAAAAAAAAAATAAATTAACTCTTTAGTTGCCAGTGGTAGCAAAATAACAATGCAATAAAATCCATCTTTAATTAAAATGGCAAACTGGCTTTTTGAAATTCTGTAGATGTAAAATTAATCTAGATAAATCAATTGCAATGTTATGCACATTAATGGATGTTTAGCTTTTCTCCATTGACCAAAAATTGATCATTTGAAAATAAATAAAGAAAAGAAACTGTTTTTTGTTTAAAACAAGTCCTAATTCTTTTAGTAAACTTCAAAAGCAGATGTCTGAACGTTTCCCTAGTTCTCCTTTCACTACTGTATTTTAATTAGCTTTGTAACCTCTGAGTTTCCTCTCATGCTAGTTTTTAGACTACTATCCAACAACCACTTGCTATTCATGAAATGTTGTCATTTTGCTTCTGAATAAAGCAAGCAATGAATATGGAAAGAAAGTAATCATCCCAGACTTCATTTATTAACACAAACCGTATTTTTAAAGATTCTTGAATGCAATCTGACTGATAGACTATTAACCTTAGAAACTCTCTGATTTTGATGGTATGCAGCACATCAAATTAATAAAAAGTGACTTGTAAAGATAAACAAATTGTACTGCCTTCCTGTTTCTGCTTTTTCTCTCATATGTAAACAAGTTCTGAAATGTTTTTTTTACTTTTTTTTCTGCTTGTTTTTGACCTTTACAATGCAATGAATATCAATGTGGGATTTGGCCTGCAGGATTACTTCTTTGAAGTATGAAATAACAAGAATGTGAGGTGTCCTAGCTCATCTAAAATGTGAACTTTTCAGCAAACACTGTTTTTGCCAAATCGTTCATCAAACTGGCTAGAGAAGTTAAACAAGCCCCACATAAAACCCAAAGCTGTCTGAGTTTTAGGTTTGGAGACCTTCTTCTTTTAATACAGCAGGGGTGCTTTCCCTGCAACTTCCCTTCATAACACTGTACAGAGTAAAAGGAATTTTCCACTGAGAAACAGGTAGTAAATATGACTTTAGAAAGTATGGAAAATGCCTTTCACTCTCCATCCACTCAGTGGACCTATCTGATCTTTACTCAAAGTTTTAGCATTTTATTGATTAAAATTAGTTAAGATATATCCTGCAATCTGCTTACACAGAGGAAACAGGAGAGGAGGAAAATTTTCTCTTGAAAATGACTGAAATTAAGATTCACATGTTATCCACTGATTAAAAAATTTAGTTTGTGTGTGAACCAGTCACCCTTCCATATATGATGCTAACTATTAAAACCTGGACATGTGGACTCTACATTTCACTGGAAAATGAAGAAATAAATTCCTTCTACCTTTAAGATTTTTTTTTTTTTACTTATTTTATACAACTAGCTTCATGTAACAGAGTATTTACATCTGGAAGAAATGCTTTCTAAATGTTTGGTTACAAAAGATAAACCCTGCCAGTTCATTTAGTATTTTAAAGAGATGTTGAAACATTATGTTGACCTTACTGTGGAGAGAAGACTTATTCTGTTTCAGGCTTGAAAAATTATTAGTTATGTGAACGCCTTCTGATTATTTTAGTGGTGATTTATGAATTTCTTAATTACTGTTTCTTAGACAGATTTCTCACATATATTGGGGAGAAGGCAAAACTGTAGTTCAACATTTGAAAGAAGAAAGGGTTCCATGGGTTTTTTAGCTTGAAAAAGAAATCCATTAAATATTAGAAGTCAGAACAACATATAATTTTGATCTATGAGATGCAGCCATATAAGATATAAGCACAATGTAAATATGTTATATCTATAAATAAATATCTGTAAATATCTACTCTTACAAGTATGACATAGAAAACTGAAAATTATGTACACAAGTTCATTCATCAAAATATCAAAGTACTGTATGTATTCTTGTAGCTCCTGTCTGCCTTTTCTGTGCAAGTGGGTTCTGGGACCCCACAAAAAGCAGGAAAACCTCAAGAGTTTTCATGATGATTGAACAACCCTCATTCCCAACCAGACCTGAGGATCAGTCTGCTTCCCAGTCTCAGAAGGAGGGAAGGGCTGTCATTTATCGCAGGTAAGGGAGGCACATTTAGGTTAAGTCAGGCTGAGGCTCTTTAAGTGAGGACCCAGGAGACACAGAGAGATCATCCTCATTTAGTTGAAACAAAACAAAAGTCTTAATTGCAGAAAAAGCCAGTAGTGTATGAGAAGTCAGAGCCCAAGGGAATTGAGAGAAGCAATAATGAGAAATGAAAAGCATTCCCTAAGCTGAAGGTCTTGTTTATTTTTGTGACACCTGCCTGAACCAACCAAGAGTTACTTGACTGCACTGATAATTGTTGAAGTAAAAAGATCACATATGTATTGGTTTTGTTACTAAAAGTCACAATTACTGATTTCAACCTATTTCTGTGCTCTACTGCCCACACAGAAGTCTTTGTGGGTGTAGGCTGACACAAGGGATCCAGCTATGCAGCAGATACTGGCTGTTAAATTGCAATTTAGATGCTGTTCCTGTGTGCAAATTAACAAACGTGAGATTTTTGTAATAAATCCTCTTTCAAACATTTCCATGAATTAATCTGCTTAATTCAGTGCAGCTATCTTTAAAACTCTATTTGTAATACAAACCAGTCCTAATTAGCTTTATTCATATTATAACGAGCCAGAAGTTTGAAGCAATTGAATAGACTAAAAAGGGGGCTTTTTAATTTGTAATAGGTGCTATAAGGTAATCTGGACTTCCCTCAGGATTCCTTTCTGGCTTTGTTATCATGAAGTGACCCTGAGTGGCTGTTATAGTCAAGAGCAGGCTGGAGAACTGCTGCAGAATCTATATGCTTCCAGGGGAATTCTTTGTGGGTGGGCAGATAAATGCTTTACAGCTAAAGCTCAACACCTGCAAATCTTGGCAATTTGGATCCATGTCAGCTTGAAGGGAGGAGGGGGAAAATGCCTCTTGACACAGTCATCAAAAGTGCTGCTAAGAAAACAGTCTCTTGTGAAAGTGTACTGTGATTGAGGTTTACTTAGCAGTGGAATCTTAAGAGTTCTCACTCATGTTCATCGGAAGATCAAGAAACAGAAATTTCTAAAAAAGAACTACCTGGATATATTAGGACAATCTTGTACTGTGAGAATTACATGCTCACATCTAGTAAGGTTATCTTTTAAAAGCAGTATGATTTCTACAGCATTTTTTTGCTTCACTGAAAAAAAAAGTGTTTGAGAGGGTTTTCTAAATAAGTAAAATTCAGTGAAATAATAGACAAAAGGACCAGTTTAATTGAATCCAGCTCTATTTTGCTGATTCAGTGTCTTGTTCACCAAAGAAAAATGGAAATTAATAGTAAGTGAAATTTGTTTTCAGAAAAGCAGCATCCCTGGAACTCTTTTCTTTCCATAATCATTGATATTTTCAGGAGTTGATTGCATACAGAACAACAAAAATGAGAGGAAAAAGAAAGATACAAGTGTCTGAAATTTTATTTTCTCTTATTTTAAATAATGATTGAAGAGCAAAGTCTCATATGATCATAATGTGTTTGATGTATTAAAGCCAACAGGGATCCAAAAAGACCTGACATTTCTGATGCTATTTTTGAGAGGGGTGACACTACTGAGATGAGTGGTTTCACTGCCTGAACATCTTCTTAGAGCAATGTACTCTAAATGTTGTCAGCAAAGATAAATGCCTTAGGCATGCCAGGGATTTCAATTTGTACTTATTATCACTCTTTGTTTCATGGATGATTAGGTGCTATAAAAGTGCTTGTTATCATTATCCTAGTGATCCCAAAAAATGTGGAATAACCTTGCTGATTCTGTAGGTAACAATTGATATTTAGTACAGATTACTCTGCTGCATTTACTACTGCAATAAAATTAGTATATTTTTATAAAGAAGAACAAAGACAATCAATATGAGAAAACTGGTAATAAATAGAAACAGCTGATGTTATTAGTGTGATTTTGATGGCAGTTTCATCCTTAGCAAACGAAATGCTTTAAAGAAACCAAAATGTCACCTGCAAAAGTGCAAATGCTTTCTACAACTAATAAAATCTAGCTAAATTTAAAAGGCCAAATATTCATCTCTCTTCTTTTTTTTCAGATTCAAGACAAGAAAAATGTCATGGCTTTGTCTAAAACATCACATTCTCAGCCTGTATCTCCCCCATCTCTTACTTTTTAAATTTCTTTTCTATCTTGGTTTGATATTGGTTTGGGGGGGTGTTGTTTGTTTGTTTTATTGCTTTTAATGATACTTTGGAAGGACTATATTTTTGCAGTAAGCTTTTGTTCAGGAAACCATTTCCAAACCAGTTCAAGGTGAAAACCTGGAAGAGATGGTATAATTGAGTTGAGCCTGGGTTTGGATTTTGTCTTCCTGCTCTAGCTGTTGCTGAATAGAGACTGTGTTTTGGTTTCTGCCATAATCCAGGCAGGAGCAGGAGGCAGAAGGCTGATTCCAAAACCTCTGCTGAACATACAATGAGTTTTGAACCAGATCTGCCTGTTCCTGTCTTTTAAAAGTTTATATTACCACACAATTTTAATGTTTACCCTGATGGGAAGAGGCAAATATTTTAAAATATAAGTGATAAAGAAAGGGGAAAATACATTTCCTGATCATCTGTGGCTCTAAATCTACTTGTGGTTGTAAGGTCAGAACGACAGCGCTGTCCCTTTCCATCCTCACAGCCATCAGCCATTATAAGTGCTTTTCTGTGCTGAATTTTATGGGTGTTAAAGATCTTCATGTTCCTTTCACTTCATCCGGAGTTACAAGCATTCACTGACTTTCCAAATATTGGAGCTGAAATGAAAAATTCCACTCCACTCTTTACTGCCTAGTAGTATCCAGTGCCAACACAAAGGTTGGTAAAATACCAGGGGGTGTGCATGAAGTCAGTTTTAAGTGTTATGAAGGTTCTCAAATCCAAAGAGATTTTCTTGTAACACTGGAATGTATGGGTTGGATGCTTCTAGACACAGGAAGTCAATTGATATGGATATAATTAAAGGTTAAATTCCAAACCACTGGAGCTCTTTTTTGTCATTAAAGCAAAGCGTTCCTGACTTTTCAAACATTGTTTTTAAAGTTTTTAATATTCTTAAACTTGTTCTGCATTTGAGATTTTCCTAAGTATTGAATTTTAAATTTTAGAAGCTTCCTATTTGAGCCATATATATAAAAAACTGTTCCATTCGGTCAGTTGTAAAAGTCATTTAACAAGGCACTGTTCTCTGTAGGCTTAGCAATATAAATGTTGTGTAAGCTGAGGAATAAATCTGGGCAAGAATTTGCTCAACAAAAGTACATTGAGTAGACACAGAATTTTCAAGCACTGGTGCTTGAGGATCTATCTCACTTTTAGCTAATCTAAAGTTGACATAATGAAGGGCAAGTTTTACACTTGCATGTACCACAGGGAAACAATAGGATTAAGGTATTATTACAAAAAAATAGCTAATTTGTCTGGTAAACTGTTTCATCAGGGACCATACAGTCAAATTCTCCAAGTGTCTGCTTATTTAATATTTAGTCATTGATCTTGTTCCCATCCATAAAATCACAGAATGGATAATTTAAAAATCCTACTCCAGCCCAGTGAACTTCTCTGCTACTCTCCAAAATATAGTTGCCAGGACATCTGCTTTGGTCCTCATTTACAATTGTACATTATGACTTCATGACGCTAAGAAAAAACAACTGGTATCCATGCCATTTGTTCAAGTATTATCTCAACTATCATGTCAGTACTTTGGCAAATGATGGGAGCAGATATATTGCTGGGCTTGACAAAAATATGGCAACACTCATGCACTGTTTGTTTGCTCTCATCTTTGTGACCTTTAAAAGCACCTGAAGCAGTGAGGTACCTAAGTCCACTTGAAAGCTGATATATTCTACTGGCCTTCTTCACCCTTCCACTCTGTGTGTGTCAGCTGTGTGGAGGAATCAATAACTAAGAAACATCTAAAAGGTAGGGAGCATATGCGAATATGGGATGGAGAAAAAATAAATATAGACAGGAGAAAAATGAAAGGACTGGAAGTTTTTGCTAGGTCAGTGCACAGTGATAATATAGAAAACACACTATGAATTATGTTACTGTATGGTTATTTCTTTCATTTTGTGATATTACTGGTCTTACTGTCCTAAAGTTATATTTCTCAAACTCAAATTTAAATAGACTGTGCGTGTTTGGAGAAAAGAAGTATAACAGCTTGAAGCAGAAAATATTTATTAACAGTAGGTTTTAAATTCAGTTTTCTCTTTTTCAGCATAATCATCATTTGCTTTTACTCTATTGTTTTTGATAATTTTTAAAGCTACGTGTCAATCCTTATTTCCTGCCATATTTGTTTTCCAAGATATATCTGCTCTCCAATAAAGGTACCTAGAAATCTCTGTGTCCAGCAGTACACTACCTCAGAAGAAATATTGGTTTTATTTTTTGTTTTCATACAAATCCTTTCCTTTGTGTGCAGAGAGAAGGATTCCCTCTCTGTCTTTAAAATGTGTTGTAAAATTTAACCCAATCATCATGGAATAACTGTAGGTGTTAAAAACAGAAAAGGTGTAAACTCAAACCTATTTAGCAAAGCATGGGTCAGAATTGCAGCAGGGTTTCACCTTGGAATCACAGCTAAGTACATAACATGTACCATCACAAGCTGTTCAGGCATCCTTGACTTTACAGGATGTTCTTGTGCAGCAGTTGCTGAAAACTTGTAAGCTTAGCTTCTCATGCCCTTATCCAAACTCTTCAATACCACAGAGATAGGTGACACCATTGTATCAAAGAGAAATGTACTTAAGTGTAATGGAGTGGAAATTCACTCCAGCAGGTTTAAGTCCGAGTGTCAGATTGTCTGGAGATGTGTTTCAGGACTCAGCTCCGCTAAGTGTTTATCTAGTGACAATGTTGCTAAGGATACAGCCATCCTCTCTGCTTATTGCCTCAGACACTGTGGAGAGATGGAATGTAAGAAAATAGTGCAGCTGGTAGTCTCACACCTGAGGAGCTGCTGCAGAGCCAATTACTAAAGATTAGAAACAGGCCCAGCTCTTAACAAGCCATACCTGTATCCAATAAGGGCAAGTGCTACAAAAGAGCAGGTTGGCTAGCTGTGAGGAGAGCTGCAGTTTGCTGGCTGTGCTGAGAGGAGAGATGGTGTTTGTTGGCTGCGCTGAGAAGAGAGATGGTGTTTGTTGGCTGCCCTGTGAAGAGAGATGGATGTGTTGGCTGTGAGGAAGAGGAGTCAGATGACTGCTGCAAGGACCAGGGACAGGCAGTGCATAGAGGAGCTGCATTGCGAAGAAACTTCAAGGAGGTATGAGGCCCTGGAGATATAAAATCCCTTGTGCTATAATGACCCTAGAAGTCGTGATAAGGTGACAAATGGTGACCCCGATGTGATTCTGATGTGATCCCATGGTGATTTGGGCCAGAGAGCCAGAGCTCCCTGTGGATTTGGCCAGAGAGCCAGAGCTCCCCGTGGATTTAGCCAGAGAGCCACAGCCAGAATACTAGAGCAATGTTGTTCAAGTCATATAGTTATTGATAAAATTATGTAACTGTTGATGTGTTAGTACCCTAATATATAGCCTTTGACTTATTCTTGTGAGTTGTCTTATAAAGTTGTACAGCTATTGATATTGTTAATGTTCTAGAAGTGCAAGTATAAGAGTTTCTGATAATATGTAATGTAAGTTTGAGTAGTGAATCAAGGTCAGTGCACAGACATTCTGAAGTTAAATAGAAATTACACAAAAGATGTTTGTACTGGGTTTACTGTCTTTTGCAAAGGGCCCTGCAAAAGATAGTAAACACAACGTTAGTTTGTGAAAAGCCTTAGGTTGGTGTTCTAGACTGTGAAAATCAAAACTAAATCAGAACTTAGAAATGTATGTTCTTAATGTGATGTGTTGCCTTAGCATTTGTATACTGCGAATGTAATATTATCAATTTACTCCAACATATAATTCTAAAGATGCTGCAACTTTGTAATTAAAAGAAAAGGGGGAATTGTGATGAGATGGAATGTAAGAAAATAGTGCAGCAGGTAATCTCACACCTGAGGAGTTGCTGCAGAGCCAATTACTAAAGATTAGAAACAGGCCCAGCTCTTAACAAGCCATACCTGTATCCAATAAGAGCAAGTTCTACAAAAGAGCAGGTTGGCTAGCTGTAAGGAGAGAGCTGCAGTTTGTTGGCTGTGCTGGGAAGAGAGATGGATATGTTGGCTGTGAGGAAGAGGAGTCAGATGACTGCTGCAAGGACCAGGGACAGGCAGTGCATAGAGGAGCTGCGTTGTGAAAGAACTTCAAGGAGGTATGAGGCCCTGGAGATATAAAATCCCTTGAATTATAATGACCCTAGAAGTCGTGCTAAGATGACAAGACCCTGAATACTGTCTTATTCTTTCAGAAGGCTTCTGCAGAAAATTTGACTGGTTAATGAAACCTGAAAGTTGGGGGTCATAATTAAGTTACAGCAATCGTGTATGTTATTTCAGTGGAACGTAGCCCTCCTTAGATCAGGGAGTGAGATACAACTGATTTTCAGCATCTGATTTAATAGAACTGCTACTTTCTTTTTTTGTTCTTGTCGTTATGTGTGTTAAATCAATATTTCAAGTTGGTTAGTGTTCTTCCCTGGGACATCTTTTGTGATTGTCAAAGCTACAGTAATCACTGTAACCTAACACAGTTAATAATTTGTTAAGGTTAGAGCTGCAGCACTCACTTAAAATTGATTTGCATCCCAAACTTAATGTCATAAAAATTCCATTTCATACTAAACTGAGTGACATATTGAGAAAAAACTCTGTTTCATTGATCTTCTACACACTGATGTAGGATGTGACTTTCCATCCCAGTCTATTTAGAATGAGATAACAACCCATTCCATACAGTCCAAAACCATCTTCAGTTTGGACTGTAAATTTATAAATGACAGTTCCACAAATTAGACTTGAAAGGAAAAGCTGAGCAGAGGGTTTTAGAACTTGCATGCAGAATTCAGGACAATTTGTACAGGAAAGAGCCTGGCTGCTTATAACTGCATAAATCCCAGAGATGTCTATGACCAAAATGAATGAAAATTATCCTGCCATCTTCTCACTTTTCAATCTTTATTTGGTCCCTGATGATTAATTGCTGCCCCACACTGAGTAAAGTATCCATCTATTTGTAATAAACAGAACTCTCTTAGACAAAAATATTTTTGGAAGCTGTTGTACACAGATGCTGGGAAAATTCCTCTACAAAACTCAGAGCTAAGTTTGAAGTGGATAAGCCTGAATTTTTCTGTCTAAATATTTTCTTATTCCACAGTTAAATTACCGACTGTAGCCTTGATCATGTGAAAACATTGACATTGTTTACCTTGTGTACAAATGCATGCAGGACTCATCTGACTCCAAACATTTTCATTTCAACAGGCTTACCAAAATACCCCTGTATTTGTGGTCCTGAGACACTCACCACTGTATTTCCTAGATTAAATTAAGAGACTGGATTCCACATTAGTTCTTGTAAAGGAATGTGTTCCACTGATCCTAAGTCTTTGTGTTTGTATTTTATATTCTACTCAGTCCAATCTTTCTCAGAAGTACCATCTGTTTTCTTACACTTGGCCTTCATCACTACATATCTTACTTTTAAGGCCTTAGTTTTCCTATTTCAGTCTCTTGCTAAAGGCTCAGATGTATTTTGGACAGAATGTCTTGATGTCCCTGGCAAACCTCTTCTACTCCAATTTATTGCCCACAACCAGGCTGATTCTAGCTCGCATCTGCATTTGTTCCTTGTTCCAGACATGCTCCTAGTCAGAACTTGTTTCTCACCACACTGTGACACACAGTCCTGGCCTTTAGAATCAGATCTTTCTTTTTAGGCATCTCTCTCCCATTTCTCAGATTTCCAGGAGAAACTTCCAGCCTTTTGCTCTCCTCCTCAAAAATTGCAGTTTTTCTCCTGTGTCCTCTCTGTTCTTCCTGTTCTCTCCACTACTCTACTCAAACCCATGACTTCTTTAATCTTTGATCTAAAGGTATTATATGTTACTACTGATTTTTTATTAAATAAGCAAGAAATTTAGGATTAAAAAAAATTTCTTAAGCTCATATTTGTAAAGTTAGTCAAAAATCAAAAATTTTTTTTCATATTTTGGGACTTGGAGAGTGCATATTAAAGGCAGGCACTTTGGTAATTTATTAGGAGTCATCCTACACTAGCAATCTAGTGTAGGAGATTTTTCCAGTGCTCCAATCTGAACAGATCTTTACAATTTAAAGAGAAAAATAAAAAACCAAAATCAAATGTACATGCAAAAAAATGATAAAGTCCAAGAAATATTTCCAAGCAATATTTTCTCTGCTCAAAATTCTTCAGGATTTTGGCTTATTCAAGGTAGAAGATTTTATGTATTCTTCTGTCTTAAAAAAAACCCCACCTTTTACTTATTTTATCGTAACTCTACATATTTAAGGTTGAAGGTTTATTGTAGCTAAAATCTGAATTTACAGTTGTAAAGCTTTCTTATAAATACATATTGTAGTTTGTCACAATAATGGTAAAAATACATTGATTTTGGAAAAAACCCCTCATTTTTAGGAGCTGTGACTGATTTTTTTATTGGGAAGTATTTCCTCCTCTGTCTGCTTTTGAAGCTGAACTAGAGGAATGGTCAAGTTACAGTTAAGATGCTTTTTAAAGATACAGACCTTTCAATAGGATTATGCAGTGTGGCCCCTTTGCCAGCATTTGGATTTTGATTAGCAAACATAATACCTTTCACTCAAGTGAAGCAGGCATAAAAGATCTTCTGTATATACTTAATCTGCTTACTGTTATCAGGCATGCAAGCCTATCAGAAATAAACACATCTATTTTATATTTTCCCTTAAGAAAGATTGTCTGGTGCCATTTCATAAAAAAGATTCATTTCATAAAAAAGATTCATTTTTTTCTCTGCTTTTCTTTGAGTTATATCACTGCTGAGAGTGGGTGCTATCAATTTTCCAACAATCTAAGCACAGTACTTTAACTAGAGAAGAATCTATAGCATCTGCCAAAGTTCTCTTTCAAAAGGAAAACAGATTTAAACAAAGAGCATAACTTCAGAGTGAGAAGTTTTTCTGTTTCCTGTTTGCTGATATCATTCCTTTAAAAGGAGGATTTCAAAAGGATTCTTATCATGACCAACATGTTTGAAAGCATAAAATCCTGTTACCTTCTAAAAATAGCTTGATATACAGAAGCAGCTTCTGTGACAGCTAGAAGCTACTCTGTTGTTCATTTTTAAATGAATAATATCTTCTGCTAGGGGTGAGATCACAGGAGATTTGTGCTGCATTGTTCATTCAAATTTTTAAGAGTATTGGAAGAAGGCTGCACAGTAATTGAATTGTCACTGCATATTGTTATCTATTTAAATAGCCTATCCTAACATCTACCTGAGCACATACCCATTCCTCTCTTGATTGCTTCATGTTTTCAGACACCTTCCCTTCTTTGCTCCAATATGCATAAGAACCATATCCACACTTAGAAAAGTGAAACCTGTTGTGCTACCTAATGCCACAGAATTGTGGCAATTGGCATGGAGAGTGAAAAAAGAAAATAATCAGTATTTAAAATTATCTATACTTTCAGTTTCACATATGTAAACAGAATTTTTCCTTTAAATTAACTTAGCATTAAAGCTTCTAAAATAGAGACATTTGTGTCAAGAAGATTGGAGGACATGTTGGAATAATGACTCTTTCTAATGCCAGCTTGCATAGCCAAAAATGACATCTCACCATTTAAAACATTTCAAATCTTAAGAGCTTTTTTTGACAAAACCCAAATTCGATTTTTTTTCCAGACCAATTTTTTGCCGAATCAGAAAATATCTTGCCTTATTTTCAAATAATTGAAATTTCTTAAACTAGATATCCCTCACACCAGCTGTCCAGCTTGATCTGTACTTTCACAGAGATGCTTGCTCCTTCCAAGCTGTCAGATTCTGCTGCTTCAGTAACCCATGCATTGATCCAGTTTTGATGAACAGTATTTCGATCCCAAATTTATCTTTTTTATCTCTACTGACATAGAGATAAAAAACTTTTGTATTCCCCTCTCAAGAAAAGCTCAGTCTTTTCTTTCAATTAAAAAACTACCTTTTGTTTTATAACAAAATGTTGTTTCAATTGTGCTGTCAGGATGTTTTGGGAAAAGGAGGAGTGGTCTCAGTGGGATTAAGAACTGAATCAGGAACTCAGACTGTGCATTATTATATAAAACAAACAGGCACACCATGAATTATGTAGTCTTACATTTCTATCTTGGGAGTCTAATGACAATGTAAACCACTTGAGCTTCAGCTGTATGGCTTATGATGTCAGCAGAACACCTCAGTGGAATTCTAATCTCGTAATTCACAACTGCCCACTATACAAAAAGTGTCTAGACAGAAAAATCAGAAAAGGAGATGATATTTCATTTTGTCATCTATCTTAGGAATATGAAATCCACTACATTACAACACTGAGCCTCTTATTTCAGAATGTAATCCTAGAATAAGAAAATCTATGGATTTTTTACTCAGGTAAAGATAAATTTTGCTTTGAACACACACATTAATATGAAATACATCCACAGGTTTTTCAAATAGCAAAATAAATGTGGCCTTGATGTTTTTAACAAAATATCTTGGGCAGAAGGGTCTAAATATTTAGGAAGACACGATGACTTGAACAGAGTAAGTTTGGATACTAACATATTACTCAGCTTCCCAATGTCGCACACATCAAAGAGAAGATTTATCTCAAAGGATGGCTGATGCTTTTTGTCATCTGGGGAAGTTGTTCTGCCTAAGAGCATTGGTAGAGAAATTTGATATAGCAAAAGCAGAATATTTCTGACACAAGGACCTAGGGGAGCCCTCTTGACTTCAATACATTTTTTAAATTTATTCCCAGAAAAAGAGAGATTGGCAAAGCCCTCAGTGATTTTTTTTTTCACAGACAGCATGGTGAACATAAGTGGAAATGCAAGAATTTACCTTCTTCTTTTAATATTTTTTGTTCCAGTGTGAACATAATTACTTAAACTCTCCTTCCCATTTTGAGGGGGTAACTTCTTTTTTTTATTGCTGTTTGTGCAACTCATAATTTTAATGATAAACCGCGTTCATTTAATGAAAACTCAGACTGTTGTTCACTGATATAACTCCATAAACTAAATAATTATTTATCATTTTGATGAAGCATGAGGGGTTTATTCCTACTGTAAAAAGTCACTGAATCCACAGGAAGCTCAAGACAAGCTGAATATGCTCAGTTCTGCATTCTCCTTTATAAGAAACAGGTTCTACTGCCTACTGCTCTTTGCCTAACTGGGCACTATTAAATATCTCTTGGGGTCATTTGTTAGACTCTGCTTTCAGATCTGTCTAATGGGGTTTTGGTCTTTCTTCATTATTCATCTCTAATCAGCTTTTTTCTATCCCACAGATATCTGTGGCTAAATCTCCAGACAGAAACAAACAGCTGGCAAATTGCGGACAGTCTTTGAATTTAAGCAGATTTAGTAGGGTTTCAGTGAATGTTTATAGCGCTTAAGATAATTGGAAATAAGATTTACAGTGCTTCTTTTAACCAATGCTATTCTATACTTAGAAAGAGAATTACTGGTATATCTTAAAACAGTAATCTAATTTACTCATGAGTATAACTTCCTTGAGTACAGGCACAGCCACTGCCAATTTAAGGCAACACACCAGATTTAGTTTTAACTTCTACAGTGTGGGAAGAATTAAAAGGTCATTATCTGCAGTCATACCAGATTCAGACAAGTAGCAAAGTCACACTTGACACATCAGGATCAATTAGAATCAAATGGTAGTTCTTTCAAAGGAAAGTCTAAAGTCTTCAAACAAAAAGTAGAATTCTTAGAGTTGTTCATTTCTAAGGAAATTTAGTGCTTAAATGCCTCAAAATAAGGTTTGCTTACATTCATGGTAACCACTTGGCAATAATACAAAATATTGTCTATGTTAACTTGACAAGACCAGAAAAAAGGAAAAAAAAAAACACTCCTAGAAAGTAATTCCCAAGTCTTCTATCACTTATTTTATGTCCTATCTTAAGGACATTTCCACAAACCTCTGCATCATTCAGTAGGCTGGAGAGAACAATTGTCTATATAAGTATAAAGCCCTTCCTCCCTGGGAACTGAAATGGATTTTCATCCTGCTTATTAATTTAGTTCATTAACAATTTAAAAGAGATCCTAATTTCTTCATGCTCAGGACTAAACAGGTGCATAATGTTGCTGTTGCATTCCAGCCGTCTTGCTGAGTTTTCATTTCTTTTTTAAAAAGTGAGATCTTTGAATAGTTCTTATATTCCCCTTACTCTTCTCACCCATCCCTCACAAAGCTGTATTTCTAATATAAATTTCTTTAAGGTATTTTCAATTTGTTTTCAGTGGAAGGTAAATAAATAAGGCTGGGTCTATTTACTGCATGAAAGTCACTTAGGAGCAGAGCTGAAAATGGTTTATTTAGGTTAAAGCTGACAGGTGAGTTTTTTAAGGTTCTGCTAAAATCACCAACCAGCATGAAAACAGGTTAAAACTTATTTTGATTATGATAATTTTACCAATGTAATTTCTGTTTTAAATGGCTGCTAATATTACAACTATGCATGAATTTACTGCAGAAAATAAATAATAATAATTATAATAATAAAAGGAGCTGTCACCAGAAAACAGCTGCAACGAATTAGTCTTGCAGTTTTATCAGGGTTGATACATATCTGCCTGTGTCAGCTATGACACTGCTATTGCTTAAGATACTCAGTAATTTTGACTTCAGATCCTCAGTCAAATTGTGGACTGGGCAGAGAGAAAAGAAAACATTCCCTCCTCCCCAGCTTCATGTATAATCCAAAAAACATTTAGAAGATGCCCTTCTGATTTCTACATATCCTGAGCCTTTCTGCCATAATTGTATCCTTGTCTGGTCCAGCTGCTACTCAGCATAACCAGGTTAACCTTCCTTAGGGTTATATCCCTTACACCACTCTCATGAGTCTAAACCCCAGGAGGCAGCCAAAAGCAGATCCCCAAGCAGCCTGGGATTCACACACACACACGTGGCAGGTCTCAGAGCAGCTAATGAGACTGTGTACTGCGCTGATCCGCTCCAGCGGTGCGGCTCTGCGGAGGGGTGGGCAACAGGCTGCTGCATCTCCTGTTAAGTTTTTCTGTTATTTTTTAAATGTATTTGTCTCTTCCCTGTTTGGAAAGAAGTGTTTCAGGCTTTAAAGGAATATCAGCTTCAGACCAGTTTAAATAACATTTTCCCTAGAATAATATCTAATAGCATTTGAAAGATTGGCAAGCAGCTTTTAATCCGCTTTAGGAAATCGCCCAACAAAGGCAAATAAACTATATGGTAAAATCACAGCATTATTTCATGCTTGAACTCTAAGAGCCTTTGTCATGCATCATTTTAAAAAGATAAAGTGTTGAATTAATTTTCAAAGTAAAAGACTGTTCTTGTGGTTGATTATGGGGAAATCAATGACCACACTGAATGCTCTAGTAATGGGTAAGAATTATTTATTAATACTTCATTATTATTAGATGGTAGACAAACCTTTTAAAAACAGCAACATGTATTTAGATGACCTGATTTCAAAACTGTGGAACACATGGAGATTCTCTCCAATATATATTTTTGTTATACTCACATAAACCCTTCCTGTCATGAGTAACACATGAAAATTGTGCTTACTGGTAGCTGAGTACTATCCTTCATTATACCCTTTTTTATTCTTTCTTTTTCTTTTCCTGTTTTTACATCTGAAACAGAGCATAGCTTGATCCAATACTAGTGAGCTGTATCAGGTACTGGAGAGCAGAAATGAAAAAAAATATGTATGGGCTTGACTAAAGAAGAAATATGGGACTTTGTGGTTACTCACACCTTGCTCTTTATTCCCATTCATTTGCATTCTGTGGATAAATACAGGATGGTGACAACAGAAGAGAAACTACGATTATTTCAATCAATATTTGGATTTCTGAAAGAGGCATTTAGATCCTCACAGGACTTCACAAAAAATTGTAGTGGCGTATACAATTTTAGCTATCTTATATATAGTTGTAGGCTTGAATTTAATCTGTAAAAGTAGCAAGTAGTGATAATTCTGAGAGTAAAAAACAAAACAATCTACAAAGAGTTCTTTTCTTCTGTGGTCCAAAGCACGATTACCTGGCTTAAACAAAACTCAAAACTAATACTTTATAGAATACGCTTACATATTGGATATGCAGGCAGAGACTGCTAACCTGATAAAAGCTCTCCCTATTCAGGGACATGCCTATGTAAGGTCTGTCCCTGAATACAACTGAAGACACTTTTCAGACTTTTAGATTTTCCTTACTACAAAATATCACTTATTATGTGGCCTGATGTCCATATCTGACTCATCTTCACCCAAACCTTACTTGTTTCTATGCTTACATATGGAATTTGAAAAAATGTAAAATATCTTATTGACATTTTGTCTTCTTTTCTCAAGAGAAAAGCATATGGGAAGGGGAAGATCAAGAAAACAGCAGATTCCTAATTTTCCAACTTCCTTCACTGAGCCCACAGTGTACATTTTTCTCTATGACCCTGAAACATTTAAACCAAAACTAACCCCCACTATCATAGGATAGTTTTTATTTTGAAGGCTTAAGGACATCAGTTGTAAAGATGAGAGATGATATCATAGGCCTGACTAGGTAATAGTTATGATATTGCAACTGCAATTCGGCATGTCCAAGACTACAGCGTGGCATTACTTATGTCTTGAAAAATCTAAAAAGGTTCCTTGAGAAAACATAAAACTTTCTTTGTAAAAAACCCAACTTTTTCTTAGGTAAAGTAACAGTTTTCTTCTCTGGATAGGGCAAGAAATAGGCATGCTTCTGTCTTCTCAGATGATGCTTGATTTTCATTTTATGGCATACACTAATATTTGATTCTGCCAGTTGAAAGATAGATTGCTAGCACACCCTCCTGACTAAATAAAAGTTTTCCTCAAGCAAGATGGAGCTTATCACATGAACAATGCAGAAGAGAAACAGGATAAAATATCAAAATTGGAAATTCAATATAAAATAGTACTTCTGCTGCTCCACTCAAGACATTAAACAGATGTGACATTGTGACCAGATAAAAAATAACACTGTTTTGCTACAGATGTGAACCACCCCTTAGAAATAATGTCTTTTCATGACTGGCTTTGGTAGTATAATAAGTTTGGCACAAGTGAGAACACTCAGGGTGGACTACCAAGTTTAGAATTATTTCTCATGATGGATACATTTCAGAAAAAAATTTCATCATACAAACCAGTACTTAAGCAGATGTTTTATGTGAACAAAGTAGTTCAGAAACTTGAGAGAAGGTAGACAAGTTTGCTTTATTTAATTTCTTTTGCGATACAGCTTTGAGGAATCTATGTAAGATTATTCATAAAATAAAAAGTGACTAAAAGTCTTGTTGTTCTGACATAGAAAGTGGGTCTCCAAGCTGCTGATATGCTCAGCATCTTTTGCAGCTGACATACTACCAGCCAGAGATCTGTCCCAGTTTGAACAATGGTACAGGGAGAAGAGCTCCCCTTGGCGAGGCGAGTTCCTTGCTGCTGGAGGAAGCAATATGGGTCATGTCCATAACAGCCATTGCAGCTGAACTCAGCCAAGTGCCATTGCAGGAGGAAAAGCACAGGAGAGCCTGAGCTGTCAGCTGGCAGAGTGCTACTCCATTACCACTTCCCTTGCAAAGCTTGGGCCATACAAGGCTGCTCCCATTAGGACAGTGACAGATAATTTGCAAACAAGGAAACTCAAGGAGACCTCTGCACCTTCCATACTGTACTTTACAGTTTGTCAAGGACCTTGCAAGGGTTGTAGATGTGTACCCATCCTAAATTTTGATTCCAGTAGTTGCTGTCTGCCTGCCAATTATCCTGTAAAATCAAAACAGAATTCCTTACCCCCAGTCCTAATTTCCTAGCTGATCATAATACACTCTGAAAGACTTTACTTCCCTTTATTTTACTGATTAATGCTACCTGTTCACTAAATACATTTTAAAATCTTTCATGGTGAAAGCATGTAAGCTTTTGAATATTGGGGCAGCTGGGTCCGTAGCATAATGAGGTCTTTGATAAATTCCAATTATCCTGCTAACCATGACTCAGGCCCTGAGAAGAAAAGTTTTCAGTTCTGCTCTATGGCTTCACTGGCAAGCAGATTTAATCAAGTTCTCATCTCGCAATATGAGATGGGGGGTGTGTGTTTGTAGCTGTCTGTATTCAGCAAGTGACCACAGATGAGAGCCAGCTGCTTCCCTTCTCACTGGGAGTGGGGAATGGATTCCTGTGATTCAAATGCTCCAACCTGATCCTGGCATTAGGACCACTCATGAGGTCACAAACCATGTTCTTGCCTGTTTCTGCTTACAATAAAAGTAAGAATTTTTGGATTTTAAGTGCTGGACAACAACTATAAATAAACTGGCAGTTGAAATAAACTGACAATTGTTATGTCAGTGTCCCACCAAACAAGGTAATTAGAACTTAAAAAAACTCATCATTTTTTTAATGACAAATAGATGTGTCTATTAATTTTGTGATGGGAGTAATAATCTCAGAGACTTAAATGGTTTTGTTTGAATTTGGCTCTTCAAAATCTATGTAGTCTGCTACTACACCTGACTTCACCTGCCCATTTTCAACTACCAGTTTAAAAATTCATACTTTATGAATAAAAAGTAACACAATAATTCAGAAGTTTGTGAGTCCTTAGTTTGAGACTAAGGAACTTTCAATCTTAAACTCCTGAGCCTTTATTACACTGAAACTAATTTTTTCCTTCCCCCCACACCTCCTCTTGCTAACATCTTCTTGATGTAACCATTGAAACTCACACCATATGAAGGAAAGAAATAAAACCTAACCCTCTGGGAAAAGGAGATTGGAAACTAAGGCAATTCAGATTATCTTGTAGTTAAAGCACTGGCTAAGAGTCTGATAATGCAGGGTTAGGATCTGACACAAACTTCCTGCATGTTTCCAGCCAAACTATGATTGTTTAATCATAGTGAGCTAAAGCATGCTCTCCTGTGATTCATTTGGAACTACTTGTGGAGCAAAGCATCATGCCTCTTTGTGAAAGGGGAAAAAAATCTTCAGTCTCCTCCTCCCTTGTCCTTGGATCAATGGGATGGTAATACAATAGGAGCTTGCCTCCACAAAATGTTCCATTTATTGCCTCACTTGCGTTGTTCAGATATTTCAATGATGGTGTTAATGGTCTTGGTCCAGAAAAGTATATAAGTATGTTTCTGGCTTTAAACACAAACACCACCATTAAACTTTATGGCTTACTTAAGTATAAGACCATTAAATCATGGAGAAGTCTAGGTGAAATCTGATTGCTATACTTAGCACCTCTGAACCATGGAGTTCTGGAAATACCTACAGCAGTGCTGAAAGAGCAGTTGTCCTGGGCTCACTTCTACCTCCAATGCAAGGAGATCATTTAGATTTCCTGATTGATGAAGACTTCCCCTCAAATGTTATACATGATAAAGAAAATATTACCTCAGCAAGTCTCTAAGTATGGCAACAAAACACTTATATATTAGTTTAAAGAATTCTATCATGTGTTATCTAATGATTTTATTTTGTTTTACACCTATATCCATACACAATGCATGTAAGAGCAGTTTTATACCCCAGTTCAGAATATAAAACATATTTCATTGAGCATTGTTTCCTCACTGTTCAAAGATACTGCATATTACTCAAGAATTGCAGTCAACACTTTCTATAATCAAGCTTTTAAAATATTCCTTAGTCTGGGACAAGGATTAAATTTCTATCCCACTCCTACTGGGAATTTCAAAATCCACATTTGAAGCTTGATATTTAAACTGATTATTATATTTTCAGCATTTCTTTGGCCAGCTTCTTGTTTCTCTTGTTTCTAAATGGCACTCCAATTGCACAAAACGAAAGTTAAACTAAACTAAAATTGAGTGATATGTTACCCCAAACTTTTAAAAGCAATATCTTCAATTTCTTTATCTGTAATATTTTTTTTTTCCATGAAAGAGAGTAAATATTCTGCATAAGAAATGTGTCAGCTTTTTTGGGGTTATACTATCAGCAGCAGACATTAATTTGTAGTGTTGTGGTCTACACTAGAGTATTCTGGCAGTCAAAATAAACTTCAGTACAAAACTTATACAGCATCATCTGACATAGCCACAGGCAGCTTCACACAAGAGTTCAAAAACAATTTGCTTGGTAAATTAGCTATTTAATATTGCAGCAATATTTGATTAATTAGTCTTCCAATTTATTAGTGATACATGGAAATTCAGAATTAGATTAGATTCCTGTTCATTATACATTATAATTATACATTTAAATTACCTTCCAGTTAATAATGTAGATACTTGATATATCTACAAGTATTCAGTATCACCATGTATCCACATTGTTGATAATTCAGAACCCATAGCTGCAGTTTTTCCATCATCAGACTTGTATTTACTTGGTCACATATGAAATCACTCTGCCATGCAAGAGAATTTTTTACCAAATGCTCAAGTGCATTTGAAAGTTATTTGATACATGGATCCAGACTGTGTTCTGCTAAATTTCTTTTGCAATTTAGAGATGACCTATAGCTCACAATTCTGACCCTTGATTTCTAAACTACCACCACAAAAACTTCTGCTGGTACATGCATGTTTTAGGTCAGTGACCCTCTGTAAGAGAGACATGCAGAGAACTTTACCTGATGGAGCTGGACAGCAGCAATGTCATTGCAAATTGATGCCCTGACTCCACATTGTGGTGCTGTCTCACACTTTTGTCACAATACTCAAGCAGAAGTGCAAGCAAGCACAGCAGTTGCACCAGAAGACAAATATAATGCAATATTAGAATGTCACTACACAGTTATTTCTCAGCCCTCTGTGATTTTGCTCATTGGAAATACTTCCTTTTCCCTTCCACATAAGCAGAGCAGCTGCCTAGAGACCTTTTTTTGTCTCTGTCCTATACCACTAGCTTGCAATCTAGCCATGACATCCCGATGAAAAATAACCAGAGGTTTACTAAAATACTTGCAGAACTCCCAAGCTTTCTGTGTTCTAAATATACCTGGGAAACGTATATGTGAAATAATGCAGACACCAAACTCCTATTAATAATACTGAAACACTCCATAATAACTCACATCTCTTTCTCATTATAAATGAGTTTGGATGACTCTTCCCTGTTTTCCTCCCCTAGATTTTAAGAAAATAGGGGGGGAATCTCTTTTTTTCCTCATACCACAGTTAAAAACTGATCTATAGTGTCTCAGATTAGTATGTTTGCATTTTAATAAAATTTTAAATTGAGTTTCATACTTTAGCAAGTGGCTCATCTTTGTTAAGGATCATGAATTTTGAAAAGGAGTCTGATCCTACCCACCAGACATATACTTAAAGGCTATTACACTAGCAAAAAGGGGGAGCTATAACTGGGGAACAATGATGTCTGTTGAAGAGTGACCCATGCTTTTTACGAGATGTAACATGTCTGTATCACTACTGCAGGCTTGACCTGTAAATCAGAACTCAGATGCTTAAAAGCAACAGCTGACCAGCACACTGTAGCAATGACATATTTATAGAAATATAAGTGTATTGTTTTTTTGTTGAAACATGCCAAAATTAGCAACAACTTACAAACTACCAGGGCTCCACATATCAGGTATTGGATTTGTCTTCATTCTGCATCAAGGGAGCATTGTCTAATTAATTGAAACAGCAAAGTGCATTTGCCAGCCTGCATGGATTTACAGAAAGCAGGTATAGTGTGAACAGTGTTCCCAGCAGGGAAAACCATCCAGTTATCCTGATTGCATCCCAAAATATTTTGTGAGTTTGCTGAACAAGAGTTACATTTACTGCAGTGCTGATTTCACATTGCTCCTGTTTGGGTTTCAAATGGTACTTCATGTTAAAATGGGAGAAGAAATATTTTGTTATGAGAATTAAATGCCTGTAGTGATTGGTAAAACTGCACATGTTTCTCTTGGTAGTTTCTTTTTTAAATTTTATTTCTTGGATTTCAATAAGCTTCCATCCTTTCAGCATGCAAATTTCCTCTCTTTTTCTCTTTTCTTTTCTCTTTTCTATTCTTTTATTTTTTCTTCTCTTTTTTTTACATTTATAGGAACTAAAGTAAGTGAAAAGAACCTGTCTCACCAGTGCCTCACTTCAAGCAGCTCCAAGACCTTTCCACACGGAACTGACTATTAATAAAAGAAAGAGACTTTGAAAAGCATTGAGACGTACATTTTGGCAGGGTTTTTGAGACAGAACTTCCCTTTACTTGGTAAAGAAGATAGCCAGATCAAGTACTGGAATACATTATAAGGTAAAGGGGAAAAGCATGGCTATAGCTTCACAGACTTCACTGGTTTTGCTTGGGCCATAGTGGCTAATACCATTTTTCAGATGGTAGTCTCTTAAACAAAATTTGAATTTGAGAACACACAAAACATAGGTCTGTTTTGGAGATACCAAGCTGAAATGTTTATGCTCTGTTACTTGCTGCACTACAGTAAAAATGAGGGAAAAAAAGGCACAACAAACTCCCTCCATTCTGCATTGTCTCTCTGCAGTAAGTCAGCAGTGTGTTTCTCACTGTCTACTCACTTTTGATATGTTTCTCCTGCCTTGGAAAGTTACTGACTGATTTGCACGATTTGCATGAATTTTGGCATATTTTTTATAATGCTTGAAGTGTTATATTTGTCTTCAAGCATGTTATTTCTGCAGTTAACTGAAAAAAATTAGCATTTAAATGAAGATGTTGTTAAATTCTGTCACGGAGAAAATAATGGAACTATTAGTAGAATATTTTTACTCTGTTGAGACATGATATAGCTGTAAATTAGGCTATGTAAACTACAGCTGAAAAAGCTAAAACACAAACTCAGGGAAACAGAGTATCTTCTTATTGCTATGCAAGGTGTAGCCATCATCCAGAAACCAATTACCTTGGTATGTGAAGTTTGCATATGTATGAAATAAACAGGAGAATCTGCAGCATCACACCCATTCCCCATCCTCTAAGGAAAAATCTATCTTCTTGATAATAATAAACTTTAAATTTTACTTCTAAAAATAGGAATGGATCTTTCCATTCTACTGGTGGGAGATTTAAATTGTGCCTTAAATTATTGACCTCTATACCTGGATTTTGCTACTAGACATGGACATGAAAATTATTTTCTCCTAAGGATCTAACAGAGGAACTGGGAAAAAATGGGGGGAAATCCATAGCAATCATAATGTTGAGACATAAGTAAAAATAAAAGTAACTTCTCTTAAGAATGTATCTGTTTTAGAGCCTATTCTGCTCTAAATTGCACTGAATCCACTGTTTCTGAGTATTAAATTACTGGGGCAATTACCATTAGTAAAGTAAAAAACATTTTTTCAGCTTTTGAAATTACGTATTTTTAAAGCTCTTGTTAATTGGTTACATATGAAATCAAAATTGTCTGTAGGTAGTTGGATTTACAGTAAAAGGGGAAATATGTATTGAAGAACAATCTTTCACCTTAATTGCATGTTTATATATACTAACCAAATTTGAAGGCCAGTTAGAAACATTGTATCTAGCACACAATCCCAAATTTAAATTATCAAAATCCAAGACTGACTTTATTTAGTATTAAAATGTTGTTCTCACTAAGTAGAAGTATTTGTTTATGGTTTTCAGATTTACTCATATTCTAAATAAAACTCCTGAACAGAGCTTGCAAGTGAGAAGACCTCGAGGAAAACTTCTGTGGAGGAAACCCAAGGTGTGAAAGAAATGTGTGTTTCTTTTAAAAGATGAATAGTTCAGTGTCTTTCTAAGTGGTGTTAGTATTATTCAAGCCATTAGTTACAAAATATCAATTTTGTAAGGCAGTTGTCCTATTTGAAACTAGATTTTAGAAGCTATCTGTGCAATTCCCATTACTTTGCATAGAAGAGAATCAGAGCTTGAAACTTTAATTTTCAATTGCTTTAGTGGCACCACTGATGAAAACTGCTATCACCCCACACAAACAAAATATTCACTCCCTAAAAACAAGTCCTTGGCTTCAAATTAATGAGATTTCCTCCTAATGGTTCCTCTAAAAATATTTCCTCTGAAGAGGATAATTTCCTATGTTTCCATAAATTTGTAAATATCTTAAAATAAATTTCTGGTCAAAGATTAAAATAGCAATCTGTGGTAAAACATATTTCTGACAAGCAAATAAAGCAGATTGCCAGACATCTAAGTGGATTTACTAGAACTTAATTCTACTTGAATACATGAGTAACCATGACTGGACATGATGGTCTATATCAGTCTCTGATTTGGGCTTTTCAAAGATATAAACCAAATACCTCAACGTAAAATTATTACTTTGGGGAAGCAAAAATATCTGATGCTAATTGCTTATCTGAAAGTGTTTCATGCAGACCTTAAATGAAAGTTTGGCTGTAATGCTGAACTTCTGTTTTCCCTAAAGCGTGTGAGTAGAACATACTGTACATTACTGATAGAATTTGTGGAACCATATCTACAGCTTTCAGGTTTTATTCATATGCACATACAATTTTAAGGAAGCCAAAGCACTACAGAGGCAATTACTGCTGCGATGATTTGGTGTTGTTTGGTGATTATTTGGTGCTATTTCCATTCTGAGAACTGTGTTGTCCTTTCCCCAGCAGCCTGCCTGCCGAGCCTGGGTTGTTGAGGCCAAACCAGAGATGGAATCAGCGCTTGTGGGGTTTGATAAAAGCCACAATGACACCAAAACGCCCCCAAAGCCACAGAGGACAAAACCCCTGTGACAGCCAGGGCAGGGAAATGATCTGGTTTTGAAATTCACAGCCCACAGACACCAAACCAGAGGAAACCTGTCGTTGTACCAAAGATTGCCAGGATTTTAATGGAAGGTTTATTTCAAAATAAACATTTTGTTCTGCTCAGAGTTGGGGATGGGGCTGCTTTAGAAGGGGCTGGTGCTGGGCAGACACCACCAGGGATGGTTCAAAAGCACAGATTAATAACAAATGAATTCCTGTATCAAAGGACATTTGGGTGGCTTCTCCAATACTTTTTAATCTTAATTTAAATGAAGTGTTGCTCTCCTTTGGTGCTGCATTTTTTGTCCACAAGCACTGTTAAATAACAAATGAATTCCTGTATCGAAGGACATTTGGGTGGCTTTTTCAGCCCTTGCTCTCCTATTTTTGGTGCTCATTTTTGGTGCAGCCCTTCCCTCCATGCCCAGGGGAACCAGAACCAGATCCCACCTGTGCAAACCCCCACAGGTGTGCAAAGTTACATTTTCCTCTTTTTTCTTTCTCCCAGGGACTTTTGCTCCTCAGAGATGGGAGGAAGGTGCTCAGGGGACACGAGGCGTGCTTGGGATGGGGGTGAGGATTTGTTGGGGTTTTCTTTTGCTGGGGATGGGTGTGAGGATTGGTTGGGGTTTTTATCTGGGGCTGAGCTCAGTGCCTGGGTGTTTTCCAGGGAAGTGCAGGGATCTGGGGGCTTGGCTGGGCTCAGGGACCCTTGGTCCTCTGGGGACAGGGAGGGGACAGGGATGGGTTTGGGGCCAGGCTGCTGCTGCTGCTGCAGGGACAATTCCCTGCCACCAGAGTTCTGTCCTTCACTGCTCCTTCTGCTGTGGGTGAGTCTGTGCTCCAGGAACTGGGGTCTTTTCAAAATCCTGGGACCCCAAAACCTGATCCCAATCCCTGGCCCCTCACCCTCTGCTTGGGGGAAACCTGGGACCCCAATCCCTGACCCCAATCCCTGTGCTCAGTGCTTTAGGGCAAACCCAAGACCCCAATCCCTGACCCCTCTCCTGCTGGCACCCCCAGGACATCACACAGGACAGGTGAGAGCCCAGGAAAACCCCCCAAAATCCCTCTCTCCTCCACCTTCTCTCTCCTGCAGGTGTTTCCTGCTGCTGCTTTGGGGTTTTTTGTTCTCCTTTACCCCAAACCCCACACCCACCCAGACATCCCACTGTTGCCACACCTACACCCAAGGGGGAATGGCCTGAAGGGTGGGAAAAGGTTTTGGGATTGTTACTGGGATTGTTTTCCTTGGCTGCTGCTTGTTTTCCTCATTAGATACATTCTAGTAAAGAGCTGTTTTTCCTTTTCCCATATTTCTGCCTGAAAACCCCATAATTTCAAAGTTACAGCCTGCAGAGCAGGGGATTTTCCTGGGATTTTCCATTCCAGGAAGGTTCCTGCCCTCCTGGCAGACTGCTGTCCTTCAAACCAGGACCAAGGGATTCACCCCAAGGGCTGGGGAGGAGGAAGATCCATGAGGAGCAAGCAATCCTTGACTGGCTGCTGGCAGAGCGAGTGTTGCATTTAAACAGGGCTGGAGAAATCCCTCCCCGCACCCCTTTGTTTTCTACCCCCTTCCTCTCCCCTTCCCCCCGCTTTTCCTTTTCCCCCCTTTCCCCCCTTTTTCCCCCTCCTTTCTTCCCCATTTCCCCCCCTTTCCTCCCCATTTCTTCCCCAAATTTCCCCCTCTTTTTTACCCCCCTTTCCCCCCCTTCTCCTATATTCCCCCCATTTCTGTCCATTTGCCCCCTTATTTGTCCCCCCTTATTTCCCCCCTTTTTATTTTCCTCCCGTTTTCCCTCATTTTCCCCAAATTTCTTCTGTTGCCCCCATTATTTCCCATTATTCCCCCCTTCCTCCCCCATTATTATTTTCCCCCATTATTATTTATTTTCCCCCATTATCATTTTCCCCCTTTATCATTTTCCCCCTTTACGGTTTTCCCCCTTTATTGTTTTCCCCCCATTGTTTTCCCCCCATTGTTTTCCCCCCATTGTTTTCCCCCATTGTTTCCCCCATTGTTTCCCCCCATTTCCTCCCGTTTTTCTCCATTTTCCCCATTCACCCCCATGTTTCCCATTATTTTTTCCTATTATTTTCCCACATTTTAACCCATGTCCCCTGTTTTCCCCAATTTTCCCCATTTTTCCCATTCTCCCCCTTTTTTCCCATCCCCCCCTTTATTTCCCCCCCCCTTTATTTTCCCCCCATTATTTTTCCTCCCTTATTTCCCCCCCCATTATTTTTCCCCAATTTTTTCCCCCCAGCCCCCCCCCCCCCCCCCCCCCCACACACACCTTTTTCCCATTTTTTCCCATTTCCCCCCCATGTAGGAGACACCAGGAGGGGGCCCAAAGGTGCTGCTGCTGCCAGCCCAGGATGGACCCCCACATCCAGCTGGGGCTGCCAGCCCTGCTGGGGTCCCTGGAGCTGGCACAGGAACCCATCCCCATTCCCATCCCCATTCCCACCCCAGAAGGAGCTCAGCTCCTGCCATGGGAGGATCCCTGTGCATCCCCCTGGGGACTTCAGGCAGCCCCACCCCAATTTCTGCACCAGCACTTTTGACAGAATAAAAAAATTAAAATTAACACCAAAGTCAAGCTCTGAGCCCTTGATCAATTATTGGGGACTCAAATGACGTCAAGTGACCCCAAAATGACCTCAAGCGATCCCGGTCAGTGACTCAAAAAAACTCAAAACCCCAAAATTACCTCAAGTAACACTTGTGACCTCAAATAACCCCAAAATGACCTTGAGTGACCCCAAGTGACCCCAAACAGGGTCTCAAAGGACCTAAAGTAACCCCAGTCAGGGACTCAAAAATCTGAAAACTAAAAAATGACCTCAAATGACCCCAATGACCTAAAGTAACCCCAAAATGACCTTGCATGACCTTGAAATCACCCCAATGACCTTGAGTAACCCCAACATGACCCCAAAATGACCTTGAAATGACCTCAAATGACCCCAATGACCTAAAGTAACCCCAAAATGACCTTGAGTGACCTTGAAATGACCCAATAACCTCTAGTAACCCCAACATGACCCCAAAATGACCTTGAGTGACCTTGAAATGACCCCAATGACCCAACATTACCTTAAAATGACCTTGAAATGACCTAAAGTAACCCCAGAGAACTCAAAATCTCAAACCCAAAAATGACCTCAAGTGACCCCAATGACCTAAAGTAACCCCAAAATGACCTTGAGTGACCTTGAAATGACCCCAATGACCTACAGTGACCCCAACATGACCCCAACATGACCTTAAAATTACCTTGAAATGACCTAAAGTAACCCCAGGCAGGGACTGAAAAATCTCAAAATCTAGAAATGACCTCAAGTGACCCCAATGACCTAAAGTAACCCCCAAATGACCTCGCATGACCTTGAAATGACCTCAATAACCTCTAGTAACCCCAACATGACCCCAAAATGACCTTGAGTGACCTTGCAATGACCCCCAATGACCTTGAGTGACCCCAGAGTGCTCCTGAGTGGCCCTGGTCAGGTCTCAGTGACCCCGAGCAGCCCCGTGGGCTCCTCAGCCTCAGTTCCCTGCTCTGACCCCACAGGGGCTCCTCGGGGGGCTCACGCTCCCTCCCCTGGGCCCCTGGCCCCAGTGCCCCAGCTGGAGCTCTCTGAGGGTCCCCTGCGTGTCCCCAAGTGTCCCCCCAAGGTCCTGGGGCTCCTCTGTGTCCTTGTTGGGCTCTGGACCCTTGGCAGGTCCTGCAGTGCTGGGGGTGGCAGCTCCAGAGCCCCAGGGACATACATGTGGGATATGCATATATGTGTGTATACATATATAATGAAAAATGTATATTTCAATATAGGCATATTATGTTATATAGTAGATACAATTCTATTATATGTTATATATTTCCATCATAATATTATATATTTTAGATATAAATATACAAAATATTAAAAAAAAAATTCCCTAGAATTGCTCAGCAAGAGCTCTCAAATCCCGCAGAATATTCCCATGGATTCACTTCCTGGGTGGTGCCTGCATGTCCTTCTTGTCCCTGGTGGATCAGAGCCTTTATTCCATGATTCTCTCAGAATATTTTTCATTACTTTTAACCTTTCCCTGGCAGCACCCATGCTATGAACTGGAATTTAACAGAAAATTGCCCAAGCAGTTCTAAACCAGCCCCAAAATCAGCCTGCAGAGGAGCCAGGAGCCTGAAATCCTGAAATATTTTTTCCCAGGAGTCACAGAAGCACCACAGCACACACAGCCTGTGTGTTCCAACAAAGGAAATTTTATTTCAACAATAAAACTTTGTTTTGGTTTCTTTCTTATTGACACGGGGATGGAACTCCAAACAGAGAAACTCTGAGTTGGCAGCACATAAGACTGGAAACAAATAAATAATATTGAATTGATTAATATCACTATTTAAAATTTTATTAAATTTCTTAATTAAATTTATATGTTTTATAATATAGAACAATTATTAATTTGTTAATTTTATTGATATTATGACTATTAATAGAACTTCTGAGCATTAATGATGCATCTGCAAACAAAACCAGCACTTGAACCTTAGAGCTCAGCTGCTCCGTGGTAGAACTTTTCTCTTCTGGTTTTCTTTCTTCTTTAAAATCTGAAAGGATCAAACGTTGCTGTTACAATTGCATATTAATATACTTCTACACTTCTGTTTAAAAAAAATGTTTGGTGGAAATCTCCACGTTTTCAACAGTGATATTTTCCAAATTGGGGTTTGAAAGGAGAGGAGAAGCTGATCTTCAAACCCGGTTACATAAACTGCTACATGGAAGTAAAAATACAATTAAAAACTTTATAAACACAGTTCAAGCCTTGCCATTCTAAGTTCACCTGTTCAGCTCCCATTAAAAAAAATGTATAAGAATCAGTTTACATAACAATCTATTCTTGTGAAAAACCAGCTCACACCCACAAAGAAAATTCCACCTGTGCAAAACACTCCCGAAGAGACAAAAGATGTAAACTGTCTAAAAAGAGAAAAATGTGAGAAACACACACATTGGCCATTACCAGGCAATTAGCTGAGTTTCACTAATTCACTAACCAATTAAATTCACACACAGTACCTTCTAACACCATACAAAAATCAACTCTGTAAATAAAAATTCACCTATTCCACATAAAAAACCCCACGTATCTCTGTCTAATATGACAGCTAATCAGGTTAATTAACTAATTAATTACTGAGATTAATCAGGAGAGTGACAGAGGAGAGCAGAGACCTGCAGGGTGCGACCCCAACCCAGCCCAGGATCCCCATCCCAGACTGGTTTGGACTGGGAGGGACCTTGGAGGGACCCTGGAGGGACCCTGGAGCTCTCCCAGCCCTGCAGGGACACGGCCCCTGCCCCGGCTGCCCCAGCCCGGCCTTGGGCACTGCCAGGGACCAGGAGCAGCTCCAGCTGCTCTGGGAACCCCAGCCCAGCCAGGAATCCCATCCCCAAATCCCACAGAACCCCACTGCAGGAATCCCATCCCCAAATCCCATAGAACCCCAGCCCAGCCAGGAATCCCTTCCCCAAATCCCATAGAACCCCACCCCAGTGCACTGCACATCCCCCTGGGATGATCCCACTTCAAATCCCGGATTTCCCGTCCATAAATCAGGGTTTGCCACATTTCACCACCCGTGGGTTGGAGGCAGGACCCTCTTAGTGGCAAACAAGGAATCCCCAACATTCCCGGAGCATCCCAGCCAGATCCATCCCTACGGGGAGCTGCAGCCCCCGGCAGCCGAAGGTCCCAAAGCTCCCAAAGCTCAGGAGGAGCCGCGGGCAGAGATAAAAACAAATCTCAGCCAGCCCTGAGATCTCCAGCAGAATGAAAATCCCAGGCACAACATTCCCTGCCCGTTACTATGGAGATCCCAGCACGGCCCTGGGCACGAACCAAAGCTCCCAGAGGAGATCCCGAGCTGCCCGAACAATCCCAGGGCAGGAATCCCAACCCAAGGGCAGGAACACAGTGGAGGGAGCAGCGGGGCTCAGCCCCGCCAGGGAGGGCGGGACACACCCAGGGGCAGAGTTGCCCCACAGCTCCCACCCTGCTGGGACACCGGGAATGGGGATGGGATGAAGATAGGATTGGGGATGGGGATGGAGATGGGGATGGGGATGGGATGGGATGGGATGGGATGGGATGGGATGGGATGGGATGGGATGGGATGGGATGGGATGGGATGGGATGGGATGGGATGGGATGGGATGGGATGGGATGGGGATGGGGATGGGGATGGGATAGGAATGAAAGGACAATGCAAGGTTATGACATAGGCTTTGATGGCCAACTTTAGTCCATCTTAAGTAATCTTTCCATTTGGTGTCTATTTTAAGCTAATGCAGGATATGCAAGAGAAATAGTTTAAGTCATTCCAATTTCTCACTTCAGATGCTGAATTGGACACTGTATTCTTTCTTTCTATGTAACTGATAGAATTCTGGTACTCAGTCTGGAAAATATCAGTGCTCATCTGGGACCACTCTGTCCCAGGCAACCTTCCACCTTTTGCAAAGGCCATGAGGGTAGAGTTCAACTGCTGAGCTGCCACTTCTCTATTCCCTTTCACGTACTCTTAGTATAGTGTTAGCCTTTGTGCTGTTTCTCTTTTGTTTGTTCAGCTTCCAAATTCTAAGAGGATGCTGCATATGAAATATCCTTAGACCTTTGATGTACCAGACTAGACTGACACTACAAATACAGATAAAGGGGGTTTTCACAATTCTGTATAAATAGCTGCAAAATACAAACTTGCCCTTCAACAACTCAGCCAGCTGGAATTCTGCTCAGTACATGACTGAGCATACAGAGTCCTGGTGGAGTTTAGCCACTACTGAACACATGTGCAATAATATAGTAGGAGGTATACTGACCTATGAGCCATGCTTGAAGAAGCTCCTCCTCTCTACCATTGTGGGAAGATGGCTGTGGGTAAAATGAGTGAAAACTGGTAAGTTATATTCACATTCTAACAGAAGTTATAAGAGCACAGAAATTATAAGGTGAAATGCAATTGCTACTTCCTGGATGGAATCCCATGGCCAGGCACAAAATCTATTCCATGATGATTCCCCACATACATTCCCCACAGCCTGCAATCATAAGCACAAGCTGAGGGATGAAACAGAGGATGGAGCAGAGCAGAACCACCACAGCCAGGCTCTGCTGTAATCCTTGCAGGGCTGGGACCGTGATGGTTCCCTGTGTCTGGTGCAGCACACAGCAGCTGTCAGCCCAGGGCAGGTCTTGCTGCTGAGCCAGCAACTGTGGGGATATCGGTCTCTTCAGATGAACTCAGTTCATTGTTATCTAAATGTAATACTAACTCACACATCCATCCCAAAATCACCTGTCCCCGAGATACCTGCCTCAATGGTACGACCACCTTTCACTAACCATGCACTCTATTTTATTGGCTGTATCTTCAACAGCAAAGCGAGAGAATTTTACACCAATCAGTAACAAATGCAGGATCGGAGAAAATCAGTTCCACCTAAATATAATGAAAGAGTATAAAAGTGAGTTCAGAATGGGAAAAAATTAGGAAAGACTCCATAGTACTTTCTGGGATCAGTTGACTGGCTGAACCTGTCTTTTCTTTTGTAGGGACATCTATTGGGTAAGAAACTTCCTCTATGAGCACTGAATTATTAACTCAAGCTGTCTTTCATTGGTGATTGGAATTTGCCTCTGTATTGCTTAAAATTTACTTTTGCAGTCAGTTACCATCATCAGCAATCTTCAGACACTAACCCATCACAATTTTCTATTATCAGTGTGTTTATTATTAAAGTCTGTTACTCTGTGAACACTTTAGCATGAGTCCCTCAAGGGCAATAGCGGTCGACAGCAGCAGATACCATACTCAATGAAAATGAGATCTGGGAGTGGGTACTGTTTTCTGGTTTGTAGTAAGAGATTTGACTCCAATATGCTGGTGTAGCATGTCCCTAACAATATTTGAACTGCCCTCTGACACAAAACACTGTTCAGTGGAGTCCCCATAACAGGACACTGACAGACTGGTCAGGCACAAGGGGCTTGGCTTTCCTGGGGCATTGACAGACCAATTAAACACAAAGATTACAAGGAAACCCCCTTTCACATGACAATCATGAAGCCCTTTATAACTTTTTCCAAAGAATACAGAATTGTGAAATCCCCCAAAATGCAGAAATAATTTTGCTTCCTTGCAGGAAAGATCATCAGTAAAACACAGATAAAGTCTTGACCTTAGACAAATCTTAATTTTCAGTGTTTCAGAAATATAAAATCATGTGTCTGCTAGCCAAACCCATGCACATGCTGCTTGGGTGAACACCTGAAACTGGAATTCTATCACAGATAGAGAAAGCCTGTCATTTCTGCTGTTCTTGATCTGTGGAGTTGAGACAATGAGTTTACACTGGACACCTGCTCTCTGATGGCCACGTGATCTTCATTAATGCTGCATTAAAAGTCTCTGCCACAGGCTTTTTGACTTGCATGTGTGAGTTAAGCTATCCCTAACAATACAGAATTTAGCTTTCAAAGCTAGTGAGAATAAGGATATCTACTTGATTATGAGCATAAAGACTTAACAAAATTATAAGCTGAACATCATCTCACCCATTACTCAAAGCCTCAAAGAAAGAACCATGTTGCACTATTCATAGATCATAGGCAGTGAAGTATAAAATTACAGTACATCCCATAAACCTAAAGCGCAAACATTTCCTGAGCCAAGACATCCAGTTCAGTTGCTTTTCAGATGTGTCAATGACTTACAAAATCATATCCATACTATGACAGATTTTGTTTTTAAAATATAGACAGATCCTCCTATAATATTACCAATTTTTAAAAGGAAGTTATGGTTAATTGTGAGAAAAAACATGATGGGAGTGTATGTATTTTGCATAGCCTCACATCTTCACTATTCTCTAAGCTGTGATTCATCCAGCAAATTCATCACCACAGAAGCTGGTAGTCGCTATTTCACACACTTTTTACTACATTCTTTCTACATTTTTACGATATCATATAATCTTCTATGAAATATAAACTCAGAAGTTAGGTACTTACGAAAGGAACTAAACAGTTTTTTATTAGAAATTATGTTTTTTCATTAAATAGAAATACTTAGGGACATTTCAGTTTTCTATCATCTGCATGCTTTCCCAAGAAATTAAACTTCACAACGTTAATATCAATATAGAGTCATTCTGCAAAGTATGCATTATATGACATGGCTATATAACATTGTTAACATTTTATACTAACTTTTTGACCATTGAAAATATTGATTTTTATTGGTTACTGTACTCTCTGTGCCAGAACTCTTCCAAGTTCTTGTGTGCATTTCAGAACCTATGGCTTGCTCTGCCATGTGCTTCATTTCTTTCAGGAGTTATTTACAAAAAGTCTTCAAGAGTGTTACACATCAAAAGTCAGACAGTGAACTCTGACCGAGTGCTTTGTGAGCTTTCAACCCAGGAAAGCCACAGCATAATGAAAAATTATAAACCATACACAAGACTCCAGAACCTGTTTGCCCTGTCTGTACTGGGACCTTTTCAGCACTCAGAAACAGCTGTGTAAAGCAAAAAAACATGTTGCTGCATCTAAAGGGGTTCTTAGGTCTGCTTTGGTTAAAAGCTGGTTGGTAAGAACACACAGTTATGATTCCTGGTTTGAA
Organism: Fringilla coelebs; assembly: GCF_963513975.1. Classification (NCBI taxonomy): domain Eukaryota; kingdom Metazoa; phylum Chordata; class Aves; order Passeriformes; family Fringillidae; genus Fringilla; species Fringilla coelebs. The sequence goes on along the minus strand of NC_140032.1, from coordinate 30,477,356 downwards.
AGCATTGAAAGCATAAAGGCATTGTCGAAGAAAAGGACCATCACTGGACAGCATGACTCTTTTTTGGCAGCTTTGTTAACCCTTTATTGTGAACCATTTGGAATAGCTTCTGTCTCAGAAAATGCAATACACCTTGAGCATGCAAAACCAGTCTTACATACCTGCAATGTGTAAATGCCTGCAGTCCAGGGAAAAATACCAAAAATAACTTCTTCTGGAGACCAGTGTACAATACTGTGTAAGCACAGAAAAACCTCATACAGACATAGATGTGTATGGTCTGTACACATCAAGTGTTTTATCCTTGCCTTTGAGCAACATATCCCAATGCTCTAGTCTCCCCTGTACTTCTAGAAACCATTTATGTCATGACCATCAAAACCCACCAGATTTGATCTTCATTTTCAACATCACTGAGAGAGGAAAATGACATGCAATAAAAGACTGTGAGCAGGGCTCTTCAGGGTCATATGGAGAATAATAAACAACCCATTGCAAGAAAAGAACTGCACTATTAACAGGAAATATAAGATTTGTTAGAGTAATGCCTTAGAGGCCACTGTCTGAATGATTTTGTAATATGTACTATTGAATAAGCAATACGATGAACTATTAGACACGTATCCTTATACCAGGTTTTCACATATCTCATACTGATTTACTCTCACAAAGCTTTGCATGCAATGTAAAGCTAACTCTGCTAATGTTTGGGCAAACTGTGTGATATCCTTGACAAATGAACTTATCAGGTAGATACATGGACAATATAAATGTGTCAAGAAATTCCAAAAATTGTTGCTTCCACTTACATAAAAGAACTGAAAGAAACACCCCTCTCTGAAATACCTCACTTCATTTTGTGTTCAACATAATGCCATAATCAGTCCATTATTTTGCACATCTAAAATATTTCATAAAGGCATGCCATGTATAAGACAGAATATCTTTCCTTTATACCATAAGATTTATTTTATATATTTATTTTATATTTCTTTCACCCTATTGAGGTAACCTGAAAAGTATTTGCCTGCAGATCACCTGGTCTCTACCTGGCATGAGGTGATAATGCAGATGAAAAACTGGCTGTTCCTCTGGGGAAGAAAATCTGTGTAGACACTGGACAAGGATTTAATTGAGTAGCATATATTTTGCATTGTCTTTGGATGATTAAAGCCAGATTGGTGCAATTAAAAAAATGCTACCACCACCCCCTCCACCCCCCCCAAAAAAAAGACAAAAAAGACTGCAAGAATGCAAGAATACCCTCAAAACATCAACAACTTAAATTCAGAAGCAGCATAGATTTGGCACAAAATGCATCAGCTGAGGCATCATTTCATGTGACTGAGACCCAAGTCAGCTGTCTGAGTTTCCAATATGGGTATTCTGATACTGCAGTGTGTCTTTTGGACTAAACTGAGGTCTCTTCAGCCTCTGCTTATTCAGAAGCAGGAAAAAAGTATATGCATATCTGTTGTGTTACTTAGGAAACTGAAAAAATTTCTACCCTCTCATATTACGATGTGTTGCCACTGGTATTTTGAGGACAGGACTCTTTTTAGCAACCCAGAGATGCTGTTGTGTTAACAAAATATCAGATGAGCTCATTACAGAAGCTAAACTGAGCCATTCAATTTTAATACAGGAGAGGATATAGCTATGGAAATGTGTTCTTTTAAAACAACTTGGTTCTGAGTTGAGACTTAAGCTGTCAGTTTCAGTCTAAAGCCTATTTTTAGAGCCTGATTATAAACCCTTAGAAATGGAAATGTTGACGTATCCTTGGCAATAACAACTCTAACAGGAGATTCTGCAAGAGCCTGTAAAATCAGCTATTTTAACTAAAACCTCTGTTTATTTCACGTTACATGGTAAAACTTCTGTTTATGACTGAAATAAATGAAACTTCTGAAGTATGCAATACTGAAAAAGTAAAGTAGGTGATCTTCAAGTGTTACACACAGCACAGTATTTGTACTATTTATACTCAGCATACAAAGTACTCCTAACATTTCAGTCTCTTTAAGGCCATTTTTGAACATAGATATATCTGTTTCTCCACTTAATAAAACTAAAGGCTAATTTTTATGAAAATATAGTTGTTGTTCAGTTGCTTTGAATTTATTTTCTTCTGCTAATTTTTTTTTTTATTCTTTTTAAAGAATGTTTTCATAGTGCAAAGTGTTTCAGCTGTGGATTACAACAAATGTGTAGTGTCTAAGTTAAAGCTGGTTGGTGGTAGTTTTTTGGACTGGAGTTACAAAGTAACTCTTCTCTATTTAGTGTGCCACAGAACTGTGTTAAGCTGTCACATCAACAGAAGTGTGCTTTTTTATTTTTAACATGTGTTATATTATGCTGGTAAGAATTTGAGTTCTGGCTCTAGCAGAATTGTCTTACATTCAACAAAGCAAAACTCATTTAATATTAAATTTGATCTTTACTTTTGAATCATTAGCCTGTTTTATGCTGATATCCTTATAATGCTGATATTCCTCTCGCATCAAAAGATGTCTCAACCACATTCCAGCAAAATGCAAATATAACTACAACAAGATGATAAAAAGTAAGATTTAAAATATACATATCTACTACTTAACATTTCTCCTACAAGGAAGAAATTGGCTGTATGGGCTATATTGAGTTGTTTTGAATAGCTGCTATTTATATTTCATACCTGTACAATTATACAACATGAAAACGAGACCTAAACCACTACAGACCTCACGACAAACACTGCCTGAGCAGTAATTAATTTCATCTAGCAGCAGAGATTTAGTATTTGACCATTGATTCAAGAGAGACTAGAAGAATTTATGCTGACCTTTTATGCCAGTGTAATAATTCCACTATGAAAATGGCCACAGAAAATTATTGTCTTGTTTAGACAACTCCAGAAATAGAAGAGTTCAGCAATTGTGTGCATGTGCACTCAGCATCACTTTTCAGGGTAGTAATAAAGGCACTGTAGAAAACACTGACATTATAAAACTATACTCACCTGAAATTTGAAGCACAAATGTATGCTGTCAAATATTAAATCTACTTGCAGACATAATGCCTCTTGCTAGTCCCTTAGACTCTGTTAGTGTTTACAAGAATTTTAAAAGGTGAAATCATTCTATACTGTAAATCCACCACACAATATTAAGGAAGAAAATTAATTTTTAAATTTTCTTTATAGACAGCAATAAAGGAACAATGGAGAATAGAAGCTGAGGTAGTTGTACAGTAGATAGACTTGAATTTAATCAAATATGTCTATATCACACCTCTCATCTTTTGAAGTGCATTTCTTGAGGACTGCCATCCTGACTAAATGTTCTCGTGAGACACAGAAGGCAAATTGTCTGTTACTGAAAGTGTATCCCTGTTAAGTCCAAATGAATCAAGCTATTTCAATTTAGGAGTTTATTAACCCAGTTTCAGGTGATATGACATTGAAATTTCAAGACTTATTTTTTTTTCAGCAACTTAGCCATTGAACAAAAATGACTGAGAGCTGCCTCGATGTATAAGCTAAACTGGCTGCAGAAGTGCTCTGTCACTCCTGCTCTGCCACAAAGAGCCATGGTCACTCCTGCAGTACCACAAGAGCTGTCATAACTATCACTGCTGCACAGACTGCCACACTGCCACTACCACAAGAGCTCTGTCACTCCTGCTGAAGAAAGATGGAAGCTGATGGTACTAACCCCATTTGCACTCTTGCATGACCAGGGAGCACTGGTTTCCCCTTTTTGCAGCCATTTTATTTTCTCCCAATAGGCAGACTTTTTTTTCCAAGAAAATAACTATTTAAAATGTGACTCTGATCACAAAGAAATTTTACCATCTGTATTTATATTTCTACATAAATATGTGATTCTGAGGAGCTCTTTCTAAGCATGTTTCCCATTCTAACTAAATAACCCTTCTCAATTTGGAAATGTCAGTGTATGCTTACAATGCTTTATAAAAATAAATATCTACATTACTAAGAAGCTTTTCTGCTTTCTTTTGACAAGTAACATCAGATTTCTCTTTCACTTGACCGATCTTAATCCAAAAGTAGGGAGATTTCAAACAAATAACAAACCAAAAAATCTAAGAGCAAAGCAAGCCTCCCTACTATCCTAAATTTAGCCAAATATGAGGTATATATTTGTAAATGTATCTGTCTGGTAAAATGCAGTGATTTATAATTTAAGTGCCAGGGAAAAAAATCAAGTTAATCACTACAGTCATCAAAGCCTTCCTCTCATGTGGTTTACTATTGAACACCTACTTTTACATTCTGCCATGTATCAATTTCTAATTCATGATTCTGATTGCAATCAGGGGACATCATTGCTCTGTATCCGCTGGTGCTCATTAATGTTCACAGCCACTTTTGAACTGTAAGGCTTAGATTCCAGCAGAGCAGACACAATGCCTAAATTTGTTTTATAGCTGAAATTAGGGAAACCCTCCTAATGAATGAATACCAGATCATCAAATCCCACTGCTATAGCTTTATTTTTAGCCAGGATTTTTAATATTAATCCTAACAAACCTATGAGGATTAAAGATAAAAAATAGCTTGTCTCTTCTCCTCTATCTAAATAATTTGATTTCCCTAATTAACTGTCTCGGTTGGAAGATTCATTGATTATTTGCTTTATCAGTGATATATATACTGCATAAACAGCCTTTGAAATGATACTTTAGATTTCCAACTTTCCCTGTAAAATAAAAGGCATGATATGTTTTTAAGCTTTTAGCAAGGCCTTGGTCATTCTAAAACTGCTGGGTTATGGTTTTTCTAATAGCCTTATCTTCTCACTTGCAACTCCAATTCTAAATATAGATTTATCATTATCTGATTTACGTAAATGAAATAAAGCAAAGTAATGTACCCCAGGATTTAGTAGTTCATTTCAACCTGTTTACTGAGAGCCAACACTGAGTCACATATATTCTGGTTTAAATAACGAAAGAGATTGGTCAAGACAAGATATATGTATTAAGAGTAAATAATTATATCTTTAGTAAGTATTTATTGCTATGCATAATGTCATTAATATTGAATGTCTCCAGTGGAATAGTTTATTCTTTATTCAGACGAAGAGAAAAAAAAAGCATATTCTGATTTTGTATATAATCAGGTCAAAATCAGTCCACAGGTGACAAGAATCAACATTTTTCTCTCTTACAGTAATGACTCCCATAAGCAGCTTGCATAAAATGAACAAGTATCTCTCTATAGGGCAGAGGACAGCTATGCTTCCTCTGAGGCTCAAGTAGAGGCTGCAAACTACAAAAATGTAATCCTTAGTGAAGACCTCCAGAATGCATACATTTATTGAAAAATATCTATCCTCTCCCCACATGAACCCCACTCCCCCAAAAATCCAATCAATGAAGCAACTGTGAGAATGTCTCTTTCAGAGAATGTATGCCTGCCTTGGATTTTACTCCCTGAAAAGCATCAAGCCATTTTAATATGTTGAAGTTATTTTCCAGCTAATAAATATAGCTTTATGCAGAATAATTTTAATGTCATTGTGCTGAGAATAATTTTTCTGTCTTCACTGTTGGTTGAGATCGAATATTGACTTGTATGGAATACATGTCTCTACAAACAATAGTTTTAGACATAAATATATTTCATATTCCATTCTAAAAAAAAAATAACTAAAAGCTTCAGTAATGAAATACCATCTTCAAAAGTTTAGGAATAAATTTGCTAACTATTTTACTGAGCGCTCTCAAGCAACTATTTCTTGGGTCTAATGACTTTAAAGGTAAATTACAGCTTTGTTACAGCTTTCGATTTCCTGCCTTTGAAAGAAACATTTTTAAATCTATTTTTTACTATATTTTTGATTATTTTCCTGTGTACATATGTGTATTATAGGTGTTCATAACTATACAACATGTAATGGAAATAACTAATCAAAACAGAAATCACAGACAGAGCTACATATCTCATTACCTCTTTCTTTGATAATGAGACTGTCTTGATTTCAGTTACTAACATGCAGACTGGTACTCATCATTGTCACTTAAGTCACACATCATTTGTACGTTTCCAAATATTATGGATATTGAGATAACTCCTCATGGATGAGTGAAACTATTGTTGTACCACTGTATGAGGCATGCCATGTGAACACACGGGAGCCAAAGCTTATGCTAAACATCACCCTATTACTTTGAAAGTACCATAAATTAGAAACTGAAGGCAGGAAAAGGATCATTGCAAATATGAGTACCAGTGCCTAACTGGAGACAGCAGAGAGGGATGGGATCACTTAAGGTTATTCAAACTAGCACTGCTCACTGAGCAGATTAATAGGAAGACATGGTGGACAGTTATAGCACTGTTTTTAAAGGAATATAGGTAAGAAGCTTGAAGTCAGATTTGGTTTCACTGAGCTTTGGTCAGACTCACTAGAGACCAGTGATGTAGCTCAACTATGAGATATTGTTCTGGAATGAGGGGAATTCAGTTTGCTTGGACCATGACCAGCAAAGTTATTTTGTACCTCTGAAGTGTGACTTTACAGGTGCTTTTGCTGTTTGGTGTTTAAAACACATTTTACAAATCAAAAGAGCGCTCTGAGTGTGCTTCCCTGACAGATGTGGGTTGCTCCTATATGAATTTTAAAATCTTGTATAATTTAGAAATTAGATACTTGTGTTTGATCTGTTTGAAAGGAACAGGAAAGGTCAGAAGTTTAGGAAGAGGAAGAAGAACAATGAAACAAAGATAGGGAAACATTGTTATTGACAGTAATATTATAGGGAAGTTATCAAAAACAGAGACCACAGGAAAAGAAACACCTTAAATTAACAAGGGTGTAAACAGGTTAAGTGGGTAGGCACTACAGGTAGAACACAGAAGGAAACAAAAACTATCTGCAAATCATATTAGCTGAGAGTATTTGAGTTTTAAGAACACTCATTAGCAAACTTACTGAGTCCACCAATATATTTGAAAGACTAATGGATAGCTGGACACTTCAGGTAGAAATATGAGGAAAGGGAAGCAACAACTTGGATTTGATCTACTGAAGCCTAAATAATCTGGTTTTCTTTGCATCCTTATTAAAAAACACAGCCAGCCCTGTGAGTTAAAAATAGGCAGACATCTGAAAAATAACAAAATTTTAAAACTCAGAAAGTAAAACTTTAAATACAAATAATAGTGACAGAGAAACAGAACTACTTATTGATATTACAAGCAGAAGTGGAATAGGTGAGAGGAAACAGTAGCCAAACTGCATCAAGATCTTAAATAGTCTTACAAAAAGATCTCTGAGCAAGATCTTACATTAGTATGCACTGCCATGTGAAGTAAGATTCCAAGTGGAATGCAAAAAAATATGCTAATAAACAGCAATGTGTATAAACTCAGGGATAAGTAAGCAAGACGCCCCAGAGGAAGTGTGTAGGTATTGTCGTTTTCCACAACATAAAAGTATGAAGAGCATTAGGAGCCCTTTAATTACATTACCACAATACTGACTATTTTGTAAACACACAAATGTATTAAGCTCTAAGGAATAATCATTGCAAGCAAAGTGGGTATTTTCTTGTTCCAGCAAAGTGAATCAGAGTGTGGTGCAAAAACAGACAGAGCCAGGACTGCAGTATGCAATAGTCATGCTTCCACCTAGACACAAAAACAAGACCCCTGAACTCTGAGCCAAGCTCTTCATGCAGTGCAAATGACACTGTTGGGAACATAAAAGTTATGTTCCTTTAAACTACTCTGTGAAGCCTTGACCCCAACCCAAAGCACAACCCTAACCCTAAGAGGAGCAGTAAAAGCAGCCTTTTGCTGAGGCTGAGGAGTGCAGCACACAGCTGGTGCCAGGCAGAAAGGAGTGGAGGGAGCAATGCTCTGGGACAGTGACTTGCTCCCCTTGGCATGCCATTTGTAGTTGCAGTGTTCCTGGAGCTCTGGGCTTTGAGGTTTTTTAAGCCTAGCTCCAAAAGGCATGCTAGACTACACCTGATAATTTTGTTTCACAGTCACTGAGCCATACTGACAGGCATGAGGGAGAGCAGACTGCACTATGTCCTTTGGGAGATGGTGACTGCTCTCACAGATCTCTGTGGCTTTTCAACTCCTTCTCATGACTTACAGCCCACAGAACTTCAAAATGCCTGTCTTCAAAGGGGAACCAAATATCATCTTATGAGAGCTTACTCAGCGCAAGTAGAACAGTTGACAAAGGAATAGGAAGGAATGAAAACCGGGACAAACAAGCAGAATTTTATTTCAAAAGGAAAATGAAGCAAAGACTTAGGTTCTCCATTTTACAGTGTCAATGGACATGTATAATTTCAAATGCAAGTTCAAAGTTTGACATGGTTGATCACGGTAATTAAAACAGTCACATATGCATGTTCATTGGGTTGTGTGCATCCATGTCTCTAGGAGAAAAATTAAAGGAAAGGTACTAATATAGAGACTTTAATGATTAAATAGAGACGTATAAAAGTAACAAGTTAAAACTACAGCCTCTCCACAGCTTACCTATAACAATAAAAGACTCTCTCTACCAGCTTTGCTTTTCTAATTAGCTGAATATCTGTCAAGAATGATTAATGAGCAATTGATTATAGTTTGCTTTTAACCTGGGATTAAAGATTAGGAAGCAAATCCTGAGTTAAATCTTTGTGCCTGAGAGGCACAAAGATTCTGCAACAGTGTCTGTGCACAAGGACATACAAGATACCAAAGGAATTGTAATGAGGAGGTGACAGCAACACGATTTGGAGTGAGGCACCATCTTCTGTATGCAGCCAGTTTAGGCAGGATGCTTGAAGCATCCTTTGCTTCACAAAAGGATGAAAACTTCTGGAAAGTTGGCAAAGTTTCTCTTACTGTCCTGCTCAAATATCCCATTGTTCAGAAGACCTACAACTGGCTTTGAATGAGAAGAAAAGTACTTGTCAGTATTTCAGGAAATGCAGAAAGAGAAAAAAATGCTAAGGGATGTAAATGGTTGTCTCTATATATGTACTTTGTATTGGGAAGGAATCATACTGCCAATAATCCATAATTTTTTGCCTGGCATAATCTTCAAGTCTCAGAAGCAACTGATGTGAAATAAAGTACAGTGTCCAGTACAGCTGGACAAAGACTTAGAAACTATACCATGATGACAAATCTATATTAGAAGAGAGATAAAATAGAATATGCAAATTTTTCCTTTTTGCTAATTTCAGTGATTTTGATGGAGATACTTGGAGATTCCCTAGCAATTATTCTGTATGGTGGCAGGAAACTAAGCAACAATCTCCACTCAAGAGCAGGTTCCACTGCTGAAGTAATCAGACAGACCTCATCCAAATTAGTGAAATAATTTTATTGCCATCAACAGGGCATCCAGCTCTATTTTTTGACTCTTCCTTCTCCTCCACAATTTTTGTTCTCTTTGCACTGTGTTTTTTCAATATTGATAAAGAAATTATTTTCTTTTCTTCCACCTGCCACATATAATTTTGAATTGGCTTGGTTTTTTCTCATGATATGGACATGCATTTTGAAATTAAATATATCCTGGAGCAGCAAATTTTTCTCTTTGCCAAATTATATAAACAGCTCAAATTTTAGAGATCAGTATCTGCTCTCCAATTGGGCTGTCATGGCCATAATTTTGGCCTTATTAAAACAGGAATGTGTTACTTTTAATTGTATTTTATTCTACTGCAGAACACCAGGGTTTTCACAAAGATGTTTTTCTGCACCAGAAGGAAACTGCACAGAGTCAGACACTGACAATTGAGAGAATGTGATCTGATGACATTATTCAGTCAGTGAGTCAGTGCATCTACTCAGGCACGAAAAAAGAGGAACTGTGTTATAATGTGGTATGTACTGTCACAGAATTATCAAAGGAAACACAAGTGGGAGACAACATGCAACTACATTAAATCCCTTAGCATTTGAGTTGCTCAGTGCTGTGCCTTGTAAGCAGAACATAAGACACCTTTTGGAGCATCAGCAGCATGTGGCACAGCCTGCATAAACTAAAGCAAAAGCCTTTGTGAATGCAAATCTCCTGTGGCAAAAATGCAGCTGTTCTGTCCCATGAATTAACTGTGAAGTTGAAAGTTCACTTCATTCTAGAATTCAATCCTTTTTGCTGTTGAATGTTTTGTGATGTTGGGATTTTTGCTCCAAGACCCTCTTAATGAGTAGGATTTTTTTACAGCAGTAAGAAATATCTGCCTTTGGTCCCCATGTCTTGTAATCTGTAACTAATCAAATGCCATAAAAATTTATAGGTTATAGCATTTATGGGTTATAACATTAAAAGTTAGATTTTTCTAAATGTACTGAGAGGAATACGCTAAGAAATTAATTTTATGCCATATGGCATAAACAAACATTTTCAAACACCCAACAAAACAAGTTGCTATGTTTCAGAAACGGGATGTGTGCTCAGGCACAGATGGTTACCTTTTCCTTTAAAAGGAACCTTCCCTTGAAGATCCACAATAATAAACACAAACAGTTCTAGAGACTATCAGAAAACATTCTGCCACAAACTACTGCTCTTCTCGCCCACTATGAGCTCTGTCATTTTTTAAGTAGATTGAAGAATATTGTAACTCTTGTAAATGTCTACTGCAGCCTCTGTTAATTTGAAACAAGAAAAAACATGCTGACTTGGCAAAAAGCAAACAGAAGAGGGGAAGAGAGAAAAAAAAGAGAGAGAAGAAGGGAGGGATCTGAATGCCACTACTCCTCTGCCTTGTGTTTCTTTTTTCCCTGCATTTGTAAGGTCATTCTACAAAATTAGATTTTATCAGGCACAATTAAGTAGCATTTCCCTGTATAATTTTACCTGACCTGGTTTTGTTTTTTAGGTAAACCAAACAGAGCAAAACAACTAAAAAAGTATTTAGACACATCATTCTGGTGAATGTAAGTTGCAAGTCGAAGTTTGTTTCTCCTTATGGTTTTAACCTGAGTCTCACAACATACATTTGCTTTACACCCATTATAGAGACACCCTGAATGCTACAGTGAAAGGATTATGTAAGACAGATTTCAACTCAGGTTTCCAACTTTCAGAGCTGCTGAGATACACTTGAAAATATGACCAAAGATCCTAGAAAGGGTAAGGTAGGAAAATTATAATAACTGCAAAAGAAGCCATGGAAATTTAGAATCCTTTAATGTGAGATAGATATTTACTGATTAACTGGGATTAGAAAAAGGATAGGCTCTACATTTAAGAACTGGATAATTCCCATTTGATTTAAGGCACTGAAAACACATGGTGATGTCTTCCAGGCCGCTGTTTCACCCTAATGCTAGATAGCACAAAGAAAGAAAATTGCAGTTTCCAAATATGGCCTCGACCTCACTAAAAGGAGGTAGGCTCTGAGGATCTTACAGAGGCCCTGCAGAAAGGAGAGCACAAAATGAAGCACTTTAGGCTGCTAAAGACCAATGAAGATGTCTGCCAGCATAACAGACTCAAGATACTATGCCCCAGATATTTTTGGATATATCTGAACAGACCAACACAGTTGGCATTCTTTTTCTGATGCCTCTAAACTGAAGACCAGAAAGAAGTTACGCCTTTATAGTGACACTGAAGTAAAAAGGAAATCTTAAAATGCAGAAAAGAAAAAAAAAATTAATTTTTCTGAACTGCTTCAGACTCTACATTCATGTGTTGGCAAAGAGCTAGCTATTTATAATTTAAAAATAATACTCTATCATTGTGCATTATTTACTGCAACAAAGGGAAATTATAAATATAGTTATTTTTTACCTGGCAAATTCTGGAGGAGGAGGGCAAAGTTGTTATGTACTCAAATTGTATAATATTTACTGAATTTAAATTACACTTTGCACATACTTTAAAGGTTTTTGTATGTAAACAGTACAGTTACCAACCAGTAACTGCAAAGAACATAACAATTTAGTGGTATCAACATATTTTGTATATTTTTCAGCAAGTGAATTAATTGTAAGTTGTGTACTTTTTATGATCATTGAATGCTTAGTCTGTAAGTGTTTAATTTGAAACATTACTGATTTGCAATATGTGTTTCAAGTTAAGTGTTTGACTACATTCACTTTCCTTTCTGTCATTATCTGCTGATTAGTTTACCTATAATTGAAGTCAATAAACTCTCCTTAATGTACTGTACTGCTGTGTATCATTAAATATTGGTTGCAATCATGGAACTACTTCAGTGCTTTGGAATTGCAAGAACATGTAAAGGATGATCTGATATTCTCTTTCTTACTGCATAAACACTTAAACATCCAAAACACAAATTAGTAGCAATTTTATTTTAAATTGTAATCACTAGTTGTAATGGCACCCCATTACCTTAAATTCTGGTTTAGTTGCAAAAGTAGGATGTAGTCAGCAACTGGAATAAACAAGCCATCTTTAAGCAACAATAACACATATTATAAGAAGATTTCTATTCAAACAAAATAGAGCAAAGTGCCATGTGGCAAAGCTTCACCCTCCAGAGAATCTGACTCACTTTCTGACCTAGCAGTCTGTGTGGCAGCACAATGTCAGAGACATCTCCAAAACATCAAGCATCTCAAAAAATATTCAGTGAAGCAAAAAGTATATCATGTGCTGCAGTGTTTTGCTCAATCAAGGTCTTAAATTGTCCACATCAGTTCAGCATAGTCCTAGAAATATTGTGAATGAAGGTCTCCACATGAGATACCTAAGCTTTTTTTAGCAGGCCTTGGAATGGGTAGGGTACCAGGAATATGATTTAAAATGTCAGGCTGATCAGAGGGACTGTTCAAGTAGCCAACTGTGAGAAATGGAGCAGTCAAGAGAAGGGACAGCCACCTTCTGCTTTGCAATCACGAGACCACATCGAGATCCTTGCCTGCAGTTTTGGACCCGCACCCCCTCCACCACTACAACAAAGGCAAGAGCTCAGGGGAAGGCGACCAGAATCATAAAGATTGCTGTTCACCCTGAAAGGAGAGGCTGAAGGACCAGGTCTTGTGAGTCTGGAGGAAAGATGGCTTCAGGGAAACCTAAAAAAACCACTAAGGAACCACACTGAGAAGATGGAGCCATGACCTTGAAAGCACTGAGTGGGAAGAAGACAAGACAATAGTGATAAGATGGAAAAATATCAGACTGGACATAGGGGAAACTTTTTTACTTCATACAAGTACAATGGAGTAGTTTCTCCTGGGAGACTGTGCACTACATCTTTGAATGTTTTTAAATACCCATCTGGATATGGCCCTGGGAAACATGGTGTGCTTCTGCAGCTGACCCTGCCTGAATGGGAGGTTGTAGGAGAAACCTCCTTGTTTCCTTACAACATTGTCTGATTCATTGTGTGATATTGTCTGATTCAGTGACATGTTTAAATACTGTGACCTTTTAAGAAGAGACAGTACCAACTACAAACAATCAGTTCAAATTTGAGAATGCCCACAGAGACAGAAAAAAATATGTCCTTACTTTTCCATTGCTGTGAGCTGTCCTACCAGCAGACAAGACTGGGACAAACATTATTGACACCACTGGACTAAAGCAGGTTTATGTTTAGCTGGCAGGGATTGCTGACAAGTGATCTTTCATTCTTCTACCCCCTTTCATGTCATAGAATCATAGGATGGTTTGGCAAGGGGACCTTCACATATTTAGTCAGACTTTCTTTAATACTCCTATAGTACTGAAAATGAACAGTACAAAAAATTGCATTTAAGCACTTTGTAAGTGATGAGAATAGCTAATGCATTTTAAATCTTTAACTATGAAATTGTTCAACTGATGCACCTGTATAAATATATTGCCACAGGCTATACATTAAATATAAGACCAATGAAGTGAAAAACCGATTTGTCAGTATGATGTGATTTACTGACAGGGTATTTTTCTTCCTCAGTGAAAAATAAAAATGGAGGATATATTCTGCATTATAGTCTGGTTTTGGTATCTGAGAAATTACTGATGAACTTAAACCTTTCTGAAGGCTGCTGATATGCAAACTCAATTCTTTAATTAGCTAAAAAAAGGCTTTATTGGTAGATTTGAAAAGAATCACTTGTGCCTCCTAAACATTTACAATTGCCCTGATGAACTCAGAAAATTTCTTCTTTGTTGCAGCCTTTTATTTAGTTTCAGTAGGTCTTCAGCCAGCAGAGCAAACATTTTGGTCTGGCTTCATCACAGCTACTTTTGCACAAAAATATTGCTCATAAATATGCTATACTATCCAATAAATGATAACTTCTGTTCTGCTTCCATTCATCAGAAAGAAAGCAAGAAAACTGGAAAAGAAATCAGATGCTCAGTTATTAGCCAGTTTGTAGCTAGTCAATTAGCCTACAGTTTCCTGAATCTTCTTTTTTTGCCTTTCATGTAGAAGGTAATGATACATTCTAGTCACTCTTCCTTGCATGCGAAATTTTTCTTGACCTCCATAATCCTCCAAAAATGAATTGAGTGGCTTTGCAATGACAAGCATTCAACATTCTACCCCCTTATCAGCCTCAGATTAATCCCTTAAATTGCCAACAACATTTGTCTATAGACATCATTGTAACCATTGTATTAGAGGTATGCTTCATCTTTTCTTCTTGGCATAGATCTAGGCTGACCTTACCTGTGAAGACTGTAAAAAGAGCGATGTTCTGTCCCTTTCTCTGTCATTTTTGACTAATTTGCCAGTCTCATTCTGCAGCACTTGCTCAAAAGCTCAAAGCTTCTTCCTAATTTGCAAACAATCAGCTCAGCAGAGCACTTCTCCTTGTGAGCAGCACAGTAGCTGCATTAGGACTCACAAAACACCACAAAGTCTCTCAAACTGCTTGTGCACCACTGTGCTGCTTTCTGAATTCCCCCACAAGAATCAGGACCCACAGAGCTAAGGATTTTCCAAATTGTTATGAAGCTCTGAAGAGTTAGTTAGAATATTCATCCTGACCAAAATAAATCTAATAAAGCAGGAAGGTCTGTGAATGTCTGCAAGTTCTGAGCTGTGCACGATATAAATTCTGTAACATGTAAAGTCTCAAAAGTGGAGGAAGATAAACAAGGCACATCTTCCTTTCTCCTTACCTCTGAAATGGGACAGATACACACAGGAGTTACCTACACCATCTTGAATGCTTTCACTGCAAAAGTACTGAGACTATTTAAAGACTATTTAAAGACTTAATACTTGGTAAATATTCTGAAGTTTGTGTTTAATGCAGTAAGAAATACATGAGAGCAACAATTCAAATAATCTGTCCTTCTTTAAGCAATACTCTGGTATCACCTGATGCCATATGACTGAATGGGTAAGCAAATTTGGAACAGGTTTTCAGGGCAATTTATATTTGAATTTTTAAGTGATGATTCATTTTAATTGAAGTTATAGAAACATAACCACTGTAAATATCTATCCTACCAACAATGACATTTGAAATTTCCAATTATGTAGGGTAAGAATATCAGTTTTAACTTCTAATGACTGGAATCACTTCTACTTTGGAAAAGTCAGAGATTATTCTTGGAGAAAACATAATAAACCTGGGCATTGTCCAAGAAAGTTTAAATTAAGATTTAATGGTTTGAGTCTTTTGTTCAATTTTTCTCAAACCGATTATAATCTAGTTGCATTTTATCTTTTCTTTTTTTTATTTTTTATTTCACCCCCTTCTTTGTATAATTGCATTTTTATTTGGCAATACTCCCTTATAATTTTCTCCAGTCAAATAATATCCCTTTCTGAGTCATTTAGTTTCTACTTCCAAACCCACTAATAATGCATAATAGGAGATTACACCACCCCTCAAAGCCAACTTACAGGCTTACCAAAACATTGCTGGAAAATCTTAACATTCTTATTTTTATGTTTCCCAACAGAAGGCCAATTAGTTTTGGAAGCCTTCAGGATCTCATAATATGGATAGGAGATCTTTGTGATTTATTTTTAGATGCAGGTTTCAATTAGATTGTAAGGGTGAAAGAGTCACAGTCAAGAGGATGTGGGGGTTTCTCTTCTAGCTGCAGGCCTAAAATTATATGATGAATCACCAAAGCAGAAAACTCACTATTTTACTTTCTTATCAGAAAGTTTTCTTCTAAGATGGAAAATGTTGCACTAAAAGATGCCAATATCCCTGCCTATTTTCCATGTATAAAACAAGAAAGCCTTGTTCACTTGACTGACAGAGAAGTTCTAGAAAATATTTCTAGAAAATATTTCAGTGTTATAAAGAGGCATGATTCCCCATTTTTTTCTGCTATTTTTTATACCTCTAAACACTTCAAGAAAGAATACAACACAGCAGTGGCTCTGGCTCCATCTCTAGGGGATAAACATTTGTGGCAGCCTTCCATGAACTAATTGGCAGGGGTGGGGAAGTTGCAACAGGAGTGCTGAGCACGAGTCTGAAGGGGGAGAAGGAAGATGGCTCAGAACAGCACTGCCCCAGCTCCATGGGACCCTCTCTCCATCACTGCTTTCCTGTCACAGCAGTCAGAAAGGCTGAGACAGAATGAGCTCATGCCTGGTCCTCTACACAATCAATACTATCTAGTTGCTTGATTTAGTAAATTATTCAGCTAAGATATACTTAATGAGGGAGTGCTGCAGGTTAAAGTCTGCCCAAAGCAAAGCTCCTTAAAGTGAGCTTTACTACACTGCCCAGATTTAACTCCTTACACAACTGAAATGAAAAGTATAATGGTACGCTTAATTTTCATTAGTACCTCAGCTTGTCAATAGCTAAATAACATCAATCTTTGGTTCAGCTACTGAAAGCATAATCAGAAAGGCAAGATGCACAGAAAACATGGAAATGTTACAACTATAGGATTTATCAGATCATACAGGAAACAAATGCTGCAAAGCAGATCTTAAATTTAATACAATCATTTGAAGTAATTATCAAGGCACCTCTGCATGTATAAGAGTCTGGGACATGAGATCACCAGGATTTGAATTAGACCTAGACAGCTGGTTGTAGCTGAACATGTAATTCACTTAAATTTCATTGTAGTTAATTGTTGTAAGGAATAAACGAGAAAATTGCTTTGTTACCCCCTCTCTGAAAATTAAAGTCTAGATGAAACAAATACTTTGAAGAGAATGGCTTCTATGAAGGAAGTTATAACTTTAAGGCAGGAGATTGCTTACACAGCAGGATACAAACTACAGCAATTAAAAAGAAAAAAAAAGGCTTTTGGCTTATGTAGTGATTCTGCCAAGCAGATGAATTATAAGGAAACCTGCTGCAGTTTGTCACAAGTATAATTTATTTGTAAAATCTATGTAATATGCATCTGCTATATTCCTGAATGGTTAACAGATCAGCATAGAATTCGAGAGAGAAAAGTCAGCTGCACTGTGCATACGGCTGTTTTCCATGCAATAGAAAGTTTGGCAAAATATATTAATATCAAAATCACCAAAAGAGAAGGAGACACAGAGATGTGAGTGTCTTCAATCTAAATCTGCCAGTTTCCGAAAACCTGTATCTCTGATCTTTTCATTACTATCCCAGGGAAGGCAATAACATCAGAGTTTTAAGCCATTATGGTGAACATAAAATTTTAATGTTCTTGTGGAGCTTTAAGTGCATTTTTTTCTCCCTGTATCAACAACACCAACAACAAAGAGAAAGAAAGACAACAATAAAAAAACTCAGTCTTACCCATCAGTGTGTTCCAACAGGAACCTTAATCTTTCATGCTCTCCTTAACTTTTGAGAAGTCTTTTTAAAAAAGTCTTTTTGATCCCCTTAAGTACAGCAAGAAATCATGAAGAGGCATTTAAAAATATTGCTCTGGAATCTCCTCTTTCTTTTCTTTTGAAGTTGAAAATGCATCTAGGTTAAAGATTTATTGTTCTACATTCCTGAGTAAGCCAGATGAGTTTTAAAGGAAGTCCTGAATTGTTTCTACATCTGAATGATCTGAAGCTTGATGAGGCCCAACTCTTGAAAGGGGGCACTTGAGGAGAGATTCTTAGGCAGAAAAAAAATTCCACCACGATGAGTAAAGATTAAAAAGCATACCTATAAGTTGTAGAACCTGTGACTGGATGATTTAATTCTGAAATTGTTTGTTTGGGGAGGGTTCTTTAAAAGTGACTAGATAAAGGTTTGCTAAATGACAGCTATTACTGATGCAGTTCTAAGTAGGCAAAGTGAGATAAGATCATTCTTTCACTCTTATCAGAAATCTTCACACTTTCATTTTTGTGAATAAATTAATAACTTTAATCCCCTCACCTCTCTCACTATCATCTTCATCTCACTCTTAATACCCAATAATGTTTTAAACTGATCACAATCTTCCCCTCACGCCGACTTCAGCCACTGTCTTCCCTATCTGTTCTTTAAAGGATTCTTCTCCTCCTAACCTAATAACCTGTGTGATGCAATTTCACAGGTATCTTTCTCAAACTTCTGTCTACTAATATCTGTCCTCCTACATTAGCTGATGTTACTTTTGTAGTATTCTTGTGAGCTCTTCAGGTCACAAGAAACAGGGAATCCTGAAGGTACTAGCTCTTACAAAACACAGATTCTATTCTGACAGAAGGCACACAAATCTTTCCTTAATTTCCGGATCACTTTTTGATGAACACAGCCAACAGATACAGATTTACTGATATATAAAAAGACTAAGATTTAAATCTAGTCAGCCCTGGCCAGGTGTCATGATTTAAACCCAGCTGGAAATTAAGTCACATACAGCCTCTCCTCTGTTCATGAAAAAGGACAAAGTGCCAGCAGATGCTGCATGCACCACTTTTTTTCTCCACCCCAAGCCATGCCCCTTCTTTGAAGTGAGAATCCCTTACTTCCACTCCTAGAGATGGTGTGAATGGTACAGAATAACAACCTGCACACCCACATGGCTCCTAAAGGCCTTGGCCAAAATTAGGGTACCAGGTCATACAACATTTATTTAATATTCCTTAAGAATATGACGTTAATATCCAAATGAGTTCTGCATCAGAATCCTCAACTCCCAGAAAGAGAATCTTTCTGTAATTGAAAATTCCATACTGTAGTCACTTAGTGCTAACTAAATCTCTACTATTTTCTTCCAGCATCTATGAAATACCAATTCTTGGTTTGTCTGAGCACTTTTTACAAAGTCTGGCTCAAGATTTTGGTGACTGGGGCTGCTGGGATGTTTTTTCCTTAATTGAAGGTTTTCCTCCAATTCAGTCTCTCTGGAGAATTAGACCCAGTATTTTCAGTGTCTGCCCTTTGTATTCACCCTTGTTCTTCTCTTACTTCTCATTTACAATATTTTTGTTCCAGCCACTAATCTGTACCTCATCTTCATTTATACTTTTTCTCCTAAAAGTAATTTAAATATCATGATTAGTGACTTCCTTCCAAGACAGGTCTGAAAAGGATTATTCTATATCTTTCTTTTCAACTGTAGAAGCTTTCCAGTGGTTCACTGTTGAAATATTCACATTTCCTCTAGGCAATCCCTTCCATGTCAGCCTGTTGAATGCTTTTAGGTTTGCAGACAGAAGCAAACTTGCAAGACATGCAGACAGCTTGTGAGCTAACACTCCTGAGCTTTGTGGGGCTTGTTTGCCTGCAGGGTGAACACAGTTCACTGCAGATCTACCAAAGATCCATTTTATTAATAAATGTACAGCATGGAGCAGCTAAATGAAAAATGAAATTCAGTAGTAATTCCTGAAGGACCTCAGGGATGCATTACATCGACAGAATGCCAATTTGTATCTTTAATATGATATTATACTGGTGAAACATCAAAATCATGTTATATGGATGCATGTCACAACATGCTGAAGCATCCTTGTGGTTAAAAGAATAATGTCGATATAATAAAAATCCCAGTTTTACCTTTTATCTTTCTAACTTGACTGTATATTTGATGGTACTAAAATACAGCATTGAAAAATCAGATTTTTAGTCAAAAAAAATTCAAAAAATTCTCAAACATAAGATCTCCTAAAAGACACACTTTCACTGACTCCATTGGCAAGGCTTAGAGTTGCCCTATCTCATAGAAGAAATAGCATGACTACTTTCATGTGCATTAGTTCTTGTGGAGACATGTGGCTTTGCTAGGCGTTTTGTATTGTGTTTTCTTCAGCTGTTTTGTGTATGCAGCCAGTTTTGAGGGAGACTTTGGTCACCACTTAAGTAGTCATGCTACATAAATTGGTAATATTAACCACCTCTCATACCCTGGACACTAATTAGGATATAAACTGAGTTGTACTAACTTTAGGCTGCAGCAGTGATGGATTGTTGACTTAAAAATTAGTTTACCAGTGTGATGGGTAACCCCAGCCAGCAGCCAAGCATCCACATTGTTGCTCTCCCCCAGCCTGCTGGGCAGGCTGGGAGAAGGAATACGAAGAGCAAAAACAAGAAAACTCATGGGTCGAAATAAAGACAGATTAATCAGTGAAGACAAAAGGAGGAGAAAAAAGAAGAAAAAAGAAATCATGCCCAGCAAATCACTCATAACCTCCCTAAGCCCCAGATTTTATTGCCACAAAGCAAGCTTATATGGTACAGAATATACTTTTGGTTTAGGACAGTAGCCCTGGCTATGTCTCCTCACAGTCTCTTGCCCACGCCCAGCATACTCAATTAGGCAGAACAGAGAGATGAAACAAAGAATGCCTTGCCCCTGTGCAAACCACTGCTCAGAGGTTAGCCCAGAAATGTTTATCAACACTGGTTTAGCCACAAATCCAAAACACAGCAGCACACTGACTGCTATGAAGACAATTTAACTCTATCCCATCCAAAGCCAGTACAATCTTCGAAGACAGCACCACTGTTTGCAAAGATTGCAGGCACTGTACTGATCTTCTATCCACTCATCTTCTATCCTGCAGTACCAAAAATTTTAAGTTATGATTTATGCTGACACTTGAACTTTTTTTTCTTGGATTGGTACCCTTTAAAAGGAAGCATAAACAAAAAGAATAAGTTGCAATTATGGAAAACATGAAACAATTTTAGCACACTGAGATTTTGGGGATTTTTTTCTGCTCTGATTTGGACCACAGTTTTAAGGTCACTTTTTTGTCTTCTAAATATGAAAACAGTGTCATTCTCTCAGAATCCACCAATAAAAGTTCATCTGGGACATCTTCTAGATTATTACATCAGCATTCCAGCACACTACAGCTGCAAACACAGCTTCAGCAGCACTTTCCACAGATCTGCATTTACAGTCAACAGCCACATGCAGTTACTGCTAGACTTAAAATTCAAAAAGTTCTCTTTACTTGTTTTCATTTAACAAGGAGAATTTTTCAGTTGTTCCCTCTTAACACTGAAATTTAACTCCTCGTGGCTGCAAGTGGATGACTCAGTAAGTTCATGCTTATAGTACTTACACTCTTATTTCTATCCATAACCTTGGAGGACAGAGGAAGAAGATGCACCCTCAAGGTTTCTTTTGAATCCAGTCTAGATTAATAATATGCAGAAACCATTGCTGTACCAACAGCTATTGAATAGTAACTGCAATTAAGTAGGTATTTTTCTAGCCGGTGTCTGTCCTTGCAATTAACTCGTACCCATATTTTAAGTCTCAGATGAGTATATAAGGAATAGGGGCAGGTTCTCCCATTCCCTAAGGGCTTGTACATCCTAGGATTATGAATTTGCCTTTTGAATGCATTACAGTTCAAATTTAAACTGCAGCCTGTTCTCTGATTAATTATTAGACAAAGTATTAGTTGTGGACTTTTTGATTAAGCAAAATGACTTAGATTTCCACTTAACCAAAACAGGACTAATTTTTACTACTTCGTTTCATTGGGGCTAACAACTCCTTCAGTCTTCCTCTAATGTGAACATAATTTTAAATAAAATGAAACTAGTTTTAAATAAATGAAACTAGTATTAAAGATTAGTATTTTGGGTAAATAAGTTTTTGTTATTTTACCCAATAAGATGGTGGTAACATGTATTATCAGATGCAGACAAATTTTTACATTTAGACAAGAATGGCATTTCATGGAGAGATTAAGCCTAAGAAAATTTAAGGTGTACTTTAGTATGAAAACCTAAGCCTGTTATTTATTGGCTGAATATGACTATATAATTTAGTTGTCCCCTCGCATAGAAAGGATATAATAATTAGTATATGGAACCTACTGTTTATGGGAGGAGGTAGTTAGCAGGCAGTATATGGTCACCAGGGAATACTCTCCCAGTTTCAAAACAAAGCAGAAACATTCTCTATGCAAGGACTGTCAGGGAATGCCTAGAGAGCAGAGGGCACCTCAGTTAGCATCTTGTTTCTAATGGCTCTCATAGAAAATGCATTCCTTTGAGATGCAACAAAATCAATTCACGGAACTACAGAATGGTTGGGGTTGGAGGGAAGCTCTGGAGGTCATCTTGTACAACCTCCCTGATCAAGCACAGTCAAATTTTCCGACACTGTTTTGAGAGAGAGAAATAGTATTGCAAGAAAAGGACCATCAACATTTCTGCTTCCCCTCCTACTTCTAAATTTCTCATAAAGAGGTATAAAAGCTGGACAGATCTAGCATAGAGATGTTTTTAATATGAAATCATGATACACTTTCCTCTTCCACTTACTGTGCTGAAACAACTTCAGCTACTCTGGTACGTTTATTCAGATCCCAGTCAAATGGGGACAAAAAAAAGAGGGGAGAAAAAAAAGTCATTGTTTACCATTACAAGAAGAGGACAAAAAGAGTTGGGAAGAGAATGGAAAAAAGATGGTCAAGATAAAGGCAGTTTAATAAAGCAAAGGCAAAGGTCATGTTTGAAAGCAAAGTAAAACAAAAGATTTATTCTTTACTTCTCATCAGTAGGCAATGCCCAGCCACTTCCATAGAAGCCAGGCATCAGGGCAGGGAGTAGCTGCTCCAGAAGACAGAAGTCATAAGTAACAAATTCCCCTTGCTCTCCCCTTTCCTCCTTTCTTTTAGCTTTCATGACCAGACGCCATATGGTGTGGAATGTCCTTTGGTCAGTTTGGGTCAGCTGCCACAGTTGTGTCCCCTCCACAGTTCTTGCCCACCCAGCCTACTGATGGGGAGACAGCACTGATGCTGTGCCAGCACTGCCCAGCAGCAGCCAAAGCACTGGGCTGTTATCAGCACATTTCCAGCCACCAGTGCAGAGCACAGCACTGTGAGAGCTGCTGTGGGAAAATGAACTCCTGCTCAGCCAGACCCAATACACTTCCACTGGTTTTCTTCCTTTTTCTGGGTCCAGCAGCCATTGTAGTATAAGTTGACATGAGTGACATAAAACTATTACACCTCTCTGAACATCATCAGTTTTGTTCTAAGCGAAAGCCAAATTTTTTAAGAAGTGAATTGAGGGGGATGAATATTTAGTATACAAAGTGAATATCTGTTGTTTTGTTTTGTAAATATATGTTCTGATTTCTTTAAATCTGGTTTATCATAATAGAAATCTAATTTCCATAATTAGTGTTTTTCCTGTGCTGCTATTTTTTCCCTCCATGTGGCAGTAGGACTCATTTCCAGGAAAAAAAAAAAACCTGTGTGACAAGCAATATTGAAAGCTAGCATTTGTAACTTTTGAAATTATCACAGTATAGAGCTCTACATTTTGTATCAAATAATCTGCATTTGATCCTGGTAGGGTCCCTTAGACAGTTCCTATTTGAAACCTTGAGATGTAGCAACAGCTAAAGAATTAAAAATAAATTCCAAGGTCAACAGTAGTAGAAAAGATTTCAGTAACACCTAAAATGTATCTTTCATAGGTAAATAACCATACTATAATACACTGATATGTAAAACATTTTAAAGTATAGTTGTTGAGACATACTATTTACAAGACAGGTAAAGCAAAAGCATTATGCTACAGGAGGGAAAAAAAAGTAATTTAAAATACCTATACACATTGAAATTCCTGAAATAGTAGGCTTCATACGAACTGGTCTGAGCCTGTGATGTACTTTTAAGTCTAATACTGCCACATTGTTTTTTCTTTAGTAAGGATAACTAAATATGTTGTGTTCCATATAGCAACCACAGAAATTGCTTATTACATGTTTTACATATTAATGCTGAATACTTGTCATGGAAAGCACCTTGCTGTAGCAAACCAAACTTAAAGATAATTTGGAAGCTTTTTCAAATGACATTGGAAGATGGGGTCACTACAGATACACATATGTACTTTTAAATTACATTGAAGATTATTTTAAAGGCCTTTGACTATGACTAGAGTCTGTTAATGTTATAACTTTTTAAAGGTCCCTCAGTTCCCATACATCTTTGTGCTTCAAGTTGGGAATTCATCAGAAAAGAGGACAGAGAAAACGAGATGGAGAACAAATGCTTTGGTGATTAAATTGTCATTTTCCATGTATCCCACTGTCTACAGCAATGTGTGACAGCCATTTCCCTGAAGGACTTCAAAATCACCCACAGGAAGGACAGCTGCTGACATTTGATAACCCAAACATGCAGAGTGTGGAATATTCTAATATTGTGATGTATATTGGTGTTTCTTGGGTTAGCATGTTAGCTAGAGACTGTGGCTGTGACTAATCCCTCAGGAGACAGGTGCTCATTAATTTCAATCATAATTCACTTACAAGACTATTTATTAAAAAATTTTTAAAATAGAAGGTAAGGAAGGCAGGCAAGGTAAGGATGGTTGTAAACAAAATCATTTGCTATCTCAAGATAGATAGTCTTAAGTTTAATATTCTTTATAAGTGGACAATCTCAGGAAGCCTAGCTTGACAAAATAGCTCATTGAAATATTCCAGCTCTTTGATTCAACGCTTGACAAATGGAACAGACATGATTAGTTTTGGTCTGCAAGTGTGATGTTTGCATCGATTTTCCTTTGCTCTGAGGATCATTGCTGAATTTCAAAATGGAAACTGTCATTAACACTTCATTCCTTCATATTTCCCACCCTCAACCATAATTTTACCAATTGCCTTTTTTAATGAAGAAAAGTGATGAAAAATAGTGAGCTGTCAGCAGCTGTTTTTCCAGCTACAGATCTATGCATGTAACCACATATTTAATATTCATCTGCTCTTCTCTCCCAAACTGTCTTTAAAAATAACAATTTATTTTTGAACTACTTGTAGCAATATTTAACCACTGAACCCTTTAATTACTTAAACCACTGACAAGCAGGGCTCACTCAATTGCTGAGATAATAGTTTTGTACATGCAAGCTGAATTAAAAAGGTAAATGAATGAACCTTTCCATTTTTAATAACCTGCCAGTTTTGAGTAGAAGCTTAATTTTCCTGAGTGGTAAAGATGCCACATAAATATAAACATGTGTGTGTGTGCAGGTATGTATATACATAAAGGGGTATCTATTTTATCTATTTCCTTCACCAAGTATTTCGTGTTCAGCTTTGTTTTCAGATATGCACTGTCATATAAAAGGTGCACATCTCAGCAGAGGTTGTCACCTACATGGCTCCCTGGTACACTGAAAGAAACTGTCACCTGCAGAGGACATGTCACATAATTTGCAATCCTAATTTAGCGCAGGATTGAATACATACAAAAAGGGTTTACCTTTCCCCTTCAGCTAAAAAGGAATCCTAGATTTGTTTTCTACAATAGACACTTTCTTTTAGAAGGATAAAATTCTGGGAGAATCCCCCCTGGGAGAACCCCCCAGCATTGCTAAGAAATATATAGCCAAAAAGTGAGTCTGTCATATGGTCAGGAGCACTTCCCTAAATCTTCATACTTTTCTTGGCTCTTAAACTTAGTCTAAGTCTGTTTTGGATTTCATCAGGAATTATAAATGCCAAATACTCAGGATACCATGAAAATAAATGGAACTGAAAAGCAGGGATACTAATTTTTATTCTGAGTTGAAATTTGATGTGAAGAAAGCAGATTTAAGATCCCTGTGTATGTCACATGGGACTCTTCAGAGCCATCAAAGCCCACAAAGCCCTGTGGACTAGGACTAGACAGAGAAAAAGGAAGGCCAGCCACACAGTCTGCCCTATGCACTCCACAGCCCACAGGCTACAAAGGATTCAGGGATCCCTATATTTCAGATCCACTTTGTTCCTGCTGTCTCACAGGAAGCGATATATATGTGTTCTTACCAACTAAAACATGCACAGATGAGCTTCAAGCACCAAAATCCCACAAAAACCACTTTTCCTTTTTTTTTTCACAGAAATCACTTTTCATCCAAGTTTTCATGAGTTCTGTGCTAATACCCTATTCATTTACCATTGCTCACTCTCTAATGAGAAAATAATTATAATAATAGTAATAATAATGCAATGAGAGACAAGAATGATTGTAGGGTCTTCTAAAGTATACTTTTCCTACTCCCATAATAGAAGTGATGACTTTTTAAACACAACATAGAAAAAGTGTGCCCTAGCTAATTTACAAGATAAAAATTTAAAAATATTTTCTAGATAAGCAACCGTTTGTTCAGAGCTAAGTACATATTGGAAACTGTTAATTGACTAAATTATAGATTACCCCATCCTTGACCTCACAGACACTTGATTTCCTCGAGGACTGATGTCCTCACTGCTCAAATGTCTCATTTTGAACATGATGCTTTCCCTTACTTAACTAATTAACTGTAGGATCATGTTTGGCATATTTCCTAAAACCATTCCTAAGAAATAAGACGTCTTGTAAATCTCTTCCAAAGAGAGAACAGAAGGTGCAAGAAGGAAATGTGGTGTTGCCATTTCAATCAGCTGGGAACTAGGAAATCTCCCTGGAGCTGAAGAACTGGGCTCCAACTTCTTTCCTAACAAAGCATCCACTTCATGAGGACACAACAAATTTTTTTTTTCTTTCTGCCCACTCCATCACTCTTGAATGTTAAAATGGGTTCTCCTCACACAGAGAACAATCTCTTTCCTTCACCCCAGAAAAGATCTTTAGCAGTAATCTGCCAGTGAAAAGGCAATCTTCCAGGTTCAATAGAATTTTGTGAGAAAGGGATGAGTGATAACCAACTCCAAGATAATTTTACAGCTGTGAGCCAGAAATGGACAGAAGTACTTCTGTGAATTATAAACTGCATCAGAGAAGACAGCACTTAAACACATCCTTCAGAATTCCCTACTGACTACTTACAGTATTTTATACTTAGATCCAGGTTCAGCTTCATAACTTTATGGTATGTATAAATGTCCAAGTAAGGAACAAAGTCACTCAGTATTCCTGTTATAGTGCACCCAGAGAGACAGGCTACACTGTACAAGTAGATTAATTTTTGAGTGATCAGATTTACTCCCCCACAGAACATGTATTTCTTTACTCTCTACAGAGGGAGCCTACAAAACTAAGATTCCTACTTTATATGCCTAAGCTTCTGAAATACAGTGAGTATGGATTTGGTTTTGCAAGATTTATGTTTATCTCTTCTCAATACCTAACTTCCACAAAATTGAGTCAAATCATTCGTGCCTGAGCTCTATGTTACATCAGCCAATCTTTCAAACAGAAGTGCTGTTGGAGCTAGCAATCATATTCTACTTTCCTGGGACTGGATCCAGCCTGTTAACTCAAAGTCAGAAACAAGTTATTCTGAAATCAAAAATTATTTGTAAGTGAAAAATGCCAGGAAAATCTGCTAGGAATATAAATGATGAATGTGTCAACCACTTCTAATAAACCTAATGAAGAAAAGCCTGGTAAAAACTCACTACACAACATGCAATTAAATATAAAACTATTAATGAATTTCAAGTTTTATGTTCCAGATGAGAGAACCCACCATTACAGAAAAACAGCTAATGACATATTTGCATTGTTCTCCAAGGATATATCTTCTAATTAAGCTTTAAAATTCAGCATAATCAGAGAAAAAACACTTCTGAACCAAGTTTTTGAAAAATAGGTGCTCACAATGTAAATAGCTAGCAGATACATTAAAATAAGAAATACATAATCATTTTTGAAATAAAAGACTGCTACTTGTAGTTTACTTTTTGAACAGTTAAGAGTCTATTTCATACAAGTATACAAATTTACCTGAAAATTAATGATTTTTTATTTTTATTGCATTAATTTTTTTTATTTAAAAATATTTTTTTGCATTAAAAAGACCCCTCTTTCAACTGATATATCTACAAATTATGCTACCACAGTCATAATTTATTTATCTTGAACAAAAATAAAGAAAAAACATTCAGTCAGAAATACAGAGTTATTCTGGAAATAGTTTGCAGCATCCTTTAATGAAGAGAGAAGCCTCAGCCCATTACTACAGAGAAACCAAAAGGCAAAAGGAAAGAAAAGAAGCCAAATTCTAGGGATCATTGATTTGCAAAGAGGGCACCTACACAGGTACTCATCCACTATGTAGTTTTATCTTACAGTGTGGCCTGAGGAGGGGACAGTTTCAGGGAGATAATATGGCTCCAAATTATCACAAATATATTCCAAAATTCATTGACTCCATCAAAATGTTTTTTGAAGATATAATCATACTTGCACTAGAGAAAAATTTATGAGTTCCAGAGGAGAAAAAAAGACATTAGGAAGCAACATGTGCATATATATGTCTAGGTGACACTTACTATTCAGTCAGAACTTTTTTAATAGTTTGTTCCAGAATAAAGTAGCACCTTCCTGGAAAAGAACTGTGACCAATAATAATGATGGTAGCATTTCTTTAAGGATTTGCAAAACGTTATACAAGAATTCACTTATTTTTCAAAATAATACCTTACTGAATTCAGCATAGTTTCCTCAACAGAGCTTTATGTATTCAATTGCTGCCTAGTAAGTATCCTTTAAGTCTTGTTTAAATCTCATACTGGACTTTTGCATAAGGCTGAGCACCATTGTCTTAGAGAAATCCCTCCTTTTGCTATGGTTTTCTTTGGTTAGCACTCCAGAAAGTTTTAAGCCAGGTTTTCTAGAGTTCTAATTGTGCCTTCATAGACTAACCTCTAGACGGGAGAAAGCCTTGAGGGAAAACACAGGTATGCATACATATGTTCCTATGCATGTATCACCATTCCTTCTACATAATGTGGTAACTGTTCTTCACATGCTGGCAGCCACAGAATTCCATAAGTTAGACACCTACTGGTTTTGCCATTAATAGCTTCAATATAAATGAAAGCATAATCCATCCATTCCCTATGTGCCAGCAAGAGTTCTCTGCTTCCCATCTTCTCTGAGTCCTATTTAAATTGTAAAGAATAGAACCTCTTTTTCTGGGGATACAGCACTCAAAGACAGCTTTAACTAACAGAACCACTAGCATTAAAAATAAGAAAATCAAATACAACACTATGAGCTAGTATTTTACATTTTCCAGGACTATGCCTATGTTTCCAGCTAGCAATTCTGGGTCTGATTAACCTGAAATTTGGTACGGTCACTATTTATGTCTTCAAACCTTAGAAGTTCTGAAGACATAGCTTTATCTCATCATATTTGCTCACAATAGACAAGTTGTACCTAGAGATCCACAGAGATTAAAACAAGTACAAATCTTCATTTTCTGTACACCTGTAATGGGAAATCATTACCCTCGTCAGGTACTTCTTCCCTTTCATCTTTTAACTTGAAGCAAGGGAGGTGCCAGATGAGAGATGAACTTGGGGATAATTATTCAATTAATTTACTCAAAATAGTAACAGATTGGTGCTAACTAGTTCTGTTGTATGTTCTGATTGTTCTCTACCAGCTCAAATAAGACTTTTAAATTGAATGGGAAAACAAGGGTTCAACCATCTGTGTGTTTAGTGTTTCATTTTCCCTTAGCTAATTTACTGTCATGCATGTGGTATGCAAATGAACTTAACTGGACATTTTCTATCAAGTTCATAATAAGGTGATTCTCTCTGGCACATTTAACAGAATTAGTAGTTCAGAAATGCATATGGTTCCCTATTAGCTTCAACCTTCAACGGGTAAATGAAACTTCAGGTTTTTAGATCATATCACCACAAAAGTAGATCACCTCTTTTCAATAAAATCTCTCTATGAGTAGCTCACAGACAAGTAAATTATTGACTTCAGTGCACTGACATAAAAATAATTTAAAATAGTGGGTATGGTGAAATCAGGAGCAGTTAGGTAGCTGTGTAGACTTGAGGCAAAACTAAAAATGAAGGCCCAGGTTATAGATACAATTTATCAAAACTTTTCTCAGCAAGCCAGTGCACTGTAGTAAGATTTTCAGCATAAATAAATCAACAAATACATATTGTGTGTAGCTATCTGCTGAAATTACTGAAACTTTCAAACATTTAATTTGATGTTTATCTTGGTAGAGTAGTATCACAAATTGCAGAAACATTTATACTAGAGGAAATTAATGCTAAATTGAAAAATAAAAACAAGTTCTTATTATTTCACTTAAATTTAATATTTTTTAAAACTTACTAGGCCTAATAGTAATATAAGAGAATTCTGCTTTCAGAATAAAAAAAAATTGGGGCAGGAATAAGATGAGAATACTTGTATTCAGAGTTTATCCATACAAATATGCATTTTATGTAGATAAGCAGTCTTCATTCACCATACATTTGAGTCTAAAACAGCTGTCTCTGAAAGGCTGTGCTCCCACAGTCATTCTTGACTGTGAAGAAAAATATGCTTCAGTTTTTCTCCATATGACTTTGCCTGATGTGCAAACATAAGGCGCAATTCAGCTGCTCACTTCTCAGCTGTGAAGGGACTTTGCTGCCATTGCTGCAGGGAAAAATAAATTAGTCACAAATTATATGGCTGTTAATAAACAGCCATAACCAACTGGTAAAAGGCAATCTTTGGGGGGAAAAAAAATCCTTTGAGAGTGCTTTTT
Source organism: Fringilla coelebs (assembly GCF_963513975.1). Lineage (NCBI taxonomy): Eukaryota > Metazoa > Chordata > Aves > Passeriformes > Fringillidae > Fringilla > Fringilla coelebs. Next base: position 30,446,590 of record NC_140032.1, on the reverse strand, counting down.
TTCGTATTGGATACAAATTGCACAGGGCTACAAGGTACCTTTCAGTGAGTGACCACAGAAGTGGGTGTGAGAATCATCTCTGTAGCGTCCTCAGCTCCTGAAGGCAGAGAACTGGGGCAATGAGAGGATACTTAGCCTGATTAAAGGTTTGTTACTCTTGATCTGCTCTTTAAGACTTCTCTATATTCTGGCCTTTGCAGCCAGAATATCTTCTATTCTATGAGACCCTGCATTTGCTGTTCAGAGACAGTAGGTCATCCCTTCATTAAAATGTTTTTTAAAAGCCTGCTTTATTAATCCTGTCATGTTCTCTCTCAGCATATGCATTTATACTAAAACATGACATGAGACCACTCTTTCTTAGATATGGGCCAGTCCTTTACCCTTATTCCACCAACCATGTCCCTTAATCTTGCTGTCAGTCACACCAGGTAAGGCGTGCTCTAACGCAAACTGTACAAATAAAAATCAAACAAATTGAAGTCTTCATGAACTGTCTTGAGGAAAAATACAAGTATTTTCAAATTACTTCCTGGCCTCATCCCCACTCTGAAAAAGAAAATTTCAGCAATGTGGCATAGCATTATTAAAATTCACATTGCCCTGCAATTATGTATGTAGAATATGGATATTATTATTTTTTCCTTTCACATTTGCCAAGACATAGTGTGATGCTGTATCTCCTATGTCTTACCAATCTGTCATTTCCTGCAGCCTCTCTGCCAGGTTCCCTTACCCGTTTGTGGGTCTCCCAAACTTTCCTTGCAACCTCCTCCACTCAGAAAACTTTCTAAGCAAGATAGAATAAAAACACTTTTGTTGTCCTTCCAATACTCCTTTTGAATTGCTTTTTCTGTGGGACCTACACAGTTCTGAAGATGAGATCACCATTATCACACCAACCAGTATTAAAACCTTGGAGTCCTTCTCACTATCTACCCGTTCCTTGTCCCTAGTGACTCCTACCTAAAAACTATCCTTTCACCATGCTTGAAGACCACATTATGCACAAGATGTGAAGTGTCACTGGCAGATTCTACCAAGAACCTAAACAAGTTAAAGGGAAAAATTAGTATTCTGAAAGGACATGAAAGAAAAAGAAAGCAAGAACGCAGCTAAAGCAAACAAATATGAGGAAAGGAACTGGAGTAAATATCTGAGCACAGGGAAAAACATCCTAGGTTACAATTGCGAAAACCATTTAGGAAGAACTGTGAGAACCCCCTGTGGGCTTCAGGTTCCCCCTTTCTATTTGTGCCAGAGCTATTTTTTGCAGGAACCCTTTGTCTCTGCTCCCAAAGAATTTTTCTGGGCACAGCACCTACTAATTCCCTTTCACCTGAGAAGAACTAGATTTTTTTTCTTCTGGAAAGTTGGTCTGAATGAAGCATAAAGATCCTAGAGGATGAAAAACTCCCCCAAATATTTCTGGATCAAGAAACTGGGGAAAGAAATAACCCAATTCAAGTTGCAGTTTTCCCCTCCCACTTTTTTACAGTTTGCAGTTGCTTTCCTCTCCAAAAGAAAGGTAATAGTCTTGGCATAAGAAACAGACTATAAAAAATGTACTCAACCCAAATGCTAAGCTTCCTCAGTGCCAAATCCTCATTTAAGGAAACATGTGTGCATGCTGGAATAAATTTTACTACAGTTAAATGGAGGGAAATCTTCTTAAGGCACACCAGTCAGACTCGAGGCAACATTTTGGATTCACTATGATGAACCCTGCTGCTCTGACTTGGAGGCAAAATTTACCTCCTGATTGGAAACAGCTTGGAAGTAATTTCAGACACACTTCATAATACAAGCACCCTAGAAGGAGAACTAGAACTGAGGCATCCAAAATCTTAAAGAAATCTTCTGAGTAGATTTGTAGATTTAAGAAATGCAGATGTAAAATCCTAAAGTTCCTAGCAGCAAAATCTAGAAATCTGATTTTCCAGCTGAGAATATTTAGCATTGTCACCTAAGAGCTACTGTTGCAAGGTGTTTATCCTCAGGCTAGGTGTTCTCCTTCTCACCTTCTTTGCCAGTTTCACTCTTACTGATAACATAAAAGTAACTCTTTGATAGGAGATTCATGAAGTGCCCAGTTCCAAGTACATTCAACAGCCCAGTGATTAGTTTTGAATTTCTCTTCTAACAAATTCTTAATTTTCAACTTCAATCCAGCACACCTTCATGTAAGCTGTAGGGACTAACAACAAAGACATTGATGGTTCTTCCAGAAAGAAGTTTTAGAGATGCTCTGCAGTCTACAACTAAATACCTACTTATGGGCTAGAGGGAGGAAGGACAGGTCATAAACTACACAAAGGCTTATGGAATTGGTCAGGATACTCCTGTGGGAGAGTTCAGTTCAAATCCCTGCTTCAATAAACATTTATTAATCTATACAATATGAACAGCTTGGAAAACAATGGGTGTTTGCTTCAGAATACTTTGCCTGATGGTTATGACATTCCTCCAGGCTTACTGTGACAGTGAACCAAGGTAAACTAATTCTTAGAATGGGATGAAGATGGCAAGAAAATTTGTTTTAAAGAGAATACTAAATGAGAGCAGACTCCAGAGCTCAGCTTCTCTGGTGGAACTAATTTCTTAGGTGTCTTTGAGTAAATGGCCATAGGCCCTATTGCTACCTTCAGCTTTCCTTTCTGTCTAGTTTACATTATTCAGCTTTCATATTTCTGTGGTTTTTGTCTTGGGCAACTAATTGTCTCCAGACAAGAGGATCTTGTTGCAGATAAGAATGCCCAACCCAAGGCTGTAGTATTTTCAATGTTAGAGCATCTAAATAATTTTCTGAATTTAACTGTACCTGTTTTAGTTAGAATGGATATTACTGACCAGAGGTTTGTTGTATTCATCCAAAAATATAGTAATGTAAAAATAGGTTTATACAAGATATTCAGAAACCTTGCTGTATGCTATTTGGAATCCTGCACCATTCCTAGCAGAATTACATCATGTCAGGAATTATTCAACCAGAAAAAAAGTAAAATCAGTTTTTGACTCCAAGTAAATCAAGCATGCATGAGGTTCTGGTCAGATTTTAAGTTCTTGTTTGCTTCAAGTTCTAATGCTCTTGAGGAAAGAAAACTGAAAGGAACACATACAGACTAACATTATATAAAAATATTCACTACGGGTTAAATTAAAGACAAGAAGATGCCTCTTTCACTGTTACAGTGTTATGAGCTTTGTAGGCTCATATATGCTTCATGTTACTGCCAGATTCACAACCACACACACGTATCTTATATTTTTAAAGTAAGATTTCTTTTCCAATTAACTGCATTCATAATTCCTCTGCCAGTGTTACAGTGAAGGATCAGTGCCACCTACAGACAGGCATCAGAGCGGAGTCCAACTCAATGTGAAGGAAAGTAAGAAAGCATCTCAAATGTTAAATCATGGAACTTCTAGTTAAAACAATCCCTCAGTAAAGAGCAAGGGCTGGCATTAAGATTCACAAAAATACTCATATCTTTTCATCTGCTAATGCTTACTGATCACAAGCATTTCCTAAACAAGTCACTACAAAAGATGAATTCTGGATGATGCATTTGGCTGTATCACATGTCCAAATGCAAATCACATGCATATCTGAATAAAGCAGAATACACTGGTGTCAGCTCCTTTTCTGTGCATCTAGCTAATTTTTGTTGGTTGTTATCTGAGTCAGTTCAAAGGGGAAGAACTCTTCCCCCTCAATTATGAGTGCCAATTAGATTCTGGTTTAATGATCCAGATACAATTAAACCCAGCCAACTTCTCACCCCAGACTAGACTGTAATAAACCAAACCTAAAACTTCAGAAGAGATTACAGGAAGGCTGGCAGAACACAGCTCATTAATCAAGCTAGTTTAAGTGTTGGCAGAGTCATTGTTTCTCTTCCTTCTGGAGAAAGTAAGATAGGAGCAGAGGGGACTATTCTAGTCTAATCTCTTTAAACCCAAACCATTTGCCTACCCTTCCTGCCTTCGTACACTTATAAATCCATACACAAATTCATGTGCAAACAGGACAAAGTGTGATGGAAAGGCATTAAATATTTGCACATAAATAATGGTGTGGGTGTGTGTGTTTAAGAGAGGCTAATCTAGCACCACTGATACACCACAGAAAGCACACAATTCACCCACCTCACCAAGAGACCAGTGACCACTGTAGCACAAAGTTTTCAGTTCAGAGAGGGGTGGCTGCTGTAGGTGTGGAGAAACAAATGATTGCTGCAGCTTTTGAAAGCCAGCACATGACTCGTTGCTGGTGATGGATAGAAGAAACACTGCATAACTAAGGCTCATGAGAATAAGGAAATCAAGATTTTTATTTCTTCTTCTGCTGTACACTTCCTGCATAACCTTGTTGCTAGTCTCTCAGAGACTAAGTTTTGCTATGTGTTAAAGAGGGTTAGTAGTACTTACTTACCTGACAGATATGAGATTAGGTTAAACCACCTAAAGCCTGGAGACTCTCCTAGGGAGAGTTCATTTGCAGAAGTAGTTATTAACCATTAGTGCTGTACTGGCATATTGCAGGCAAACTCAGCAGCTTTGGGGATTTTAAAGGAGGAGAGTAGGAAGTCATTGCTGACCTCTCCTTTTAAATCTTACCTCAGGCTTTGACCTTCTGTTTCACATAATAGGGCAAATATGGTTTTATGAGTTGCCGGGAATTTCTCCAAAATTATTTATTGCCGTCATTCATTTTACCCAGAAACAGTCTGAGCACAAAAAGAATGAAGAAAAACAGGCTCAAAGATCTGTAATGTAACACAGCAGACTGTTAAAAAAGTGATGAGATTCTGCTGTAGAAACCATGTTTTATGCACTTCCTTTTTATTTTTAATCTTCTTTTTGAATAAAAAAATAAAATAAATAATTAAGACACAGAAAAGAATTTCCTAAAATTACATTACACTTCATACTTTCTCAAGAAGCTAAAAGTTTTAAGCAACTTTATTTTTCAAATTTGCTAATTTTTTGTCTGTGCCTTTTTAGAGAGGTGCTCAACTGATAATAGCTCTCATAATCTTAGAAAAAATTTTAAATTCCTTAAGTCACCTTTCACATTCTGTTGATTCATGTTACTTTATTTGTGGTAGCAAAATATATAAAATATAATTTAGTTATCTAGACCCCAATCAGCATATCAGTAGATTGCACCGTATAATTAAAATAGATGTTGTATACTTTTGCAATTTAGTGAATTAAAATTTCAAAGATTATTAAGTATCCTTGTATCCATTTCACAAATAACAGTTAAAATAAGTTAAAGTGTCTTGTACTTTATAACTGGATCAAATTGATTTGAAATAGCAATTTCCAAAAGCTCTGCAGAACTGATGTAAATCAATTATTCCAGACGAATGAAACTCACAACCTGCCCATCTATCTTGCAGTATGGGAAAGTTCTTCATTTATTATCACCAGTCTGCTCTTGAATTATGTGCTCCAATTTTTTCTACTTTTGAATGATACACTATTAGGAAAAAATTCAAAAACAAAGCCAGGTTCTTAAAAATATTTTAGTTACAACTGCAGACATAATCATTCCTCAGCAGAGAGAAATGGGTTACACTGCAACCAAGTCCTACATTCTAATTTTTCCTGCCAACACATTGCAAAGTTTGGACCAAACAGTTGTCCCACTGTCTCAATTATTTCTTGATACAGTAAAAATGTAGTATTTAAATCAAAGAGAAGTCATCATTTATTTATGTAGACCAAGTACACTAGAAAGTATAAGGTTTGTTATTCAAGCCAAGTATCACCACAGTGATAATGTGCATATAGTATTTACTAATCCTAAGCAGTTTTGCATTTTTTTAACGACATACACCATGGGAATATAGTGGGGAAGAGGAGAGGGAAAATGGCATACTTCAGAATTGAACTAAATCTAAATTAAATAATAAGCTTCATTTAAGTGTTATAGGTTAGAAACATTGCTAACACCAAAACCTTATTCAGCAGTTAGTGTTATATGACTGCTGGATGTTTCTTTTACCCATTAAAAAGATAGCTAGCCATCTAGTTTTTCATCTTCTACATCTCATTTACTTTTAATCTGACATCCTCATTTAGAATTACATCTGCAGTTAGAACCTCTTTTGATGCAAGTCTTAATTATGCTAAGGTTTAGACGCAGGAGTTTAAGTCCAGATTTTGGGTTCTTTAATGGATAGAACATTATTTATAGATGTTTCTATACCTCTCATCACAGTAGATCCTGTGTGCCAGAAATTCAGTCTGCACTATAACCTATTCCTACATGTTCTCCCAGGTTCTACAAATAAATTCCTTTAGAATGTTAATCTCCTGTGAAGTTTTGTATATTTTGTTATAAATTTTTAACTAAGATAATGTTAGCCTATTTTGTTTTCCATTAGTATAAAAAGAAGACGGAAATATAGAAACTCAGCCCTGAAACAAATCTTTTCTCTGTTGAGTGAAAAGCTGAGCACTGGTTCCCGGTGCTGCTTCCCACTGCCAATGAGGCTTTAGCCAGGCAGACTGAAATCCACCTCCCAAAAATGTTTTTTTCCATGTAAATATAAGGCAACACTTTATTTCAGGACAGACCCATTCAGTGCATGATGGGTCAGGCTGTTCAATGTATGAATCTCTTCATCTGCAAAATAAGATGCTAATAATATTCTCTAATTAAACAGACACACAGACTCTTTAAAAAAGCTGTCGTTCTCTAGCATTCTTCAAAAGCAATCATCTTCACAGCTGAGGAATGAGAAAATGGAATAGCAATTACAAGTTTTTCCCCGGTGCTCCACAGCAAATGAGCACAAGTACTGGACTCATGAATGTTAAGTTAAATCTTCACACGCGTTTGACAGGAAGGACACGGGCACATTAGATCTTGCCCTAGAAGAAGGAGGTGGATTAAATAACAACTGAGGTTGCTTCCAATCCTTGGATACCATGCTGGGCTGTCCTGTCACTCTGCAACTTTCAAAATGTCTATGTAGATGAGGGCAGGTAATGGACTAACAACTTGATATTATGTGCATCCACTGTAAATGTAGGCAGAAAACTTGATGCAAAAAAATCTTAATGCAAAAGCAGCTATTGGCATTTTGAAAAAATGACGTGAAGGCTCTGAATTCTTTATGAAAGAAAGAGTCCTTTCCTTTGACAAATATTTTTGTGGAGAACTTATATTGCCAAGCAAAATTTCAATAGATCAGAAGAGCATAACATACTGTTTATCTGTTGGGTAATGTGATTGGCAATCTTCTTGATATGTACCATCTGTGCCTAGGGCATTGAAAAGTTCTTTGAAAATTCAATTATTTGATTATGAAATATTTCTTTTTGCTGAATTCTGCAAAACTGCTTTCAGGATTGAATAGTAAATGCCTAGAAAATGGTTTGTGTCCCTGGACTGATACATAATAGATGTTGATTCCTCACAAAGCAGACAACAAGCACTCTGTGGGACAAGACTATAAATACAAAAGAAGTTTGGCTTTTTTTTTTAATATAGCACAGTCATATCCATTTAATCTTTAATTCAAGAATAGAATGAAAAATCCTATACAATCAGTTCAGATAAAGTGTAAGTGACCTTCAGTTTGTTTTTCTTTGACATATATCAGACCATTCTTAATGTCAGTATATTTTCTTTAATGAGTCAAATAATTTTGCCAGAGGGAATTACAGTTCCCTGTTATTATCTTTCTATCAACAGGCCTTGTACAAATATGAGCCAGTTGTAACTGCAAAATTGTTTTCTTATCTGACCAGCATGTCATATCAGTTACCATAAATACAAAGAAAAAGCACCTGTACTTGCCTTTGAGTCTAAATCTGCACTTGTCAAATGGCTCTGACATCAGGACTCCTGTGAGATTTCCAGTCTCAGAAGGCAATGGTTATCTAATCATTCTAAAGCCCTTGCTGGAGAGGAGAACTTGGAAACAAATCAGTCTAATACTGTGCTCTGAAGTGTTGTTGAAAATTAGTGCAAATGTCAAATATCCTTCACATTTTTTTCCAAAGTAATTACGATATTTGCAGAAAGACAACTTTGCAACCAACCGCAGAGAAGGAAAGAGCATCTCAGTGGAGCTTAATTTACTTATAAACTTCTAGCAAATCAAGACAGACATATTTCTCTTATTATTGAAGTACAGAATAAAACTGATGAAATTTTACAACTGGGGTCACAGAAAATTTCAGTATAGCAAATATCAATAGGATATCCTCTTGTGCCTGGGGTCACATAACACCTGCTACAATGGAATCTATGCTGTTCTAGATATCTTTAACATATTAGAGACAAGAAAAAAGGTTGCATGGATTCCAGGAAAGACCAGGCAAATAATGTGAAGCAGTAACCAAGCTCTAATGTATTCAAGACATGCAAGATAAGAACTTTTGGATGCACAGACTATCTGGGAAGGAGAGAGGCAGACAGAAGAAAGAAAAAATGCTTTTCCTACTTTTTTTTATGGCCACCACTGGATGAAAAATGTTGTACTAGAAAAAAATCCTTCAAGCAAATAGAATTACATTTTTATTTTTTAATGCAGTGAAAGAGACAGAAATCTTAGTCCAACTACTAATCAGCCAAATAAAATTAAGAGGCCTCATTTTGGGAAACTTCTGTTAAAACTAAGAGTGTGAAAAGAAAAATATATTTCAAATATTTCTTTCAAGGAGACCTTTTTCTGGCTATTTTGGCAATAATTACATAAAGATTTGTTTTATTTGATAATTTTCTAAAGTTGGGTCACTGCAGTGGAATTACTGTCATTTGCTTTAAGGATAAACAAGAACAGAATATTAATTAGGATGAATGTTCAAAAAAGAATCTTTAAAATATGTGATATTTGCTGATAATAAATAAAAGGGAACTTAATTTATATCCTGTATCTCAGTAAAATACTATATGTCAAGAAGCTGGATATACTCAGTTCTTGCTATGAAAAGGGAAAATGTTTGTTCTAACATTCATGCCTACAGTTTCCACTGAAGGCAACTAACGTTCCATACAATCTCTATCTGGATGGAAAAGCTATGAATTATGGAAGATGAAATATGTGAAAGCTTCAAATATATGGGATTTTAAAATACTGCTAAGATTTGTATCTATACCATCCTATTTTTGGTCACTGTTTGTATGTGGGCTTCTCTGGTCATACATTATTTTATTGATCTTTCATTACTCTGTAGTTTTTGGGATTTAACCTTTGCCATAAAGAAGCACTTCACTATTTTTTTTTACATTATTCCATGAACAGATATTTTTCAAAATCAGACAATAGTAGCTCAATAAATCCACCAGGGAAACTAATAATAGCTGCATTTACACTCCTTAAAGGTTAGTGAAAGAGAAAACCATAGAAAAAATTTTAATTAATTAGTACAGCACAACAGTCTTAGTGAAGATCTATTGCTCTTAACTGAAGACTATCCTGGATTTGGAGGACTTCTAAGATGTGCATAACAAGACCTGATATCCTAATATGCATTCTAAAGTGTTTGCATTTCAAGATTCAGAAGGCCGATTACTTGAATTTCTAGGTTTGTATTTTCCTTAAAATAAAATTAAATAAATCTCGGCATTAGGTAAAACATTCCAGAATTTTTGTGAACAATTTTTAGAGACTATTGAACAGTCCTGCAGAGACATAGGTCAAATTAAGTAATGGCATACAAATGGAAAATCTACTCAATGCTGTTCTATATTCAGAACATGTGTGGAAGTAATTGTGAATTATTTGCAGATAGAAAGGTCTAGACATTTTTTTAAAAAATACAGATTTTTAAATGGAAGTGCCTTCAGACATGAATCAGTTGTGACACTGTGACAATGATTTGAACACAAATCAATATAGTTGAAATGACCTGACTCTCCTGTAAACAACATAATATTCCAAATGCTTTTAATAAATCTTAAAATTTTTGATTTGCTGTAGAATCTGCTTGTTTACTGTTGGATTGTATAGGACTATAGCAAAACCACTGAAGACTATTGGTTCATTACTCATGTGGAATGAACTTTCTATTGCCTTTAGTAGTTCTGCCTTTAGTGCTTTTTTATTCCATCTCTGAAGTTACTCTCTCTGTCACCTTGTTGCAAATTTTAGAATACATTTAATTCAGACTACTTTCAGATAATTAAAAATCTGTTCATCACATCTGCTAACAATCAGCAGAGATACTGTTATTAATTAAGTCACATAAGATGGAGATGTGAAAGTTTGTGACCTAAAAGTGCTGGCAGATTATATCAGTAATGTAAGAGATAAGGGGGGCTGGGGTTTTTTAAGGCTTATATTAAGAGAAATTAAAGGTATTGGGCCCCTCACTACAAGAAAAAATATTGAGGCACTGGAGTGTGCTGGTCTCTCCTCCCTGGTAACAAGCAATAGCATGAGAGGAAATGGTCTCAAGTTTTGCCAGGGGAGGTTTAGATTGGATATTAGGAAAAAATTCTTAATGGAAAGGGTTGTCAAGCACTGGAACAGGCTGCCCAGGGAAGTAGCTGCGTCACCATCCCTGGAGGTATTTAAACATGTAGATGTGGCACTCAAGGACATGGTTCAGTGGTGGACTTGGCAGCAGGTTAATGGTTGGGCTCAATGGTCTTTTCCAGCCTAAATGATTCTGTGATTCTTTGTTTTATGGATATATGCCTGCTTAATTAGACATAAATTGCTAAATGTTCTGTTGGTCCAAGGAATTCCTACCCCATTTATTTCAATCCACAGGACCAAATATTCAGTCACCACATGAAGAGCTAAATGCCAAATTCAATCAGATTTGATACAGAAAAGTAGATGCTAAAAAGTTATTGGACAGTAAGACCTGATTCATAGAGTACTAGAAAGTTTCCACTTCCATTCCTTTCTGTTTTAAGAGTGAGCAGAGCTTCAGCAATGAGTATTTTCTCAAGCAGAGCTCCACTTTTCTATCAGCAGAAATCATGAAAATTAGCGTAATGGGAGGAAGTTCATGAACAAAATACCCAATTCATACACACTGAGGTTTCTGGTATCTTCTATCTATTATTTTAGGCTCATTTTAATGGACTGAAAGGAAAGGAGGGAGCAGACAGAATGCAAAGTAGTTTATGTTATTAAAATATTTGAGATTACACAGAATAAGTTGCAGGTTTTGACAAAGAGGTCAGGTGTTATCCAATGCATTGTGTGCTTAGTAGTTGAAGCTTTGTAATTACTTCTAAATAGAAAACCTTATAACCATCACAAAAACATTCATGTTGTTAGGATAGCCAACAGCACAACCACTGAATTAAATCAGCTCTGTTTCCCAGGCTTTAGCAGCCACATTAATGCAATACCCAGAGATCATTGCTAGAAATCTAGAAGTTGGAACCCATGTTCATAGAAAGACAGACTTACAACAAAAATAGGTTCTCATTTAATTCACACTTTTCCTGACAAAACAAAACCCATTCTGGCACCCTGAATTTCCCTAAGTGCTCAGGAATCCTTACAGTACTAAAACAGTTTGTCCACTGTCTATTTCCAGCACCCCTGGATGTGGTGTGTTTTAAATATGAATAGTTACGTCAGAGATACATTTTTCTTTACATTTCTTGGCTATCTCCCATCTGTTCCTAGTCTTATCAGCCTTATGATTTTTCTTAATTTACTGGTCACTTGTTCCAGGAAATCATTATGTTCTCCAGGACTATTTATTCTTCTCATGGAGTGGCGCATGTTACTGGCGTCTTTCCTAGAATTAATTTCACTTTTAGCAATATCTCCCCACGGCATCAATACATTTTTTTTACTTTAATTTTTAGAAGATCTATTTTCTACTTCAGTGATTTCCTGTTTCTTTCTGATTCAGGAGTGCATATATTTTTAATATCTTCTACAATTTTTCTTTCATCTTTAACTTCTTTTTCTCAACAGTTTAGCAAGATGGCCTAATAAGTCCTGTGACTCCTTCCACAGGAATGGACTCCTCCATTCCAGGAATGATCATAGTATAGATTTTAGGATTTCTATCTAGAGTGGTGATTATTTTCCTACTCTCCTGCAATGCTTACAGTGAAACTAAACAGCAAGACCAGCTTCTTATCATGTCCACAGAAATGGTAGGGATTTTAGAGTAGATGTAAAAAAAAGACAATGGGAGGCAATTAAAAAAAAAAAGAGACACTGTATCATGAAATAGAAAGAAAAGATTTCATCATGGTATCATAAAAAAATCCATGGAAGTTTAGTTTTAGAGGACTGTGAATCACTAACTGTCTGATTAACCAGACAAAAGATCATGAGCAGCCACGCAGATATATCAGTCCAAGCAGTCTAGTTCAAAATTCTGTTCATACAGTGGCTCATGAGGAACCATAGTCCTTTATTAGGCCACAGCTTAGCAGAATCAAACAAGTAGTATGCAGAAAAGCATTCTGCCACTGCCTTTATGTCACTAAAAGAAATTACAATAGTGTGAACATTGTCTCAGAAGATTGTTTGCAGAGTTTTATCTTTAAAAAAGAAAATAAGAGGCAAAGTAACAAGCCATTGACTTTTTTTCCTTAGTTCTTTTTATGAGACATAATTCAGATCAAGAAATTGGCCACCACTGCTAAATGTGTGCTTTATGCTGTATCTAAGACCACTACATGAACAACACTGTTTAAGATTTCCTGATAATTGTTTGCTATGGCAAAAATTGCCTATTTGCCCTGAAAGTCTTCTGAATTCCAAAAATTTAATGTATTAGAAGTAACAAAATGCATTTGTAACTCCTCCAAACCGTGCTCTGTTCAGAGTGAAATGACAATAGAATTGTGAGATACCATGACAGTGCTCTGACAGTCCAGCTGTGCCAAGCAAAATACGCTGCAGCTGAAGAAACTTTTGTCTGCAGACGGCTTCTTCTTCTTCTTCATAAGCAAAGCCATATAGTAAATCAAGAAAAAAGAAATAAACCAAGACTACAAGGAAATGTTATGAAGACATTTGACTTCAGACAGAGAAGGCCAGTCTCTCACCTGTAGGAAGAGGACACTACCCAGAAAACACTCAGAAGGAAAATAAATAAATAAACAAAGTCCGAACAGGGTCCAGGGCCCATATTCCTTTCTCACTGAAAAGAACTCTAAAAGATATTCTGTGGGCTTTTTTGTTGTTATGGATTAAGTGTTTTCTCTTTTTTTCAGTCAATCCTCCCAACCTTAAGTATCCTATCTGGTAAGAGAAAGTCTTAGATATCCCTGAATTTCTCTATGTGTTTATATTGAATTAGATTAGTCAGCAAGTCTTTTTATCAGTTATGAAAATATCTAGCAGACAAGGAAAGAAATGGCTGAAAGTGCAAATAAACTACAGTCCCCTAATCTCTGCAGATAGCACATTTCCAGGAAAAAGCACCAATGTAATTTCTTCCACATACACACAACAAAAAAGTAAAAGCATAAATGAAAACTTCTGAACCAGATCAGTTAAAAACCATTTGCAGAAAAGGCTATAGACAGGAATTGTTCAGAAACTGAGAAGTCATTGAAATTTCCAAGTGAGTCATTTATATATGTAGATTGCTTGCCTAACGTATAATCTTGAAATATGCACTTATAACTCTGGCTTCAGTGAAAAACTTGAAGTTGGTATTAAAAATACATGTAGAGATGAATTCTAACCAGTATTCATAAGCCCAATGTGCTATTGAAGGAAAAAAAGTAGAAGTACAGGCAGAAGTCAGACATTTCTTTCAAAAGTATTTATAACTGGATTGTAGTTAATGTGGAACAGCAGTACTTAGGAACATATAAGGAAAAAATTATGAAAGAGACACTAGTTCTGCCATGTTTAATTTTTAAACACCTAGAAAATTAGGCACCCAGCAGTAGTATTCAAAGCACTCCACAAGTTGAATTTCAAACCACCATCAGGAAGTGAAAATTCAAAAAAAATTATCTCATCACCCAGATGTAATAAAGAAATTAAATCTCTAAGATTTGCAAGATTGAACTCTCTCCTAGGATTACTCTCCTAAATCAGAATATTCTTTTTCAGGAAGAAAAACATAGTTCTAGAAACATGTTTTTAATATCTAAATAAGATTCCACTTACAACAGCATGCATTTATAGGTAATAAGCCTGATAGTCTCTTCTACTTGGTTTGTAATTAGATCTAAACCTGTAGCTCACATGTTCTGACAATTAAACTGCACAAATAATTGTTGCCTTTTACTCCTCTTTCCTAATCCTTCTTTTGTCTTTTTCTCATTATCCACTTAGAGGTTTACTGCTAATCCAAAATGTAACAAGAGACATGGAGAGGCATGGTCTTTGTGAATGGCAGTATTTTGTGTGGCTGTAGCACTACAGACACAATACTCAGGCTGCTGTACTCAGCCTCTACTCTCTACATCATGTTGAGCAACTGCACGGTATTTTGACACTCTCCTTGGCACAAAGGTCAAGTTTAGGCCTTAGGAAGAAACTGTTTATTGTGAGAGTGGTCAGACACTGGGACAAGTTGCCCAGATGTCCCATCCTTGGAAGTGTTCAAGGCCAGGTTGGATTGGGGTCTGAGCAACCTGACCTGGTGCCCATGACAACAGGCTGGAACAAGAGGAGCTTTAAGGTCCCTTCCAATGGAAACCATTCTATGATTTTATGACTCATAGCTTCTGAGAAGGGCTAAGATTCCTCAAAACTAACCTTTAGAATTTGGGCAGCTTTCTAGAATAACAATTGCTAGACAGAAGCACAGTTTTCAGGGTGAAAAGCTGTATAGGTACTGTTGCTTTTTTAGTGGGAATAATATTAACTGCTTACATTACACACCTGGACCAGGGCTGAAATTAATAGCATGATGATCCTATTTTGATAACAAGTAGTTAATATAATAATGAAACAACAAAAATGCTTATTTTCCAGATCCTATGAGAAGTACATTCAATACCATGTGGGGATTTTTAATTGGAAATTATGTGGGAAAATTTTATTTTGATTTAATTTTTATTATGACCTCTTGTCTAATTTTGAACATATTTTTCATTCAAAATGGATAGAAGTATATCATGAGGGTATCAGGGTATTGAACCCTAGCTTGTTCAAAAATATATGCTACTGAATGACATCACTCTGTAGTTCATTAATGTGACCAAGGGACCAGTTTAATGACACCCCAAGGGCTATCCATACCCTTTGGAACTTTGCAGGAACTGGTGCTTGCCCCAAAATTGAATTTTGTTTGGATTGTGCACTGACTGACCAACAATAAATAGTTAGCTATTTTTTTGCTTTTCTTCAGTCTAACATTATTAGTATAAGTTTTTTTCAAAGCATGAATTAACATGTACAGGAGATTAAAATGGAAACTGTTCCCCTTGGAGTAGTTCTTGAATTTCACTGTGTCACTGTTGCTTCAACAGTAGTGTGAAAGAGCGCTGTCCTTCTGATTTATGAGCTGTACGCCTTCTACAGACCAAAGCCTGAGCAAAATCCTCCCTCGTGTCATTTCCTAGGAAATACTTACACAGCCACAACTTTGGCAACATTCTGGTAAGTGCTATCACTATAACAGTGGTAAATATCAGCGGCAGTCATTGTCTTACCAGTTAAATTATCACAGGAGCAAAACATTTCCAAAGTAATTTTAACCCTACACTTTACAATAAGCACTTCAACCTTATTTTCGCTATTAGTAATTTCCAAACAATTTCTTTTAGAGAAGTGTAACAAATGGTTTGTACCACTTAATTTAAAGATTAAAGACTTAAATACATTTTTGACATCTAGCACTGAATGAGGCAGTGCAAGTTATACATGGCAAAACCAAAATTTGTTCCATCAAACACAAGTATCTTTCTGCCTTTAAAACTTAACTTCTTTTGTGCACTGTCAAACAACTGTTGTCATCTACTCTGAATAAGATAGGATGTTTTATAAATTTTTGTCATCTTGGTTTCTACAGAGTATGATTCTCATTTGAAGATGTGTTCATACATACACAGATAGCTGTTCCCTGCACCCTACGCTCAAAGGCATAAAATGCATTATGCAATACTTGAGGCAGACCAAAATCAAGGACGAGCAAATAACTCACAAATAAACTGTTTCTCAGAAAACCACTTCATGTTCCTTCCTTGTAAACACATTTCATTGCAATCTATGTCAGTCTTTAATTCTTTAAGTGTTTCCTAAGTTCTGACATACATAATGAAAAGTCAACATCAAAATGTGTGAAAATGGAATACATTTTAAAGTTAGAATGAATCAGTGCTCAAATTAAGGAGCTTATGAAAGGACTACATGATAATTAGAAGAGGCATCCAAAAATTATGGTAGAGAGGGGAAAAGCTGTTTACAGCCTCATCCATAACGTAACAACCTCCACATACACTGTTATCTTGAACTGGATCTCCAGTGAGATTGAATCCCATCTTTCCCTTACCATCTAGCTACTGTAAACTGTAGACATTTGGGAACCAAAAGAGAACCAGGGAACATTTTTTTTCTTTCTGTTAGTGTAGGACATTTTCATAGAAGAGACTTAAACTTTCACTTTCACAAGATAGACAGAAATATACATATGAGCTGAACGCCTTAAATTTGGACAAATACCTGAGTTCTGACCCTGTGTCAAGGACTAGTTATGTGCTGTATGCATATCTAGCAACTATAGAATATAAAATGCATGAAAAGCCTCTGAAATAGGAATTTAAGGATAAAGTTTTGAATTCCATGTGACTGATTGTATTTACTGGAATTTTGTCCAGTGCTTTCTCACTCCTAATAAATATTGAAACCTAATGCAAATTGGCACGGGCTCAACACAGCTGAGAGGTGACAGCAGCCAGTTGATTGGGACTTCCTTTGGGACACTAAGGCCTCCTACAGCCAAGACTGAGTGCTGTAGCTAGGCAGAGTCTGCTGTCACTTACACAAAAGGACTAACTGCTACACGATTTTCAGAGGAAAATACTTTGAGGACAATTTCAGAGAAATTCCATGATTTCCAGACCTGGTTTAAGTATACCCATTTTCCCTGTAGAAGTCAAAAAACTAGATGTTGTAGGTCCTTAGAAAGAGTTGCATATTTGATGCTGAACTGGGATGGTGGGGAGGAAGACCTCAAAATCTTTCATACAGTTGTGAGTCTTCACCCTGAGTTAACTACTTACCTCATTAAAAAAAAAAAAAAAAGTGGCTTGTACTAATCACTCAGCAGTGTCATCTAACTAGGAAGTGGTTCTCCCTGAGGCTTTTCTACCTTCTGTAAAAGACTAAATATCAAGACCATCAGAAAGCAAGAAAATTACTGCTAGTGTGGTCAGGGAACTGCCAGGTTCCTTTTCCTACTCTAAGTAACTCAGGCTGGGCATATGCCTCTAATGTGGTAGCAGTACTTTCTATTCTTCATTTTTAACTGCTTCATTTCTCTTCCAGACTACACAGAAAGGAAATAACTTGACAAGATTTTAATTATGCCTTACTTCATATAGTTTATGAGGTAATTTACTGAGGGTACCTGAGGAGCTGTCAATGTGATTCACAGAAATATTCAACACCCAGATCTGAGGAGCTGACTAATCTCCAAATTTGGCTACAGGAACTTTTTTCAGGATATCAGAGAATAAGCCAAATAACAGCACACCAGCCCAGTGTTCCGCCTCACTAACACCTGCAAAAAACCTAAAATATCACAAACACTAAGGGATAAAAAACCCCAAGAAACAAAAAAAACAAGACACAATAAAAGCTGTAGATGCCTTCTTTCCCCTATGAACTTGAAAATCTAGACCTGAGCAGACTCTGACATATATTCCAGTTGTAACTGGCCTTCATACTCATAGATTGAAAGCCACGACAGCTTTCCTAAGCCAATCCAAGACAGGTTGCTCAGTAAGGGAGAGCTGCTGACATCTTAAATAATCTTGCTACAGTCATTGTAATCAAGCAAGCCTCTATCTTGCAAAGTAGGGGTGGAAGAAGTTGGAAGGACTGGGAATGGGTAAGGTTAATCCTTCAATTTAGCACTTCTGTTCCAGGATGCTCCATAGTATGACTCCTGAAAAGCAGAACTACTTCCTCTATGGGGCTTGCCAGGTGGGGTGGGGTTAGGTGTAGTTTGGTCTTAGGAAATTTATTTTGGTTTTCTTTTCCATCATATTAAATGGAAAGACTATTTATTCTAAAAGAGATCCATTTTATTTTAAAATAAAAAAAAATAGAATTTGTTAGACAAATCACCCTGGAAACACATAGCCAAATGTCCAAAACAAAATAATTTGAACTGTGGCTAAATGAGTAACAAACTAGAGAGAGGCCATTTCTATCAGCAACATTCAGATACTTCACAAATCCTTTACTTCAGTCCAGTCAAAATACAACAGGAAAGTGTTTCACAGGCCTAATCCATTCCCTGGCTTTCCAGTGACATGTCGAACTCAGAAACCGCTTTGGAAGTCTGGCCAAGCCACAGCATTTGTATCCAGTCTGTCTGTAAATACATGAGTATTACTGTAATAATAAACAATGGGGGAACTGAAATGCTGGCAGTAATACTTTTTGAAGGACGATGAAAATTGCAGCTCACTGTTCTCTGGCAGGGATTAGTTTCACAGCTTTGAGGAATTTATCATATAATTGAGTAACACGTCTCCAAAGAGGAAATCTGGCTATGATAGCAGGATGGAAGTTAGCATTAGAAACACCAGAAAAAGATAAATCCATCCAAGTAAGCTATTTTTGGCACTCAGAGACCAGTCCAGTAAAGGCAGAGTATCAGTTTCTTTCCCAAGTCAACAGAAAATGTCTATATAAAGACATACAATGTCTAAGTAGAATCTTGAAAGAAATTATGTTGAGCAATTTGATCTCTTTCTTGCAGCACAACCCTAACATATTTTCAGTCACTAACCATGACCCAGTAAAAAGAAAATTCTTCCTCCAGAACCAAACAGACTTACTATTATAGGATCTTGTGGTTTCTGAGCAAAACCATTTTAACTTTCTATAGAATACTGGGATATATGATACCAATGTCTCTTCATTAAACCAAAAAGTGTAATAAGTATATAAAAATACAACAGCCACTAGCTCTCTGTCCCAGCTCATATTATTCTTCAAAGATAGCAAAAGCCAATGTAAATTCACAGCAGTTTTATGCTCTGTAATATTGTGCTCCTGTAACTGGAAAAGTTAAAATATTTCTAGCAAAAAGAGCTTCATATTTGTTTACAGCTGTTAGCTGGTGTTATAACCTCTGCTTTTACAGAAATCTTCATTTCTATACATTCTGTTTATTCATTCCACTATTAAAAATCCAGAATATTCTGAGCTTTCAGAGTCTTTTCATCATATGCAAACTCACTATGAGGGGAAACCAATCTAATGATTTGGAATGGCTCCCCTATAAAGCTTCTAAAAACTCAGTGTTGCAAAAGATTTCAACGGGCTCATGTGTTACTACTGGCAAAAAGAGTCACAGTACAACAAAGATTTCACATCAGATAACCCCAGTACAAAGCACACAATGTTTTTTTCCATTGTGGATGCTCAGCTGAAGCACATTGGCCATAATTTGACTGCTGCCACTGAAAGTTGCTAATTTATATAGCAATGTAGGTTCTGCTGAGAGTCCCTTATAACCTTCCAGGTACATTCCAGGTCCTTCTGGCACCAAACTTCCCCATGCCTAGCATTTGAGTGAAGACATTTTTTAAAAACGGAGGAATCACCAATCTTCCATCAGTTAGCAGACAGGAGATAAATAGAAGGGGAATGTTCATATTTTTCCAATATGAATTTAAATGTGCCTAAAGTGGAGAGAAACTGAGAGTTTTGATTAGGGACTTAAGTCAGAAAACCACATAATTTCCCCACCACATGTGGAAAAAACCTTACAATTAATCAGAGTTGTCTCCACAACTCTGAGCACAAGTATTCCTTTAGAAGTGTGTGCTGTAGCAAAAACAGTGTTAACAAAACATTCTGCATAATAATGATCACAATATTGTGATATCAAGTTGAGAAGTATTCTTTATCCTGAAGTTAAGAAAATATTTTTTCCTTTAAAGAAGAAAACTCAAAGTTTAATTTGCATAAATTTTTATCATAATATAGTGTATACACTCATCCAACAGCCCATGTGCTCTCCTCACATTTGGTTGCTAAGTAAAATATATGCAGAATTTTAGTTAGTAAACATTTTATTGCAAAAACACTTGGTTCAATCCCCTAAGTCCTTGCATCTTTAAAAAAAATTCATTTCACAGTTTTTATTCTGTCAAAATGAACAGCATTTATCATTAACTAAACGTCCACAGATGTTTTGACTTAGACTTGAATTCTACTGTACTGTAATTATTCAAGAAGTTAATGGGATCATATCTACTTTTTTATGCTCTCAGATGCATGGTAATCAGTACTTTAGAAGTAACTCTCTCCACTAACTGCAACTTGTCATTCTTGTGGGATCACAGAATCCTTACAGATCAAATTCCTCCATCATGCAGATGAAGCAGAAAGTGAGTAGAAGCAAAGCATCACTCCTGCTGAAGAGGTTCAGACTACTGATTCAGACAAAAGCTAGTCTAGAGTGACACAGGCTGTGTTGACACCAGGACAACTATTCCCTCTATAGATCTGTTTCTTCTTTCTAATGTAGCTTTTATAATTAAATGGACCACAGATGGTAAAACCAATGCCTTAACCTATGTGTATAACAATTTTCTTTTCCTAAAGCCATTTTTCCATGTATCAAAGTCTTAGTTAACATCCTGAGGAAGAAGTAATCCATGTAGTGCAAATGCAGGGCAGAACCCTGCATCTGACATGTATCTGTCATTCACTCAGTTGCAATATTGTAAAACTGTCACATATTCTGGAGATGGTGTCTGAAGATCTCTACAGCTCTCTAACAATTTCTGCAGATATCTCAAGTTTTCATAGCAGGGTCTGCTGCCTGTCAATGGGACACAGTCTTGTGCGGCTCTGGCCTCTTTTGTACCTCAAAAGGTAAATTATAAAGCAATAGTTAAGAAGGAGACAACATGCTACAGAACAACCCAGCATTCAGCCAGTTCCAGGCCACTCAAAAGTATATCATTATATGTAAAGCAAGCTATGTTTGCGATCAGTTGCATAAACTGAGCTGCAAAAATGCAGCTTCACTCTCTGTTAATGTGAACTGGGGAGTGAGCTGGAGCACTCCTGAGTGTAGGCATATAGAGACCACCTTGCACGAGGGGGATATCCTATACTGAGGTAATTTTACACCTTAATATTCCCTATAATGAGACATAAACCATATGTAACTTGGTCAAGATCTTAGCTTGGCAACATTAAGGCAGCACAGTAAATGAGATAATGAACATTAAAATGCAGCCCACATCCTTGCCACCACACTTATAAGTCTTCACATTAGCTTCTTCACTTCACTGTGAAAAATCGAGTTTGTAAATCTCTATCTTGATAGCATCTAACTTTCAGGTCTATTATTCCTACCATGGCAATTGGGGACACTGTTGAGACTTCAAATGTTTTCTTGGCTCCATTTTGCTAGAAGAAAACCTGAGGATAATTAAAAAGGACAGTACTGATTTCAAACTGCCAATCACAGAAAACAGCAAAGGTTTTTGTAGGCAAAAAAAAATCTCTTCTGATATTTACATGGTCCTAGATAATTCAGGACCATTTATAATTAGTTGAACTTGAGGATGTCATTTGAGTTTTTAGAAGGGCCAGTGTCATTACTTTGAATTCTACGAGAGAGATGTTTTACATCACTGAATCTCTATTAAAGGTCAACTGACAACACTAAAATGTTGGTGAAAGAGAAATCATTACATGTACCATTATTGACCAGTGTGTAATTGCTCCATTAAAATTTATGAAGTTACCAATGATTGCTTTTCTCCAATAAAAATATTTTACTAGATGAGTGCGCATTTGATATCATATCATGCTTGAAGTAAATTTGCAACCTTCTTCTTCTGGTTCTTCTTTTTTGGGTTTTGTTTGGTTTTGTTGGTTTTTTTTTTAGTGAGACAAGTGTGGTACTTTGGATTATCTAGTATTCCCATCTTTCAACATAGTTTGCAAATAGCTTATAAGAATCAAAGTATGAGTATTCATTTTAATACTTATTTAGGATTCTCTTCTTGCTACCAACTATGAAAGAAGCTAACTAAGAAAATCAAGATCAGTCATCTGACACATTATGGCCACCATCATCAGAATACAGTCTCCCAGTCCTTCCCTTTCAAGTGCCAGCAATTAACTATATTTTCTTTAATTATTGGACCTCTGGACTGTGATTTCATCAATTATAAACTCTTACCTCTTTCTGTCATTTTTAAGAAAACATCTCGGTAGGATTATTGAACCTCTTTTGCTATTCCTCTTGCTCCTTGAGCAAAATCATAATTCTTGGAAAGATAGAAAGAATTTGTACATGTTTTATCTCTTTAACTGCTTAAATAAGTAACTGGGGCATAACATATTTTGTTGGTTTAACAAAACATGAGGCCCTAATGCGCATATACAGTTTATAAAGGTATCACAGGCATGTGTCCCATCAAAGTCTGGTGTTCATGCAGAAGGTGGGAGGTTAGCACCTAGGTGGGCCTCTACCAGATACGAAATTGAGACATAAGCAAGATATGCAACGAAGAAGTGCTCAAAAGAGCTCCAAAAGTGGATGCAGAGCTCTGTGGATCATCACCTATTCTTCTTGAAAGCATCTTATGAACTTTTTCTTTTCAAATCCTGCAATATTTTCCTGAAACTGTTTAATAAATTTCTAATTTAGGAGGGAGAAATTGAATATATTTCATTCAAGTCATGGATGAAGAACAACTGTTACAACTGTGCTAGTTTTATCTATATCAGCTGAAGAAGTAACTGAACACTTTTCTGGAATAGTCAATCTTTTTATTCATAGATCTGTTACTGATAGAGGGGACACAGTGTTAGCAATGACTTTTAGCCAGCATGCTCTTAAAGAATATTATCTGTATCTCTGGTCCATTTTTTTTCTAACAACTGGAAATCTGGTACAACACAGGGTACCATTTATTTCAGCTCTTTTACTCATTCAGCACTCAACTGTGAAAGGTTCGACATGGGCAAGAAAGGAAGAGAGGCAGAGGAGTTCCAAGGAAGGCAGTTGCTATTAACAGGAAATTATCTATATTCCCCCCGACACAGGCACTTTTCAAAACTCAGTAGAATCCACTCCTCTCTCTCACAGATGGCAAAAGAGAATAAAGTATTTATTTTCCACAAGCTTTCTGTCTTCTCTAGCAGGTAGAATTTGCTTGTAGCATTGGATATCAAAAGGACATAAAGCAGAGCAGCAAAAAGATCTAACTTTCAAAGAATACTTTTTCCTGTGCTTGTTCTATTTTTAATCAATCAGAATCATTGCATCATGCAACTTTCATAATTAAAAATATGTTTACTCCTATTCTCCCAGTTAGATATGTTAAAAGACATCTCAAACCCAGCCAGTCAAGTAAGAAAACACTTAGAACACAGAGTAAAAAGCTTTGTGTTACATGAATAGTTTTTGTATCAATATTCATTTACTGTCAACTTGGAAATTCAGGCTGATTTCAAATGACAGTCTAAAATACACAAGCAGCATCAATCAGCCAAGCTTTATTTCATCTGCTTTTGTTGGGGCAGAATTATGTATCTTATTATAATATACAATAGGAAAACACAGTGGAAGCCTACAACAAAAATACAAACTATAATGCCTAGTAAAATACACAAAAGATACATCAATTTATAGTATAAGATAATGTTAGCACAGCAAATGCTCTATAACAGCACTGCTGAGAATACTCTAGCTTCATGTTGCTATCCTCTCTCTAGACCCATATCACAGTGTTACCTCTCAGGAATTTATGTTTATTTAACCTTTCAAGTTCCCTTAACTGGGCTACTGCTAAAAAGGAGTCTTTTCTCTCAGCAAATATCTAAATAAAATATTTATTTCCTTGCTCTCTGTTTTAATATTAGATCTGGGTTCCATTCTCCTTTGCTGTGAAAAAGAAAATATATCTGTACTCCCCGTGCTTTTACAGAGATGCTTCCTTTAACTGGCAGTCTTTGCTTTTATGTCACAGATAAATGATAACAAAGAGGAGGGGGTGGATGAAAAGCAGTTTTCTTAACTGTAAGCAGCCATGGCTATGTATTTTTTTTATTTTACTTTGTCTCTTTGATTGTTTTTCCTCAGTTCTAAAGTCAAAGTAGACTCCTGTACCTGACTTATTTTCCTTTGAATATGAGCATAGCAGATCTGATCCTCAAGTTTTCTTGTGTGAAGAACCCCAAAATTCCTCCTGATGTGCCTATGCCTGGATCCTCCTTAGCAGACCTTGGTACCCAGAGTTAGCAGAAAAACTCCTACTCTATCTGGGTTTTCCCTCAGAGAGTAGAACTAAGCCCAGGTCAGCTTTTCCAAAGAAGCCTAATCTTTGTTTAGTTATAGTGCAAAGCAGTGTGTACCATTTCTGCAAACAAAGCACTTAAATTCATACACATAGACCTATGTCTGTCACTAGACCTGATATGTCTAGTGGCTCTTACTGATTTACTGATATTTTGCACAAGCTCCAAATCCATATCAAAGATTCTTAACTGTCAAGATTCCCTGTTTTGCTCAAAACTAAACATCATAGTTAGAAGACCTTCTTCCTGCAAGAAATCTGAGATGAGCCATCTCCCTTCATCTCAAGTGAGATTTAGCCCTGTTGCACATCTCAGTTTGTGCTGGCATCTAAATTTTGTTTGCCTCCACGCCCACATGCTCATATAGTCCTATCAGACATTTGGCATTTATTTTAGGTTGTCATTTACATATAGAAATCTAAAGCTCCTTGCACCTCTTAGATGACCCTGTACACATGCTCAGCTCATAAAACTCTGACAACCTTCACAATTCAGATTTGCATTCAAGCCCTATCATGGTCCTTCCTCAACTTTCAAGATATTTACATTCTTCCACTGCTGTTCTTGAAGTCCTCAGCTTCATTATACGTGATTACTGTTACCCTAGCCTCCCGAGTTAGAGCCAACATTTCTGAAGCAAAGCAGAGCAGAAGCTTGAAGCAGGAAAGAGCCTTGAACACCAGCTGATAGCACTGAATCCTTCAGGTCTTGTCTTGGTTGATATAGATTAGTAAAGAGTGAGAGACATGATTTAAAGAGCAGGATTTTTCCAGATGAGATTAGCATGGTGTGACTCTAAGGATAGGAATGGATGGCAAAAGTTGTAGGTGACTGAGTAAAAGCAAGGCTATAGATAGTTTTATGGCTTAGAAAGGAAGCAATAGTGATTTCTGATTTTAGTGGGGCAGAACTGGAACAGGGACTATGACAGTAATTTGGATTTTTATCCACAAGTGTAGCAAAAGATGAGAGATAGGTTGCTGAGACAAGCCCTTACACTAGTGATGTCACCTAACAAGTTCTGGGGGAAAAGCAAAAACCTTCCACCAGCTTCAGCTTCCTAGACATCACATATGAACAGAGACATTTTTTCTGTGATGCACTCCTTACTGAAAATGTAAAAAGCCACACATGCCTGAAGTTTCAAGTGGAAAAAGGCTCTAAGTATTCTTTTGGTCTTAGTCCAGGCTGAATCTGTGACACAGTCTGGGTTATTTAAATGATACCAGGCTTCATTTTCTGGGCAATTCCTTTCACTAGATGACTATTCCATCTTTCACCTAAGATGAACACAACTCTAGTCAGAAAGACATGCCAAGACAGAGTGAAACTCAAGAAAAAGAGAAGATTTATTTTGAAATAAACATACAACATGTAGAGAATAATGGAGTTCAGAGTTGAGATCCAAGAATATCAGATTCTGTCTTGTGGAGGTGTGGAAGTGAGATGCAGGCGAGAATCAGCTATTATCTGAGGAGTCAGTTCCTCCTAGACATTTCTTGATGTCCAGCTCTGTGACCAAAGGGAGAAGTAGCCCATTTTCTAGCATGAGTCCAAGATCCTCAGTCAGGTGGTTTTTCCCCACCAACTTTTTCACCAGGAGCTAATACTCTAAAAGTTCAGAGGATATACAGACACAGTTACGGCATGGCTTAGTTATGCCCAAGTTACACTTTTTATGGCCACAATTACATGTATCAAATTTTGGATCAGAGTATAAATTCTTCAGCTTGTACTCTCTCCCAGGCTCAATACAGGCTCTCTGACAAAGCAGCTGAAAAAAGAAGGTGCAGAAAGTCCTCTTCTACTCTGTTCTTGAGGAACAATTTCTGTCCCTTTTACTCTGGTCTTGAGGAAAAATTTTCTCAATTACCTACGGGGACTTGATTCTAACACAGATGGCTTTTTGTGGGATTTGATTTTTCAGGCTCCTTGCTCTGACAAAGAACTTTGGGTTCAAACTATCTTTAAGTACTTTAACTACCTGATTTCTTGTATATGTACAAGGGGCTGGTCATTTTCTCCTGTATCTCCTCCACCCCTCCTTGTGCATTTCGTAGCTGTCTCCAAGCCAGCTTCTCTGAACAGTAGGTTGAATGCAGGCTCAACCAGTTGCAGAGTGCAAGGATCAGAAATGCCCAACAGAAAGAAGGAGTGGAAAGGATGCAGTCACTGAGATTTTTTGCATATTTAAATTTGAACCTGTTTTCAGTTATAACCTCTTCTTGGTGGCTTGGGGATGTTTCTGACCCTCGCCACTCACAGTCAGAGAGTGCAGAACTTACTGTCAAGACTGCAGAACTTACTGAACAGACTACCCACTTCCTCCAACATCAGTTCCATCAAGAAAATGATCAGACTGCAAAGTTACTGTGACATGTTATGAATAGAGGACCTACATCCTCACTCTGACATTCAGTGGGACAAAAAGCAATGCCTCATTGCTGGTAGCGCCAGTTCTTCCATTTCTGTTCTGAGCTCTCTTATTGATCACTGGGCCTTTCCAATATTTCTTTAGAAGCTGGGGTGGTGGGGTGACTTGGGTCTTTTTACAAAATACAGTTTTGACAGCTATGATGAAGGGTTGCATCTGAATGCAGAAGCAGGCAAAAGGTACAGTGTGAGGAGAACATAATGATTTGTTGGTGTTCTGTGAGCACCCTGCAGGCAGAACAATGTCCAAATGACAGGTGAACCTAAAAGGGTTGATAGATTTCCATAGGAATTGGGCTCTTTATCTTTGTTGTATTCAAATTTCTCAGCTGTAAAATGGGGATAATTATATTTTCTCCCTCTCATCTGTTTTCTGTTTTCTTTATAAACAGAATTGTTCCTCTTTGTTTACCCCTCCCTGACATTTCCATAGCAACACACAACCCATATAAATACCTGTAAATATTTCTTTCCAAAAGCACATAGGAAAGAAAACCACTATTTCTATGAAAACACTTAGATTTCATTTTCAGCACTGCATTTCTCCACGTTCAAAACACTACACTTTAAAAATAACTCATCTAGAAATTCAACTGAACTGCGCTCCCTTCCCACTATAACAATCAGACCTGTGCTCCTTATGAGCACACATGCTCAGCGTGTCCATTCTCAGCAAACTGCTAATATATGAGTTTAAGACTATGACTGGTTTGTGGTGCAAGTGTACTTTATGTTAGGTATAGGCAAATGTCATAGCACAAGTCCCATAAGCAGCAGCCCAAAGGAGAAGTAATGTCATTAAAATCAGTTGAGTGCTGTAGGTACAGTGCAAGTATGAGGAACCTGAATCAGTCCACTCTGCTGTTCACTAATTACAGTGATGATTGATTAAACACTTCAATTTGAATCCACATTTTATTGATATGTGGCATTGATGTGACCAGCCTGACTCTTGATTCCATTTTTTACCAAAACTACAAAAACTTTCCTTTTTTTAATCCCTGCTTTTATATTCCCTCTTTAATTAACAGAAAAGTATCTAAGCATTGTTTATGCTACAAAATTCCAATGTTATGCTACAAAACAGCTTTGAGGTTTTGTGTAGTTGCTATACAGGGATGCACTACACCCACAAGGTAACATAGGCCATGATATTCCAAGCACTGTCATAGGAGATAACTGGGGCCTTAAAACATTTCTCTTCATGAGAAATGCCCAGTGGTTACAATAGCTTGTCAGAAGGGTGATGTGAGGCCATCATAATGCTACATGTTGCTATATATGCCCCCCAGAAGTCCCTAGGAATTACCCCAGTTATAAAGTTTTCCCCTGCCTATGCTTGTAATTGAGAGCATTTCTACCACTTAACAGCGAAGCGAGAGCATTTTTAGTTGTTTTATCTTTCTTCTTTGTATGGCAGTTCAAACAAACCTGCAATATGTAAAACTTGAGATCAAAGACTCCAGTTCCAGGCATGATAAAGGTGGATTTTATTGTCCCAGAAAGGCCACCTAATAAAGCAAGACCCAACTAAGTTTGATGAACCGTAATTTGTAGGTTGGGCCTTACGACCTGACACAATAAACTTATTGCTTGGTACATAATTGCAGCTAGAAAATGGTTTCTAAAAGTTGACAGATACTAGACAGGTTTTATATCTACTTTTACTTACTTTGACAGCATAGAATTGTGATGTAAGGAAGCTGCCAAGGCTTTGTAGTGCAATTAAGTGACAAGAAAACTTTAAAGGGATTTAGAGTTAGGCTGTAAGTTGAAAGCCAGGCTCGTGTCTGGATTTAGATTTGATTTCAATGGAACGCTTTCCTGTTTTCCTGCCCTTAAGCTTTGGATCCTTCAGCAACAGAGGCAGAAAATAAGTTACAAAATTGAGGTCCTGCAGAAAAGCACATTCACAACAAAGTGCAATTCACAAGGTTCTGGAAGTCTCCTTGTTTTCTTTTGTTCTGCCTGATCTTTCCACATTTCTCACTTTCTGCCATCTATTCCCTTTCCTCCATTTCAATAATAGTTCTATAGCACATTTCTGATAAGTTCAGGATTTTTTAGTTCCTGGGTTTTGTTTCTTGTAGATACAATTCTTCTTTTCAATCTTTGCCTCTTTTTCTTTTGTTCTCTTTTTTTACTTTTTCCTCATTCCTTTCTATAAGATTTCAGTCATGTGCTAGTTACACTTTGTTTCCGCACTATTTTTCATTTTACTCAACCAACATGTATTCTTTTCCTAGTCCCTTACCTTAGCACACCGTGATCGCTGCTATCGCACACCGTGATTTCAGCTATGTGTTAGGATCTTGCTTTTTCCCCACTGCTTTCTATTTCCTCAACTGACACTTTTTTTTTTCCCTAGTCCTTTAAGTTAGCCCTCCTGCGTTCTATATAACATTCCAGAGCCGTTTCCAGACCACTCTCAGTTATTTTTTGATGGTTTAGTTATCTGCACACAAAAGGGCAATCTCTTACATAGATGCTATCTGTCTCTAACCTACTTAGCCCAGATAGCAATCACAGTGCATTAGCCCAAACAACAGATGAGTGGTCCATGTATCCCAAGGTTTTGGCAGTCCCCTAAAGCCCATATTTTTGTTGTAATTGATACACAAGCTAGCTATATCAGTTTAAAGACAGCCCATAAGTTAGACCAGCTATAAGTATACTCATGACTGCAGTGTCCCAAGTTTTCATTCAAAACATGCCTTAGGGTGCTCGTATCATGCTGCCTTTTTCTTTGGGCCCATTTAGCCTCGTTTTTCACTAGCAATGTGCAGTATAATAACAGCATCTGGAATTAAGCTTGTTCATAAGACATCTTTAGTGCAAGTGATAGTATTTTCATTGAGTACCCAGTACCTGTCTCCAGTCTTCCCACTTTTCACTTCTTTTAATTGTATGAGTACATATTATTAAGTACATTAAATGAATCCATATCCTTAAAGAATTTAACACTTTTTAAAACTGGAAACCAGAAGTGGTTTCACGAAGTGACATTAACATCTCCACAGCTTTGCATGAAAATATGGGACATTAAAGTCAGGCTATTGAGCTGCAGGTGTGTAATTGCTACGCTGAAGACAATGGCAAAACTCTTGATTAACACCAGTGGACCCCAAATTCTTCCTAAGGAAACCTGAGGTGCCGTTCTAGGATTAGTCGGAAGTTTCGCATGATGAAGACAGAAGGAAACATAGGGCTTTTAAGGAACCATTAGAGCCCTGTAATTTGCAAATTCAACACCTGCTCTCCTCAACTGAAAAATATTAAGTGTACATGTACCTACTTACATAAATGTCCCTAAAGCAGATCCCAAATGTTTTCTTATGATAGAGGTGATTGAGTCTTTTACAGACAGATCTATTCCACACTTTAGTCCTAGATCCTCTCCTTCAACATGGCATATCTTCAAAAGATTTGGCTTTGACTCATTGGAATTGCTCATGGAAAGCAATTCCCCATTTAAATGGAATGAGCAGTAGACAGATAAGTAAACAGGAAAAACCAAACTTATCTGTTACAAAATAAAGTTTAGCCTTCACTGGTAAAAGTAAAGGATTTTGTAAATGGTTTTTAAAAATTGGAAAAAGCAGCCTCTCTGCTAAAGAAAGGGACTATATGACTTACATTAATCCACAAGGCTGTAAAAATGATGAAAAATACATCAAGCATTCTGAATGTCACTACTAAGCAAAGCAATGTAAAGTTCACATGGGATACAGCAGAGAGACTGGCACAGTGCCTGCTGAACTTCAGGTTAGAGCACTGCAGAACAGCTTCAAAGAAACTTTCACGCTCTGCACATAACATGAATCTGTCCCTTTAGCTTATTAATCTGCTTTGAGAGCTAAGCTTTGTCAGAGTTACAACCATAATTGGGTCAGGGAACTCCAGCCCAACCTGCCTGTCCCCAGATACAATTACAGGATCGTTTCTAACTTGTCCAGGGAGCCAGGGTTAACTGCACTCCCCTAATGTGTCCTGGATATGGGGACATGGCTCAGTCCTGCATGCTGTGTGGCTCTTAAGCTGTGAGTAACTGCATCTCGGAGCTAGAATCCTTTACAGCTGCAGTGCAGGACTGACCAAAAGCAACCTAAGGGAGCTATATTCAAGAGGAAGGGTATTTCTTTTCCTTCCCATGAGAGCTCCACGGAGCTCCAAATTTTATCTACTTTGTGTTTATGTAAGCCTGCTTTGAACTGTTCCTTCGTACCTTAAATATGACCACAAAAAATGCTTGTTTTCTACTTCCCCCTATATAGTAAACTAATCAGAGACTGGAGGAACTTCATCTTTATTTATTAGGCTCTTCTGATTTAAAGAGATTGTGAGTTCCATCACACATCTGGTAGATGAAAGCCTACCACAGAGACCAGGAGCATGAACAGCCTGATGCTGTTCCCTCCAGCACATCTGTCAGATAGCAGCTCAGGACTGAAGTGATCAATGTAAGACTACTAGCAGCCTCTGCCAAAAAAGATCCTGCCAAACTCAGGCTGCAGAGATGTTTATAGGCTACTTGACGTGTTTCCTGATGCTGTAATTAAGACCTTGCACTGGGAATATAAGAGCAATCATTGTCTTGTGCAAAAAACCCATGAAAGAAGAAGCTCATTTGTTTTGTATGCTTTAAGGTAATGACTGTGAGAGACTGAAAGACCTTAAACATAGAACATTAGGGTACAGAAACCTCTCATTATGTACATTAGGGATGCATTAAATGTAGACCACACCCTTTTGAATCACAAGCATAAAGAAAGGTGTCAAAGGTAAACTTTACTCTCTATATCCTTTTTCTTCATTTTACGGTAAGCTGGTGGCACATTTCCTCCAATGGAAAAAAAAGTTTCTCTAAGAAAGGAAATGCTTTTGTTTGCTTGCTGATTTGATATAAATCCTAAGAAACTTTTACAGAAGAAAACCAAAGAACAAATCAAAGAACATTTCTCACAAATTAAATGCCTTATACCACACATAATTCAAGATTCAGGTGTATTTTAAGAAAACAGTGGTCAGATTCCCCGAGGGCAGACTCTGATTCCAGTTTTATGAGAAAGATACAGAGAAAGCAGCCTCCTCCACAAGCATCAACTCATTTTGGAACGCTGTAGTTTAAGAAGGCAGCCAACTGCCCTGAGAGCAGATATCTGCTCCATGCAAAGTACATTCGTCCCTTTCCACAGACGAGAGGTAGAAATACAAAGCCAGCCATGTGATTTCTACCTTCAAGGTTTCAGACACGTCCTTCTTTCCACAGCAACCATCAAGATAGCATGATTTGAAGCCAACCTGTTCCAAAGTGAATTTAACAACTCCTGTACAATGCAATGAAAGTTTTCTGGATGATTTTCTGGGGAGCAGCAAAATATCAGACTGCAAATTACTTTTCCTGATGTTGAGCAAACACTCCTTCCTCACATGAGATCTTGACTCACTATAAGCAATGGTGTGTCAAGGTAAGAAAAGAAGATACATACAGCACTTCCCAGGCACTTTTTGCTATATGAAATGTTCAGCTTGATCACTTGTAGAGTATACTAGTTTTATTTCTATGCTTATTCTATCAGAGGAAGAAGTTTCCATAATTGTTTTCATAGTAGAAAGTGAGAAATTCAGTACTGGCAATCATGACAAAACAGGTCCATGAAAAAATGCATTTAAGAAAACTGTCTTTATAAAAGGAAATTTGCCAAGAACATCAGTCCTTAAGATGACCTTAATTAGGACACTATTGATCCTCAGGAGGAAAATTATTTTAGGTGACAGACTGTATTGAAAATCATGCTGTTTTCAATTCCTTCTGTGCTCAGTCTTTTTCTCTTCTTCTAATGGAAGAAGCTGCTAGATCTTGACATGCACAGACAAGGGCAAGAAAATTAATCTTGCTGTTGTCAGAGAACCACAAAATCCTGAAACTAAACTAGTCACACTCTGGACCGAACAGTTTATCTTTCTGGCATGTTGTTCTCTGGTCCCACTCCTGAAGCATCCTGCAGAATGAAGCAGGATTGTAACAGCTGTTCTGACAATTGATACTGAATTTTTTGTGACCCACACGACATTTTTCCCCATCTACACTCTCTGGAATTGGAATCCTGGCTCAAGTAAATAACAGACTACCTGGAGACACTAACACCTGGTTTTCAACCCATGGTATAACCCCAGACACAGAAAAGGAAGAAACGTGCTCATGTTGGGGAATACCCTCAGTGCTGGTAGCTCTGTGAGCAGCTGCAGTGCCAGCTCCAGACTGAGCTCTGAGTGGTGAGAGCCCCAGAGAAGAGGCCATGAACTGAAACCAACCTTTGCAAAGCCAGTGGCACGGGGAACTGTGGTGCCAGCCAAGGCACTGGGCACTCAGAGACATGGCAGGAGCCAAGGACCCTCAGATTTCCCACGCTTAGACTGGAAGGGTACAAAAGCCCAGGAATTCCTTTGTTCAGGGTCCCTCCTCAGAGGCAGCAGCTCAAGTGCTTATTCTGTTGTTGCACCTTGATTAAATTATTTACAAGATCCTGACGTCTGAGACTCTGCTATGGGAACCCTGGGGTCATGCCAGTGAGAAAACCTGGTCTGACTGTGTGAATGTGGGTTGTGTTGCAGTGAAAGGGCTTCAGTCCCAGCTCAGATGGTAGAGAGTGACCGACAAAGTTAGTCCTGGATGGTCAGACAGGGAAGTTTCTGGAACACTCAGTCTCTGACAAAGTTAGCTTCATTACTAAATTATATATTGATGCTTCTCATCATTAAAGAGGCAGTGATGAGTGCTGCAACCAGCATGCAGTTCTGTTGTAATTTGAAAAGACCACACAACCTGAGTGAAAAAACAGTAAAACCAATTGCACTAGGGGAAGTTCAAGTTCTGTCTATTTTTTCCACTGTCCTTTCAATCATAAATATATTCAGTTTTCTCTGAACCTGGTAGATGGTGAGTCACATCTAATTGGGCCTGAAATTACTTTTTTTTACAATTGATTGAGAGGGCAAACCTGGGAACACAAACTTAAGAGCCAGACTGAAGGCCATTAAAAAACTTGGCCCCATGGTGTTAGCTGTTCTGTTGGCTTCCTTTCAGAGTAATTTGAAACCAATCCATTCTTCAGCAGTACAACGGAGCAATTTTCTATCTGGTTGTCAAAAACAGAACAAGTAAACAGCAGTGTCTAAGAGGGGTTAGAAGTCCTTGTCACACTCAAGGTCACAGTCTGGGCGAATGGCTTAGCTCAGCTCCAGCAGATTTTAACAACCAGTGGCATAAAAGCACGTAAGTTTTTGTTTTCTGATGGCCAGGGATGAGCAGCACAGGAGAACAGAAGCCTCTACAGCGTCACAGTCCAAATGCATATGTGTGTGGCACAGGGTATGCAGTCATCTTCCTGGAACCTTACTGAGAAATGTGTAACTATGACAATAGGTCTCAGGATATTCCAAGGCTTTATGGTGTTGAGGCAGGGCAAAATAGGGAGTAGGTCCTTTATTACTTCATTTTAGGAATTAGTTTGATTTTTCCTCACTTCATCTGGGGCATTGCAAAAAGGCAAAATCAAAATGGAACAATAAAAAGGACAACCATCAAAAAAAAAAAAAAAAGCTGATTAAAAATGGTCTTGTTCATATTGATCTGAGCCAGTACAACACACATTTAATTATGTGCACCTTAATTATTTCCTAAAACATTGTCTAACAATGCTGTGCATTGTTAAACAGTTTTTTTTCCCTCCAAATTCTTCCCTGAGAAAACTACATTTCATAGAGTGTAAATCAAAGTCAAGACCTGTACTAGTTTCTAAAGCACTTTCACATTCTGTAAAATGACAGGTGTTATGTAGGCATCTCATTATCTTTTCCAACTCTATTCCTCAAGTATTCTGAAGAATAAGGTCTTTATGGTTCAGGCACTTAAAACTGCCTCTGATATTTCACTCTAACGTACGGGACCCATTACACCAAGGCATCTTTTCAGGCCATCATCTCCCACTATGTAAAAGCAAACACAACCTTTACCAGCCAGCAGAATAGTTATTATAAAACTATGGCAGGAGATACATCTATTAGCAGAAACATGAACAGAAACTGGACAGAGAAATCCAGCCAATATCACAATTATACTAGACTGAGAGACTTTAGAAAAAAATTCTTACTACACCTTTCAAATCCAAATTATATTTCTGAAGTACTCACTTTAACTGGAAAGAATAGTTTCAATCACAGTGAAATCCATTTTTTGTTTTCAAAAAGAGTGAATTTTCTTTCAGTTATAGAGAAAACCTTTAATACTGGCAGATGGAACAGAAGTTTTATCTAAAGTTCAGATTATCTTTTCTCATACACACACCAAATGTTAGTTTTGCTCAGATAAGAAAATGAACTGTTTACTGTTAAATTTTACAATCTACTACTGGACAAATTGCACAATGGCTACATATATATATATACACACATATATATGCATTATATACACATACATATAAAACCACTTTGTGTTTATATATCGTGTTTATATATGGTCTTTATCTTCCTGATGTGTTGTAAAGCAAAAAACACATTGCAAGCAAAGCCAGAGAACAATAACAATTCATGATTTCCATTACATTTAAACTCCATAAATAGTTCACGATAGGCAAAAGAGAATTATTTTCCAGTGACAACATACAAAAATTTTTATCTAGTTGAGATTTATAACTGCACAAACAACAGAAACATTTAGTAATATCAATTTCTATATCATGAAATGAGAAGGTTACCAAAGCCATCAAAAAACGTTCTTCCAATAAATGTGTGGGGCATATGAGGATGTTATTAATGTATTTATTTGTATGCCTTGGGTAATTCTAAAGCATTTTATCTACTCCTGTTTATCAGACAATTACAGAAAAGCTAGGAACAATTAGTCCTCAACTGCTGAAGTCATTAGCCTTGTTTGCAAAATACATTTTATCTGCTTATAAGGCAGGTAACTGCAGACATTCTAATGGCAGTTTATTGCAGGTATAACATAGTGGGAATGCAAGGAGAGGCAAAACTTACCATTGCTGAAAGACTACAGTGTCTCCTGAAGCATGGGAATCATAAAGATGATGCACAGAATTATGGGATGCCAGGAAGACCCCTAAAAACCAAAAAAAAAAGCCATCTTACATAGCAATATTGCCCAACAATGCTGCAGTTGAAATAATTCTTGTGGTAGCTCTGCTCCATTCTTGCAGAGGGAGTTTGTCCTTCCATTCTGTCAGAACAAATGCTCTCTAGATCTAGGTGGATATTGCAATATGTAGGCCAGGCTGGTGTCTACTTACTCCCTGGAGCCAAGCTATGTTGTCTATTCCCAACCATTCCCAACCATCTCCTATACAACTTTAAAGTCCTCAGAATATGTACTCAGACAAGGAAACATCAGAGCTCTTATGTAGAAAGTAGTTTCCATATGAAGCTAAGTGGCTTTCCTGCCAAAGGAGCCCTTACATGAACATTTGAATAAATGTATTTGAGGCATACTCATAGAATATTTTTTTAAATAATAAGTGCCTCCCAAATTTCTTTTCAGAAACTGAAACACAACTAACATCCTGAATCCACGACCCAGGTTCATGCATGAAAATGCAACAGTTCCTGAGTAGAAACAGCTGGTACAAAATAGCCAGCACACAGTAAAGACTTATGCTATAAAGCCTCCTTCATCCAGATGCTGCAGGATTATTAGTTAGGGTGATATCAATTTTTTCCTTTCCAAGGAATGCATTTATCTTAAATAAGCAACTGAGAAATTATAAACAGAAGGAAAATAAAGGTAATGCAAATATTTTAAAACAAGAAAGTTCGTAAGCATCACGTTCTTGCACATCAGCACCCTCTAAGCCTCAGAGTGCTATCAACTTTCTGATAAAACCAAGACTTTCCCCTCAGTTAGCACTGCAAAGGGCTCCCAGAGTGGAATGAATTTTGTTGCGTCAAATTGCAAATCGGTGGTAATTTAAAAGGCACAAAAAGCAGCTCAATTCCTCGATCCCAAGAGCAGTTAGGAGTGCAAGCAACTACAAAAATCATCTTCTGGATTGTAAACTGCACAGTTTTTATAAGAAAGTCATTAGCAGTGAATGAAGAGGGCCCTTTACGATGACATTGTTATATAGCTGCTTCAGAAGCAGACTTTAAGGTCAAAAAGTACTTCACATCTTCCTGCAGTATAGACAAAATGCCATGTTCCAAGAAATCTGGTACAATTTCCTTTACTCTGAAGCTTCATGATTTCCCTTTTAGTTTCCAGAAGGTATTTCTTTTTTAGGGGCACTGAGACTTTATTCCTGTACATACGTCATTTGTGCTTCTGTTCCTTTCTCCTGCTGTAGTCTGGGCTCTTTATAAAAAATTTTGTAACTAACTCAGCAATGAAACCTCATTAATAGCTAGCTAATATAAAATGTTTTTGCTGTAACATTTCTCTCCCTAAATCCAATTAATGTCCAAATGAGGCAAAAAAAAATAATCTAAAAATACCCAGTTAGAAGGCAAAATAATGCTAATACAAGTGACAGGGCTGGCAAAACAGAAAACAGAAACAAAATGAAGAATTGAATGTTCAACATAATCTTGGGGTCCCCAGAGTATATTATGTAGTCTAAAGTTAAACTGAACCTGAAAGAAATGGAGCCACAGCAAGGTATTTCAGGTGCAACTCCTGTGAGAAAAGTACCCCAAGCAAGCAGCAAAAGAGATGTAACAGTCCCAGGTTGCTAGACATGGCAAGAAAACAGACAGTTCTGACTACAGAGGCTGGGTGCTCTAGAACCTAGTTCACATCCAGCTGCAAACCTGCCAAAATAGAGAAGTCCCTGAGGTTACACTGTCATTCCCTGCCCGTGCACCAGTCCCAGAACTTTTCTCCTCAGCTCATCAGAAGATATCATACATCCTTGGGTGTCCCAGCCTCAAGAATACTGGGGTGTGTGCCTCTGAGAAACGAGATGAATGACTGTTTTTGAGCTAGATAACAGCCACCATATGTAGCACTCTTCCCTAAAAGGGCTGTGTGATGCAAATCCACGCACTCTGCTAAGAACAGAACTTATTCAAGGTATTTCTGCTAAAAAAATTCATTTCTCAGTATCTGTGGTGGATTTTTTTCCTTAATTTTTTCTTAATATATGTAAAATCAGGTACACAAATCAAAGCACAGTTATTGGGATTTCCAAAACTGTCTATCTCAACACAGCACTAGGCATATGAAAAGAGGCATGTGACAATATGTTTACCCCCAATTTTTATGACAGACCTTTTCAAAAACTGATTCATATCAAAATATACTACTAGAAGTCTGAAAACAAGTCAAAGTGTGGCCATTTAGCAGTAAATTTGTGCTGTGCTGAGCACATTAACCAGAGGTACACTGAGCACTTCAGTTTCTTTGACCAGGCACATTCAGCCAGATTGGTCTGGTAACAGAATTGGGGCTTTTGCCACATTATCTGTCTAAAAAGGCAGAAATCACCAAACTGTTATATGGTAAACAGACAAATGTTTCCAAACTCTCAGTTGTTTCCTTTAATATAACAAGCAGGATGCCAAACTTAGTTCTTCACAGACCTCAAACAACAGGATTAAGCGTCTGATTTTTTGTTGACTGAATGACTACTGGGTTCATTAAAAATACATATTCAGTAACACACAAATTTTCACAGTAGGAATCATAGCTGTAGCTGATTCTACTGGAAATTAAAAATTGGCAGTAGTCTGTATCTCACATGCCAGTTAGGACATTCACACACAATTAAAGCTGTGTTATTTATATAGCTATAATTATCAATTTATCTATATTACAGTTTTAAATCCTGAATTAGATTAGCATATCACAGCTCTGTGTGTCTTAAACAGTATTTTCCATGTAGAAACTTCCAGCTGCACTTCCCCAGGAGGCATATTACTTACATACATAGGAAAATTTTACACAAAATTCAGCATTCTAATTTGTTCTCCTCCTGGCTCAATAACATGCCTTAAGATTATGATTAGCTGTTTTGCACATGCAGAACTGGAGAGAAGTAGAGAACCAAAGTTACTCCACCTCTATCTGGCCAGCCTGAATAGAAGCTGAGCATATTGGGCCACCCTAGTTTCTTCCCCCTCTTTCCAGAAGATGGTCACCATTGCAGAGACCAGAATAAACCCAGCACAAGTCAGTGGCTGTTCACCCGTGATGCTGTGAGATGTTGTCTTTCTCTGTCCCATTGAAGCATCCAGAGGAACACACTGGTGGTACCTAAACACCCAGTCTGTTCTTGGCTGATTTCTGCTGTCATTATAAGTGGGCATCACAACAGCAGGCAAGTGAATGGTCCTTTGTCTCTACAGCCAAATGCTACCAACCATTGTGACAGCTGCAGGATAGCTAGAGCCAGGCACAGCATTTTTGGTGAATGCCATGGTATCCAAAAATGTGACTTCAGCTGACTTCAATAATTAAAATAATCATTTTATGTTAACTACATTGTCAGTCTTGACTCAGATTTTTTTCCCCATGGTCAGAGTTCTAAAGTAGTGGAGAAGCAGGATACTACTGTCATCCAGCTGCATGGGAGAGACACAGGTCCCCCCCCCAGTGTCTCCTTGGGAGTGGGAGGAATGCTGAAAAAATGCTCTAACCATTTGGCTCCCTATACAAATGCTGCAGATTAAACATTTCAAGCACACACAGTTAAACTTTCTGTTCAGTGTGAGAAATAACAAATAGGATCTTTCTTCATTTGAAAAAAAACACACTTTGGTTCAGACATACCCTGTTATTACTTTCCTTTTTCTGGCTTGTAGGAGGAATAAAGCCTAAAATCAAGAAGCTGCACATTTGCTTTGAAAATACCTTTGACAGGTAATTGGTGTGTAGCACTGCCAATGCCATGAGCAA
Organism: Fringilla coelebs; assembly: GCF_963513975.1. Classification (NCBI taxonomy): domain Eukaryota; kingdom Metazoa; phylum Chordata; class Aves; order Passeriformes; family Fringillidae; genus Fringilla; species Fringilla coelebs. The sequence goes on along the minus strand of NC_140032.1, from coordinate 30,406,822 downwards.
TAGCAGCAGACTACAGCTTATCAGCATTTGAAAAGGGATTTCTGGAAGTACAATGAACAGCAACCCATCACTGGCACACAGATTCCTGTTTGTTCCTGTACCTCCTTGTGAATATTTATATTCTGTAACTGAAGTAACTGAGGTTGTCATTTTCCAGGATCCCTCAGTCCCAAGAACTTGAACTTAACCCCTTGCTTATTACATTTATTCAGAGCAGTTTGTTTTCAAATATCTAAGATTTGAAACAGATGACAGGTCAAACATTTTTATTGCTACTATTTCATTAATATGTATCTTTCACATCTATCAGAAAAAGTCCTCTTGATTAATCTAAAAATATTAAAAACTAAAATATTTGCATATCTGAAACTCTTATTTTTGCTGCTGTTAGAAAAGAAAGATTGAAAGGAAAAAAGAAAGCCACACATTGATTGTCTTTGACCATAGGTCAACTAGACAGTATATCTGCACCATGTTTACTTTTCACAGAAACCTTCTCTGTCTCTTTAGTACCCTTTGAATTTACAAAGAATGAGACTAGCTGTGAGCCTAAGCTGCAAAATCACACCAGCACTAGTGCCTTCAACTTCAAAGTTTAGTTATTTTCAACCAACTTTTTGGCAAGCCCATTAGACTTTCTTGTATGTGTGTGCTGCTGCTTTTCATCTGCCTCCAGAAGCCAGGTTTGGTTGGAAAAGGTGCTGGGTAAAAGCTGTGCAGTGAATTAAGCTTTGAAACCAGGAGGGGAGCAGGGGCTGGGGGGGAGGATGGAGCTGAGGAGTGCATGGAGGAGGGGGTACAGAGATATCCTTATCTAAGGACACTGATATCTTTACCTTAACAAATTTCAGTATTAGATGAAGGCAATTGTCTATAACTTTGTCACATGGTTAAGAAGGGAAGAGGGAAAATATTGCAGAAGATACATTGTCTGACAGACTGGTGCATTTAAAGTTAATTATTTGCCTCCAGATTTTTCTCACCCACACTCCACTTTCTCTTCCTACTGCTGTCAACATGTATTTGTTGTCATTCAGATGTCTAATGTGGGAGCCATCCAGATGTACTTCTCTTCCCTGTACTTATTTATTCATTCCAGTCTCATCAACGTTATAGACTTTGTGTGGTTTTGTGCTCTGTTGATGAAAGTCACACATGCAACTTTGTAAATCTGAACAAGTCACAGTCTAATGAAGCACCTAAGAAAACAAAAAAAGAGTATCTTCTGGCAGAGCTGAAAAGCAGCAAAGCTGTACTTCACTCATCCCTGGGTTACCGAAAAGTCTAAGAAAATTCTATCTGGACCCCAAGCCCAGCAAAAAAACCCTCGTAGATGGAATGATCTTAAAAATAAGAAGCCAAAGAATATTAACCAAAAAAAAAATACTGATAATGTGTATTTATTAGATGGTCTTGTTAAGAAAAAACGTATCTAAATGTAGTTTATTAGAACATTTCTATCTTAAAACACTTAGTAGATTTTTTCATTCCATCAGATCTAATAAAGTGTGATTTTTCATTAGATTGATTGATAAACAAAAATACATTTTTAACTATAAATATTAAACCTTATCAGTAAGTGCTTGTTATGATCAGTTTAACATTTTATAGTTTGCACTCAATGGGAAGACAAGTGATTAAAATTATACTTTACAGAGGATCCATCATGCAACAATAATTTGGACATGTTTCCAGAAGAAATGAGTGTATCAAAGACACAGCTAATACTTTCAATAGGATGAGAATCACCCTCAAAGAAAGGCAACTTCAGGAGCATCATTGGTTTTGTGGAGCCACATCAAAACAAAGTCTGTTTAATCACCTACCTGGTATTTTCGTTTGCACATGAGAATCTACCAGTGGCATGAAGCAGGAGTTTCACCAGTAAAGGAATCCCAATTCCCACGAATTTATATGTTTTTTTCTTTTCAGACATGCACTTATGTTTTTATCCGAATGGCTTAAGGGTTGAATCAGGACGATCTCATTCACATAGAGTAATAATTCACTCTTCAAGCAGACCCTCAGAAATCAGTAGAACTGCTCTGAAAATAAGTTGGTCTGCTACATTTGATGTATGGCATTCCTACCACATCTAGAATTTCAAAACTGGTGCAATAGTTTGGTAAATATTTTAGGAACATAATCGGAGCAGTTATGAGTTGGCAGAGCTTCACTAATTCACTAAGTTGACTTCAGCAAAACTTCAATTTACATCAGCTGAGAAGCAGCGCAAGAGTTTTTAACTAAATTTATAGAGCAATAAAAGAAAAGGCCTTTCCCTATGTCATACAGAGAGAGCATGTGGTTTGTATTTAGCCCAGCATCCCATGGCATTAGGCATGGCAGCAGATCACTGCACCGGGCCAAAGAAATGCTATGATTTTTAAATTACCAATGTCAACTTGGGTCAGATAAAGATAAGCAGTTAAACTCTGAAGCTAACTTTGTAATGTCCTTGTTTTTCAGCAAAAAGCACTGATTTTGGCATTCTGAATAGAAAGAAATATGAATGAAATTGCAAGAGGACAAATGCACAGAATGATGTTATGTTGATGTTATGTCACAAAAAGATTTGTCTGATAGAAAGGACTAATGAATTACTTAATATTTATATTTTCTCTAGAAACCTTTTTTTCTTAAAGGTCCTTTTAACTCATTATCAAAAAAAAACCTGACCATAAGTTTGTGGCTTAATACAGATGCTGAGAAATTGATTTCTTTCATTCCACACATGCACAAGCAAATACACAGAGAGTAGATGACAAAGGCACTTTCAGTGCTATGACACATTTTACAATTGTGGAGTAGAAAAGGGTCTTTTTCCCTAGTTAATAAGACCTTATTTAATACATCTGCAGCTCTCTCCCATCCCCTGACAGTGCATAGACAGTGTATATGCAGTGGGGAGCACTAGTCTGCTATTTCAGGGTTTGCTTCATTATTATAACAGAATATTACGCTTTTATATGTCATCTTGCTGGCAATTAATATTTATATCAGCCATGCATGATGCTTATTTCTTTTTCTCAGCATTAAAATCAGATTTAATTAACTCATTTTTACTGAGATTTGACTTTACCGCACATTAGCCACTGTTATATTGTAAACATGTAAATCATTATGAAAGCATTTATTTTTGCTATGGAGTATACTCTTCATTTTATATTGCAGAATGCCTGCTGGTTTAGTCTTTGAGTTGAATGTGAAAATGTTACTTAATAGTCACAATGTAGCTTAAGGGATCTGAATCTAAAATGAAAACATAACTGTCAAACTGTCAGGTTTTCCATTATCTGTTTTTTTTGAGTTACATGGTATAAAAACCAAACAAACGCTGGATATGGCTAAGTATTTAATAGATTGGTAGAGCCCATCCCACATATTTTTGCCCCAAGGAGCCCAGATGGGTGCAGGAGAGACTGAAGTTTGGGAACATTTTCTAACTTGCTGAGAGAAAAAGTGGGACAGGACTTTTAGAGGCCACATTGCCACATAGCAAAATTTTCTAAAAGCCTTTGCAAAACTCTCTTCCAGAAATTTTACGTGCTCTTCCACCTGTATATCTTACAAAACCTACCTTTGTCTTCTTTAGAAGGGAGTATGAATTAAACTATGGTGGGAACAGCATATCAGTAACTCCAGCACTGAGCTCAGAAGTGACATAAACTCTCAGTTAGCAAAATCACAAGCTCACAACTGCCCTTTATATAGTTGATGTCTATTGTCACTATCATTGTGTGAACAGAACCTGGTAACAACACATACAGATTGGTAGAAATAAAGTGTAACTTTAATACAAGGGAAAAGAGGAAGTCCCTTATTTTGTAGGAGCTTTTCTTTATATTCCCAATAGGAATTTTTGTTGCACATCTCACATACACAAAACTGGTATTGGATAATAAAAGAAGCTCTTTTACCATTAATATTTTATGGAATTTTTTTTCCAACACGATCTACCTGAGTGTTCTCACTTTTGCTTATTAGCTTTTTCTTTTTGCAAACTCTCTGTAAAATGCAATCTTACCAAGAATACAGCTTTTCAGTGGGTATGCTTACTAAATTACCTTGACCAAGTTATTCCGATTATTTCATCAGATGTCTATGCAATTTGTGTGCTTTAAATTTATAAAAACTGGTCATAATACAACATAAATATTAATGCCCAAAGATTTTCTTCTCTTTGGAAAACAATTATTCTGTTCAAGCTATCTAATCTATCCAAATCAAGACTCCTCTAACTATCCATCAAAAAAGCTGTAGATCAACACATAGCATTCCTCATAAGGTTCCCTGTGTGAAAACCTTAGATGTACCTGCATGCCAAATCTCTAAATACCATTAATTCTGTCTCATTTTATAGTTAATGGAGAATGACAGTCACAAAAGTGTTAGGGGTTGGCTGCATCCTCTGCTGGGTTTGACCATGTGTGCCTATCAACTATTCAGACACTAGGGGTGTTGTTTACAGAATAACACACTTGTAAAGTACTTCAGAGATTATTTAGCCCACCTAATTACACTTTTAGCTAAAATGTTTTGGGGAATAAAATAAATCTATGGACCATTTTGTATTTTTTTTAATTTGCGGCAAAAAAAAAAAGTAAAAAATTGACTGCTATTCATATTTTGATTTTTTTTAAAAGTCTACTCATGTTTTATAGGATGTTATGTTTTATAGGATGGATTTGCATGGAGTTTGCTGTCATGCTACAAACATTACACTTACTAGCTTTTAATATTTTAAAGACTACAGGCTGATTGATCAACACAGCTGCTTGTCCTAATGCACAAACCACTGTCCCAGTGTCAGTGCTGACAGATGTTTGTCTAAACTCTTCTAAAAGTCCTCCAGGCATGGTGATCTCTTGTTGTCACCAGTGGTACTGGTGGACCACTCTAGTCCATTTGTTCTTCTAAATGTTAAGAGTTTTATTCCAATATCTAACTTTATCCCTTTAATCCAGTTATCTTCTATTTATGTCAGTTTGTTTACATGTCATTTGGGGTCTGTCCTAATAGAGCTGGTATGCAAATTATCTAAGTACTCCTTCCCTTCTCCATTCAAGCGGATGACATTTTCCCTGTCCTCACTTTTTACCAATGTCAATAAAACATTTAACTATAGTTGGTATTTTTATAGAAAATTATGGGAAAGCATTTAAATGTTTAGCTTTTCAGCATCATCTCACAGTAGGAACATAAGGAACAACATACTGAACAGACCCCAGCAGTTGTGTGACTACAAATGGCCAACTGCAACCACTTAGGAGAATGATAAAGCAAGCTGAAATCATAGTTCTCTTAATATTGCTCCCTCTGTCTTTAAAAAGCTACTCAGAAACATGTAGTGTCAAAAACTGTATCTCTGCCTTTTTGTTTAAGATGTTTTCTCGATTATACTTCAAGCTATTATCTTAGGACAAAGAGTTTCAGGATTTATAGAGACAACCTTAAAAAAATATTCCTTTTCCATCTAACCATATTTGAGCCCCAGTTGGCATATTATAGGAAAGGTAATTTTAAATTGACCTGCCTAGTACATTCACAGGTTCATATATTTCTACCTGCCACCCCTCATTCATCTCTCAGTTTCTCTCCCCAGAAAAGAGGTGGCAGGTGAGCCTGGGTGCAGGGCTGTACCCCAGCAGAGGTGAGCTGAGGAAGACCCCTGGCCATGGCCCTACAGTGCCCAGCACTGATTCTGCAGGGTGCAGGGAAGCCCCAGGAGAGTCTCTCCCAGCCCTGTCTCAAGATGCAGCTATTTTCAGAAAGAGAAATACAGAAAATGAATTTGGTCTATTTATTGGAGCAAGGATTTTAGTAGGTAGATTATTAAAAATCAACTGTTTTTTAACAGCAGTATCATAACACTTTTTTGTAAATGTAAACCCTCACCAATTTCAAGGCTTTCATAAATATTAAAATTTGTGATCCTTATTTCTGATTTCTACCCTCTTCTTGCAAAAATATGTGAAGATTTCATAGAACTGGCAATGTAATTGCTTAAATAAAATTAACTAGTTTTCAAGATTCCCACTGCAGCACAAGGACCAAAATAACATGATTGCTTTTATGAGCTAATAAGAACTAGCTAAATCTTCATCAGTGCCATATATTCTCAGTTCCTTAGCAACTAAAAAAATATTCCCTGCAGAAAAAGACAAAAATTTGAAAACTATATGTTTAGCTGGTATTTGCCTGAGGTGCAAAACATAAATCAAATTTTCCAGGACTTTGACATTTTTATGTATTTATGCTATATTGAGCCAACAGCTTAACCCAGGTTTAGCTGTTTTTCACAATACATTTTATGAATAATGCAGTATGTGCAAACCTTTTTGAAAAGGGAATACTACGAATTGGCATTTCATGGTAATTTACTGGGATAATGTACCATTAGGGTCAACATTGCCAGTGACAAAACATAGATATAATTACATATCAATGGTTTAATATCATCATAATTGGAAAATGGTGAAGAAGACTCATAATTTTGAGATGTAAGATTTTTTTAGTACAGTTGTATAATGTTACAAGTTCCCAACAATTAAAAAATCACACCCTCTAAATGTTTCTTGCTTTTCCTTAACCAATTCCTCTCTCCATTTGCAGCAGGATAGAGCACTCAGCAATATATTTTGCCCAGCTCCTATTTGAAAAGTCTCTCTCCCCAGAAGAATGAGTTTGTGGAATTAAAATCACATTGAGAGAGGGGGGGGGAAGTTCTGATATGTTGCAGCATCAGTTCTTTAGGCTCCATATTGCCTCGTATTTCTAGGTACTCACAATTGCACCGGGGCTTTAGGGATCAGGCAACACAACCAGAAAGCCATGCTCTGCCTCCTTGATGGATCCAGACACATTTGCCCTTCCTCAAGTAGATACAGAAGGGATAATTCAAGATCCATCTGTATGCATGCTGTGTGCAATGTGATTTTTAAAATCCTTCTATAAAAGCTGAAAAAAATGCCTGCAAATTTTGTAGACATTATAGAAGACAAATATTTAATTGAAACTAATCATGTCTAATAAAAGTTTTCTACTAGCAAGAACTGCTGCAAAAGCAATAATTACTTAAATTTCTTTTCCATTACCTTTTTTTGTCTGTTTCACCTTCATCTTTCTTTGAACTTTGCACATTAAAATCACGTTACATGGCCATTATTTTTTTCAAAGTATCACTATGAGTCAGTGTCATTTCCTTCAAATTGAGTACATCTTTGGAGATTTTCTCTTTAATCTTGAAACAGTCACAATATTTGCTCTTTTGTCAATAGTTAAAAAGAAAACCAGCTTTACTACTGCAAAGATATATTTAGCCTTCTGTTTGAACACTCTGGACTTGATTGCTAACAGGAAATGAGAGACACTGAGATTCTCCTTTACTTGCTGCTTTTATACTACCAAAGTTGCTAGAAGAACTGACAGAAGTTTTCCCATCATCATTGTGAATCAGCTTTAATATTTTATGCTGTGATTTAATTGTTTGACAGTGTGACTCCATTGAAATGGGATTTTTTTTTCTTGTAGCCAATTTATTAACATGAAAACATGCTTGGTGCTGAAAAGGCTGCTAACACCTTGCTTGTCTTTAGACGCTTCCAGATTGGTATTGCAATTTTATTTTGACTGTGCACATTTAACTTCCATTAAAATTAACTGAAAGGCTGCACACTGAGCAAAAATATAAACATAAAAGCACACATTCAAAACAAAATTAAGCCAGATAAATGAGAACACTAAGGAATAAGTTGAAACATCCCAAGAACTGACAGGCAATTTCTGTGAAAATTCTGACATATTTCTCTTCTCTTCTCTTCCTTCCCCAGGTCTGGTATTAATGGGCAAAGTCTACAGTATGTTGAGATATGTCCCCAACTTTGATACACTGAAGACATCAGTTCATAAAGATCCTTTCCCAGGTTGTTACCCAAGGCGACAGAAAGCAGCCTCCTAGTTCATGCACACTGGGATTATTTTAGATAGAAAATTTACCTTGATCTACTATTCTAAAATCAAAAAGAATACCAGTTTCCCATGCAAATATTCTTCAATAATGAGTAGATCTTGATCTACAGCTATGTTTAGATCAACATGGCTCCTTTTTTATTTAATATCAGGGATAAAAACAAGCAGTTTTTACAATGATGGACTACATATTAACTGGGGAGAAAGAAGGTAAATCCCACAACTATATATAACAGCTTAAGAAATCCACTGGGAGATGTGAGATATGTCCATTAAGGGTCTACATCATGTTCATTAAAAGCTTGAGGGAGTAAAGGAGGAAAAGGCACATTAACTGAGTCCAGCATGAGTCCAGCTGATGGGACCACAGGTGACTCCAACCCAGTCCAGGTGCACTGAAGGTGCTGTCAGCTTAATTGCTTTTGGATCCATCATCTAATCATCTGCATCTGCTTTCTGACTCATATCTCATGTTATGAGAAGTTTTAAGACTCCATTCATATTCATGTTAGAATCATGTTAGAAATCACATTTCACCTAAAATAGATGTGAATAGTGCATAGAGCAAAATACACCCCTGATGTAATTCTATTTCTTTAATGAAGGGATTTATTTAGCTCCTAGGGTAAAGTTCTGGTCTAAGACACATGCATTCAGCCATTAAAAGAAAGATTATCTGTGTGAACTTCATTCACATGTTCAGGTATAAAAGATTCCGTGCAGGTATAAGAGGAGTTAAAGTAGATGTTTTTCTCCTCAATATGTATAAATTGGGGAGTGACAGATATAAATTGAAAGCAATGTTTCACATTTATCTTGCAGATATGTATTGCAATGAGACAAACACTGAACGTGGGTTTAAAATCCCCACTGCTTCCTTTCCACGATATGCTGCTGTTACTGGTTCCATATTACTTCTCAAAAATAGGCATTTCAGGCTGTTCCATTTTCAGTTATTTTACAAGCTTGCCTCAGATGGATGTAGATATTAGCAGCTCTAACAGACCTTTCATTAAAAGGAAGTACCTAAAAATTTTAAATGCAATTAATATCTATATGGTTACCTCTGTTAGGGCTTTCCCACTTTGCAAGATATTCATTGATTCAGTTAGAAACATATATTTCATATTTTACCTAATTTTTAAATCTTCCCTGTGCATTTTTCACCAGTATTCCACCTACAGTGAAGTTTTACAATTGTAAAATGAATATAATTTCCTAATTATTTACATTTACATTTTTAGACAGTTATGCTACAGTTCAGTTTTCCTCTATGTGCCTACATATGCTTAATACATCAGGATTCTCTAGCTTACCTGCATGTTTTCATAATATCTCAATGATACTGAATAACAAGGAAAATCCAAAAATACATTTGCAGGCCAAATAATTGCATATCTTCTGTTTTATTCCAAATGTGTTAATTACTAATGGCTGTGTGCAAAAAAGCCATTTGGATTATAATAACTATCATAACTCCTGCAATTAATACTTATTAGATACTAATGTGGTCATATCCTTTCTTTTGAACCCAAACATCAGGCTTCCGAAATAAGTGTAAGAAATAAAAAAAACTACTTCTGCTTATATAATTCTGCTAATAAAATAACTCTGCTTCACTAACTTTTTTCTCTATCTGACTTTGCAGTAGTGACATACACACCTAAAAATCCCAAAAGATACTGACTGCTTCCTGAGAAGCAGATGGGTTTGTGGCTAGAGCATTACCCATTTAGTGGTACCTTATCACAGATGGCTTTTTGGGTGAGGCTTTAGGAGCAAGAGCTGTGCGAGACAGGAAGGATCAGTTTCAGCAGAAATGTGTAAGGTGGCAGTAATTATAACCTATCACACACATCATGAATCTATATGAGACTGAAGAGCTCGTCTGTCAAATCTCAGACGCCAAACGCTACAGATCTCAGGTAATACAGAATCAGTAGACTGGCAGCACATCCTGTACATTTCAACTATGATGAGAAAGAGGCAGAAAAAAATCTACAGGAGTTTAATCCTTTGGAGACAAGTAGGTAGGTAGGAGAAGCAGCTCAGACAAATGTTTATATAACTTTTTAAATGACAAGAGAGCATGGCTCTTCATTCCTACTTCATTTCTCTAAGTGGGCTCCTGAAAAATTCCATAAAATAGGCCTATTGACATCAAGAAGGCAAAGACTGTGTTTATTCCTGTTGTACATAGATGCCCTAAAAATTCCTCATTGGAGTTTAAGGCCCCTTAATCAGTTCAATATAAGTTACAGCAATCAGACCATGCGAGTTTAAATCTAAATTTGCCACAACATCACAGGACTCTCCCACTGAGGGGTCCCTTCTATCTACATCAAGCGGAGCTACATCGAGCAAAAACCAGAGAAGTATCTTCTTTACTATGCATGACATAGCCCGAAGTACAATGTGTTTCATCCTTTCAGTTAAAGCTGAACCATTTTGCAACTGCCAACACTTCAGGCATTTGTTAAACTGACAGAAAGCATCAGTGTAGGGTAAAATACTTCTCTGGACAGCTATAAATCCTAAAGTAAAATGTAGACATATTCTAGAAAAACAGACTTGAACCCCCATATTTCTTGCCAGCCAGTAAGCAAACTACAATCCCACTTTTTCTTCTGCTCCAGACCTCAGCAACAGTGTCCAATGTTCACCTTTGCATCCACATTTGGCTATTCAGGTCTCTAATTCATCTCACTTGTTACCTCTGCATATTGCTCAGCCACTTTCTCACTCTGACTACGCCCTTGACTATATCACGGTCATGATATAGTTAATTCTGAATATTAATAGCAGAGCAATTTGCTCATCCAAGTCATTCCCAGGTATTTAGACATGAGTAGCTAAGAGCTTTGGAGAGAGTCTGCCATCAGCTAATCATCTCTTCTATGCATTATCATTCAGCACAATTTTTAAGCAAGCTTAATTTTGAGAAATTGATTGATCATGTCATTTCCTTCTTGTTAAAAGATAATACAGTCCTATTCTCTGAATTAAAATTTTGTGTTCTATGGCACAACCTTTTCAATGTCCTTCCTTCTGATTTGATAATGACTCCATTAATCCTTATTCAAGCAGTAATTGATAGGTGCATGACAGTAAAGTGTCTATCCAATGAAAAGCCATGATAGAAGCCGAAACAGCACACTGTACATAACATATTGGGTAGTTAAAATCTGGTCATTTATTCCTATCACAATTTGCAGTAGGGACACAAACTAACATGACATGAATCTGTTCTCTTGACAAATCTTTTTTTCAGGGCAAAGAGCATAATGAAAATTGCAAAAGCTATTGCACTAGCTTAAATCAAACTCATGGCAGAATAATGTACTTAAACCGGTGGCCTTCTGAAATGCAGTAGGAACTGTAATTTAAGGTGCAATCAATTCCCCAGCTGAGACTTTTATATATATGGGAAATATATATATGTTTCTCATATACGAGAAACATGATTATGCAACCACAGAACCACATAATCGTATAAAATTCTGCACTGAGAAGCCTTCTGTCACATATTTCATCAAAACATTCCCTTCAGTTTAGTTCCTGGCATAAAACTGATGTTCACCAAATGAATATACCATTAGCATTTTTTAGGAAGCATCATATTTGCCTAGAGTGTACATGTAACTGCTGAGGTTGAGAAAGTCATTGTTTTGACTGATTAGGTTCCATAACTAGAAAAGAACAAAGCAGATTTCTCCGCTGCATGGATTTAATCCTCTTTTTAAAACTCCTTAGGAACAGATCAAGAAATACTTTCAGATGAGTATTTTAGTGTTTGTACATCAAAACTTCCTACTCAGTAAATAAACCAGCCCATATCAGCCAGTGGTCATGAAACCTTGATCCAGATGATATTTTCCTTGTGTCCAATTCATATCAGCCAGTCTCAAGTCCCATGAACATAATCTGAAAATGTTTGTGACTCCCTACACATCACAAAAGCAGGCAAAAGAGTCCCAAAATTCCAGTGTTATTTCTGGTCTTCTAGGAATTTAATCCATGAAATATAGTGTAGCTAAAGGTGATGATGAGGAATAACTATTGGTGTTATTATTGCATAGGGTCTTCAAATGAAAACATAATGAGACATTTTTCAACAGTAAATTCCTAAGAACAAAATTTATTGTTCAGAGGTCTAATGGGATCTTACAGGTGAAATATAGGAGATAATTAGGCCAGAATTCACTCTCACAGCTTATGGGCAACTGCAAGCTGCAGTACAACTGTCACACACTTTTGACAGAACAGCACCTGTTGACCCTTCTCACTCTGAGCAAAGGTTCTGAATTAAGGACTTGTCCTAGTTAACCCCAGCCAGCAACTAAATACCATGCAGCTGCTTGCTCTCTCACCCCCCACCTTCCCTCTGTGGTGGGATGGGGAGGAGAATAGAAAAAAAAAGGTAAAAAACCTGGAGTTGAGATAAGAACAGATTAACCATTGAAATAAAGAAAAATGTAATAATAATACTAATTATGACAATAACAATAATCACAATGGGAAGAATTGGGCTGGTTTTGGCAGGGGTAGAGTTAATTTCCTTCACAGTAACCAGTGTGGGTTTGTGTTTTGGATTTGTACTGAAGGCTTGTTACTGCTGAGATGGGCTTGCACAGCGTCAAGGACTATTCTTCTCTTCACTCCACCCCCATCAAGGAGGCTGGGGGTGCACAAGGAGCTGGAAGGGGACTCAGCCAGAACAGGTGACCCCAAATGACCAAAGGGATGTTCCAGACCACATAGCATCATGCACAGCATATAAAGGAGAAGAAAGCAGGAGGAATGGGGGAACATTTGAAGTGCTGGTGTTTATCTTCCCAAGTCACCATTATGCATGATGGAGATGGCTGAACACCTGTCAGCCCATGGGAAGCAGTGAATTAATTCCTTCTTTTGCTTTGTGAATGTGTATGTATGGCTTTTGCTATTAAACTTCATCTCAGCCCCTGAGTTTTCTTGATTTCACCCTTCCATTTCACTCCAAACTTTTGGAGTGAGGAAGCCACTGTGTGGTGCTTGGTTGCTGCCTGAGGTTAAGCCATGACAAGGAGAGAGAGATTGGAATGAAACCCAAGAGAAATGATGCAAAATACAACTGCTCACCATCCACTGACTGATGACCAGCCTGTCCCCCTGCAGTGATCATCACCTCCCCGCCAAAGACCCTCAGTTTATATACTGAGCATCCCATAGAGGCATGGAATATCCCCATGCCCAACTGGAATTAGCTACTCAGCTATGGTCTTCTCCAGCTTCTTCTGCACATCCTTGCTGGCAGAACATGGGACACTGAAAAGTGCTTGACTTAGATTAGCAACACCTAAAACATCAGTTTGTTATCAACATTATCCTCATCCTAAACAAAACCAGCTACTAAGGAAAAAAACCTAATTCTATCACAGCTGAAGCCAGGATAGGTCTTTGTCAGCAAACGTTGAACATACTCTCAGCACACATGAGTATCCTCATGCACAGCTGCTCTTCCATTTTTCTTCCCACTGCACTGCAGTCCACTGCATGCATTTTAACACCCCATAAAGTGCATAAAGTATCTAATTAATGTTAACCAAAGATGGGTGGAAAGGCTTAGTGCTTTCTCCATCTGCTGCATAGTCATTAATGATCCTAAAACTTGTTCAAGAAAATATTCACCTGCCACTGGTCTTAGAGAGAGCTCATCAAGCACTGTAGAAAAACAGAAAATCACAAAGTCAAGAGAGATGCATGAAGAAGTTTAAGACATCACAGAATGTAAAGCCATTTGCATTCATGAAGTGTCACATGCACTGCATTCTGTTATTAATCTGAAACCTTTAATCATTGACAAATGTATTCCCAAAGCACTTCTGGGAAGATCTGGAGGATCTTTTTCCCACTTCAGAATTTCTGTTTGATTTTATGAGCACTCTATTTCTTTCTGTATTATAATAGTCTACTGTTAAATACTTTTTCTTTTTTTTTCTTTCTTTCTTTTTGGTACTTATTAAAGCAGACCTTGCTCCGTAAAACCTAATCCTCCTTTTTACCATCTTACACTCATTAGGGCATTTGAAGCTCATGGGATAAAATCAAACAGCTGTAGCTGCACAGCTGAAGTGACTCACTAGTGTGGCTGGTCAGTGGCTGCATCCAAGGCTAATGAACTGTCTGTAGTCCACAAAAGAACTAACAAATGCCTACAGACTGCAGCTGTGGTATTGTACAATGAAGATACGTAGACCCAAAAATGGTCAAACACAGCTTCAAGTTGCATAGCAGGAAGCGAACATATGGTGCTGCTAATTGCAAGAATCTGAGAACATGCTTTAAATATGGATTAAGTAATTAAGTGAAAATGATGAAACACAGGATAGTCAATTAGAAGATGAAGATGAAATCCAAAATATATTGCAGACTAATAGCTTTGGGCCCTGCTTATTGAATAGTTGAACTCCACCAAGTGTTGCTAGATCACGAAATGTAAGGTTTGCTATTTTCTATATTTAAATGTACCTGATAAACACAGCATCAGGTCAAGATGTGTGGAAGGGCTGAGGAAGTTTCGTCCCTGCAAGAGGTGAGATTCAGACATCATGCACTCAGCTATGAACAGTGACTAGCTACACCCTAAAATAAGGGTCGAAGTGTTAACAGAGCCAATATTCCTCAGATGTTGGCTAACACAGTAGCTCATGCAAGAGATAGATGCCAGAAGAAACAGAAAATGGTCAGAACTGTAAAAACTTTGCTTTGGGATTTGAATCGTTTGTGGCAAGGCTGCAGGTTATTAGAACTTAATTCATTCAAATGAAGATATGGCCAGGCTTCAGGTTATTAGAAATTAATTCATTCACATGAAGGTACTGTTATTGCTGCTTGTGATTAATGACATTTGGAAAACACGACGGAAGACATTAAGGCGCATAATCGAGAAGGCAAAAGCCGCATGGGATATAGCAACTGGAAGAAACAGTCTTGGTTGTGACTGAAAGGAAACCAAGAATATCACAATTAGCACTGCTAAATCATATGAGATTTTACCAAAAAAAAGTGTCATTAAACATCCTTTTGAAGTATGACAGTGATAAAATTCTTTACAAAAAACATTAGCAGTCACCTAGGCCAAAGATCGATGTAGCCTGTTGCTCTTACACTCATCCATAATAACTGAAAATGCTCTCTGTGAACTTTAATAGCTCAAACAATTTAAATGACCATTAGTATTCTAGCGATATATTCAAGTGCAATGAAAACAGTTTGTTTCTGACACTGTAACCTAGGAGCCTTTAAATTTGGCTTGCAAATTGAAAAGTCTAGGGTTTAATCTGATGGAGATTGGAAAAAAGACATGATTTCACACCAATGCCTACTTGCAGGTCATAATACCATCAGCTCTACCACTATAAAGCTATCGTGAAATTTTAACATGCCAGGAGTAAGGTACCAAAGATCATTCCTCCAAAAGAACTCACATTAGAAGAAACATATTGGGTTTGTGCCACCAGGTTTGGTAGTGTAGGGGGGGGGCTGCAGGGGTGGCTTCTGTGAGAAACTCCCAGAAGTTTCCCCAAAGTCCTTTAGAGCCAAAGCCAGGCTGCTCCAAAATCGACCCACCCCTGGCCAAGGCTGAGCCCATTAGAGATGGTGGTAACATCTCTGTGATAATACATTTTAAAAAGGATAAAAAAAAATATAAAGTTCTTGTGCAGAAGTAATTCAGCATCCAGAGAAGAGAGGACTGACAATATGGAAGAGGAACGCCCTTGAAGAACTGCTCCCCATGGGGGGTACAAATGTTGGAGTAGTTCCTGAAGAACTGCAGCCCATGGGAAGGACTCACATTGGATAAGTTCATGAAGGTCTTCCTCCTTTGGGAGAACCCCATGCTGGAGTAAGAAGTACTTGTCTCCCTGGAGGAAACCACAAGAGAAACCTGTGATGAACTGACCATAGCCTTCACTCTGTCTTTCTGCACTGCTAAGCAGGAGGAAGTAGAGCTGGGAAAGAGCAGGGGGGAAGGTGAGGGGAAAGAGGTTTTAGATTTGGTTTACTTCTCATTATACTACTTTGGTTTACTTCTCATTATACTTCTCATTATACTTCTCATAAACGACTCTGGTTTTGATTAGTAATAAATTCAATTAACTTTCCCATGTCTAGGCTGTTTTGCCCATGACAATAATCAGTTTGTGATCCCTCCTTGTCCTCATCTCAACTCATGAGCCTTTCATTATATTTTCTTTCTTCTGTCCAGTTTGAGGAGGAGAGTAAGAGAGCAGCTTTGGTAGGCACTCGGCACTCAACCAGGGCCAACCCACAAGAAGATATTATGCAGTCTAATATTGTATTTGAGAGCCAAAAAAAGCTGTGTATCTTCCAGAATCAATTACACCTTTAAAAAAAAGAATGGAAAATAGTAGAATAGAAAAAAAATAATTTCTTCCTCCATTAAAAGTATCACAGTACAACAACAGCTACTCCACTCTTGGGCACAAATGCAAGATATTTACGAGATATAGACCATATTGATTAATAATTAAAATCCAGCGCTGCTAGCCTGAAGCATGTTAAACAGCTGGTTTCATACAGAAAGGATCATAGAAACATCTAGGTAAAAGACCTCCAAGATCCTAAAGGCTGGATGTTGACCAAACACTGCCTGTCAACTAAACAATAGCACTAGGTATCACATCAGTCATTTCTCAAACACTTTCTGGGATAGTGTCTCCACTTCCCTGTGCAGCCCATTCCAGGGCTTCACCACTCTTTCAGTGAAGAAATTCCTCCTGGTGCCCAGCTTGAACCTCCCCTAACACAGCTTGAGGCCACTTCCTCTTGCCCTGTTGCTTGTGGCCTGTAACAAGATGTGCTGACCCCCATCCTGTAAAAACCTCCTTTCAGGTAGTTAGAGAGAATGATAAGGTCATCCTGAGGCTCCTCCTCTCCAGCCTAAACAACCACAGGACCCTCAGCTACCCCTTACTCTCCAGATCCTTCACCAGCTCCGTTGCCCTTCTCTGGACACGCTCCAGCATCTCAATGTCTTTCTTGCAGTGAGTAATGCAGAACTGAACACAGCACTCACCAAGGTGTGACCTCACCAAGTACAGAGGCAAAATCCCTTCTCTAGTCCTGCTGGCAGCTTTGGTTTTGATACAAGGATACAGGATGCCTTCTTGGCTACCTAGACACACTGCTCATGTTCAGCTGCTGTTGACCAGCATCTCCAGGTCCTTTTCTGCTGGGCAGCTTTCCAGCCACTCCATCCCCAGCCTGCAGCACTGCAGGGGCTTTTTGTGACCCAAGTGCAGGACCCAGAACTTTGCCTCATTAAAGCTCATACTGTTGGTCTCAGCCCATGAATCCAGCCTGTTCTCCTAGTCTCCAGGAGATCAACACTCCCACACCAGTTAGAGTTGTCTGCAAAGTGTAATTGGATAGGATATAATATTGTTAGAAATAGGTCTAGGAACAAAATTAGGTTTCAGAGAAAGTCATCAGCATCTACTAGTGAAGGCCACTTGAACAAGGGATCTCTTGAAATAGAACAGTAGGGACAGCAGCATATGATTGCAGTCAAATTGAAAGAGCTCTCCCAAAAACCTGACAAGTTACCCAGAGCTACATTGGTACAAGAAAGAACAGACTAGCTTACAATATTCATCCACACAGCTTGAGGGAAATCAGCTGAACTACCTTGACTCTGCTTCTGGAATGCCTTTAATGCAAGATCAGACATTTTTCCAATAGCTGTGCCACTGATAAGAAACACTGCTTTTACTGAAACTGTGTTGTAACTTGAGAGCTTTTCCTTTAGGATTACACAGCAAGCAACTGGATTTGATTTTTCTGCTTGATATTACAGGCTTCATCACAAAAATGAAACTGTGCTCTCTACCTTGACACTTAAGCCAGCAGTGACAGTTAGGCACCAAGGCTAGAACAAAGCTGATCTGCAACTACTATCTACGTTTCTTTTCTGAAATCTTGAGTATTAAATATTTCCTTCTTGTACTACTAAGAATGAAATTTGCTATTTGATAACTGACAAAGGAGAGTACCATAGTGGTCTAAAATTGGATGCTGATGGCATTCTCACCAGCATGAAACAGTTTTATTGATATCAACAGAGGATCAAGGACATTGAAATCCCTAATTAATATTTACTGCCTGGCTAAATGAACAAATTCCAGGCTTCTGTAAATGGTAAGGATATATAAATACAGTTTCAGCAACTTTCTTCATAAAAAAGACAGGAAAACATCAGTGGTCACAGACCAGAATGCAGGGCATATTGTGAGATATCCTATATCAAGATGAGGTTGATCAAAAGAATATCATTTGCAGTGCTGTGTTATATACACAAATTTATACCCACTGCATTACAGATCACTTCCCCCTGAAAGTACACATACCCTTGAGATTGTGTCTGTATAGCCAGAGCAAGGCTTTCAGCCATGCTAAAGTATTAAATACGTCTGGTTTTGTGACAAATCTACAACAGTTCAACAGGTTTTGGATGTACAGATCTTGATGAAATGCTAGACAAGTCTGAGAGCACTACAACACTCCAGCTTGCAGGGTGCCTTTTTCTGCATGGAATTTGAAAGCTCAGGTGATCCTACCCACTTCAGCCCAGAGGTTTTTGCACCTTGGGGCATGAGCCTCAGCAGAGTGAGATGTGACAACTATGCTGAAATTATACCTTTAGGCTCTTTGTCTAGCTGAGATCAAATGTTGCACAGTTATACTTTTATTAGCAGTCATATTTACCAGGTAGTGGAACTGTGAAAGTAGACATGCAACAGCACTGGAGAGGTATGGACAAAGATGGGAATAGTCCATGTCAGCAATCAAAATATGGGAGCAAATGGAACAAACAACCAATGTAATTTCCTCATCTGGGTTATGTATCTTTCAGACCCCTACACTTCTATTGGGCAATATTTTCAACCAGCAGTGAGATTACGAAGAATGAAACTGAGTAATGAAGAAAAAAAGTGTATCCAAATGAAAGCTTGGCTGTACAAATTCAATGTAATTTCAAAGGTAATTAGTACAGCAGACTTGTGAAAAGAATTGCCCAAGTCCTTGTTCCCCTGCCTATTTTCATCTTTATTTTTGTACCTAGTGAAGATTAACAATGTTGATAAAAGTTGATAAAAGTATAAAGCCTTTTAGAATGGAAATTGGCTCCATTTTTTTTAAAGATCCATTCTTGTGGAATCATTTTGGAACATCTCTTTGACAGTCTTTTAGTCTCAGAAGAATGCCAAAGAAGATTTAACCTTCTGTTTGTATTTAATGGTTTTAAGCCAAGCATTACTTGTAATGCTTCTACTAATGAATGCATTATTTTTTCATGTAACCAATAAAAAGCAAATACATTCTAATGGAAAGAATAATAGTCCTCGAAATGTGCTGCAGCTGTAAGGTTAGCACCTCAAAGGTTGCTTACCTCACTTAAAGAAATTAAAATTAAATATTTTTGTATGTTGTATTTTGGGAGAACATGATATATAAAATGGCCATATTTTCCATTTTAAAAAATAGCTTTCTACATAGCATTTTGGATAATATTTAGGTAGGATGCATTTAACTGGAGAGCACATGAAAGGACATTTCTTTTTTTCATTTCTGTTCCCACATATTAAATTTTTCATTGTATTGTGTATGCTTGCATTTCGAAAAATACTGAAAATGAGGACAAACCCAAAATTGGCTAAGCAAATCATAAGTGGCATAGAATTGCAGATCCATTGGATGGAAATCCAAATACATCTATATTTCTAGATGTGACAT
This sequence comes from Fringilla coelebs, assembly GCF_963513975.1. Classification (NCBI taxonomy): domain Eukaryota; kingdom Metazoa; phylum Chordata; class Aves; order Passeriformes; family Fringillidae; genus Fringilla; species Fringilla coelebs. Next base: position 30,387,052 of record NC_140032.1, on the reverse strand, counting down.
GATATGATTATCTTTTGTGTACAAAGTCAGTAACTGAATTAAAATCTGACTTGTCATTTATTGCCCATCAAAACAACTAGAAAAAAAAAATAAAATTAGTGAGAAAAGAGAAAGAGAAGATTCATTAAGACAATGATTAAACAGCAGAATGTGAAAACCAAATCTAGCAGAAATGAATGAAATCAAAAACAGACAACCACATGTGAAATGCAAACAGAGAAAACAATAATTTTTTAATTATACACAAACTACCTAGTAAGAGAAGGTTTATAAGGGAACATGATCTGGGTTCAGTTTCTCTTTCAGATGATGTTATGGAAAACCATTTACTGAGTTCCATTCCCATACACAGGCAACATTATGGGAATTACACATAAAACTAACAATAATCGTTCCTGACACGTTTGTTCAGGGCACATGTAAAAACCATACTTAGCCTTGGCCTCAAACAGAAACCAATCATTGATTGAGTTGCACTTTTGCAAGGAAATAGTTTGAAATGATAAAGCAGGGATTATCAGTGATTAATATATTCTGGAGAATTTACATGTCTCTGTACTGCAGATTTTATTCAGCCTATGATAAGTGCTTTTTCAAGCATCTGTAAATCAGCTCTGCATTTTTCCATTTCAAAGCCCTCTATCTTTTTCAGATTTGTTTGAAAGATGCTTTGACAAGGAAAACTATTACTCTTTATGACCCATTGAAGTGCCATACATGATTTAAAGTGAAGTCTAAAATGGCCCCAAGTAGAAGCAAAATCTTGCCATTTGACATATGGGTTCTGGAATTAACTCAATGCCAAGGGAAGACTAAATACCTACATTTTCATCATTACACTTAGTCCATTCATCACAAAACTTAGGGACCTATGAAATTATACCAGTTTCTGAACTAAGAAGTAGGAAAAAAACAGCTGCTATTTCTGACACAAATGATAAATTGACTGCTCGTACAGAAATTGAGGTGTATGATGTGCCCCAATTTTTCTGTAAGATTAACTATTTTCATTAGATTAACTATGTAAGAAAACAAGTTTTAAAGGTCCCTTAAGATTCCATCAGGAAAATTAGTAACTACTTTCATGTAGCTTCTTTGCAAAGTGAATCTGTAAAATTAATCTTCATATCCAGCAAAGCAGATTTTTCTTATCAATAGTCCCACCACATAACAGAAAGACAAGGAAATCTTGTCTTCTGTGTAAACACTTTTAGAAGAGAACACTAATTAACGAGACCCAGAGGAAGATATTTAAATTCTTCTTGCATGTTGAGACATGTTGAAAGGTAGAAATATAATGAGATAAGAGTATAAGAGATAAGAGTCAATATACTAAAAAAGAAGAGAAGAGGTGAAGTAACTCCAATAATCACAAGTTTTAAATATAGTAGAAGAAGACAGGGCAAATAGAGATTCAACACTGAATAAAGAAATGTTAGAGGTGACAAAAAAGGAATAAAAAAATACGGTATAACTAGGCAAGTAAGCTGAAACAAGTATTCCAACCGATCTGGTTCAGTAATATGTCATATCTTTGAAAGAAATGTGAAGTTTTTCCATACAATGAAAAGACAATAACAAAATGGAAATGTTACTAATGCCCAACAGCTAGCTAACTATGCAGTGACAGCAAAAACACAAGAGGATTGGAGTGGAGGTATATTGATTAGGAAGAAAAGGTAAAGGAAACACAGAATGGAGTGTTCAATTGGAAAAAAATATAGAGCTAGCATTATCAAGATTAACTGATTTGTTTTACAAAACTTTAAGAATATAAGAGACTGTCCATCATAGCAGAGCTAGAGGTCTCCTACAGTCATTCAACAGCAGATATTTTTGTAACAATGTTCAAGAAATAAATACTGCAAGGAACTGAATGGGTTTGGACGACATACAGACATCAGCCATACAGACATATATTGGAGAAACATCTGTACCTTCGGTTCACGCTTTCAGCTTGGGTCCAAAGCAACATAATGAATTCATCCAACACTGATCACAGATCTGAGCTTATGTGACCTTCCCATTTCAGCTGACCACCAGGCTGAGGATCACTTCACACATTTCACTATGAAAGCCTGAGGTGGGGCAAATTAATTGATTACTTAACACTAACTAGGCAAGTACCAGGCAGAAGGAGGAATTAATTCACCTGAGGACACAAACAGGTATAAGCTATCATTTAATAACTGTGAGCTTGAAATTATCCATCAGGGAAGCTGGGGACAGCAGATATTTTAGACCAGTTTTCTGACACTAGCTGATTTCTGTCCCCCCCACCCCAAACAGGTTCTTGCCATAGGGAAATTGATCAATTTATGATTGTTAGTTATGCAGTTGAGTGGGGCTGGGTCCAGTAAATCAGCAGGTGTCTTGCCCTGTAGTCTTGAAAATATGAAGAGCAGCACCTGATGAGGAAGTAACAGGATGCTACCCACTGGCACACCAGACAAGATTTCCAGATGCTTTGATGACTCTCACTGAGCAGCGTGGGAGGTGCTTTCCCTATCTTTCTGACAGTCATTTGTTGGTCAAGAAAATATGGACATCACAGAATAGAGCTTGTTCAAACTCAGGTATCTCTAGCCAGTGAGAGTTCTGAGAGGAAATTTAGCTTAGTATCTAAAGATATCAAGTGAGTGTCCAAAATAAATCAGACTCCAGACCAACAAAAATAAAAATTACATCTTTTAACGTAATACAAACCCATCAGTGACATTCTTCCTTCCTCTAGAAAAAGAATTTACATAATCTTCACAACACTCTCCACAGTTTTTACAGCATTTCCATACATACTGTGGATTTAACAGGCCAGTTGGACAGTAACTGTACCTGAAATAAGTGTGTCTCCTTCACGTCATACAGCTCACTGTAGTGTATTTAATTTTTCCCCTAAGGGTATTTTAGTCCTCCTTTACATCCAGTGGTGTCTCTCTTTTTCTATGCAGCACACTGCTTACTTTGAATTCAGTAGGTGATACTCTTTTATTGTCAACATATTAGATATCATTATAACTTAGCACATGAGTGGTTTTATTAGCCTGTCACATCATGACAGATAGGAAAGTTTTGTTAAGGGGAGTCAAAATTTCCTACTGCAAAGTCAATCTCAGGCATTTTATGTGAGCCAAATGCCTTCCAAAGGGAGTGTTAACTGAACACAACAACAAAAACCTAAAGTAGACAAACAACCCAGCTTACTGCAGCAAAATGTTTGATACAGAGCAAAACACTAGCTGAAGATTAACAGCCTATTAAAAATGAAATCAAGCTATTAGAAGCCAACAAGCATGGGAAAGGTTCTTTTTGTCATTCAGCTATTATCGCGTTTGATGTCGCATTAAATTGCCCATTGGGCAAAGCACTGAAAAGCTAATATGAGAATGCCTTGTTTATAATGTTCACTTTCATCTGTGAATTAAAAAAGCAATTCATCAATAACAAAACCAGTTTAAATGATGTATGAAGTGAACACAGGATTCTGCAACAACTGCTTCTTCCAGATAAGACCCAAGGATAAACTGCCTCCACAGGGGAATGAAAACTAGACACCATTGGGTTCCACAGGCAAAAAGCATTTTAGTTAGCATGAAGGACTCTTTATCAAGTGCAGTCATTTAGATAAATTATAATCAGGCCAAAAGAAGTTCTGATCTGTACTTCACAATTTTCCCATTAGCACTAAGTAAGGCTGTAAAACACTGTAATTTGGTAACAAGTCCCTTAAATGCCATGCAACGTGTACAATTTTCTCCATGAACAATGACATGATTCCCCTAAGATAGGTTTAATAAAGCCAAATGAATCCGTGGTTTCTGTTAGTTATTTATGAAACATTCAGGAACAGCTGCAAGAAATGTACAACTTCCTAAATGGGTTCCGCCTCCAGCAGTTGTGTAGACCAGATGGGAGAGTGACAAGTTCCACTTAATGTGTCACAGCATCAGCTCAGTCATAAAACGGTACTAAACAAATCTCCTTGGAACAGCAGCCACCTGTTTACTATCAATACACCTTCTATTTCTCAAATGGCAACTCTAATTTGTGATGTGTAACCTAAAAGAAGCACCCCCCCTTCAGCCTTACAAAGCAACCCTCAGCAAATTGGTTTCCTTTGCAAAAAGGCAATGCCTCACTCTTTATAGTCAACCTCAGGCAGTTTTAAAGCATTTTATTTACAAAGCTTGCTCACACATTAGTCAGTGTACCATCTTCCCACTGAGAATTTCCTGGGTTAATTATTCCAGTTTGAGTTTGGTATGTCTTCAACTTTTACTCAGTAGTTATTAGAAACAGAATTCTGCAGTGCCTTCTGTTTTACCTCAGTGCCAGAGCCCCTGTCTAACAGCCTCAGATCTGGTTTCTGCCCATAGCCATTATTTTCTGAACAAGAATATATTATGTGGGGTCTGTCACAGCTCACTCAGGAAGAGGTGTAAGGGGTCTCCAGATGTCTATGACAGCTTAGAAATAATTGTGTCGGTCTAGGGAGAGACACATAAGAACGCAATCAGGAAACATAACCTACATACAAACTTTCTAAATGTTTACTTCCATAACATAATGTTTGCTTTATAGCAAGTACTTCTCTTCGTCAGGAAGGCTTATTGCAGTGTCCTGCATAGAGGGGGCACTTCCACATCCCTTCATTCTAGAACATGGTGATATAAATATGGAGACCTGAACCTATTCAAACGACTTCCTGGCAATTTAGAGGTGTCTAGGCTGAGATTTTCACAGCATGTGTTTTGATGCTGCTTAGATCCATTATGTGAACCTAAACTTCAGGGAGTTCACCTTGTCAAAAGTGTTTGGGAATACACATTTCTGATGCTAACACACAATCCCAAGGAGTGGCCAGAGTGGTCATGCGTATGCCAAGGTTCTCTGACAATTAACAAGCTTTTATTCTTAACAATTGGCAAACAAGTCACCTCTGCAGATGTCTAACCTTCTAAACATCTCCAATCCTGCTGATGTTTTGCTTGGATGGCATTCATTTATAAAGCGTCAGATGCTCCCCATGTCAGCATCTGCTCATTCATGTGGTAACTATTCTATTAGGGGATCAGGATTTCAGCCATTTGAAATTAAAACTGGTATGACATTGACAACAGCAGTTGGTGTGATGGATGTCAGCCTGCTTCAAAAGAGGATGTTGCTTTTAAAGGGAAACACCAAGAAAACATGGCTTAAAAAGCCACAGGCCTTGCCAGTATTAAAGGACAGGATTAACATTGGTTTAGAGGATTTTTCCAGTATATAACATTTTCCAGGAAATGATGAGGTGAAGAACTCTATCTAGCTTATGTCTCCATACTTCAACTAGTTTTGAGCTCTGTGTACATGGCGTCTATGCTGCTGCAGAAGCATCTCAGTTAAAGGTTAAAATAAACTCCTGCAGGCCAACACATCATACTTCTAGAGAGGTACATTTGTTTGCTCTCACCTACACTGACTCTCTTTCTTCAAATATGCTGTGACTGTGAATCCCAACTGATATTCATTGCTGCTCTCCAGAGAAGTGCACAGGTATCCATACTTAGGGATTTTCTTAAAATAGCACTGAAAAAACAGCCTTTGCTGTTAGGTTTATTCTTTTTGCAGTGTTTCTCCTTTTCACAGTATTTTGTTCACACGATTTAGTAATTGTTTCCTAAATCACTACTTCTTTTTTACTCATATTAGTATGTGGGAGATGCACTTGTTTTAAAGAAATAATTTTGTTAGAACTACTTAAAAATATAAAAGCAAATATTTTTTCACACAAGTTATGGCGGCACTAATATTTTAAATGAAATAAATTAAATCATGAACATTGAAACAAAATCTGTCATATCAGCCACAAATATTAACCAATTTTAAATTTAAATGTTTCATTTTGGAATATACCCCACGTTCTCCTAAGGAAACAATGATTACCTCTGATTGTCTCTTGTCTCACTTTAGTTTACTTTCCCATGATGCACACACGTTCCTGGGGCTGAGCAACATCAGGTATCTCTAAATGATGAAACAAATGAAGTCAGGCCTGACATCTACAATTCCTGAAAGGTGCTGCTGCCATGGATCTGCTGCAGGGCATGAACTGAGTATCTCCTAAGAGACGCAGTACATATGGCTATGCATGATGTCAGGTAAATATTCCCAAACACTAAGTGCTACTTTTTTGTGTAAAAATACTATTTTCTTACTCAAGACATGCGAAAAAATTCATTCCTTTTTTGAAAAGAAAAATAAAATATTTACAGGAATAATGAAATTTCCTCTATTGGAAACACTTTATAATCCATGTGAATAGCAACATGAAAATACAATTAAATAAAATATATCCAGCATGAAAAAATAATTACCTATAAATAAAAAAAAAATCTGAATCATACATTTACAAACCAGGATCACACTACATGCAAACCAGAAAATGGAAAATATATTTCTGAACATTTATATTTTATTCAAGGAATGGATTTTTTTCACTTTAAGCAGCTGAAGTCCCCACTGTGTCCCCAAGAGGCCCAGCCTGTCTCTGGCCTCTTCACCATGGCCTTGTCTTGCCATGGTGGCTGAGGCTGCCCTGGATGTCCCTCTCTACTCTGGTTCCTGGACTGGGCACAGCAGGATGGGCACCAGACCATAGGGAGCCAGCAGCACTGGCAGCATCCTGCTGATGCACACTCAAATTGATTTGTGATCTGTCCCATAACACAAAAAGTGGGAATGTGTTAACAGTGGAAATTAGAAGCAAGGATTACCAGAGACTCTTTATTTAACTTTTGTATCAAGGCTAGCTTAAAGCAAGGATACAGTCGAGCACCTTTGCTCAATGAATTAAGAAAAAACTATCAAAGTTAATATAGTCAGCAAAGCTTCAGAGTTGCTCCTAGGGTGCATCCTGCGACCAGTGAAATGTCAGACCATCTTGGAGCCAAATTCCCTAAGTGCCTTTCTTAAAACAAGGTATGGTCTAAACATTCAAATTTGATCCAAACAACTTCTCTGTTAGAAGCCATGTTTGGATTCAGTCACGTACTTGATCCTGCAATAGTCCCTTTCCTAAAAAAGTCCGTGACTCATAATGCTATCAGGTTGTTTGAGCAGGGAGTACAACAGCACCTACCACTCACTGCTTGCTGAGTGTTGTTAGTCTGAGCCTGTAAGCTATGAAGAACATTGGCCATTGTGAAAAAACCACTGCACAAGATGCTTAAAAATTTGCTATTCAGCATTGCAGCAAGATACCTATGGCACTGGTTTTCCTGTGCCTCAATTGCTGAAGTCTGCTACACAACCTGCATATAACTAACTAATCCTGAGCTGCACCAAGAGCAACTTCTCCTACTTTCAGATATTCCCCTTTCTGTTACCCCTACTCAGTAATTCATCAGACCTACAATGTAATTACCCCCATAGCTCCCCAGGAGTACAAGTTACAACCATGCCTTAGAAAACTGTCAAGTCCTCCAATAAACTTGCTGTATCAAAAAACTTAAAAAACCTATTAACTAGATCTAGCTTCCTGACAGCAAACCCATCTGCTGTCTGATATAAAATTTATTTTAAACAGCATTGCAGCTGAGAGTCATGATGCTAGCTGAAAAGTCTCTGTCTGTGCCAAACTCTGCTGTAGTGCCAATCATTTGTTGTGACCAATCTGCTATAAACGACAGAATATGGACAAATAGGCATTTAAAGACAAGAATGAAAGAACTAAAAAAAAGGCACATGGGAAATTCTTTCAAGGACAAGGGACAGCATAAAGGCAGCAATGGAGATGATATGAAAAACAGAGATAAGAAAAGTTAGAGGACGCAAAACAAGATTCAGCTGCTGACAGGCACTCTACTTCATTGCACTGAAAAATACTGATTTGCTGTGAGATTGGTAACTGTTACACTGGCAAATCTGAAAACATTTAAAACAGTAAGAGCATATATCAATAAAGATTTCCAGCTATCTACTATTTATGTAACACCTAGGACAATCTCCATTCAGAATCTTGAACACAAAAAGGTGCCTATATGGCACTATTGTTAGTAATTTATTATTAATTCACCCTTCTGTAATGTATTGGTTTAATAATGTAATTAATAATTTGCAGCATATTTGACAAGCAGTCTGCCTATATGACAGACACAACAAATTGGTTTTTATACGGCATTCTCATAAATTTGTCACTAAAAATTTGTAAAAACTGTATGTTAATCAAGAGGATCTGTTATTTTCATAGAACAAAATTTAAAATTAGGTTTAATTAGTATTTTTTTTCACACTGCTAACATTAGTTATGTAAGAATTAGAAAAGATCTTTCTCTGGATGCTTTTTAATGAAATATCATTATAAGTCTCTGCAGCTTCAACAGAGAAGCTAATTTTTCAGTAACATACCGCTAGATCTCCTAGAAGGTTTCCATTGTAAAAGAGATGCCCATGTTCTTCTGTTTAATCTTTCACATTAATTATTAAGCAAACCAAAACTCAGTAATTGTTTCTTCCTCTTAAGAGGAATTTATTAAAAAGTTCTCTTTTTTTTTCTACAAGTTCACTTGTTCTGTCTTTAACTGGACTGATTCCATACCATACAGAAGCTGTAGTCTAGATGCCTCATACTTCCTTTCTCCCATAGATCAACCACGTTTCCAAAGATAACTTGTAAGGATTCAAACTTGCATACAGAGATGTATACCAGTAGTAAGAGCAGGTTTATATTAAGTGGAGACGTCTTATAATTTTTATTAGTATGTATTTAATATGCATACTACATTTCACTAGGAAGATCCCAAAGCATCCTAAACTATATTCTAACTCACCATCTGCTAAAAAATACTTCTGGATTATTATTTTAGACAGAAGTACAGTTGCAATAGTTACAACTAAATTTAGAGGAAATAAAGAGCAAATATAAAAATTACTATGAACTAGCATTCTAGGACAGTTAACAAAGAATGTCGGTGCTAAGAGGATATAATTTTTCGTCTATAATAGAAACTGCATAAAAGCAAACAGGGTAGATAAGCTTGCCCCACACATTTTTTATAAAGTATTCTGTCTTTGTTACCAGGACAAAATATTTATTTCACTTTATTTGCTGCAGAGTACCTCCCTAAACAGGCTAAGTATATATCTGTATTAGCTTTGGAAATCTTACTTATCAATGAGACTTGCATTTTACTAGACATCATCTAGCAAGATTTAGGCATCATTGTAATAAGCAGTAATAGAAATTAGAGAAGATACAGTCAGTACTGTGAATTTCCCTTTAAGGTTTTTCCTTTTTCCTCCATCATTTCATAAGCCAAAAATTTGCATCAGTTCATCTCAATAACCCAAACAATTAACCATTTGCACACTAGGTTGTTATTGGACTTGTCAGCATATAAAGGCTTTTTTGCATCTTGTTCCAGTTGGGTAACAAAACTTTCTTACCTATTGACACATACTCAATCCAGTACTGCAGTCTTACTCTTCCAATAAAAGATAATGCACAGTATTTTGCTCTACTATTTTTCCTTCTTATTTTCCACTCTGCTAAGACCTCTCAGTCTTGGCTTTATAAAGTGACCTATAGCACCCTACGCTTATAATATTCTGTTTAGTGTTCTTACATTGTTTATAATATTCTGTTTAGTTTCCATAGAGATGTCAAAGCCATAAAGGTTTACTTTTGCCACAGCTCTGACATGTGTCTGTTGGGCAGCTCATTTAAAAGACTGCATTGGTCCAACTTATAAAATAGGCATTTTACTTCAGCAGGTTGCCATCCACACACTGCAATAATCTGGCATCTATAATCTATAATTGCTCCCTGAGAGTGCTACCATGCTCCCACTCCCCTGCACAGAAGTGGAAGAGGTCCTGCTCTTGACCGTGAAGGTCTCAGTCCAGACAAATGAGCCGTGGATGCTCAGGAGAGCACGTGTACATGGCCAGAATAGCTTCAGTTACAATGGCTGGCCTGAAACTGGTATTATTTGTTGTTTGTGTGTTTTGATATCACGGCTTGGCTTCCCATCTAATTAATACTGGTGTAGAACTGGAGCCAACCAGTGGAAGTCCCACAAAACTCCTAGTAAAATGCTTGGCATATGTGAAACCCAAAACTTGAACAATGTTCATTTTTTAAATGGTTAGTCTGACTAATTCTGTAAGATATTTTCTCTATTTTCTCATAGAAAATAGTCAAATGATACCATTTTTATAGCTGCAAAGACACGGGCTTTGTCAGCCTGTGTCACAGTCCTTATACACAGCAGGCAAGAAAAGAGTAAGCACGAGCTTCTTGACAGAACACAGAGATTAATTTATCTTTGCCACCTCCTTAATTTGAGAGAACAATGTTGAAAACCTACTTTATTTACGCCTACACTGTATCAGGCGCATGAACAGAACTTTAGTCTTTTTAAAACTAGAATAACAGATCATTTCATTACTCCTCCAGACACTTAGACACCACTCATAAAGCACACTGTACTACTGAAATTTTCTGCATGTGCCTACAGTATGAATATATATGCATCTTAATGCCTGGCTTTTTTCCTCTTGGAACTACTTTCTTTTCTGTAAATAGTACACTACCAATGAATCCACCACAGAACCCACTAAAAAAGCTTTCTGAATGTCAAAGCATGTGAGTCATGCCAGGTTAAACTGAATCCCACCAAGTGACTTTTTAATGACTGGCTTGTGTTAACCCATAGGTGGAAATAGTGCTGGCAAGACCAAGATTTCAAAAGTATTCATAACAGATTATTCAAGTGATAGTTTTACCTTCAGAACATTTGATAGGAACCTGAAATGCATCATACAACTGCATCTCTTACAGTATTATGATCAGGTTTCTCTTCCCATTCAACAAATCAGAAAACTGGTTCCTTGGACCAGCTTCTCACATATCCTCAGCCTCTCCTTTCTTTGAAATTTTTACTGGGACTCCAACCTTGTTATTTTAAACAAATAGCAGAAGTTCATATATCTGCATTGGACACAAAAGTGAAATATCCTGAAGCTCTTTGCTTCTAACCATTGCAGGGTCATTTCCTCTTGTTCAGCACCATAACCACTTCCAATCACATCATGTGCAGATACATTCATGTCCTCAGATGAAGACGTATTCTTACCCATGTCAGTCACCTTCACTGTCACACAAGAATCTCTGTCAGTTAATAAGACTAGAAAACAGTATGCAAAATATACTTTCCATATCAATGCCAGGCTTCACACATTAACATTCTGACCTTAACTATTTCCAAGGACTGATCAAGCTCTATCCCAGACTTTGAGCTGCCCTACTATCTCTGCCGTGCTGCAACTTCTGCCTGAAGTTTACCTGTCCCTCTGTTATCCTCTCTTTAAATTGTCCTAACCCAGTGACCTCCATTTCATAGCTGCTCTGCAAGATTCAAATTGCAATGTGAATTTAAATGTTAAAGAGAGGTTGACAGGAAGAGCAAAGCATAAAGTTATCTGAAATAGGTTATTTGCAGAGATTCATTGCTTATGGACTGCAGTAATTAGATATCAATGCCTCAAATGTCTTGCATTTTTTAACGTGGAACTCAGGCTTGTGTATTATTTTCTGTCAGGCTGAACTGTCCAATATTACCCTGGAGACAGACTGCCAAGTTCATTAGCAGAGGGTACAGTGGCAAGCTGCTCTGTAAGAATGCCAAGACTGTCTGCACTTCCAAATTTGAAGCTGCTTTTGTGGATGCGCCTCTTGAAGGCTGCTAAATGTTCCTCTGAATTCTCCAGAGTTGGTATAAATTATCTTTTTCATCTCTTTCTGCATTAAGTAATGAGAGTTCAACTTTCACTTCCTGCTCATTACTCAAATTCTCTTACAAAAGGTTGTAGCAGGGGAGATTTATTGAATTTAAAATGTAGCAGATGAAGCACACTGCTCAGTAATGGTGTCTTCCATTAATTCAGAAAAAGAAAGGTCCTACAGTAAACCAGTTGTTTAGAGGGCTCATTCTCATACTTGCTTTATCCCCTCTGCACATCTCTGTCTAGTGCCCAACAGCATACTCTTCATTCACATTAGCAGACATTTTGAGACAGAGCAATTCTGTTTACACTTTTTCTTTCCCAATGCTTAAAGCATGCTAAAACCATTTTTCACATATTATTGTTACCTGAGCTTCTTTTGTACCCTTTCAAGACCATGTAGTCAATGGATTTCTCAAATGGACAATTTGCACAATTAAGTTGTTCTTCAAAAGGGACACTGTGAATGAACTGGGCCAACTGCAGAGCATATAGGACAGATACCCACCCAAGACTAACGTGATCAGCGCGTTTTCTGTGTTCTCCTTTTCACTGTATTCCAATAGGCTCTAACAGAAATTTCTTATATTGTTTATGAAGGAGAGGGAACTGAGAGACAAATATATAGCTACATAAAAACATGATGAGCATGTAAAAATTAAAGTAATAGCATAGACCACAGCATAGCTCCTCATTAAAGATACATATTGGGGATTTAGAAATAAGATGTATCTCCAAAGAGACTAGAAATAGCCGGTTAACACTAACAAATACTGTTTCTTTTTTTTAACCACATTTAAGAATATTTTGACATTTAAAATTTGCAGAATGAACTGTAATTCCCTCACTATGCTCCATTTATCAGAAAAAAGTGCAGAATTCAGAAAAGACAGGAAGAAATTGATAGTCTGGTTCCAACTCACAGTGGCCTGAAACAATTATAGCTGTGATGGCGACTTGGTCTCACACATTTTTTCACTAATCAGACCAGGATACAGCACCAACTGTATTACACATTTGTAAATATCAATGTAGACATTCAGTAGCTTAGAACCCACTTGAATGCTTTTGCTTACACAGGCCCAAAAAAACTGTTATAGTACCTGCCACATCATGTACTTCATGGCACAGTAGCAATTTGAACCTTATACACGTAAGTAATTATTTTTGTCTTTTACTTCCCAAAAGAAGTCACAGAAGTATCTAAAGAGAAAAATCAAAACACTCTTCTATCAGAATCTGTACCCAGTTGTACGGACGTGGTGACAGACAGAATTATCCTGTAAGTTACCAGACAGTACTGTTATCTTTCTAATAGCTAACCAAATTTCCCCCGTATTATAATACTCAATATTTCAGAGCACTAGTTACTATCTAAATACTGAAATACTGACTTTGAAATACAGGTTACTTTTTAAGAGCCTAGCATTTCCTTTTGTAGCCAGAGAACTAAAAGCTCAATGATACATTAGACAACATATTCACTGTGCATTGTTCTGTTGACAGGACTCTACATTATCGGAAGACAATGAACACATCAGTACCATAAACTTGAATAAAAGAGCTGAAGGAGGAAAATGCCAAAATGTGGGTTTGACCTCTCCAAGGATCACACAGCTATGGTTGTAATAGATGGAACCAGAAATAATAGCATTTTGAGACCAGGAAATAAAAATGCTACCCACAAAGTGGATGGGAAGTCACAAGATGCTAACCAAATAATTTACATTGTTCTCAAAGTTCATCTACAAATGTAAATAGCAGAGGACAAAGAAATATCAACAAAACAACTGAAAAAATGTAGGAAAGAATACTTCAGTTCTTTTTCTGTACGTCTGTGTACAGTATCCACTTGTACTGTATTCTTGGTGTTTAGACATACTATTAAGATTTGCCTTTATAGGCTCAGTCTAAGGCTCACTTAAGTCAGTAAGATTTTTTTCTTTTGTTACAATGCTTATGAATTTTGTCTTCGGTTAAGAAAGGTATTTTCTGGATAGCTAAATGACTTCTTAAACAGCAAGCCATGGTAAAGACTGTGCACAGAGTGTGAAATTGTGTGCATTTGTGTGTTATACAAGAAGCAATATTTTCCCTGCCCTGTAAGCCATGAAGCAGCACAAGATTTTATAAACCAGTGTACCAGGACAACCAAGTACTGTAAAAAATGAAAAAAAAAATTAAAATCTGTCAATCTATATTAAGGTTCATCTCATCTGTATGGAAGACCTTCTCTTTAGTAAGCATATTATCTCATCAAAAAGTAGATTAAAATCATACTATCCATCTCTGTATTTGTACATCTACATACAGAAATGACAGGGAGTAAAGCAAGAAGTAATTACTGCTTCACAGCCGTAACACTTAAACATATTGGGCAACCATTCTCTGAAAAGCAGCATGATTCAAGTACAGTTAATTCAATTTAAAAAAATCCAATATGAATGAAAAGGTCAAAAGACATTGGACTTGCTCAGAACTGTCAGAAAATTGAACTGAAGCCACAGGAGAGCACTGACAGGAAAAACTTAGCACTCTCAGATCTAATTTGGTCAGAACATCAAGACCAACATTCCATCACTTGTAAAACTTCTTTGGTGCAGTTAAAAGCTAAAAGTATGCTGCACTCAGTTGTTTATTGGCATGGCAATTACAGCCTTACCAGAATTTTACAATATGCAGCATCAGTGTCCTTTTATTTATGAAAGCACTTAGATTTTTCCAAATAAAGAAAGATAATTTTAACCAAATATAACCCTACAATAAGCTTAAGATCAAATACAGGCTTAATAAAATCTGAAGGCTATTTCCCATGACATAATTAACACAGACCAAAAAAAAAGAAAAAAAAAAAGAAAAATAAAATGACCAGCAACCAGCATAAACCTACTACAGCTGGGAAAGTAATAGAAAAAAGAAAAGTGGTAAAACCAGAAACAAAATATACACCTTTTCTACAATATATACCAGTCGGACAGTCTCCATCTCATTGAATTTGTGCTGAATCACAGCCTCACCAAAATCTGTTTTGAATGAAAAATGCTTCCCTTTACATTACCTGTGTGACTTTTGAAAGAAAAGTCACACAATAGAGGAGAAAGAGAACACAGAAGAAGAAAAGTGCTTTGTATTTATATCAAAGTGGGGATGTGCAAACAGCAGCCACTTGCCTGGCTGGCCACACAAGCTTTTACTGAGAGCAGCCAGCAGTGGCAGGAACAGCACTACAGGTGGCTGTTCCAAGGCTGCAATGCCAAATGCAAAGCACCCTTATGGTCTGCTTCTGGTTGGAAGAGGAAATGAGACAAATCTGTGGTTTCTGGCCACAACGGAGCAGCACTCCCATAACAGATGTGAAAGACATGGTGGGACATTTACTTTGCACAGACAGAGAAGAGGCAGCGAAGCAAAAAATATGAGGAGGAGTGAGGAAAATGCCTAGATGTTAGAAACATAGTCCTCAAAGAGATAATAATATAGCATTTATAGTAAAACAGGGAGTTTTGAAAACAAATGATTGTTCACCTTGAATATTAACATATCTATATATATAAGTATACATGTATGTACGGCTGTATTCATGTAGATGAGTGCTACACTCCATCAGAAAATATAGCTTTATGCTAACATGTCTTATGTCTAATAGACCTGTACTTAGAATATTCAGACAGACATACAAGTGTTTCCAGTCTTGGAATAAAGCTGCAATAACATTAAGAAGTATCAGAGCAAGACACATAACTTATTTGAATACAAGGCTTTTGGCTACCAGTTATTCTAGACAAAATTACATAGAACAGAACACCAAGCTGTAAATATTCCCAAATAAAAAGTTGCAAATGCACATACCAGCAGAGTGACATGAGTATGGAATTCATACACTAAAAACCAGATGTATTATATCTGCTACGTCTCCATTTTAGATGTGTATGGAGTAAATCTCTTTGGGTAATATCAGTTGACAGAACTGATCACCTCCCTCACATTCAGCTCCATATTGACACTGCCTCCTTCAGAAATGATGTTTCATAAGAGGAGCCCATTCTACCACCCTACTGATGAGAGTCATCTAGTGCTGTCTTAAAAAAACCACCCTCAAGACCATTTCAAAGCTAACACTGGGATTTTTTCCATAAGATCTGCCAATATTTGTGTAGATAAGTTTGAGTTAATGTCAGAGTGAAACAGTTGTTATTATTACCATCAACATCATCACTGCTTTTGAATTCTCAACATAAAAAGTCACCTAAAAAAAACTGATTGGGAAATAATATCCAAGAAAGAAAATAACAATATCCGAGAATTCTTCAGTCGTTCCCTATTATGGAGCAAGATATCCTAGTGCTATCTGGATCCCTTACATTATTTTGAAGAGCTCTACTCAAAATTTCATCTATATTTTATGGAATGACAAGAGGAACTCCGAACAATCCATTCATCTCTTATTTTTTCAAGCCATTTCCAAAATATGTTCAAGATGTCTTAGATTATAAGGTTGAGGAAGAAGATAAAATGCTTCAGGAAAAGACTCCAAGAAATCTAGAACCTGAGTTCACACCTAAAGAAAATACTACTCAGTGAGTATTGCTTCTGTACCATGATCTTTGAGTCCCATCTGTGGGGTTTTTCTGAGTGGAGAGTAACAAGCAGATGTGAGAATGCTTGCATGAGGATAACTCAGTGAAACAAAGAGTCATACGATAGCATCTCCCACCAATCTTTAACACTATTGATCAGGGTACTCCTCTTCATACAAGACAATGCCTGCCCCTCAATCTTCATGTGCTTTACAATCTCTATTCTATTGGAACCCCTTCGGCTGCTTAAACTTCCCTCAAAACCAGAGAACATTTGAAATCACCTTCCCACCTCCTCAATCTAACTCTTGTCCCACTCTTCACTTCCAGTCTCTTACTGACTTTATATGTTTCTTTTAACAAACAGCAACAACAATAATAACAAAAATAATAATCACCACCATACACATTATTTTGAAACCTGCTTTTATGCTAGGAACATCACCATAATTTATTTACTCCACTTGAATAATAAACCAGAAAATAAAACTTTATCTTTCCATGCTGTTACATTTTGCTTTCAATTTTTAATTTTTCTTCTTTATTTTCTGGATCTAGTTTTTGCCACATACTCCAGTATAAGAAGGCACAGTCAGGACTGAAGAAACAACCAGAGCTGCAAAAAAGGAAATGGGTTTTGTAAACAGCACAACTCCATGTGCTAGAGATCCAACAATCCAGAGCCTAGCCACAGCTTTGCCAATGACTTACTCTGGGAGCTTAGTCAAACCACTCAACCTCTTAGTCACTCAGCTGCCCTTTGGAAAGCACTATTTTACCCTAAAATAAAAGCTGTTGCACATGCATGATAATATCCAGTCTTTAATTTAACACAAAGCTCTCTTAAAGGCTTATACCTATGTATGGCAGCATAGACTCCTTTCATCTTGGAGAATAAAGGGCCCTCTACTGTGGAAATGCTGAATTCAGTTTCTGATGATCCTATTTGAATGTTAGAAACATTATCACTTAACATTCAAAATAAAAGGAAAAAATTCCTCAGGGAGGAATCTCTACTGGTTTAGGAGGTTTTATTTAACTTACATGTTCTCCACTCCCTCTCCCTCAGATCTAATCAGCATGTCCTATATTAAAGACATAAAATGTAACTTTAGTCAAACAATTTAAATTAGTTATACAGAACTTGGAGCTATCAGTTTTGTTGAAGCCCCAGGTGAATGGCACTTCAGCTCTATCAAATTCAGCTCCAGCAGTGAGCACCAAATCTCTCAAGGTTATTTTCTATCTGTAATGTAACCCAAATCCATCAATTATATAAATTCCTTTGGGTTAAAAAGTTGTAATAAATTGCTCTTGCTCTAAGAAGATGAATTTGATGAACCTGTCAGTATTATTAGCAATAATAAGCTGTGAATATTCTGACACATCCTGATAGTCAGAACACACAGCTAAAGGCTCAAGATTTAGCAATAAATGTACAGTAACAATGGGATCTTTCACTGGGTGCTCACAGCCAAGTCAAATGTTTAATTTCTTTATTATCTTTACTAGTGTGTAGACCAAAAAACAGCCCTATTCTCCAACTCTGACATTTGAGAAGTAATGTATACATGTGTTGAGAGGACGGCATTTTCATACAATTCATTATTGAAGGACACAGATTAATTTAAATCCAACCCTTTTAGAATCTTGCAATGTATTCAAACTGATACAGTGCACTACTTTTTTCTCTAAGGCAGTCCAGGCAACAGCCAAGGTCTTCTGTATCATCCCTCCCTGCCTGGCCTATTTAATAGCAGAGCAGAGCTCAGATCAGAGGGTTGTTCTGGAGAATAAGGAATCTCTAACAAGGGAATTTGAATATTAGAGCCAGCTTGGCCAGAATTCTGAAAGGCTGGTTGGGAGGGCAATATGAAGAATCAAGATCCTTTTTTGTGTTACTTTTTCCTAAGGGGAAAAAAGAAATGAGGTCTCATCTTGCTGTATTGGTTTATGCCAGATAAAGACCGGAGGGAAATCAGTCAATAGGACAGACACCCCCAGAAGATCCTTTTGCACATTATTATGTAAACATTAATTTAGTCCAGTTTTGTAAGCTTCCTCACCCTTTGTTCCTCAACAATTTTGGTACCCTTTCACCAATTCAAATTAAGTTGAGATGAGGCTCCCAAATGTGTTAAAATCCCTGTAAATTTGGTAAAATGCAATTGCATAGAAGAGAAATGGAAATTCTGAAGTGCCTCTACTGGCAGACAGGCTACAAAATAAGGTCGTCTCTTTTGGATACAAAAGGGTATAAACAACAGTTTCACTTTGGGATATAAACCCATAGGAAGTCAAGCTTCAAACATTCCACTGCTAAGAAGAAAGAAAGTGGGGGGTTTACACATTTTACAAAGAAAATGTGGGGCTTTTTAGCAAATTGCTAAATTTACCATGCTTCTTTCAAGCTGCCCCAAATATCTGCAGCAATACTGCTTGCAGAGGCTGCTCAAGAAAGTACAGAACCATCTCCCACCAGCACTGCCTCAACACAAACCTATTTTTGGAGCAGCATTCCAGTTCTAGAATAAGTTCAGGTACAACCTGCCCACTTCCCCAGGTAGTCTGATGTTTTGCTAACACAGGAAATCAAGCTCTATCTTAGCACAGGCTCGAGATTATTTCAATAGAAGCAGTATTCTATAATGGTGATTATCTTTTTTAATTTCTTGCCCAAACTGATGCAGCACCCAGACTCAACATGAAACCTCTTCTTGTCCATATGCATTAACAGCTTGTGTAATTGCCCTTTATCAATTTCTCCTCAAAAAACATGGTATTTTCTCAGATGAAATAAGGATCTCATGAGTTAGTTCGCCTCAGACCTGTAAACTATTAACACAAAATTTGAGGGATGGTCATTATAGTGGGCTCACTGGAGCCTCTGGCATGGGTAAAAGCTTCCAGGACAGGTTTTCAGGGGAAGGTTTTTATTTGCAATTTATAGAAATGCTGGAGGATATCTATGCATGCTCAACTCTTTCATAATATTTTATTCTCTTACATAATTTCCCAGTGAGGTTCTTTGTCTCCCTGTCTCTGTTTCCTCTCCTTTAAATTCTTTACACTGCCTTCCTCACTTGAATTCCCCTTCCTCACACAATTAAATTCCTTCATTTGGGTATTTCACTCCTTCCTAACATGGATTCTGCCTTCAAAGATAAGAGCAGTTAAATATAGATTATACAGAACAGATTTGTCCAGGACACATTACTCTTTAGAGGACAGGTGGAGGAGACATTTGTGCTTTAATATAATAGTAAATACGCATGAGACAGTGCTCCCAGCAGCACAGCTACACATAACACCAGATTGCTGGCAAATGACAGATAGACTTTATCCTGAATCCTCAGTGGGGAGCCCAAATCTGTGTTTTTTAAACCCATCTGGAGTATTCAGTACCCTTGGTGCAATGAAGCCAACACAGGAAAAATGTGAAAAATGTGTGGTTTTTTTCTCTTTGTCTCTCTTTCCTTTTTCTCTAACAGTTCCAGATCCTAATTAAGATGACTTTTTTTTTTCCCTCCACTGGAAACACTTTAGCTTAATTAATTCTGACATTTCAGTCAGCACACTGTGAGCTTCCTCACAATTCTGCAGCATTTAAATAAATAAATGAACAAACAAATAAATAAATAAATAAATAGCTTATCTCCCCAGCAGCTAAGATAGTTTATTCAGCTTCATGGAAGAGCAGACGGACAGAATCTCTATTTACCATAAGACATCTCTCACCCCAACCCACACATTTTAAAGGAAGTACATTCATACCCTCATGTTTTTGCTCAGTAAGGAACAACATAAATTTAGAGGGAGGAAAGGAGATAGAGGTAAGAAACCAAATTAATGGCCCAGGTTTAAAAAAGAAATGAGAGAGATGTTCCACTGACCACTGTCAGCCCAGGAGGGCTGCTGAGTCCAGTGTGATGAAAGGCCCACAGTAAGTGAAAGGGACAGCGGTGAATTTGTGGTGGTTCGAGCAGCCATGGGATTGTGGAAATCAGCACTAAGAAATGTGGATAATGGCACAAGCAGCTGCCCAAGGGAGGCTCAGGGAAAAAGGATTAATGACTGTCGAGACCTGCTCCCCTTCCACTCCTTCCCTGAAATGCCAAACTGCTGAGCCAGTTATCAATCAAGAATGTGAAATACATTGGCGGATTGATTGGGTTTGATACAGTGGCAGCCAGCTATACTTTTGAAACACTCCTTGAAAACAATTTTTACTGTGCAATGCTGGAGAAAGCCAACAAATAATAAACCTGTCAGAGTACTCACCGAGTGCTCGTAAATACTAAAGCTGCTGCAGTGCCTTGCAGCTGCAAATGGGAACCATTCCAAAGCCTGAAAAATCGTCAATACTTAATCGTTGCATCTGATATCAATTCTAATTTAAACTTCTACTCTCTCTTCCCTCCTGTCTTATCTTCCCTCAGCAGAAAACACACGAGTCTTAATAAAGAGCACGCTGGTATCTGCCTTTTCTTTTAGTGAGAAAGGCATAGTCTTCTTTTCAGCCACTCTCCATCTCTCCAGTAATTTATTCTGTTCTTCTAAGCCCATTTCAGGTTCAAAAGTTTTTAAATGAGAGAATGAGGCTATATAATAACCAAGGACAACCATGTAGCCTTTACGCAGGCAAAACTAAGTCAGCAGCACTTTGCTTGACCAAAGGCAGAGTAAAGCTCAGTCACAGTATTTTATCTTGCCTTTGCCACAGAGAAAGCAGAAAGAAGTTTTCACTCTGTATCAGTGATTGTCTTCCCATTCTTAAAATGGAGAAAGACAACAAGAAATAGACTTTGATACCTGTAGAGACATGAGCATGTAAAGCAGATGTGTGATTTTTGCAGTATTTTTGGCCTTTCACCTTGTACACCAGGCCTAATGAAGTCCTGATCATTCAGTTTTAAAAACATAAAGAAATCCTCATCAAACACTGAAGCTATAGAAAATACACAGCTTTTTGGCATAGCTTATCTAAGTATCTTGAAGGGTTTGCAGAGTTGTACCCTTTTGTTTTCATAAAATCTCTCTCAAGACTATTCTTTTTCTTATCACCAGTGGGTACATGACAGTCTCTCTACACAGACTAAAAGGGCATATTCTGGACTTGAATAACGATCATGTAATTTCAAACACCATTTTTTTGCATTTTTATAGTACTTCCATTTACTCTTATTATTACTCCATTTACTCTTATTATTACTTCCAATTACTCTTCACAATCTTTAAAAATTATTCCAGAAAAAAATGCCAGCTTTTGTGAAAATATGGGGAATATATTGCTCAATAACATAAGACACACTGCCTCATAGGAAAGATCCCAACAACCCAGTCTTCTGTCTCCACCAGTGTCAACAGTAGAGACGTGCAGGGGAGGAGCATGAAGTAAATGCAGCATGATCCTCCTCTTACATGTTTCTGTCAATCAGCAATAAGCTTCTTAAAATATCTGGTCCTGTATGCTTTCTTGTAACTTCAAGGCAGAGAGCAACTTCCTTAACCCTTGTTGTAGTTTTATGGTGTAATTTCAACATAAATGGGAAATATCACACACACCAAACACACAAAAAAAAAACCAAAACAACAAAACAAAAATTCAGGATGTTAGCCAGCTATGCCCTGATCAAACATGGTTTGTAATTCTTAGCCAATATTTTCTTAAGTTTGTCTCCCCTTTAATGTTCTTGTTTAACTTGTTTGGATATAGGTAGGGTGTTTTCTCATGCTGTTACTATTCCTCTCCTTTTCTTTTATTTTCAGGTTTCATCACACTGAAATACCTTGAGCCCTTTGGTATATGAGACAAGGCCAGCAGAATGTTACTTCCTTATATATCAGGGATTTGGTTGGAAATATCGGATGTCTCTGTCCCAAAGGCATCCCAAGGTCCCATAGTACCACAGTCTGAATATATAAAAATACAAATATGGCAGCAGTAAGAAAAAAAATGCTGCTTAAGTGCATCAGAGCTGAACATCTTAACTTGGGACAGTGCTATAAGCATCTCCTTGATCTTGATGTAACTGCCAAACTTTTTGACTGGCAAAGTCTCTCTAATGATCCCCAAGGTTCTCGTATTCCATCTGTCTGCTGTTTACAACTTCCTAAAGACCACCCTCCTTCCTCTTGTCTTGGTTTCCATGACTCATTAAGATATGTTCAAAGCACAGCTGGTATGTTCAAAAAAACTGGCGAGAATAGGGAAAGAGAACATTGTTGGGCATCATTTCACAAAATCTCATTAACATTTATACTGAAAAATTAAAGGTCAGATAGATCTCAGAACTACCCAGGGCATAGCAATGTATTCAAAACTGCAAATCTAAACAGAAGCAGCAATGCTTTTAAAGTGCAATTTTATCAGTTAAGAAACAATTTTTATCTAGGATACTCCTTTGCTACATGCACTAAATCTGGAATTTGTAGAAATAGTTTTGCTGTTGTTTCACCTTTAGATTTGGGGAAATGAAGATGGGAGAGAATTAACTGTTCTGTGCAATTTCTTTGCATAAAAAGACAAAACTAATTTCATTTAAAGATTATGGCATGAAATTGAGACAGTTTTTGCAAACACATGACAGTAAGCCAGATTACATCATAATAAACAGAAAGTGTAAGTGGACAGTGGTGATTAATAGTGTCTGTATGACATGTACATGCACGAAGACATCAATTAATGTCCTGGTACTACAAAATCAAAGAATATCCCAAGTTGGAAGGGATCCATCAGGATCATCAAGTCCAACTCCAGATCCTGCAGAGAACATCCTAAGAGTTACACCATGTGCCTGAGAACACTGTCCAAATGCTTCTTGAACTCTGTCAGGTTGGTGCTGTCACCACTTCCCTGGGGAGCCTGCTCCAGCACCCAACCACCCTCTGGGTGAAGAATTTTTCCCCAATATACAACCCAAACCTCCCCTTATAGAATTTCATGCTATTCTGATGGGTCCCATCACTGGTCACGAGAGAGGAGATAGTGTCTGCTCCTCCTCTTCCCCTCAGGTGGAAGTTGTATCTGCAATGAGGTCTCCCCTCAGTCTCCTGTCTTCCAGGCTGAGCAGACCAAGTGACCTCACCCACTGCTCATACAGCTTCTCCTCACCATCTTCACAGTTCTCCTCTGGATGCTCCCTAGCAGCTTTATATCCTTACACTGTGGCACCCAAAACTGCACACACAGAACTTACTTGTTTTCATAAGATAATACTATTATCTTCCCCAATAAACACAAATAATAAATCTCTGAAACCTGTTATTATTTCAAAGATGCAACTGGCAGAGGGCATCTGGAAAGAGTTTTATGCATTTGAATATTTAGACCTGTCAACATTGCTCTGTTGCAATTAATTCAATGCTAATTTGCTAAGACCATCTTCCCTTTCAATAAGATCACATCGTGTTGTTGCTTAACTCCTTTTGATTTCAGCCATGTGAAATTTAAACTTCTAAATTTAAATGTCTTAGCTTTGCCATCAAGCCCAGATAATCTGCAGAGCTTGAATCTCTCTAATTCCTAAATAAGTAAATAAATAAATCCCATCTTCTTTGCTAAACATCAAGTACTTAGGAAGTGGAGGAAGACAACAGTAGTCAATCTTTGAACTCCTTCCCCATTCAACACTTTTAAGACATACTTCAATGCTTTCAAGAAAACCCTTAATCATACAAACAGGAGTGGATGCAAGAGAAACTGATTTCCGTTAACTTTATTTCTGGGAGCTCTTTGTATAGATTCTTATTTGAATCAGCATGAAACTTAGCTAGTGCACATCCTCCATGCTCAACATTCAAACCATAAATAAATATTCACTAATTTACCACCAGGGGAGCACAGCTCAAACCAAGTACTGTACCGTAAAGTTTATCCAATACAGACAAGTACTCACAGAAAACCACAAAACTGAAACTCATAACAATGCATACTATGAAAACATAATTACAGTTATATGACTACCTGAAATTTGATAGTATGCATTTATTATAAATGACCAATTAATAATATATTGCCATACAGCAAATTTAAAGTGCGTAACTCATTACTAGAGTATATTGCTCTGCCTCAACAGAGTGTTGATTTTAAGCCATTTCAGTTAATATTTTCAATATATCAGTCAGTTACAACTTGATACTTATTCTACCTCACTTCACTGAATACAGTGGTAGTTACATGGGGTTTTGGAGAAAAGGTTGCCATATGAGATTTCTAGGCAAAAAGCAAAAGAGGTTTCTAATGAAAGGATTTGTCACCATATCATATGAAAATATATTTGTAGGACCTTTTTTTATTTTCACCTCTTCCTGGACAGATAGTTATGGCATATGGTGATAAACTGCTAAGTAGCTATAATACATCACAACTACTACTCAGTATTTGCAAGGCATTAAATGCAAACAGGTACCTCTTTGTAGACAGCAGCACAATTTATCTCATAGGAGGGAGTTTGCATGATTATAAGCTTAGTGAATTCACTGAACAGAGGAAGAAGAGGGCACTGTGGAAAGGCCAGGTATTTCTGTGAGGGTGACACTGTCCCATCTATAGATCTCAAGATTTATTGTTCTGCCTCCTTATCTCACTGAAGGTTTCCTTGCACTGGCTTCTGCTCATTCTACATTATTTCGTCTTGGAGATCTGGGAACTCACAGAGCGTCTGGCATCATTGACATAACAGATCACTGCCATACAAAATTAGGATGTCCTGAAGCCTCACACAACCCAACCACCCTAAGGAACCCTCAAAAGTCAGCTGTATTATTCCAGCCTATCGCAAATAAAAAATAACTTTTTTAGCCTATATGAAAGAAATATCTGACCAGTAGACTAACTCCAGACATGTAGCAAAGAGCAAATACAAGGCACTCCCTGTTCCCACACATAGTGTCACAACCATAAAATAAATCGTTCTACCATTAAAAAATAACATAGAAACATGACACTTTACTCTTCAATAAAATGTACCTTGATAAGATACATTTTGTGAAAATTAAAATATTGTAGAATTACCACAATGAAACTTTATTTCACATAGAAAAATACATTGTTTCTTTGGAATTACATATAAGCCCCAAATATTTTAGTATTGTTTAACAACATGAAGAAAGAGTACTTTGAGTGTGGTATTTTCACAAATAAATATCTAGACAATGCCATAAGAATAGAAATTTTTAAGGTTTTCAGCATATTCAAAGCACTCATAACTCAGAATGCAACACTGATCAAAAAATCTTTCTATTCTTTATTTTCAAATTTTAATTCCTCTATATTGCCATAAGTTCAATGCATCAAAAAAGACTGAAGTAAAGCAAGTTCTTTTCATGTCATGTAGGAAAGGCTAAAATTGTTTTAGCCAAGAGAAATGTTCATTGCTTTGCCATTTTCATAATGTCTTTCATTTACTTCACATAACTATGAACTATAATACTGCAGAGGATCCATTACAGAAAAAGCAATAGCCAATTGAACAGATGGGAAGAAGAAATGGAACCACAAAAGGAGAGAGTCTAAGCTGTTTGCTCTGTTGCAGTTACGAGCTAATAAACTAGACCTTTACCAGAAATAAGAACCTAAGATTACCATTAACCTGTAA
The DNA here is from genome assembly GCF_963513975.1 of Fringilla coelebs. Taxonomy (NCBI): domain Eukaryota; kingdom Metazoa; phylum Chordata; class Aves; order Passeriformes; family Fringillidae; genus Fringilla; species Fringilla coelebs. The sequence goes on along the minus strand of NC_140032.1, from coordinate 30,361,113 downwards.
GACAGGAAAATGGCACTACAAACTCACCTTATATGTTCCCTCTTCCACTGTTTATTTCTCCCATTTTTCTTCATTTTTGTCATGTGCTCAGACCATTGGCCTCCAGAAATCTTTTTAACCTGCACATTGGAGGCCTTTTTAAGCACCCCTCCACTTAAACAGCACCTGAGTTGCTTACACAGAGGAAGCCAGCTGGAGCGGCCACACTTGTCTTTTTTCACAAATACAGAGCTGCCAGAGGTCTACACTTGGACAAAAAAAGCATTTCAAGCCAGTGTTGTTCCAGGACTACAAAAATACAGAATTTTTTTGAGGCCCCATGCGGAATACAAGTGATCACTTGATTTCCTGTGATGAAAAGACAAACTCTTCTGCACCAGAGGGGAGGAAGCAAGAGAAGTTCCAACCTGGGGTGTACCCTCAGGGTTTTTACAAGAACAGTCACATTTTCAGGTTGCTACCTCTAGCCACAAGCAGTTCCTGAGCATGGGTAACAGTCCAATTTCAAACTGCTGTTCTTTGTTTTATCACAATCTCAGCATTATATATTACAGAACTACAGTTTCCCATACAGTTCTGTAACAGCAAAACCTTTACAAAATGACAGACCATTCTTACACTATTCTTGGGAAAAATCAGAGTTTTAAATGGGAAAATAAGAAAATGTATGTCCTTAAAGTTGTTCTTTAATTATCATCTTCTTGTCATATTAAAATAAGGTATCTCTTTACTGAACTTGGCATTCAAACATTAAATTGGCTGATGTAGCGATTTGTCAGTGCACATAAATACTGCACTCACAGAAAGTAGATAGAAGTTCACACAGTTTAATGAGAATTGATGATGGTTCTGCAAATTCTCATCCCTTTTACAATGATTGCCAGGAGGGAAGGGCAAATGTGTGTCATGCTACGTTGTTACAATCTGGGTTTAAGCATTACTCTGTTCACTTAAAGAGCTGCTCTCCTGATCTTCCTAGTGTTCTGTAATTAGACAAGCTACCCATTTTTCTTCCACACTATTTGCAGTTTCACTGATTTATAGAAAAGGAGAAGAGTTGTTTATGACATACGAAATATAGAGCAGGTCATAAGCATGGATTACATAGTAATGTTCCATACAGAACATTTGGATTACTAAAATCTTACTTAGTAACACATAGGAAATGAAAGTATTGCTTGTAAATAAGAGTGAGGCACAACCACAATTTCAGCCTTAGACAGATTCCAATTTCACTTTTTGAGCTATGATTTTTATTTGTGCTGCAGTGATGTAAGGACCTGCTTCCACTCACTGAAGTCATCTTCCCTGAGACTACAGAGCACCTTCATCAAAAACCATATTGCTAGCATGAAGGTAACGAGGACAACCTGATCTCCAAAACATGTGGGGAAATACAGGGCACCCTAAAGAGAACAAGAAGCAGGCACATTAATACTGCCTGGTAAAGGAAAGAATGGCAGAATATGACTTTTCTACCATCTCTATTTAAATGAGAAATATATGCTTGACAGAAAAATCCAAAATTCAGGATACTAAAATAGATTAACTGTCAGCTTAACAATATTGTTTTTCTACTCATGGGCACCATTTCCCATTGACAAAAGTAAGACGAAGATCCCTTCAGGAACAGTAACACGTTTAGAATGTGTTCCTGTCAGGAATTAGCAACAGACCTTGCTGAAATCAGACTGGGTAGTGAAGAAATGCTATATATAATTTTTGTAGTTTTATAAAGAGCTTTTTTTGTAAATAAGGACTAACTCACAATTAATGGCGTGTAAGCATTTTATCTGTAAAAGAAGTGAGAGATTCACAGATATGTAGAGCTAATGATATGGAATTACTACAAGGTGTGAATAAAATGGTAAATCTACATCTTTAAAAATACCACTGTTGCCATTATTATTTGGATGTTAAATGAAAACATACCAGTTAGCTTTATTTGTTTGCTTAAGCATGTATTTATTTTTTATGCAATGCACTTCTGCAAGCCACTTTTCTTCCTCATATTTCTTCTCCCACCCAAAACATTAGATTTTTTTCAATCTCATTCTAGTTTTCTGGGGTTGAAGATCTCTTTTTAAGGCTATGGGGAAAAAAAACATTTTCCATATTTTTGTAAGATTAAAACATGGTTTACACTATGGGCTAAAAACTGGTTCCTTGGAAATTAACTGCAGAAAAGTTCAGAACTACAGTATGGCTCATCTGGAACTCCAAATTCCAACTGTTCATCCAAATACATGAAAACAGTAAGGTTTAAAAATTGAGCTGGAAATTTCACAAGCCTTTTGAGAATTATTTCATATTTTTCCCACTATTTGATCTGAGATAGAAATTCTCTAGACATTTTTCAGCTTCTAAGAACACAGTCTTTGAGAGACAGATTACAAGCTCCATAAAACTGAAAAAAATGGGATATGATGAATGGACAACTAACGGATTTCCTAAAAATATTTTTTTAAAAAAAGATAATGGTTCAATTTGCAATTTCTTTTGTACAAGTAAATTCACATAAACCACTAGCAATTTATTTTATTTCTATTGGTACTATTACATAATATGCTTTAAATTTTTTTTAAATTTACAGTTAGCAATTTACTTTGAAGCATTCAATTTACATGAACTAATAACAGAGTGGCAAAAGGTACCTAGCCTGTTGTCAGTAGAAAATGGTGCTGCTCTTTTGAATGAGTGAGCAATGCCAGGAAATTGCATATGCTCTCTGATCCAGCATGGACAAGCATGTAGTTTCAGCAGTCTCTCAAGAGTTCTTGAGTTTTAATGTGATATGCATTAAGGGAATATGCTGGAACTCTCATCATCTGCTGCAGTGTCTACTCCTCCAATACATCAGAGACAAGGTTATGTCAAGTGGGTAGACAGATTTGACAGAGATGGACAAGTTAAGTCAAAGCAAAAGAAAATTAAGTGCAGGTCTTGTAGAGAAAAAAAACTTAAGTCCACAAGGCATGCCTGATGTACAGGTCATACATCCCAGTTAGCTTCTTCTTGGTATTTCTATTTCTGGCAAAGTTTAAATGCAAGATGCATCTAAAATATCTCAGCCTTCATTTCAGCTGGCACAGTTGGTTAGCTTGAGTAGTTCATAATCGTCATCTTAAATCCAACAAAAATTGTTTCACAATGATCAGTATTTGCTCATTTTGAGTGCAACCATTTCTAACTCACCTATTAGTTCTTCAAGTACCAGAGAGCAATACCCTATACTCTAGTAGATTTTTTGCAACCTTATTTATAATTAAGCAAGAAATCTATTTATCGTTTTTATTGTTCAAGAAGGTTTTTCAAGAAAATAAAGATGTTTCAAGAAGTTTTCAAAAATATGAAAGGTTGTACCATTCTTTGGTGAGTCAAATATGCCAGCTAGCTTAGATCCATTCTATACAAAAGGATAACAAGGTTAAAATTAAGTACAAATGGCTGCAGATCCAGTTTGGTCTGAATAAACAGCATAAAAGGAACAACACTACTCTAAACAGACATTATTACAAGTCAGCCTCACCAAAGGAAAGTTTTTCTTTTCCTGGCAGTCCCAAAAACAGCTTAGAAGAGAACCCTTCTTACTTTGACCACAGGTTAGTGGGATTTAGAAATCACCCGTTTCAATTCTGAAATTATCTCTTCTCTCCTACAAATACAACTTACTAATTTCCTCTGACTGCTCAGTTTTCTCCTCAAGTTTTCAAAGGGCTCTACTAGGTAAGCTGCAAAGCCTGGTGTTTTGAGAGTTTTAAAAATTACTTTGTCATCCTTGCCTGCAGAGCTCCTCACATGCCTACACTCAGATGATCCATTAATGGGTTTTTATTTTCCCTCCTGCAGAGGAAACCCAGTAACTAATTTTCCTTCAAATTCCTCTGTGAAGTTCCTAAGAAGTCTCAAACTTTCCTCAAACCCTGCTCACTAAACCAACAGCTCCACCATTTATATTTTCCTACTTTATTCTTAGCTAATAGCTTCATGATCATACACATGCCTATAGAATGTATACATTCAGTGGGCTTCTTTATAAAGGTAATAATCTTCAATGCCAAGGCTGGATTGAAATGTCTCTAAGTACCCTGCACAACTAGATGTGCTCATATTTCACCAGAGCTTGTTAATAATTATCAAAGTAATGGAACGCTTTCTCTACATCAGGTTTTTACCGCTTCCTACCAGAGGCTAATTAAAATTGCAAGTCAAGCCTTATACATATTATTTTGGGATTTCTGAAATCCATACAAATAAAGGATTACAGAAGACCAATAACAATTGCATGGTTTATAAGAAAAACAAAAAATACTTCTTTCAAAAACCACAAAAAGCTCTTGATTGATGCGTGGCACATGACAACTCAGTTTGGTTCCTGATTTAGCCTAACCAGACTCTGTCTTTAGTTTTGGCTAAACAAAAATGATTTCTGCTCACACTAGCAGACACTTTTGTTACTCAGCCCAGCAGGAAGGCTACAAATTCAGTGCTTAGAAAGAAGTCTGATTTAGTGGAAACCAATAGCCCCCTAATATCCATGTTTTGGAGCACATTCATCATTGCAGCATTCGAGGTTGCAACACACTCCAATTAAAGTGAACACAAAAAAGAAGCCTCTATACATCTCAAATCATTCCCTGAACTGTGCTTTGACAAGGAGGCTTTGAAAAAGCTAATGGAAAGAAAAACGTTTTCTTTTTCACTGTAAAGGCAATAATGTTAGTACTCATTGATCTCACTGGAAGCAGACTGAATAGGAATCAACTTATAAGAAGGCCCTTGATCCTAAATTTGCTAATCTGATTTTAGGCTTTATTTTACTGTTAACGTTACCTGCTGTTTGTGCTCTTCAAGTGTGAAGAACTTGGAGCACAAAGGTAAAGTTTTAAGTGCTTTAAAATTAAGCACAAAAAAGGATCTTGATGCTCTTCCACAACGGTAACAAAACATGGTTCTAGCAGTCAGTATCTGCCATAGTGAAGTTCTTAGATATCTAATTGTTTTGTAAACACCAAAATTTTTACTTAGTATAGTATATCAAAGATTATTTGCAAAAGCCTTCTGAGATTATCAAGAAATTGTAGGAAAATCACTGATGATATTCCTGCAATACTTCTTCAGTAATTCAGCAGATACTGTGTTATTTAATTGCAGTATGACATTTGTAAAATGAAGAATTAAAGCAGAAACAAAACTAAGAGCTGCATGTGTTGTGTACTTTTTCTCCCCTGTAAACTAAACAATAATCTACCGTTAGATTTTCTTGTTCTAAGACAGGAACAAAGCCATCAATCCTGGGTTTTTAAAAAAATCTGAGAACAACTTTGTACTGTGTAGTAGAACAGTTTTGTTCATGATTCAGACTGACAGAGACCAGATAACATCCATGCTTAATTAAATGTCCTTTTGCTAAACCACTGAATTTGCTTTCTGCTCTGCTTCACAGAAGTATAATTCAGAAGAAAGGCTACATGAGTATGAAGTTTGTGCTTGCAGTAAGTTTTATATCATAATTCTGAATATACTTATGGAAAAAAGGGATGTTACCACAATGGTAACCCTATCTCCTCTATTCACTCCATCTGTTGGTCTATGTGTCAGGAAAGATGAGCCCTGGAACAACTACAACCTTACAAGCACATAGAAAGAAGAAAGAGAGATGGAGAAGAAAGAGAGATGGAGTCAAGGTAGATAAATACACATGCAGTATTGATAGGAGGCTGCTGGCATTTTCTTAAGTGGCAAAATAAGAGTGAGTGAGAACACATCTCACAAATCATACTGATTTCCGCTCCTAAAAAACAAATATTCAGTCATACAAACTTGCAAAAGTAAGTAGCTTTGAATTGTTAATACTGTTGTCTACAAAGTCTTCAGGCAAGCTTTTATTTGGGACTACACAAATTAATACTATTTTCCTTCTCATCCCCTCAGCCTCTTCTCAGTACAGCAGACTTCACACAAGGCAGTGAAAGGCTTAAACAATATCCAGTCTGAAACCCCTTGTGGCAATTCTTTTAGAGGCACTTTCAAATTCACTTGCCATAAATTCTCATAGCTCTGCATACTGGAGGTTGCATTTTTAACACATTACCAGCTGGGAGAAAGCCTGCTGCAACTGTCTTCAAACAGGGTTTCCATTTCTAAAGGAGACCTGTGCTAGCCAAGATGGTGCTCTGAACAGAATAACCATAGTTAAGCTTAATGGGATTTACAGATATTTAGCATCTGAAATGAAATTATTTTAGAGTGGGGAAAAAAAAATCAAAAGAGATGGACTTCTTATTCTTTAAAATAAGCTATAGCCCTGCAACCTTAAATGGAACTATCATGTTTTAGTGATCAGTGTCTACTTAAATATGCTTAAATTATACCTAGGCCTGGCTTTCAAGAAAACTCAAAGATTTAATATGTTATTGTTCCATTTTAAACAGAAAGAAAGCCAAATCTGTTTTAGGAAGTCAGACATTCCACATGTAAGTTTAAAAATCTCTCTGCAAATATGAAAATTGTGTCCCTCTACAGTAGGGCAGAGAAAAACATAATACTACATATTGTTTCAGTCTTTTAAAATCACCACAGTATCATAAATGCTGCCAAGAGATAACTGGCAGTAGCTGGAGACAATTTTCAGGGAGAAAGCTCAGATAAGCTGTTTTGCAGCGGTATGCGGGGGAAGCTTGGATAACCCTGTACTCACAGAAACATGTGTTTTCTTCAAAAATATGCTTCCCTTACAAAAGGCATGTTTTGCACTCTATTGGATTTGCTTGGCAAGGTTTTGGTAGAGAGGGTGCTACAGGGCTGATGTCTCTGAGAAGCTCTCAGAAGCTTCCCCTATGTGTGATGGAGATGATGCCAGATGGCTCCAGCACAGAGGCACTGCTGGCCAAGGCTGAGCCCATCAGCAACAGTGGCAGCACCTCTGGGATAATGTAGTTAACAAGAGGGCAAGAAAACAAAACTTGAGCAGAAGGCAGAGAGAGGAGTTACAACACTGAGCAAAACAGCTCTGCAAACACCAAAGTCAGTGCAGAAGGAGGGGGAAGACAGGCTCCAAGCACCAGAGCAGAGATTTTCCTGCAGCCCATGGTGCAGATACATGGTGAGGCAGCTGTGCCCCTGCAGCCCATGGAAGGCCACAGGGATACAGAGATCCTCACGCAGGATCAGGTGGATGCCCAAAGAAAGATGTGATCCCATGGGAAGCCAGTGCTGCATTAGGCTCCTGGCAGGACCTGCGGAGAGAGGAGCCCACACTGGAGCAGATTTGCTGGCAGGACTTGTGACCCCAGGGAAGGGACCCACACTCAGTTCATATAAACTGCACCCTGTGCAAAGGGCTCCAGTTGGATAAGTTCATGGAGGACTTCATGGGATGGGCGACGTGCTGGAGCAAGGGAAGAGTGTGAAGAATCCTTCCCCTCAGGAGGAAAGAACAGAAGACAGAATCAACTAACCATAACCTCAATTCTCTGTCCACTTGTGCCACTGGAGGATTGAACAAGTAGAGAATTTGTGAGTAAAAATAAACCTAGGAAGCAGGAAGGGGAGGGGGAAGATGTTTTCAAGATGTGGGTTTATATCTCATTATCCTGATCTGATTGACTAAGAATAAATTAAACTCACTTCCCTGAGTAAAGTCTATTTTGTCCATGATAGTAATTGGTGAGTGATCTCTCTTTGACCAACCCAAATGCTTTCATTATATTTTGTCTCCCCTGTCCAGATGAAGAGGGCAAGGGCAGAGCAGCTTTGGTAGGCAGCTGGCATTGAAGCTCGGTCAACTCACCACAGACATTCAGAGACTTGGAGATAATAAACATTTTAGATCAACACTTATGCAGACTATTAAAACATCTAAGGCAACAGAGTCCTTCAACAGAAATTCTTAAAGACAGCATTTAAATAATGTTTCTGTGGTTAGTTTCTTGTACTTGACTCATTTCTGCTCTCAGAAAGAAGAATAGAAGTAGAAGGAAGATAGGGAGATGAGATATGAATCCTCGCCTAATTTTGATGGATTTATGTATCCTCTCATGGGTTGTAAAATGTTATTTTGATGCTGGTACTAATCAGACAGCATGGTAGCCATTAATAGCTAGAAGGGATTTTCTCCAGTACTTTATTTAATTAGGATATTTTACAAGAATTACATAAAATCTTAGCACCTTTTAACTTACTAAACTGAATAAAAGCAAACACCACTGAAGCGAAGGAAAGAACACCTTTTGACTTCATCAGAAATTTTTTATTTCATATGTCATGTACCCCATTCTGTTTCACTTACTCATTAATATGACATTTCCATATTTTCTTATTAATATCACATTGCTAATGATTTTACAAAAGCATTAATAACTGCTTAAGTTAATCTAGCATGAGCAAGCCTTGTGAGCCTACAGCTGTTAGAACCTACAAGCTGAAACTCATGGGTCTTATATCATAGAACCTCTTTATGAGAGTACAAAAAAGAAAATCTACCAAAAGTGAATGCAACTGCTTACTTTCTACAATTTGTTACAGAATTATCTGCAGATGAAAAAGAAGCAGGCTCCCTACTTTGAGACACTATTCCGCTTCTTTGTCCCACAAGGCATTCAGGAGTGTTAAAATATGTTCACTGCGGGTATGCAGTTAAAGAGCACAAGCTAAAATGCACTACATCCTTCTCCCAGTGCTCTCAGAGACAAATTAAGTGGCCTTGATTCTCTACTGCTCAATCCTTCTTAGTTTAAGCCTTGGTAATTTCAAACTACTTGACCCCTCAAAGAAAGAATCCACATCGGGGTTTAGTGTACTTGGGTTCTGACATAACCATGACTTTGAAATCTCTGGCTGAAATACCTTACATAAGAGGTAATTAATTATTATGCCATTACTCACTTATTCAGACCATTAAAACATCTAGGCAACAGGGTCCTTCAGTAGAAATTTTAAAGGACAGCAGCTTTTTGCAGTGTGTTACAAGGTTCAACAGAATTGACTTTTGACCTATATGAAAAACTAAGACTTTTTCTGCCAAAATCTTTTGGCAGCCTGTCCAGACTTACTCCTGCAGCAAGAACAGTGTGTTTTCACATCTATTCATTAAGTCTTACTGTGAGATTCCTGTGTGTGAGGAAGCAAGAACAGACATTTTAAACCATTTCACTCCCCCTAAACAATTGTTGAAATAATCTGAATTTTTTTTCCTCATTATTACAGTTCTCATTTTGACTGAAGCTCATTGGTGAAGACTGAGTGCAGCAGCTGACAAAGCAGCTAAGCCAGCTAACTAGTTATTAGCACTTCAGCAGATCTCAATAACACCAGAAAAAGTCAGAAAAATTAGCAAGATCTAAAAGAAGATTTGTGCCACTTTGTTATAAAACCAGTCACTCCAAGGACTGTTGGCTCTTTAAGGAAAGAATCCGTAGTCTTAAAGCTCAACACAGAAACAGCCAAGTATTGGAAAGCAGCCGCTAAAATGAAATAAAAAACATCCTGGTATTTACTTCTTTAAAAAAATACACTTTTTTCTTTTAGAGCGTTAAGTTATTCGGCTTGCAGATTACTAACATTTCTGGAAAGGGTTAATTAGCCTTTACTACATAGACACAGAAATCCTGTTTAGCCAATACAAGACTGTCCTTGAAGCTGTTCAGATTAAACACTTTTGGTCAAGAAATATATCTCTGTTTTTTTCTAAAAAAGGAGTTAATTACTAAATTATATGGTGATGTGGACCATGATGTATGGTAACATGAACAGGTGAATGCACAACTCAATTGCTGCTTGACATTATTCAAGGAGGAAAAAAAAGTGATCACTCTTGAAATTAGTGTTTTAGGGCCATACAAAATGATGCAGCCTTTTAATACACTTCCTATTGGGCAACTAGTAGCAAAACTACAGTTTTCATTGCTGTAAAAGCTTCTTGAAATTCACTAATGATAAAAACGTAGAGCTACCATGATCCATTGGCACCATTTAGATCAGTATCTTTTAGATTGGGTAACTCCCATTCAGTATTTTTTACTTCTTTTTATGTGCACTATGGACAAGAAGACACCTTATCACATAAAGCTATCAAAAAATCCATTAAAATAACTTGTTCTAAAGAATTATCCTACTGTACATTTACCCGAGGCAAGCATGGTTGAAGTATTTACTTGATGCATCTCCACTTAGTTGTTGAATCAGAAGTAGAATATCTATATTCATTGAAAACACAGTTCCCTCATGATTTAATGCATTTGTTTCAAAAATGTGCCATCAGGTCTACCTTTTCATCTTTTCTCTTTTAAGCACAAAGCTAAGTAAAAAAAAATTTAGACCAAATTAGAACTGTGAACTCCAGACAGACAAGATTCCATTTGTAGCTTGAACAGAAACAGGCCCAAAATCACAGCATGCTTAGTTCCACACACTTCATTGACCAGAGCTCACCTGCAAGTGCTTCCCAACATCTGCAATCACAACAAGGTTCATCCATACTGCTGCCCTATCCTGGCCTGATGCATGGCCCATGCTTTTGTCAGCTGATAGCTATTTCTGTACATCTATGACTTCTGCTTGTTCTGATATAACTGTCTGATAAATAGAATGCAATTGTGATCTTTCATGTCCCTAACTCATGAACTTTAGAATAAGTTTACAAAGCAACATGCCAGAAAAACTAGATCAGATTTCCAAGACAGAATCTCAGAAAACAAGAGATTGACTTTGACAAATTTTTGTTATATGAGGATTGATTTTTTTTCTTAAACAGTTACAAGTTTACATGAAATTCAGCCCAGAAAATGTGACACAAACCAGTTAGAAATCATTGCAAGTGTCACACTTATTAGCACACAACTAAAAATGAAGCAAGGAGAAGGAAGACAACTATTCCACTAGAAATACTAAATATCCAAACTTGGTTATTATTTGTAAATAAAAAATATCATCCCACACATTTGAGCCTATGCTGTACAGTTTATACAGCAGTACAACACACTGTGTAAGAGTTACAGCCAAGTGAGGGCTGCAGTATCCAGCCTCATCACCGGCTGGAATCCAAGGCAGAGCTGTGATGTGTCAACCAGTGACACTCTGGAACTGAAACTGGAAGGATCTGTCCACTGAGGAATGTTAACTTCATGACAAGAATGTCACCTAGGAGATGAGAGGGCACATCTAGGAGCCAACTGTGAGCTTTGCCAGGCAGTTGCAGCACACTACAGGGTACAGTGGATGAAATCAAATGAAATATGCCTTTTGTAAAAATGAAATAGAAAATGTCAACTCCAACAACCCCGGAAAGTTGAAAATGAAACACTATCCTGGGATGGTGGCATTACTGATAAGTATAATCCTGGATGAGCCAGAGACTTATGAAAATTCAGAAATATTGAACAGTGAGAGTAAAGTACCAGCAAGCAAGTATAAGTATTGATTGCTCTGCCTTCATCATGGTGTGCAAACTCTCTACATTTTATTGAAATTGCCTTCCTGCAAGCATTACTTGAAAACTACTAATACCAACTGCCCCCTGCCTATCTGATACACAATATTATATCAACAACATCAATAGGGTAGGAGTTGCTTATTAAAATCAGCAGGGAACTACAGAGCTTTTGCTGGTTTCACCAGAGGGTAAATCAGGTTCATTTAACGGGTGTAAATGAGCTTAGAACGAGACCAGCTGCACCTATACTGAGAGGCTTAACATAAGTGAGGTGTTTATAAGTGAGGTGCTCGTATTACAACTGTAATTGCTATCTCATTGCTTTGCTCCATTTTTTAAGTTTCACACATATACAGATGCTGACATCAGAATAATTCAGTGGATGATCTGCTGTGAATTTCTCTATACATTAGGCCTTAAAATTTTACTCAGCTACCTTATTTTAATGAAAAATGTTGTCCACAATTCACACTTTAATAAATATAACTTCTGTTGGGCTAAAATTTCTCTCTCAGGTCAACATCCAATTTTGAGTCGAGACATGAAAACTGAAGATCCATCAGTTTTCACAGCATTTTGTTCCTGTAGTTACACACTCCCTTTAATACTATTTCTCTAATTTGAATTGTTTTGCTTTGACTTTCTACAATGAGCTTACATTTTTCTGCTGTTTTAAAGGTCTTTCTCATATTAAACATTTCCTACCCTAAGAGATAACAACACAATGGCAGTCAGATTTTTTTACACAACAGGCATAAAAACTTTAGCATCATAAAGTAAGAAAATGCAATTCTTCAAATGTTGATGTATACTGAAACAAATCCTTCCTAGTCTTAATCCACGTAGTTTTCAATTCCTGAACAACCCCAAGTGAACTAGCAATGGCAAAAGAGCAAAGAAATAAGGTCAACTTGGCTTTAATTTCAGCTACTTTTTTTTCAGCAGCCTACTTTTTTTTTTCCCCAAACACCTCTGTCAATTTTAACACTTCTACTTTTAACTTTTTTATCTACTCTGCTGGTTTTGCTCAAGTTATCTAGCTCAGATTGGCTGACCCAAATTAAGAAAAGACCTTTTTCTTTACTCTCAGAATTGTACATTAAAGAAGTCTGAGAGGACAGCGGAGCAGGGCAGAGCCCTTTGCTATAATTGCTTCCAGCTACACTACTCTGAACTCCCTCTAATAGAGGCAGATGTGACTGCACCTTAGCATCCCAGTCCAGCAGGGCCCACAAGCAACATGGAGTGCTGAACTGTAGTCTGGAACAGTCAAAACACAGGCAAATGGCTCCTTCTCCCACTTCTACCAACAAGATAGGGGTGCCTGGCAGAAGGGCAGACAACTGGGACTATTAAAGTTTCAAATCATTGCAACTAAACCTCCAGTCTAATCGCTGACTACCCAGGGCACCACACAGTCCTCACAAAAGCTCAAAAGTATGATATGTATTTTTTTTACTGATTAAATTGTCCCATTCCCTCCAACTCTCACTTTTTTCATCAGGAAGAAATTAATTAAAAGACAGCTGAACTATACACATCTGCAGAAACCATACATTCAAAGAGAAAGCTGTGCTATTTAAACTCAAGGTTTTAGGTGAAGGAAAGGATCATTATTAATGATGACTTCAATTAAATTTATATAGTATCCCTGGGGAAACTTCAAGGCATATGTTGAAATCCTTTTAATGTTAATGGGTATTACTTGTTCTCCTATCAAGGCTAAAGAAGATGCTTGTGCCTCATACTTCTCTGTTGGAGGACAGAGTGCACCAAATGTGTTGTGTTAGAGGGAACAAAAGGACAAAGAGATCACATTAGTAGAAATGATATATGATTTTCTGCTTTAGTTATTAAAAGGGATGCCATGAAGCAAAGAGGAAAAGAGAAAGAGTTCGACAATACATGGTCAATGTTTATGTATGTTACCAATCAGCAGAAAAGCATTGTAAGTGCTGAAAATTCAAAGAGAGTTAATTAAGCTCTTATCACCTTTAAAGTAATTGTATGGGCTGCACACAATGGAAAGGCTCACCCAACAGCTAAGTGTATTAGTTTCAGCAGAGTTATTTCAGGGACAGAGCTGGCCCATGTTGTCAAGTGACTCACAGCCATAGTTTGTAGCAATGGACAGCACATCCAAATACTCTTTGTGGAGAACAGTGAGAAATGTTATGCCACAGGATTCACATTGTCCAAGCTGAACCCTGCATATGCTACAACAATTAAAGGAATGAAACAGCTAAGTACATCTCCATTATTTTAGACCATAAACCCTATGCACCACACACCCAGATTCTTTTCAAAACCAGGATGTCCTTCGTATTATTAATTTTCTCTATACTTGAAAATCAAAAAGAGCAGACCTGTTGTAGTTTTCTAAATAAAATATCTTAGAAGTTCTCTCAGGACACAAAGGAAGATTTATTCAATTTGCTTCTAAACAGCTTGTTTCTTTTCCCATGACAAAAAGATAGTTTCTCTTTCAAGTATTTCCACACACATTTTTGCTCTGGCCTTCATTCTTGGTCAGTTGCATCTCTTACAAATCCTTTGGGCTGCCTTCACTGACAAGTATCATTAAGTGATAGTACCATTAACCCACAGTCAAGGGCACTTAACGAGACTTTTTTCTAAATCAGACACCTTTGATCTTAAACAACACTTATCAGCTAACATGTCAAGAATGCAATGCATATTTTAAACATGTTCCACAGTGGATAGTCTCCCCAGCAAAGGCAGCCTAGAAAGCAAGGTTTGCCTGAGTAGCATGGGGTGTGCAATCAAAAGGGGGGAAGAAGAGAGAAAATGAGGAAATCAATAGGACAATAATATGCTACCAATATCAAACCATGAAATTAAGCAGTTTTCAAATGGAGATGTAAAAAAAAAGTCAAAAATGTTTTAGCTTAAGTCTCATCAAAATTAACTCTTTCAGGAGACTTGAACACTGAATTCTCTTGACAGGAAGTGGAAATAACATAGGTTCCTTTTGTAGCTTTATCATCAAATCTTGTCACAGCACATACCACAATCAAGATAGCCACAATACACAAAGCATCACTATACAATTTCAGAGTGCTTCAACCCATACAAAGCAACACCATACCACATCAGAAGGCTTCAGCTGCCTGCCCGTGCAGAATAACAGCATCCCACTTCAGAAGGCTTCAAGCATCAGCCCTTCTTGTTCTTTAGCCCAACTTTGATACACCTGATGTCCATGCATTGCACCTGTGTGTGGGAATGCTAATTATTAGAAGCTGGAAAAGTACTGTGTTTAGCCTTCTGATCTGAGTTCTTGCACCTGCGAAAATACTGTGTCCTTGGACATCTCTAAATGTGATAACAAGGAGTCAGAGAGACATGGGAAAGTGGAATGCAAGACTGAAAAAATGAAGAAGAGTTGATGTTTAGCTTAACGAATAGAATGCTTAGGTTACAGAATATGTATGAGCTTATTAACACTATTATAAAAGTATGTAACCTGATCAATAAATTGGAGACTAATGATCATCACCCCTAAGATGTGCACGTCTCCCCTTTGCTTCCTCAAATGGTGACTCCATTCCTTAAATGGAGTATTTCCTTAAATGGTGTATTTCTCCTTAAATGGTGACTTTTCTTTTAACACCTGTGTGCCCTCTGTTCCCTTTGGTGGTTGGTCAGTGCCCCTGGGCACTCCATGGCTCACTGCTGTCAATGCTGCTCACCTGCTGTTCACAGCTGCACCCACTGGGGACCAGGCTGGCCCCAGCCCCAGCCCCACTCCCAATCACCACCAACTGTGTGCCTACAAAATCTTTGTCATCAAATATAAGACATATTTCATTATCTTTCTTAAGTGCAAACTGGCCTAAAATTTGTCACTCAGTGGACATAGTTAATATATGTGTGTGTATATGAGACAGGAATTAGACTGCTAGTATATTTCCAAAATATATGTTGCCTACTATTCTACTTGCACACTTCATCAAAGTCTATCTGCATCCATTCCTTGGGAGGATGGAACTCTCTGGGTTTTAGAAAATGCCTTTTCTTATCTCCAGTGATATTCTTGATACCCATATCTGTGTTCATTTCCTTTTCCCTCACTTGCAGGACTATTAAAAAAATCTCGACAATCTATGACAACTATTTTAAAGACACGTTTGATGTCCTCATTACTTGCCCAGTTTTGTCACTGAGAGCCACTGCTTCTGAAGACAAGCAAGTGGCAGTAGGGAAATACGAACTTTGCCAAACTCCCTGACTAAGAAGCTGCTCCCAACCCCTTTCTTATATGCTAATTGTCTTTCATTATCTCACAGCTGGGGATGAAGTTCAAGCACACAGGACAAGTAGCTATTGTTCTGTACAGGAAGATATTATTTTACAATAGCAGTGTAAAACTGCATGATGATTTTGCATTAAAAAAGAGAGCTTTTGACTGAAAAATTATTTCTGCCAGATGATTTATGGTTGCCTGAGCATACTTAACCTGGCCATCTCATCTGTATACACAATGACATGATCTTGGAAAATAAAATTATTTTCTTCCTTTCCCCTCTTTTTTTTTTTTTTTTCTCATGCATTCTCCAAATGCATGGTACACAGAAGGGAGTAGAATTGTTTTCCCTGGTATCATAAATGTTCTTTTTTCTACCTTTGACATTCTTGACCTTATAACTTTCAAGTACAAGGATGCAAAAGAGCAAACAGTCCAACGCACAACTTTACAAACACATCATATAAAAAAAGGTAAACTCTGTTTTGAAGTTCTGTCCAATCAAATGTGAGTTTGATCTGCCACTCTGATTGGAACACCTGAGTATTCCAGAAGTAGTGTGTATTTCTACCAAGGAATAATGTAGTTGCTCCAGTGCCAACACGGTCATTTATCTTAAGTTTTTCTTCAGTTTTCCTGTTGTTCAAAGCCTACATATTATATATGTATATATGGATAAAAAAGAATTTATAATCTCCCTTCATTTAAGGTTAATGCAACTCTTCAGCATTACTTACTTATGGTGTGCTCTCCATTTTGTCCCAGTAGCCTTCCTCATACCTGTCTCAGGCTTAATTCATCTTTCTTGAACACACGTAAGTTCCTTCTATTCTCCTTCCTGAAAGTAGCATTTATGTACATACAAAAAGATATCCAAGGAATAACTAAAGGATTAGAAAATTATACCAACACAACATTGTCATTCCTTATATCACTGAGCACTGCTTTCTGAAGAGCTAGGGAACTTCCTTCAACTCCCAAGAGGCTGAATGAATTATTCATCACAGATCAAAATTAAAAATTTGTGAGTCAGCCAATGGGCATTTTTTCCAAAAGCTTTGTGTGGTTTTGGTACTATGGATAGCTGAAAAATGGGAGTCAATTGAGCATCAGAGCTCAAATTGCTATAGTTTAATAAAAATTCTTGGATTTTTTTCATGCTGTGTGTGATCATTGTAGTGTGCTCTTAAACCTTATGCAAAGAACACATAGATTACCTGCTTTTTAGTTATCTAACTTACATCAACATGTGGTACTAAATACCAAAATGGTGAATATGGTACACAAGCACTGGTTTCAAATAGAATTGCTGTTATAAAGTCAGTCAAGTAAGAACAGATGGATGTTTTTTAAAAGACTCTTCAATAATCATCAACAGGGAGAATGAATCCATTGCTGTACTTAAAGAAAAATAGCATGTTCATTGAAATCAAAAGTGTTCCTGTTTTATCACAGAATGTTTTGGAATAAAGATTAGAATTAAGACTTTTGAGGTCCTAAAGGCAAACAAAAGTTGAAGAGAACAGCCTAATGTGTGCCAATGCCTGAACAATGCAACCAGTTCTCTGAAACATCCTTCAGCTACAAACACATACGATTTCCAAAGGAAGATGAAATCTAGTTCTCTACATTCTCCTTTAAGGTAGGTAGCAAAAAGTAAAGACATTATGAAGTGAGAACTTTCACTACTGACTTGAGGCTACTAGTGATTATTCAGAATCAAGTCCCATTCCAGCAGAACAGCTTCATGGTAGGTGTATATAAGTGTGTAAATGTGATCCTTTCCATCTGTCATGGAGAATGCATGATGGATTAACATTTATTTATTAGCCTAAACTGTTGGAGCTTAACTGGACAAGGTCTCCCAGAAACCCTGCAATTACACAAGAATTTAGTTTTTTCTGTTCATGGACTTTGGAGTACATTTGGAAAGGCAGAATTCATGAGGCAGTGACTAATGAGTCATACTGGAGGACAGTGACAAACGGGACCACAGGGATCTGTTCTGGGATGTGTCACATTTAGTGTCTTTATAAATGAGTCTTTAGTAGGATGGTGTTTTTCATGAAGCCAGGCTTGTACAATTCTCTGGGCCTTTTGTTTTGACTGAAAGAGTAATTTCTGACAGATTATGGAGACAATCTGTTTGGTTAGGGCAGAACCATCAGAACAATGACTGCACTGCAATTTATAGGTGAGGAATTACAACAATACCCTATACCAAGACAGCACATCCAGCATGACTGTAACTATGCCAAGAAAACACGGCTTCGTATCCCAGTACAAGCCCTGCATATCTGTGAAAATAACTCTCCTCTGTTGTTATAACATGTTTATTCTAACAGTTCCAGTTAGCCTCAGAGATTACACAATTTCAGAGTTTTAGCTGACATGATTATGTCAATAGATGTATTTAGTGAGATGCAGAGATGCTTATATAGAAAAAAAAAAAAGATTAATTAGAGTGCAATGTGGTATAATCCACACAAGAAGACCACGAGGAACACAAAAAGTTTGAGAATAAGTTGCCTAATACAGCCAGCCAAAAATACTCACTGAGGTTCCAATCCTGCAAGGTGCTGGACTCGTTGGGGAGCTGTCTAAAATCCCCTTGAGTTTTGCAAGTCACATGGTCCAGCACCTTAAAGTATTAAACAAACATATTTAGAACTCTTATCTCAGAAGAAATTACACCATTATCATTACATTTATTTTCCCATTATTGTTACTTTTATTTTCCTTCAATAAGCACTTGAAAAGGTGTTCTGGAGAGGGAAATCATGACTACTGGCTGAGTTATCAGGCTGTAAAAGCTGTCCTAAAAGCATGAACACAAAGCTGATCATTTACTGGTTTTGATATAAATAATAATCAGATTAAGCATTGAAGTGCATGAGGATAAAAACAACATAATGGCAGGCTATCAAAACCGTCACAGCCTTCCAAAGCTGCCTTCAGGACTGGAATAAAGAAGTCAAAAGAATGAATAAATATAAGTGGGTTTAATCCTTGCTCAGTGCTTTAATCCAAACAGAAGCTCAATACTTGTAAGGGAATTAGCCTTGGTGATGAAGATTTACAGGAGTCAGGAAGCTTTTTCATATATGAAGAGGGATCAGTACAGCTGAAACTAATTATTTCATGTGAGGATAATTATGCAGAAGTAAAAAATAGGGCAGATCGAAAAGAAAAAGACAAAACTAAAGAATGCCATCTATATTTAAAGGTTACTGAGAAAACATCCTGTGCTTGTGATGCCTTCAGGACTTGCACACTTCACAGCTACTTGGGCTGGTATGTCTTAAAATCAAAGTATAGAGGAGAAAAACACACTGATTGTATCACCTTGATACAATGATGCAAATGAGCAAAACAGATGTAGTTTTCTATTTGAATGGACTCTGGAAGAACATACCAATCATTCTATAAATGTCCATGAAATATCATGTTTGCAATTCCTAAACAATACACAAAACAGGTGAATTCAGTATAATGTCTCTTCAAGACTTTTTACAAGTCTTTTAATCTCTTCATTTCTCCTTGCTTGTCCATAATCTGGAAGAGCTGTATTGAAGTGATGAACTGAAGGAGCTGTCTTCAACTTCACTAGATGAACAGAAGATAGCAAGTATCTATTGGAAATTAATCACATAATCTTCATTGGAAAGCTTTGTGTGGAAAATTCACTTTTTTTGATAAGTCAACTCATATCCCATCAGAGATGGCATAGAACTATCAATTAATTAATAATTAAGCAGGAAGTCAAATACCTGCCAGGTCCAGAGAGAGGAGATTATTAATTAAATTAGATAATAATGAACTTAGCAAGAAAACAGAGTGATTAATAGAATAATGAAGGAAGAGAAAGGAATTGAAATTATTAAAACTGAGGTAGAAACAGTGGTAAAATAAGATGTATAGGGCCAGAAGAATACAGCAGGGTAGGGTGATAATTAGGGCCGTAATAAGGATATCATTCCTAATTTCATCATTTAACTAATGTATTTGGTACAAAAAGGAATAAGAGAGAAATCTGCCAAGGAGATGTGGTGACATCTTAGGGAAACTTTGCCTAGGCAAAAAGATACCAAAAAGGTTAAAAGGAAGAAGTGAATTACACTGAACACTACAGAAGGAAAAATGGGATTAAATACAACAGGAAAACATGCAAAGTTATACAGTTCTGAATGAATAAGAAATAATTATTCATCCAAAGCTGGTCAATCTTATATTTGAAACTACACAAGGAAAAAAAACCTGAGTATAATATACAGTCATTGGAGGACTCTGAAACAGTAGCATTATTGGAATATGGCAACAGACAAATGTAATGTGTAAGAGAGGTATTGCCAAGAGAGAACTGGGAAAAAATTAAGAGTTGCACTGCTGTGTCAGGATCAATGACACTCTACCATCCACAGTCAAACCACCAATCAGACTCAGGGAAAACAGGAGTCTTTTTACCTGTAAGCATTGAGCTGACAGGACAACTTCCAAAAGCAGGAAGTAGGATTAAATAAAATGTTTTCAGATACAATTAGATTATATTATTGTTGGAGCAGCAGAAAACTGGATTCAATGACCTGGAGATGCAAAACATTTGTGTGTTCCTACCTACCCTAGCAACGTCATTATCTATTATTAAAGTTCAAGTATAAAAATCTACTAAAATAGCTGTGTCAACCTGTAACATAATATTCCAACACTTGCCACCTTAGAGCCTTGTGTGGTTGGAAACTGGATTGAAATACAGAGCTGCTGGGCTGAGGAAAGGGAGGAGACATTATCAGAACAGTGCTTTATATTACTGTGTATGTGCAGAGATAAAAGGAATTGTATTGTACTGATTATCTGTCAGGTGTACCTCCTGAGAAACCCATCTGCCAAGCTATTCTTTCGTTCTTCTGCATGAGGACTCAAAACACTAAGTCACTATTTGCACAGACATTAATTCATACAACAAAACAAAACAGCAGCTCTCTAATAAGCATTGAATATTCTGTTGATTTCTACATACACACAATATTGAACCCTCGAGGTTAGCTGGTAGAAAAACAATGAATGTCTGAGAGAATCAGAAAGATGGGTATCTTTTTTCAGTCTTCCTGGCAAGAAATTTGGAAGCAAATACATTTGAAAACAACACTTCTCTCTTCTCTGTGCTTGATATTAAGTATATCAGGTCTCTAGTGACAATGGATCCCTTTCAAGAGCCAGCCATTAATCAAAAAATATTGTGTTTCCAAATTATTTTAGGGAAAATATTATTTACCAGATTTTTTTTAAGTTGCTGTTTGATTACAAATGTGATTATCCCTGTAATTTCCTTAAAGTTTCCCAGCACCTGGAACTCCAGTTTGAATCTCCAGAAGAGTCTAGCTGGAGAACAAACAGCAGAACAATGCAGGGCATGCTATGTCTAAGTGAACAAATTAACCCAACTTAATTGATCTGCATTCATAGATAAAGGTCAATCGCTACCTCACCTGAAGCTTTAACTCCAGAGTGTACACTCTGTCACTCATTAAATATTAGGCCAGTGACCTAGGCCACAGTTCTGGCTCTCCAGGTTGACAAAGACTTAAGATTCATATTCTGAGACATCCCATCCAAATGGAGAATGCTGTAATACAAAAAGCAAGTCTAAAAGTCTGAGTATCTGTGTGGAGATATTTGTAAGCCATCAGGAAGTGACTGGTGGTCAAGAAATCCTAGTGGATTTGTGACATATGTCTTAGAAGGATGCTAGCACAAACTCAATGTAGGTCACCAGCATAAGGTACTAGTTTAGTAATAGAGAAGGCATTCCTTCCTGTCATGTAGGTCTCCTGATTTAAGAAGAAAGGCCATAAATTAATTGTAGAAGAAAAATTGTAAATTACATTTAAGTACAAAATCTCGAAGTTTTATGAGTGAGGATTTTTAATCTTTTATTTTAGTTTTGTAAAACTTCTATCAGAAGATTAATTTAGGTAACAAATTAATTTATTAAAAATATTGTCCTGATCTGAATAGTCCTTTTAACTGTGCTTAATTTTGCAACACTTCAAGGTTTGTTAGTTCAGTTCTGAACAAGACTTTTTGAAAGTTTTTCATGATAAGTCCCTGCAGGACTGAGAAGCAAATCTGTTTGAGTCTGGTCTCTTTTAACTCAGTGTCCTTCTGGGGGCAATTATGGAATTTTTGGATCTGGCCTAGGATTCTTCTCTAGTGAAATCTGGTGGGCTACATAACTACTGGAGATTTTTAAATGCCTTCACTCTAAACAGGCAACCTCAGCACTGTAAACTCTCTGTCACACATGAAAAGAGACAATTTTCCAAATTTACCAGTCTCTCAAACCATTTCTATGTGATTAAAATTACTAAGAAAACAATGATAGTAGAATTGCAGACTAATATCAGTGAAATTTAATATTGCAAGAAATTCACCTCAGTAAAGACAACACAAGTAGATTTCACGGTCAGCTGTGGGGTTTTTTGTCATACTGCTCACCAGAAAATTCTAATTTTTTTTCCTAACTCAAAACACTACAATGCATGTTCTGAGTCTTCTCATTTCCTTTTCCCATAATGATTAATGTCCTCATATTTATTAGACAAAAAACTAATGAAGAGTGTATAGGAAGGAAGACTACAAACCCATGAATAGCACAGAGAAAGTGAATAGAGAAAAACCTTTCATTCTTCAGGATAAGATACAGAGCACTCAAGGACAAGCAAATAAATGGAAATATGATTTCATCACCCATCACCCACACTCCATAGCGAAACTCATTGCCAAAGAACTTTGTGGAAAATGAATACTGACATGCATTATAAAAAAGCAAGACAACTTTATGAATAGCATGTCTACTGGTGGCTATCCAAAAGAATGGTGTGCCTGCAATCTCCCCCTGCTTGCCAGAAGTTGTTAGGCCAAAGCAAAGCCACACTTGTCTTCCTTCTCATTTATTTTCCTAAGCATCCACTACACACCACATCCAGGTACAAGTTTTTAGAGATCTGCATGCACAATTTGCTAGTTCCCTCTTTATAAAATAGACACTAAAGTAAATGTTAAAAATGGGAATGTCAGAATTGGTTTTCATATCGTGTAATAACTAGTTGGCAGGAACCGGAAACTAATTCAATAAAAATTTAGAAAACATTTTTACTGGCAGGAAATCACTTGTCCAAGTACTACTTTTGGGAGACAATTCTCATGTCCAACTACTTTTATATGAAAAACAAATGTTGTCTGGTATTGAAAGCATTTCATGACACAGCTCATGCACCTTATCTAGGGATAATTTCTAACAGATTCCCACTTTCCCTGCAAAAATAAGTTCCTAGGCATTCACTTGCTTACCACAGGAGGAACTTCTTCAGTCAACTAAAATCAGTTTAAACAAAATGCATTTTTCTATCACTTGACAACCTAACCAACTAATACAGACTGTGATGAAGGTTAATGAAGACTGTTAACAATATCTCTTTTCCCATTTATGCAAAATGTATCAATATCTCTTTCTTAAGGGAAAAAAATGTAGCTTAAGATCCAAAGCTTGTGTACTACTTATTTGAGTAAGTTATGCATAAGAAAAAGAAATATTAAGAATTGGTACTCTGTGGCATTTAGTACTCATCTCTGGTACTTCTAAAAACAACAGGCTACTTTGGCAGCCAAGTTCATATTACTTCTAAAAATATGTACATACAGTCTAGTATTAATAAATGTAAAATGCTGAAGGAAAAATTAGGGCAGCCCTGCTGCAGTTTTGCTATGATTTGAAAGGCCAGCAGAAAGGTCCAAAAGTTTCTTGGGAAATCGAGCACCACAATTTGCTTCCTGCATTTCTTCAGCACAGCAACTTGGCCAGGGATATGGAAGTGAAAGCAATCTAAAATAAGCTCTCTTCACACAAAAGTAGCAGTTGACAGATCTGCTCAATCACAAACTACTGCTTTGAAGAAATTATTTAAACACCTCAAAATGCTTGAAGGATCCCGTATCCTTTTTTACACAAGGAAATTATGTCCTATTTCTCACTAAGTCAAAACTGATAGTCATTGGGCTTAAACAGATCATGAGATCAAAACACACTGGTTTTAGAACAACCGCAGAAACTGTGAGCTACTCCCAAGGGGGAGATTTTGTGATCCTACCCCCAACACTAACAGAAATGTTTTTTATCATGTGGTAACATTTTACTTCAAGAAAATTCTTCTTTTTTTTTTTTTTTCAATTCTTGAAATGTCTTTAAAAATAAATTTGTAATTTCACAGTCAAAACCAGCAAAAATACAGGCTATATTTTTCTTAAGGGATATCTGACCTATCATCAGAAAACTACATTGCAGAGTACATCTGGAAATTCTCAATACCCAACCATTTTCATTAGAGCTGATGATTTAGAAGACATTTTAAAATCAAGAACAATGACTGAAGTACATAAACATGGATTAATGAGCATGGTTTTGACCCCTAGTGGGATGTTATCTTTGTGGTCAGAAAACTGAAAACGTTTCCTGTTTCTTTTTTTTTCCCCCACACACAATTAAACTTGATTTCAGCCTGAAACATGCAGTGTATGACTTCGGGGTTCATCCTGCAGCTGATATATTCACAGCTGATACTGTTGATTCTAAAAGGGATTTAACCTAAAAGGACTGGCTTTACATGAGGACTTAATGTTTTAAAGAGACATGCTGGGCTGGATTTGCACAGACAGACAATCCTGACAGCACATCTATATTATTAAATGGAGTGCAGCACGGTGATCCCTAAACAAGCAGAGATCCAAGACACCAGCTCATGAAGAGGGAGAGAGCGCAGTACAAAACTGCTTAAACAGCGAAGTTTAACACCTGCATTATGAGCTTTATGCTGCTGAAAGCAATCACCACACCAGGCCACTCAGCAATTTCTGTCCAGAATAAACAAGAGCCAGTTTTGTACCCACAAATGAAAGAAAATGTGATTGAAGTCAAACAAAACTGCAGCTCCGGTATGTCCTGCCTCAGTGCAGGACACCTACCACTCTGTTGCTGCTGTCTGTTTTTAAAGCATCCCTTCCCACAAAAAAACTGTGCTGTGCCATAGAACAAATCAATTCTCATAAGAATTGGACTCAACGATCCTTGTGGGTCCCTTCAGACTCAGAATATTCTCTGTGTGTGATTCTGTGTTAAACTGACATCCTAGAGGCCCCTCTAAATGTTTAACTGAACTAGAAACAGCTACCTTATAAAAAAAAAAGTCTGAACTTGTCAGTATATTCCAAACACATTTAGCACATGATATCTATCAGCCTTACCAAAACAAGTGTGGAATTGTGACATTATTAAGGATGCAAAGGATACCACCTGCACAAACCACAGCCAGAAGCTAGAGAGACAAATTATGAATTAAAAGAGATACTGCCCACAAGAAAAAACATAAATTTTTGGTCTCTAGGCCATGGACTACTGAAAAAAAAGCAGATATGCTTTAGAAGATTAACCCCAAAAGGGGCAACTCTTTCTGAGGATTCCCACCTGCAAGTGCCCAGTTCTGATTTAGTAGTCAGAGAATCCAATGAATAATGCATTTGGGGTTACCAGTTTTTGAAAATCTCCCCTTCTGTTAGTGGCTTCTATTGGTGTCCCTATGTGGTATCTGGCTCTTTTTATCTATATCTATGAGGACTCCATATGTGGAATTCAAATCCCTGGATTTGGTTGCTGAAGGGTGTACCTGCTCCACACAGTGAAGATGATCCACTGGTCCCAGAGCAGTCTCCAAAAGCCTGGCATGTATCAGAGGGCTAGGGAAGCACAATGTATTCTTTTCCCAGACCCCAGAAAGAGCTGTCACAATAACACTGAGCTAAAATACTCAAACCCTGCCTCTCAGCATACAGCATAAGCTCAAATACAGCATGAGGCTGATACAGCTGCACTGTCCATTGCTCTAATACTGGTGACATCTACATCAAGCACTTCAGCCCTTCACAATACTCCAGGTTGTCCAATGCAACTGGTCATGTTCGGACTGCAGAGATGTTTGGTTTCCCCCTTTTCCATCACAGCAACTCAACAAAAGCCACTGAACTATGGGGCAGCCATAAAAGAAGCTGCAGAGCAAAAACAAAGAGGTAGAGCAAAGAAAGAGATTCATCTAAAAAAAAAACCGATGTGAGAAAGCCTCCACCACCTCCACGTCAATTTTAATGAAATGAAGATTGGCAAAGTTATCACATAAAACCATAAACAGAGACAAATTATGTATAAACAGAACAACTAAAGGTTGATTGAAGTGTTAAAGATCAGGTCTGGTAATAGGTAATTAGTCACGATTGAATCACTTAAGACTAACTGTTGGTGCATAGAGTCTCAGAGGAATGAGCTGTAATTCTGTAGTTTATTGCTATTTATGTCACTGAACAGTTCCATGAATTTCAATTTTCACTGTTTTTACCAGTAGCCACTGTTTCTGAAATAATACAATCATTGCAATCATTGTGTTTGGCTCAAACCCACAAAGTAGCAGACCCCTAAAAGGTAATGAAACCAAGAATTCAATTTAAAGTTTATCGTCTGGGGTCCTCAAAATGTATCTAGCATCTAATTATGCATAAATAACCATTTATAAACATTAATAACTGATAATTATGTGAGGAAAAAAACAGTTCTAGGTAAGCTTTTAGGAGTTGTAGTCTTACAGAACTTTCCTTAGTAAAACAACAATACATACTGGTTTTCTTTAGTAAAATTGTGCTAGTCTTCTGTGTTACTGCATTAGCCAAGCAAGTTTAAAAAGAAAAAAAAAAAGGGAAATGGCCAAACTCTCTGAGATTTTTGTTTGTTTAATGAATATAGTTTTGGCATTCTCTATATTAGTACTTCTGAAGCACAATTTCAGTCCCTGAAAAAACTTGAGAAACATTTGTAGTCAAATACAAGGAAAAGCCACACTTTAAACAGAAAAGAGAAATTGGACTTAAGGCAATTATTTTACATAGCAACTCATTATTGGGTATACTGCATTTTTTTTGTTCATTCCCAGTGTAAAATATTCAGTCTGTAAAAATCAGGTGGCTTAGGCATCAAAAGTGATATTTCCAAAAACTGCAGAAAAAAAATTACTTTGTATTATTAGTCTCAAATGATAGCCATAATAAAAATTGAACATAAGTAAAGAATGAAAGCTCTAACAGGGAATGAGAAATGTACACATGCAGCACACATCAACAGAGGATTTCCAGAAGTCAGGTAATATTTCCTTCTGAGCATAAAATATTTTCCTGAAAAATCATTTATCTATCTCAAATTTTTCATCATCTTTTTATTTTAAAGCTTTCAGCGCAAGCTGCTAAAGAGGATATTTATCTTAAAACATTATTGCATATGCTCTTTTTTGCTATGTGATCAGATTGGTCAAAAACAATCCACTACAAAAAAAAAAGTTACACTCTACAGATTCAACATATATTAACAGTCATTATCATACAGAGAAATAGATGTATTCTCTTTCAGAAGTGCTGAGACTAGATGGGACCATTTACACATCAGAAAAATCACAAGGTACTCTGATTGTAGATCATAGAAGGAAGGGGCCAATTCATATAACTAGACAAGATAAACTTACTAGTTGATTTTTTTTCTGGCACACCTATAAACATTAAATACTGTTTTAGCATCCACTAAGACAGAAAAATTCCATTTTTCTGACTGCACTCATAGTAGTATAACTGTAGAATTTGATTTGTAGTCTAAAAACTATCTTAGCAACCTTAATTAATAAAATGTACACTTCTCAAAAAAACACTACCTTAGACTCTGCAGAAGGGAAATGGTGAGTGGCAGAAACCCAATTTTCCATTAGCAAGGAAGATCAGCTTCCACCATTGGTCTCATGAGACTCCAGCTGGACCCACAGAACTTCTTCACCTGAAGAAGGGACTTACAGCTCTTAAGTTTAATACAGGACATTTAGCAGCTGAAGAGCTTTTAGTTTTTAAACTCAAATATTTACTTACACAACTTCCTTTTCATTGAATTGTCCTATTGATACTTCTTATTTTAAGAGACTTTTCTTTCCTCTTTTTTATATTCAGTGCAAATGTGAGGAAGAAATTATTAAAACCAACTAAGAACTGCACCAGAGATGCCTGTTTTCTGTTCAGATAGAAGGAATATAACCATTTAAATTGCATGTCTATGGATCAAATTCAAAGTGTGGATTTATGCTATACTGAAAGGATTGCAGGAATGGCCATACTCACAGTGTACTTCCTAACACATCTCTCCTCCAGCTCTTCCAGATGCTATCTCACTGCTGACAAGCAGTCTTTATGTGGGGGCTCTTCATGGTCTACATGGGCTTTCAGGATCACACTTGAGGCTTCACTGACTGCAACAAAAATAAATCTGATCCCAAGAAGTGCCTCAGAAAGGCAGGATTTTCTTGCTGGTCCCCCAAAACAGTGTTTTGAAGAATTATGCCCACACAGATAGGGACTCTATTTATTAGCCTAGTCCTTCTCATAGTTACTCTCAGAAAACAACCCCTCAAGGAGCTTTTGTCCTCTTCATCACCATTTTCTTTACACAACCTTGTCTAGCATACTACTGCTCCTTATACAAAGATTCCTTCCTCAAGGAACTACACAAATCTGAGCAGCTCTCAGTACTGCTTCATGTCTGTAGCTACTTCTTCTAAACAATTCTATTCACTTATGTCCATAATTTAGTGAGATAATTAAACCCATTTCATAGTAAAGTTGTATATTTAAGAGATTGTATGGCCCAAAGCCCAACAATAAAAAGCAATGGTAGGCTTATTTATGTCCCAGTGCTCTGCTACTTTTTATGCTATTTTACATGTGCATAAAACCACTGACACATATTCAAGGTTGCTGGATAGAATGTACTTTTTTCATTGTTGCTTGACATTCTCAGAGCCTTGGAAATAAGCAGTTATTCACTCAGAATCTTCAGACTGGTTTTTGCTGTTCACTACTGCTCACTGTTTATGTACATGTCTTTCCAACATATTGTCCATCCTTATTTTTTATCTGCTTCAGACTGCTAGGCTTCTGCTATGTCTATAAAAAAACAAAGAGAAAGATAAAGTCAATATTTTTTGTCAGTACACATGGCATCTCAGAAAATGAATTGTAGCACTACACATTATTAGATGTGCAGGTAATGATGTATTCCCCCTGCCAAACTCTTCAGAGATAATAAAAATTACATGCTTATTGCAGACACACTAATTATGTGCAGTTATAGACCAAAAAAAATTGAATGCCTTCCTGAGGTGTAGATTAGTCTGTATTGAATGCTGCCTTTGACAACACATTTAGAAATTTTATTTTAATTTTCTTAACAGCAAATTAGAATTATATTTGAAAACCATTAAATTTGAAATACTGCCAGGGAAGCTGATGAATTAAATTGATAGTGGAGTTTCTCCCACCATCTATTCCTGACTGAAAGGAAGGAAATTATTTCTTTGGCTTGCACAATGTGATTTCAGTGTTTCATAAAACAAGAGTATCTAGAGATGACAGACAAGACCAGGACTGTGCCAGGGGTTGCAGAAACATATATAACTATAGCTGGTTTTCAACAGCTCAATAAAAAGTGACTTTGTATATACTCTTTTCTTTACTAATAATAGCAAAGGAATACACAGAGGGATAAAAAGCCTTGGTCCTACATCAGGATAGGTCTCTGACAAGCTGAAATTTCCAAGCCTTCAGAACTGTAGGCACACAGGCTATAGGCACACAGGTTGTGAGTGAGTTCCTGCCTGGCTTCAGCATTGCAGAGTCCTGCATCACAGTCATCGCTCCATCACAGTCCTCCAGACAGCCTGCTTCCTGCATAAGTCTGTCTTTCCAGGCTTACATTTTGTTACACATTAGATTTGTTCAGCTAACAAAAGATGTGTGTTTCTAATTGGTTTGGCCTAGAACTGGTATGTGGCATGGAACTGACAAAAATAAATCAGTTATAATCTGCAGGAAAACCTTTTTCAAGCTGTAAGAAAGTTCAGAAAACAGATCAAACTACTGGGAACTCCCCTACCTTTTAAAAAGAAAGAACTGCGCTGTGCCTCGCAAAAATGCACAGCTTAATTGGGAGACAAAAATGCCATGGACCTTGAATTCAAAAGAATTTCCTCTGTGAGTGTACTTTTAGTAACCATAGCTAAAAGAACCAGAAAACAAAAGGAGAAGCACTATTAGTTCTAATCATCGTCTATCTGCTGCTGGAAGATTTTTACCTCACATGAGACGAGGGAAAGGTTTCAGCCACACAAATTCATTAATGGAGGAGTGGTTTTGGCCTTTTCTTTGAGTCTGGTAGTGGCAGGGAGCCCCGGTCCATGACCAGGGTCGGTGTCCCTAGCCCTGCACAGCCGGCAAACACCAAGTCAGCCGCTGCCTGGGTAGTCTGAAATATTCCCAAACTGGCACTTCTGTACAACCACTCACTCTCTTTGAAAGAGCATTGTTCCACATGGTTTTTTTCTGGAAAAAGCTCTTTAACAAATGATGCAGGACACAGCACGTGAAATCCACACACAGGGCAGTCGACCTCCAGGTAGGAAAGGAGGGACAGCGGGTGGAGCAGGCAAGAAGAGGTGACAGTGCCTAAGTTTCAGCTACATCTGAGATGTGTAAATCGTTGAAGACCTTAAAAGTAACTCTGAGGCTCAGTGGGACAGTGTGCTATCTTGGAAGCCTGTGCTCAGAAACAAAATAGACACTGAGCTATGACACCTTCTCCATATGATCTGGCTAGATGCCAGCCTACACTATTTAAACTGCACCAGGCTGGAGTCATGGGGATTTTTGGGAATTTGAGTCCCCAAAACTTCCCATTCTGCTGTCAGAGGTGCAGAGGGAGCTCAGAACCTTCTGCACTGCTGGACCCAGTTTTTCCTATATTAAGTAAACTCTCCTCTAGAAAGTGAAGATCAGCTGTAGAAAACCAGGTATAGCTACAGCAATGTAAAGCAAGACCTTGTTTCCATTTTTTCTGTTTTCAATAGAGCAGCTACTAGCAGCAACATTCTGCTGGAGCAGTCAGCAGAGAACAGTATTTCTCCTTGTGCTCACACACTCAGTTTAAAGAAAAAGAAACATCCTGTCTTTGTCTAGTGCATTTATGAAGGCTCATTATTTTATTCTTTCTGTTACTACAACTTCCTTCTCTCCATAGAAACTATTGCTGAAAATGTCTATAAGGTAGATCAGTCATTCTGGGCAGAAAGATTTCATTTTAAATTCCCATTTTCATACTCATTAAAAACAGCAACAAAACCCTTAAAAATATATTCATTGTTAATTATAATTATTCTATAAACATATTGTCATTTTGCAAATGTCACTTAGATTACCAGAAAAAATAACAAAAAGGTATTATATAGTCACTAAAGAAAAATATACTTTAGGCTATATTACTGCAAACTGCTTTCATCTAATGGAAGAGTGTAAAAGGAACTAGCAGCCCACAAGCCAGTCAATTTCCTAGCACAAATTAAACTTGGATACAATGAAGTTCTCCTGGGGGAGAGCATAATCATTGTTTTCTAAGATGCTTTATCACCTAACCTGCTCTGAATTCCCTTGATGCTTTCAACTTTCTTACAGGACTCTGGCATAAGGGGAATCTTCTGTTACATGGAAGGGGCAATGTACTAAAAGCACTTTCAAAAACACAAGGGAAAACATGTTAAAAAATAAAAAACACAGAACAACTTCTCTATATTACTTTGATATGTTCACACTCTGTAGCCAGAATTACTTTTTGTTAATCAACTGTATCTCTGCAAACCTCCCCAGAGCTAAATACAAGAAATGTGCTACAAAAATATCAATGCAGAAACAAAACTGAAGTAAATATTAAAACGTACCTCAAGAAAGCTGGTATGAATAAATATTTTTCATGTCTTTTTCTGTTGGTACCTAAGTGAAAATTGTTCAAGCTTATCCAGGTAAAAAAATCTTACATACAAGGGCCTTATAAGAAATTACACTGAGAAATCATGTATTAAGAAATTACTAGCTGATAATTTGGTCCAATTTTGTTTTTTAGGCACCTGAGTTGCCCAGGTTCACCATGAATTTAATGACCTATCTATACAGCACTATTGTTTGGTCAGATATCCTTCCCTCCCAGCCTTCTGTTTACATGTAACATAAGGTAATTATCAGAAAAGTACTAATGAGAATGAATATTAACTGGATTCTCTTTAAAACTGGAAGAGAACATATCAAAAGAGATTAGAAGCATGACCTTACAAACTAAAGTATCAGACATGAATGGGGTTCAAAAAACTGACCATGAAGGAGCTGCATTTTACAAGCCTCTTGAAAGACCTTTAGAATTAAGGAAGCCCAGGGATTTAGTTCTGTTTTCCACAGAATTTTGAGCCAAGATGGGAAAGTCCACAAGTTCCTGTAATTTGCCACAGATTTATGGACTACTGAGAAAGTAGGTGCTAAAAAGGATTAATTCCTCATTTACATATTCTACCAGTAAAGTGGCAAGGTCTTATGGAACAAACACAACAGCTGCAAATTACATAATTATGTATCTGTATGCAAATTTGCAGACATCTCCTAAATGTTGGAATACTATTTGCAATGCTAATTAAGTGCTTTTTATTACCTCTGCATAATTCCTACATGTGATCCTGTGCCAGATGTCACTGTCACTTGGAAAGCCTTTATTGTCAGGTTAGCTGAGGCAGCAAGCATTAACACTGCTCATAAAAATCCTACTTTTAATTAAATTTCCTGCAGTGTCTCAATAATTGCTCATTGTCTTCCTGTCCAAATTAGGTTGTTGATTTTTTTTTTTTCAAATTGCACACCTGAATAATAACTTCCAATGCATAGAAGTCTTCCTTCCCCACCTCAGCATTATGAAACATACTAAAAACAAAAAAAGACAGGAAAAGTAACATCTTCAGATGCCAATATCATTTCCTTATGGAAGTTTATGCAGTGAATGTCAAGAGAAAGACAAATAAGGGATACTGATTTTGAAAAATGTTAAACTGTCTCTGTGCAGGAAGAAGTTATATGGAGGTTGCAATCAACTAGTGGCATCAGTGAATCACTCCTTCACATTGGAACTCTTATATTCAGAGCAAGTTGCAAGCCAGGACCATATTTCCCCCTTAAGCCATTTTTATGAAAGGCCTGATTTGAACAATGTCTTCCACATAAATTTCTTGATCTTAGGCCAAATGTCTGAGCAAGGATGCCAAGGAGAAAAACAATCGTGAGAAGAAACAAGCAAGAAAATTAACTATTTCTTTCTCTGAAAAAAGCAACTCTCAATTTGTTACTTTTAGTAGGCCTGGATCCAATAGAGTGTAACTAGAGCAATAAAACAAGCACTTTACTTCCAATGTCTTGTTAGAAGAAGCTTAGTAAAGACTTTATAATACCCTTGATTTAGACCACTGTCCTACAATACTTTAAGTCACCAAGCAGTGACAGACCTCTCCCATGGGACTGCAGTCATTTTAAAGACTCAGCTGGCCAACCTTTTCTGACTGAACCACTCTGTTGTTTGCAGAAGCATGATAGTCTTTTGTGTGTTCTCCCATTCTGGCTAGGCTTCTCAACACACTCAAAGACCTTGATTTTACTTGATATTATTCAATGCTAAAGACCTTGGCATTGAGTGAGTAATAAAGGACTCTACAGAAAGAATTTTACCCACAGTTTAGAGTGAAACATTAAATCAGACTTCTCCACAAAACAAAGAAATATTACTATAGGCTAGCCATGTAGCTGAATCTTCCAAAATATCTCATATTTGGAGTTTACTATTACACAAGTTGCTGATAGAAGCACTTTTTGACAAGGTAAATAAAATTATACTTGGTACAAACTAGTCATCATGGCTGGCTCAGCTCAGAATATATCTGCGACTAAGGGGGATTAAACTCTAGCCTTTTTTTCCATCTTCCATTTTACAGTATTTTCTATCAAAATTATTACCTCTGAGATTTAGGAGTATCAGAGTCAAATCAAAAAGGCTGCTGGAGTGACATTAAACTGTAGATTATAACATCATTTAAGTGTACTTCACCTGGAGGTTGGCTGAAGGCCTGTGTAACCAAAGTGCAAGAGAGGAATTTTATTTTATTTTTTAAGGAGCTGATAAAAAAAAAGAATCTGCAATAAACTCTGTTAGATCAAAAGTTGTCATAAATTAGGGCTGGCTAACTCAATCTAACAAGCTATCTATTGAGAACATTAAGGAAATCTGCATTACTTTCATCTAACTGAGGACCAGCTTTATGAACAAGCCTTATCCAACAATTCTCCATTGTGAGTTGGCTGGGAGCTTGGTGTCTGAACTGAAAAAGAGAAGGAACACCCTAGAATTTACACTGTATGTGTGTCAGTTGCCCACAGGATTCATCCTTTAGAAGAAGTCATTAATCTTTTGCTTACCTTTGGGAACTTTATCCTCATTCCATGGGTTTAACGTTAGGATTAAAATACTCAGAACATTCATGTGGATACCACTGCCACCTGTGCTTTTATTTCTTCCTGTGTCTTTGTCAGCCAAGCTTTCTTTCAAAATATTCTGAAAAGCTGGGTTCTGTACTGGCTAGAGTATAAACAGAACATATAGAATCATTAAGGTTGGAAAATACCTCCAAGATCATCGAGTCCAACCCTTGACCAAATATGAATAACAGTTCAATATCAGCCTATTCACTAATTCACTGCTTGGTATTTACAATTAACCAAGAGGGCGTCGTCACCGCTTCAACTCCTCTAGGCTCCCCAGAGGACAGGTAAAAATTATTACTATAGAATGCTTCAAATTCTGAAGAACAAAGTAGAAGAAGCTAGAAATGGTCACTGAAATAACCACTTCTACATGTACTGCTACTGGACATTATTAGAGCACTAGGTTAAAAAGTGGCATGAAACTCTAAAATAATGAATACACTGTGAGAGCTTAACATTATTTGAGTTGCAAAAAAGTTTGCATAACAGTGGCATAGCTATATTTCAGAAATATCTAAAATGATGAAATGTGTAAATACCACATGCAAGCAGTAGGATGGTATAACCTTGAGTTCTTGAAATTTGAGTTGTTAACTTAAAATCTTTCTTCAGTCTATTATTTCTCATCCTATTTAATTGCCTGGTTACTAAGTCTAAGTAGCAATGATTTCAGCTCCTTTAATCAGATGAAAATCATACAAAGAAAAATGAAAGGTACTTGAGACAATTAAGACTGTTCACAGTCTATTTTTCTATTTTTCTTTCTTGATGCTCTTATTTTTCAATTTTTCTTTCTTGATGCTCTTATTCATTTTATAATTTCTAGATTGCGTATTACAGATTTAGCATTTCAGTCTGGACTTTTCCAACTGCAAATTCAGGCTCTCTGTGGATTTTCATTTCAGATACACTGCTACAGGTTTATATTAAGATGCTCAGTATCTCAGCAGTTCCGCCAGAAATCTCCTCCTTTACTCTTTTTCAGTAACTATGAGCATTGCAGTTGCTTTCACACAGGTACACATAGAGCATGTACAAATGAAATATCAAACTAAACCATTAGTAACAATAAACTACTGCAATCACAGTACCAACTTAAGTTTACAAAGTAGGAATTAAATGACAGCTACTAGTCTTCTCCATCAGGAAATCAAGTTACATATTTGAAAGTAACCAAAGTCCAGAATCTGGATTTAACTATCTAATTTTAGAAAGCCAAGTCTTGAGCCACTGGTCCATATGTTAATCATTGCCTGATCTTGATTCACTTAGTTCAGTCCCATAAATTCTACCCCTTGTTACTGTATAATACATTGTAATGCAAATAACATTAATTCAACATTTGTCACTGTCATCCATGTATTCATTATCTAAGGAAGGGCTTTAAGTCACTGGTTTTTTCATCTTCCCAGAAATGTCAAAGAGATTTCTGTACATGAACACACTTTTCCATCCATTTCCTTCTGAAAAGTGAGAGCAAAAACCCAATCAAAGTTACCAACATTCCTCATACAGTACCATTGTTTTCATTACACAAAAATTTTGTTTTCAATAAAAGTAGCTACTGCTGAACATTTGCAGTGAGTAACTTGGGCACCCATTAATTGAGCTATGTGACTAATTATTTGGGGGAGTTTTCTGGTTGACTCCATAAAATAAAACAAACCACTTTGAAACATTTGTAAAAATTAAAATGAAGATACTGGACTACATTTTCAACTGTGCTATAAAAAATATAATAAATGTACATGATTTTAAATTAAACTGAATTCTGAAACCAAAGTAGATATGTCTCATTTTGACAAAACTGTACTGAAACACATAGATTTTCCCAATTATTTTATTGACCAAAAAAACCCCAACAATTCAAGGGTCAATCTGCACAGTTTTAATAAAGTTTGTTTCCTGAAAAACTTCACTTGGGGAAGTTATTCACATAACTTCTATTACAAATTAGAGAAGTTATTTTCTTTTACCGCCTCTAAAAATGTCATCTGAAATTGCTATAGGTGTGAAAAAGATAATAAATATCACCAAAGCAATCTTGAGTAGTAAGGAAATTCAGACTACCAAGATCTAAAGAATAAATTAATCTTGGCTACTGCTCAGCTGCTTCCCAGCAAGCTGGCTCCAGGAATTCTTTGCTCCTTTTAAATCACAGTGTTCTATTTATTTCTTTTCAGCAAGAAAAGTTCCCATTTAGAGATGTTTCTAAAAGTATATCCAAGAAAACTTATGCATTATTAATAGTTAAGCTTCATGCAATCAAATGATAAAGCTAAAGGTCACTCAAACTTCTAGGATTAGGACAAGTCAGCTGATAATATTTTGAGACTAGTTTTCTCCTGCAACAAGATTGTTGTACTTCTCCCAAAAAGAGAAAAAAAAATTTTTTAATACTTCAAGAAAGACTTGTGTGCCCCGTATACTGATCATGCATAAGAGTTTAGAAGCAGCTCTGCAGAGGAAGGGAACTAGAATGGTAATTGTGAAGATTCAGAAACCTGATAGCCATGCCAGCCAGAGGACACGAACAGATCTAACTTGGTTTTTTTCTATGAACATTAAAAATAAAAATATAACACAGGTGACACAAATATGGATGAGGTTTAAGAGCAGCTGAAAGGATGAACCTGAATGATACTACTCAGATAGAAAGGTACTGTTATAACATAGCCATTTATTTCTTTCCCAAAGGAAATCCTAAATGGAAGTAGCAAAGATAATTTAGATTAGCACAGAATATCTTAAGGTGGACTTCTGTAGTCAAATACTTGTAAAGTCAGGTAATCTTGCCCCAAAGACTTCCACAATAAAAAAAAAAACCAAAAACCTGAAATAAGGTAGTTGTGGAATCATATTTATGATGAAATATGGCACACAGTGTGAAGCTTAAGGATGCAATTTTTATTTTCCAGCAAAGCCTGCAAAGTTGTGAATTGAAACAGAGAAGTTTAAGAGGAATGGGGATATAAACAAAGCTTTTGGAAATTTATCAAATACAGGTATTACTTGGCCATTTCTACCTACCACAAAAAGTTGATAAGGTTAGGAACATAGATGTATTCATATGAAAGTCACATAAGGCCAGGGAGAGCCCTGGGATTTTTTTAAACTTTAAGACATGAAAAAGAAGCCACAGCATATGACTGAAAGTGAAAGGTACTCCCCAGCTGTTTTTTAAAAGCTTCCAGAAATAAACCTCAGACTCAGCCAGTGTTAATAGGGTCAGAATTTCCATGCCAAGTAGTGATACCAAAGGGACTGAAGAAAAGAGATGTAGTTCTAATGTACTAATAATGACTTGTCTCCTTGGATTTTTATAAAATGTCATGCATTCAGTTCTTCAGCCTTTCTGCCCCAATACTCGCAGGAGTCCTCTACTGTGAGCAGGTGTACCAGAAGCATGGGTAACACTAGCACAAATGAACTGTAGAAGAATATATTATTTGCCAGCCATCTAGCCTTTCTTCATATATATTTTCAGCTGCACAGTACCTGACACTGTGGAACTGACAGCCTTGTGCTGCAAGGCTTTGGAAAAAAACATGCATACAAAGTTCTGGAAAAAAATGACATATACTTCAAGTTTTATTGTAAGGAAGTTATTTTCATTGTTTCATAAATCTGGTGCATGGCCCAGTCATTCTGTAAGTCTGACAGACAGCATAGCTTCATACTTCATGCCTCCTTTTTTTCTTTGCATATTCTGATGTAGAGAGACCTGAAGGCTGTCAGCAGTTTTCTGAATATGTCATGGTAATTTTAAGCTGCTTTTGTTCAAATAAAAGAACTAAGATGAAAGACATATACAGAAATCATTTATCTTCAAGCTGGAAATACTGTTCAAATAATTCCTTAACTATTCTTGCACTTCATTTATCCTGTAAAGCAATTTTCTTCAGTTTGTTACAGAGTCTACATACAATACAGGAACAGGCTTTCCATTTATGCTTCTAATGGTCTCCAAGGAGATCTAACCTGCCATTCTTACACTTCAAGGTCATATAGTTTTGGTCTGAAAGTCCTTTCATTCATTAATTAGTTATTACGTTGAAGTCAAATCCATTATTGGATCTAGACAGAGATGATTCTGTTGTGCCTTTCAGCTTCCTCTTGTTTTGTTCTTGAGAGGAGAAACCACTTTTGAACCATCTCTCTATGTCAGTAAGAATTCCAGGCAGCCAAAATAAGATTTGGGCTTTTTCAAATGCAGCTACCCCTATGATAATTGAGTGCTGACATATCTTTACAATAATTATAATAGAAAACAAAAACCTTAGAATACAAAAAATCAATTACGTCCCTCTCTGCAGCAGAGGTGATCTTAATCTTGTTACACATGTGTCCTGAAGGGAGTTAGAGAGAACTTGCTGGTAAATCTGAGCCTCTTCCTAAACATGGGACACAGCTCACCCAACAACAAACAGTCATCAACCCTTCATGCATAGACTAAAAATCACCTTCTGCTTTTCTTTCTCAAACAGAATAGCATACCACTAATAAGAATCAAAGTCAGAAGTTCCCCAAAGGTTATGATGGAAAGGTAACCTTCTTCTGGTCATCAATATTTACCTTAATGAGATTAGCATTGTCTCTTGCTTCACCTGTACTGGTTCCAGTCCGGCACACAGATTCTGATGCAGAGGAAAATTAAGTAATAGAAGGTCACTCTGCCAATTTTCCATTCCATTTGAATGAACCCTTGGAGGTTCTGACATGGTAGGAAGTGTGTGTGTTTTTGAGAATCCTGAAAATGTTAAACTTCTCCCCAGATACTGCAACTGAACTCTTTCAAATTTCCAAAAGCTGCTCTGTGTCTTAATATAATTAGAGCAATCTTGGTATCCTTGCTTCCTACAGCTGTTCCTTACGACTGCAAGTAACCTGTCAGAAAATTCAGCTCCCTGGTAGGAAGAGAAGACTGACAGATGGTGAATAAATTCAAGGATAGTTTATTTTTATAACTGGAAAATAAATTTCAGACATCCTGGTGGTCTACAGATTGTTTCCAGGTCTTTTCTATTTTTATGAAAGATAAAATATTACTTGGATTCACAATCCGGCAATTTAATTTTGGCCAAATTGCCGAGAAAAGTAAATGCCAGCTCTTATTCTAAACTTTAATCTTCTGAACCACTGAGACATTTATCTTATATATAAAATACTGCAATAATAATAATATTTTCTGGTTTACAACTAATTTATGAGGAAATTAATATTTGATTTTATGAACACATTAAGCAGATGGTACTTATTGTTGAAATTATCCCATAAATGTACGTGTATTTAGACTTGGTTACAATGAAATGCATTAGACCCTTTCAAAGGACTGATGCAGGGATTTTTCTTTTAATATTTTTTTAACAAGACATTTTAAATCCATAGCATACAACCTTGGGGTTAACTGTGGTGATTCCATAGATACATTAATTTCAAAATTATTGTCATAATCATTTTCTCTTAGAAGGAGGAAAGAAAAGAGCAGTATTAATGTAAATAACTTGCATAGTTAGAATTTTGATCTCTCATTAGTTTCATCACAATCACTGATAAACTGAGTAACTCTTATAAAAGTTAAAGAATGGAATAGCCACTCCTGATCCCACTGAAGTTACCATTAAACTTGCCTTTAGTTTTTGCAAAGCTTCAATATCCTTCAAATAGCACTCTTAAAGCAATCCTGTTATCTGCAAGAAACTTGCAGGGAACTGCTGCCATTCTTCTACAATTTAAACATTCCATTCCACAAGAATTCTCTCTGAAATTCACTGCAAACTGCCCTTGACTAATAGGAATGATATAATAACTGCACATGTACTTCTGCCTGGTTTTAAGACAGACTTGTTCATACTCTATCATTAATTCAGACTCGATATCCTTCAGTCACTGAAACTGTGTGCAGTTAGAAAAGAAAAACTTTCTGAGTTTCAAATCAATTCTGTATTTCCTAAAAGTGTACATATTATTTAAGGTCATTGCAGGAGCATGTTACACAGAATTATATATGCAGCCTGCTGTCCCAACGACAGTCCTGCTGTTGATTTTGTACCATCTCCAAATAAACAGAGACTGAAACTGGACTAGGTACTTGTGTGGACTGGCAACCCTGTCACTCTGCAGGTGAACAAAGACTAGAGAGAAAAAAATCATGTATTAGAAATATCTACAAACCATCTTTTTATTTTTCTCACATCAATTCAAGCAAAAGATGGAAATATTTTTAAGAACATCACAGTTCGTTTAAAAAAATCTTACCACTGAAAGAAATGGTTAAAGAAATTATTGCTCAACTCAACATGAGAGAATACACACCTGTACAAAATCTGATCCTCCTTACACATAGTAACTGCAACTTGATCAGAAATTTTCCAAGCTACATGACTATAGCTAAGGCTCTAAAACCTTTTAAAAAGAGGTCAGTGGCCTTACATTCAAAAGTAGTAATTCTCCCATTTATTCTTTATAGCATGGTTGCAGAGATATTAAAACAAATAGACGAACATATTTGTCCTATTGACAGAAAAGAAAAACAATCTATGAATCACTGGGTGCTCAGCAGAGTGCAAAATTAAACCAAAAAAGCAGGTATCTAAATTTAAGTGGAAGAACATGATTTTTGGCACAGATCTGTGCCTCATAACTTCTGGCAATCTTATTCCATTCTCCTCTGCTATGAGGAAAGGGATCCACATACAGAAGGCAATTCAGATGTTATTTTGACTGTGTCTATACTAAACCAAAATGGAACTTAATGAGATAGATAGGTAGATGCTCCTAAATTAGGTATCTCAATTAAATTACCAAAGTTAAGTTGGATATATTCCAGATAATTTAGAAAGTCTTGGACACATTTTCAAAACTGGAAAAACTACGTTCACTTAAAGGTGTTGTACTTAAACAAATGTAGAATGATTCACAGCAGACATCTAAAAGCCAACCTTAACTATAGTTAGTTGCAACAAAAAATGTAATTTTTACTTTTTTTCAAAAAATTATGCATAAAGCACAAAGTCCCAATTAAGCCAGACTATAAATTTATGGCAATTTATTACAAGATAAAGTGATGGCTAAACCACTGAGAACAACTGGCCTGGAAACCTGGAATCCTGTGCTCCAAAGGGGTTGCAGGCAGCCTGCTGAGGAGGTTGGGTGGGAGAAATGGCAGGAGCCCTGGCAGGTTTCTGATTAAAAAGATCAGCTGGAATAGCATCAAAAATTGGGCCACTGACACACA
Organism: Fringilla coelebs; assembly: GCF_963513975.1. Classification (NCBI taxonomy): domain Eukaryota; kingdom Metazoa; phylum Chordata; class Aves; order Passeriformes; family Fringillidae; genus Fringilla; species Fringilla coelebs. The sequence continues at coordinate 30,319,659 of NC_140032.1, read as the reverse complement.
AACTGCTGGGAAGTTCTTTGGAGCATTCTAAATTTATATTTACATGACCCAATATTGCTTCTAGCTTACTGAAAATGGCATGCTACCTCAATTAGACAAGATGCATCACAAATCACAAACAGTAATCCAGCTGAGAAGTTTTTAAATCAACCTGGCCTATCCTCGGGATATTTGCAGACACACTCTGCTGCAAAAAGTGTTTTATCTGGGTGCATACAGGCTGATTTCACTGGATGCAGTGGTATCTAAAACTTTCTTGTTACTGACAAACATGGGAGACTGGTGGCACCTATACCAGTCTGGATTGGCAGGTTCCTTTGTTCTGTAACTCACTTGAGAAAGTTAAAAAAGGATAAATGTTTAGACATAAACATCCTGGGAAAGTGAGAATTGCAAACTGTACAGCACTTGAAAGTAAGAAGAGTAATCTAGAGCCTCGTGGAAAATCATACTCTCCCTGGGAAAAAAATTTACTCTGAAATCAAGATTCTAGGCACTTCATAGGACAAAAGACTTCCATTCTGTTATGAAATCTTGGCTGTACACACATTGCTTTCCTGTTTGTCCCTGAAGAAAAGCAGTTGTTGCTTATCTCCTAAAATGAGAAATACCTTTGAAGACATAGAATGTTTGTCACCCTACACTATGCAAGAGGCCTGGATCTTCTTCAATGTATCAGGGAAAGCTCTGTCACTGGTTTCAACTGCTCAGGAATGTTCCATCATTCCTTCACTTTATACACAGTAGTAAATTGCACAAACCACCGAGTGAATGAAACCCACTAAAATGAGCTCAGAAACTACAAATGATTACACCATGGTCTGGTTTTAAGTTTTTGAACAATAATTTGAAACAAAGATCTCTCCTAGCCTCAAGTGAGCTAAGCCTAGACCAGAACAAGAAATACACCATAAAGTTGCATTCTCTATCAACTCCTGGAGGTTAGGCCCTTGAGCAAGCATTTAGCACTGAAATTACATTGTTTTTCTTGGAAATATCTGTGATCTTCACCATCTGTTTCATGCAATAAAATAAAGTTGTTGATTTGATGCTGTACCTTCTATATCAGAATAAAGGCCAGTTCCTATTTGCATCAAGCAGGGGGGGAAAAAAAGTAATTATAAATCATAATTAAAACAAGCACATGATTTTCCATATTTTAATGAAGCAAAGGTAGCTGCACTTGTTTACAGCTCCAATCAAATTCAGATCACGTTAATTGGAATTTTCAGTTTCAGACGAGTAGTACTCTAGCAAGGAGGTAGAGAAAGAGCTCTAATGAGTTTCCTCACACAGAAAAATTATCTGGCAAACAGCACAAAGATCACTCAAATGAAAACAAATACTCAATAAAGCAGATAATTGACTGCAATCTTAGTTAATAAGATGGCCCCAAACTGCCCTGCAAAAATGCCAAAGCAACTAAATATAAAT